>NC_137616.1:747500-1305000 GCF_963280865.1 Gymnoscopelus braueri | reverse complement strand
CATCAGAGTTAACAAAAGTTCATTCTCAGAGGTCAATTTTCGCTGTGGTCCTGGTTTTTTATCTGCAAACAACTGGTACTTCTTCACTGTTTCAGACTGCACACCTTTGAAATAATGTATAGAGGGCAGTTTGGATTGCACCTGATTAAACACCCACTGGAAGAGGGCATAGTTCTGTAAGCCTGTGTGCAGACGCATCAGATCATCAGAATGCTTGAGGGAAGAAATATCATAATGTAGTGGCAGTGGCAATGAAGAACAATGACTCTCATGTGATAACCTTCTCTCCAAGTCATCTCTCTCACGTAAGAGTTCATCCTGGACATCAACTCTGTGAGCAGAGAATCCATCTCTCTCCTGCACATCTATTGCTGGGATTTGACACTTTTCACACACACAGGAACATGTGCAGGCGGCACTCATTGGCTTCAAACAGTAGTTGTGCTGCTCCTGCAGGTCAGAGAAACTATATGAAGAAGATTTGTATGGTGACTCAGGTGTAAATGGCTCAGAAAAGTTCAGAAGACCAACACTCTCTATACTAGTATCATGAGCACGACTGTAGCTGTGGTCCCATGACACAAGACTGACTGGGGTTTGACTTGTGGCTTCCTCATTAGGGCCTGGGGACTGACTACAAGTGTCTTCACCAGGGCCTGTGGGAATGTCCTTGGCACTCTTTCTCTTCACCTGGCCTTGCCTTGTTGTCAGATATGTGCTTTCATCATTGTCCGGAGACCAGTTGCTAATTATTCTTTGAATTTCAATGTTGTCACTGTGGCTGTCCTTGTCTAAATACCCCCTCATGTACAGGGATGGATGGGGGTGTTTTCCAATGGGTTTGCCCAGTAGGAAGTGATTGCTGCAGATTCGGGTGTTGTCAGTTTTAATATAATAAATAAGTAGCAAAATAGGATTTTGGTGCTTGCTACCATTGTATTTTTAAATATGACCTACAACATCCCCAGAAACACACACAAAAAAACTGTCCGCTTGACAAATAACAACAAAGATGATTATTTTCCAGCACTTTATGGTGAATATCACTGCCTCACTTGTATATAGAAAACCTCCCATGTCCATAAGCTTCAATTTGAGCCCAAGTTGACCTTTGTATCTTGAAAATTACTCTTTCTGTAGCCAAAATTCTACACTATACCTCAAATCGGAGAAAATTGAATATTCAGTCATAGTAGAGGCCCTAGGAGGGGTCCAAGCGTGATTGCTTATTATTTATTTTTCTAGTTTGGATTTTTGGCTCCATAGGACCTCTAATATAGGGATTTTGATCATCCCAAGAAAAAAAGTGGTCCAAAGTGTGTTTTTTTCAATGTTTTATTACCCCTATCGGAGACTTTGGCATGCTCAAATTTAGACGTAGCCCAAAGATAGAGATATCATTTGATTCTAGACAACCTCAGGTTTCAAATGGGACCAACCTTGTCATGCTAGACCACATTTTGGCAAGATTTTCGAAATCTCATGCAGTTTTGGGCAAGAACCATTTTGCACGCAGTACAAATATGTATATTTGTATGCGTATTCTGCCTATTTAAAAAAAGGAGACCACTGTACAGTATCTATAGCTGTATGAGACCACTGTACTTTATCTATTGCTGATATGAGACCACTGTACTGTATTTGGACCACTGTACTGCATCTATAGCTGTATGAGACCATGACTGTATTGCATCTAGACCACTGTGCTGCATCTATATCCCACTGTACTGCGCATATATAGACCATTGTACAGCATCTTAAGACCACTGTACTGCATCTATAGACCATTATACTACATCTTAAGACCACTGTACTGCATCTAGAGACCACAGCACTGGATCTATAGCTGTATGAGACTACTGTACTGCATCTATAGACTTACTACTGTATCTATAGACCACAGTAGTGCATCTGTAGACCACTATACTGCATCTGTAGACCGTTGTCGTGATCTGTAGACCACCACAGTTAATCTGTAGACCACGCTAGTGCATCTGTAGACCACGCTAGTGCATCTGTAGACCACTGTTGTGATTTGTAGACCACTGTAGTGCATCTGTAGACCACTATACTGCATCTGTAGACCACTATACTGCATCTGTAGACCACTCTAGTGCATCTATAGACCACTGTAGTGCATCTGTAGACCACTCTAGTGCATCTATAGACCACTGTAGTGCATCTATAGACCACTGTAGTGCATCTGTAGACCACTCTAGTGCATCTATAGACCACTGTAGTGCATCTGTAGACCACTCTAGTGCATCTATAGACCACTGTAGTGCATCTGTAGACCACTCTAGTGCATCTATAGACCACTGTAGTGCATCTGTAGACCACTCTAGTGCATCTATAGACCACTGTAGTGCATCTGTAGACCACTCTAGTGCATCTATAGACCACTGTAGTGCATCTGTAGACCACTCTAGTGCATCTATAGACCACTGTAGTGCATCTGTGGACCAATGTACTGCATCTACCGAGTCTTTGCGGCAACTGCCCCCCACTGAGGGCAAGCTGTTCCAGAGCCTGCCCCCCCCCCAGGCTCTGTAGACCACTGGACCATTGGTCTATAGATGCAGTACAATGGTTTATAGATTCAGTACAGTGGTTTATAGATTCAGTACAGTGGGATATAGATGCAGCACAGTGGTCTAGATGCAATACAGTTATGGTCTCATACAGCTATAGATGCAGTACAGTGGTCTAGATACAGTACAGTGGTCTCATATCAGCATTAGATTAAGTACAGTGGTCTCATACAGCTATAGATACAGTAAAGTGGTCTCCTTTTTAAATGACACATTTGTTCTGCGTACAAAAAACTGCATGGTTCTTGCCCAAAACTGCATGAGATTTGGAAAATGGTGATGGCTGTTTTTCCCTCGCCAAAATGTGGTCTAGCATGACAAGGTTGGTCCCATTGGAAACCTGAGGTTGTCTAGAATCAAATGATATCTCTATCTTTGGGCTACGTCTAAAATTGAGCATGCCAAAGTCTCCGAAAGACAGTCTCGCCGGCGTTCCAGCCAGCAATCCCGCAGGTCTCATAGGGGTAATAAAACATTGGAAAAAAAACACTTTGGACCACTTTTCTTCTTGGGATGATCAAAATCCCTATTTTAGAGGTCATATGGATGCCAAAAATCAAAACTAGAAAAAAAAATAATAAGCAATCACGCGTGGACCCCTCCTAGGGCCTCTACTATGACTGAATGTTAGATTTTCTCCGATTTGAGGTATAGTGCTGAATTTTGGCTACAGAAAAAGTAATTTTCAAGATACAAAGGTCATCTTGGGCTCAAATTGAAGCTTATGGACATGGGAAGTTTTGTATATACAAGTGAGGCAGTGATATTCACCATAAAGTGCTGGAAAATAATCATCTTTGTTGTTATTTGTCAAGTGGACAGTATTTTCTTTGTGTTTCTGGGGATGTTGTAGGTCATATTTAAAAATACAATGGTAGCAAGCACCAGAATCCTATTTTGCTACTTACCCCCTATGTGTCAGGATAGTCCATGCCGAATTTCATATGTGTAAGACAATTTATGTAATTTTAGTAAATTAATATTGCCATTAACATTAATTTCGCCCCAAAAAGGTGTTTTGGGGCCCCAGAGACCAAATGGCCCCGAGTTGGGGGTGTTCAGTATGAACTTGTGATGGCCCAAGGTATATGCTAACAGAAAATAATAGTGAAAAAAAGTTAGCAGAGAACATCCTGAGGGCTGGGCCTGGCTCCCGGTCTAATATGGCTTTAGTTTACACTATGATACTCATGTAATGAAATAACATGAAATTACCCAAATAAACACAATTAAATTACAGTGTGTAGTTAGAAAAGAAGTAATACATTTTAAATAAATAATTAAAATGACTTTAGATTTGGTCTGCCAATCTTGTCAAATTGGTCAATGCATGTGGCTTTACATTATTACAATAGGCTACTATGATCTTTTTAAATGTTAGCAACAAAAAGTACTCACATGTTATTTTAGCTAAACAGAATTCTTGAAATACACTGAAACTAG
Source organism: Gymnoscopelus braueri (assembly GCF_963280865.1). Lineage (NCBI taxonomy): Eukaryota > Metazoa > Chordata > Actinopteri > Myctophiformes > Myctophidae > Gymnoscopelus > Gymnoscopelus braueri. The sequence continues at coordinate 1,300,966 of NC_137616.1, read as the reverse complement.
CAAACAAGTCTAACTTAACCACTTACTAAACCATCAGTCAACTTGGTGGTAACGTAAGTAACTAAGTACATTTACTCAAGTATTGTATAATTTGAGGTATTTTTACTTTACTGCAGTATTTCCAAATTTCAATACTTTCTACTCCACTACATCTCAAAGGCAAATATTGTGCTCTTACTCCACTACAATTATTTGAAAACTTTAGTTACTAGTTACTTTGCAGATATAAATGAATACATTATAAAACATAGATTAACCACTTTACCATTAACCACCTATTTTATACCTAGGCTATTTGAAAATAGCAGATCTACAAGAGAACATTTTAGTACTTATACTTTTGGTACTTTTTAAGTACATTTTGATGCCAATACTTTGGTACTTTTACTCAAGACATCCAGGTAACATTTTGAACACAGGCCTTTTACTTGTAACAAAGTATTTTTATATTGATGATACTTTACTTAAGTAAAATATCTGAGTACTTCTTCCACCACTGGTCAACAGGACATGAGTTGTATTTGTACTGCTTTTTTTCTGACAGTAATATGCCTACATACTAAATTGAATTGTTTATTTCGAATAAGGCCATTTTAAAAATAATATAACAAATGAAAGCAAATAATTCAGAGTAATAGTAAAATAAAATAAAAATGCAGAATTGCTCCCATCCCTTCTCCATCAATAATAAATATCACAACAAGCTTCCTTGCTGGTCCATCTACCAATAATAAATACTTATCAATCTGTGATATTTATACATATAACAAGGGTAATATATGCAAACAGTATCAAAATAAAAACTAAGGTACATACACACATCCATCCAGACTCACAGTGAGCAGTGATTGCAGTACAACTTAACTAAAGTTAAGAGCATCTATAGCAAGAATTCTACAGATATATATATTTACACTTACTTGGCTTGATGTCGCCGATCATTATTGCACTGGTAAACAGCGCATCGATCCGTTCCACCCATCTTTATAATCCGAAACGATTTTCTAATTGGACATCACGGACAATTGCAATACAATCCAAGACTCTCAAAGCGAAGATACGTGAGGGGGGACCTTTCATATCCCAGAATGCTTTGCGCATACCCACAATGCACTCGGGTACATCAAAGATGGAGGTATTTGCGCAACGGGTTATGGACAGTTGTGTATAGATGCCTATAGCTCCACAAGTAAAACCAGAAGCATCAGGCCATAATTGATAGCCTAATTTGTTTTATGTAGGCAACAGTGTAGTTGTAGTCACTGTAGTTGATAATTAAAAGGGCAGAGTGACAAAAGTTTTAAACTACTGGTTACCAAATATTCAACTTTCTTCAATCTGACCAGGATTCAATGGGTTTCCCACATGTAAGATGAGAACACTATCCATTCTGCTACCACTACTACAGATACACTGTGCATTTAGCAAGACTGACTACACTACAGCAATGAATGTTCTAATCAATGTGGAAAGCAAAACATTGGACATATCAGTTTTAAATGTCATGTTGTATTTGATGGGGAGGGTTAGGGGTGTCAAGAATTTCACAATACGATACATGATGTTGGGCATGATATCGATATGATATATTATTAATGTTCTTTTCTCATGTATCATCAACATTGGCCATCATCTTATAAATAACGTTATAAAGCAAGTTAGAAACAATTACAAAGTGCTTTGTACACAAATAAATACATTTGTGCAAGCTTAATGGAGAAGTGAAGTTCTCACTAACTATAAACCCATTGTTTCAGAGGACAGATAGACACTAATATAACAAATATAATATAATATAAGACTGCATAACTATAAATTCCACAAACCTCATATTTTTGTCATCTGGACTTTACCAACCAAGTGCAGCCTAGTTATTTCCAACAGCTAAAAAACATCTATAATACCAGATACAGTATAATACAATCTTAGATTAGATGTAGGCCTATTTGAGAGTGCAGATGCATGTCACATTAACGAGCGTCAACGAGCATCAGCTGACACACAACACCTCCCCTCTGCAGTGCTTTAAACTGAAAGTGACTGACTGGAGTCTGTTTCATTTCTCTCCAAAATACCTTGAATATGATGGAGGACATGAATGATTAATAATTACTATGATTATGATAAGCTTTACATTTCATATCATACAGTAAAAACTCCTAACTTTCACCGGCAAAAAAAAAGAAAGTGTTTTTTTTGTTTTAAAAAAACAATTAAAAAAATATTACGATACAGTATGACATCATGACAATACCTATCATCACATTTTAATACCACGATAGGCTATATCGTGACACAATATATCGTGACACTTCTAGGCGGGGAGGGTTACTCTTTTTTTTGTAATCACTTGGGGAGGGTCATTGATTTTTTTTTTTGTCAAAGGGAGGGTCATGGCATTTTAGATCAGGGCACATACATTTCCTCCATGCCCCCCCTTGTGTAAATTTCGACTGGTCCCTAACAGTACAGTATTTTCTTGTGGAGTAAAAGTTTCGAAAATTGGAAATACGCCAGTATAGTAAAAGTATCTCAAAATTATATTTAAGTACAGTACTTGAGTACATGTACTTAATTACTTTCCACCACTGAGCGCCTGTGTGCCAGGCCTGCCCTCTGGTATGCTGATCCAGCCTTGACAACACTCCACACTTACTGAAAACAGACTGTTTTCCTCCCTTCGTGTGGATCTGAAACTGTGTGTTTGTTTTCGCACCTTGTGTCTAACCATGCACACACCTGCCGCTATGTGCCAATGTGTTTCCACTTTTGCACATTAACCTCATGTAGGCTGTAGCCTACTGTACTGTATCTGCTGGTCTTATGCTATGTGTGTATTTAGGTATCTAGATTATTGTATGTTCTCTCTGACATGGGGGTCTTTAAAATGTAAATGTTTGAGAATCACTGAGCTAAATGAATCTAGATGTGATGTAGCTGAAGTAATTTTTGTTTCAGAGAGTGAGAGAGAGAGAGAGAGAGAGAGAGAGAGAGAGAGAGAGAGAGAAATAGAGGATTATTTAATGTCAATCATTAGCGCGTCTCGGTCTCGCGCACATACTGTATCACGGGAGTCTTGCAGGTTTCCATGAGACGTCGGTTAAATGAATTGGAATAAAAACAAATCTGGGTCTGGGTCGCAGTCGCATCGTGGTGAAATATCTTGCAATGTGTGATCCCTTGTCGGCCATCAATCATATAGTGTGAAAACCACAACGATATATGACAGCCGATTTCAAGATAAATACTCGTGTAGTGTGTTTAGTAGTGCTTAACGATCTGATGACTCCCCGACCACCTCAAATATCTGGCAGTGTGTAGAGGCCCTAAGGTGGCGTTAAACTACGAAATAATTCAACGTACAACGGTGTTTCACGCCGAATATATTCAATCTGCGCTGCGTTGTGAGCTTGTAGATCTGCAAAGCGATCCTATGATGAGTTATGTTTAATAATGTGACGTTGCAGAATCATTCAAATTATAATTACTAGTCCTTACCCGTTGGGGATAAGAGTTTTCATAGACCTGCTTACTTATTCCTCTGGCAAAATGTGGCAACACTGACCAATCCCATAGTCTGATTGATCCCAATCCCAACCCCATAGACTGTGTTTCCAAAAAAGGCTAATAAACAGCTTGAATTAGGGTATTGTGAAAAACAGGCTTCCTCATGGTGGGCATTTGATAATGATGAATGGCCATTGTGCAAGTGCAGAGCACAAACAGCCACTGAGGAGAACCAAGCACTTCAGACAGACATTCCGTTAATATGTAGGATACATAAGAGCTGCCAACTCTCACCCTTTGAGAGTGAGAGTCACGCAATTTAACCTCTTCTCACGCCTCACGCCACACTTGCCATTTCTCATGCTTTTCACACCCCCCTCAAACAGCAAAAAAAAAAGAGCAACCGGGTGGAAAATGGAAGACTCGTCCTAAAACACACTGCCACCTTTTTTCCGCGGACCGTGGCTGCCGGATTAGACCGGGGGCGAGGGTGTTTTAGGACGACTTTTCCAGATTTGGGGAGGTGCGCTGAGCGATGGGATGGACTGTAGCCATGGTTCACATGCAAGCCCCCAGAGTTGCTGAGAAACATTGAAGCTGCCACCCAGTGGCCAAAGATGGAACTGCAGGCGGGGAGAAATACATGCACTCGCAAAACATACTGAGAGATATTTATATTTATACATATAAATATGTAAACATATTATACATACATACATATGCATTTACATATAAATATGCATCTCGAGTGTATTTAATAAATATCTCGCGTTCAATCCTTGACACACGTGCTGCCGTAGAACGCAAAAAGGACACTAGTGCGCATGCTCATAACTCTATGGGGGGGTCAAAATCGAACCAATAATTCTACTTCCGGCAGGTTTCCGGGTGCTTCAAAACGCCAGTGAGCACATTCATTGAAATGATAGCTGGGGGCGGGGCAATCCGCCCTCTAGTTATATTATACCTCTATGTTCACATGACGCTTGTCTGTCACTAATACAAACCAATCAGAGGCAGCTTAAGGCGGGTCATAGCGTCTCTCTAGCCAAGGAGAAGGATTTAACGAAGCACAACACTTTGGCGGAGAAATTAAAAAAGTATACAACGTGAAACGCCGACCGACGCGTCTGTGTCAGCGTCAGCGCCTCAATAATGCCGTGACTGATTCTGAAGCGGGAGGTCAAACGGTAGGTAACTTAACCACCTCCTTTTTACAAACACATTATCTTTACAAATCATTTTATTTTGATGAAATGGTGGGTCTGACTACATGAGACTTAAACGTTACACAGGCTGCTGGTGAGCAGCATACATGTTGCTGGTGGGTTTAACAACAAACCGTGACTAGCAGTGTTAGTCAAATCACTGGTTCTCAACCTGTGTGTCGGGACCCACAAGGCCCAGGGGGGTCCCCACGTAATTTTTTTGTTTGGGGGGGGGGGGTCCCCATGACAGTAAAGTGACCATTTTTTAAAAGACCTTTTTAATACAAAAAACAAGAAGGAAGAAATGAAATATAAAATAGCATTACTGCATGAAAAGTAATCAACAAACAATACTATAGGAAATTGTAATTTGTGAAAATAGCTGATCTACAAGCTCACAACACATCATATCTCGGCATGTTGGGGGTTTGTAGATCGGCTATTTTTACTCTTATAATGTGACACTCTTGTATGATGAAGTAGGGCAGTGGTTCTCATACTTTTTAATTTCATGGACCCCCATTTTAATAAGCATTAGGCCACGGACCCCCATTTGATACCTCTTTGCTATCTCTGGGACCCCAATCTATACTAAGAAATCCTAACTCTGAGAGTGTACAAAGGGAACACTCTCAGAGTTAAAGTCATGTAACTCCTCAAGGACCCCTGGGGGTCCCCGGACCCCAGTTTGAGAAACGCTGAAGTAAGGTATTCATTTATGAAAAAACATAAAGTTGAAATATGGAAATACAAGGTTTCGGCCTGACAGCGAAGATATATATATGATTTAATCATTTGCATTTATCTATCAAAACATTGTTTATTTGTATTTATTCATTTCCTTCACTTGCTGACGTGCTGCTGCGCAACAGGGCAGATATCCGCCAGGCCAGGTGGCCCTACCCAGGCCCATGAAATTGATAGGCAGTCTACAGTAGCCAATTAGAATTAAATCTGCTAAAACTGACTCATACACTAATACAGAGCCATATATAGGCAAGATATTGTCTCTATTGTCGGTTGGGAAAACTGTTCCTTTTATTTTAAAACAATTTCAAATGGTGAAAAAAGCCAATCTACAAGCTATAATTATTAAAAATTAAGAAATACTATATTTTAAATAGTGAAAAATACAGAAAATAGGGGAAAATACATAAAATCTCTAATCTGTGAATCTAATGTGATTAATGTGACCCCTACAGTCAGTGAAGTCCAGGGCTGAATGTGACAAATATTGAGACAAATAGGCTATAACCCAATACATAATTTTATGAAATAAATGGGTTATATTTTACAGATACAGTAGTTACACTATTCTTGTACTATATTCAAATTAAATCATCCTTAACCTTCAAGTTAAATTCATTATTTCCGTGGACTTAAAAATCATCGTTTTATTTGATGGCCTTCTTTTTGATTGGCCTTTATTACAGGCCCTACCAGCCTGTAGGGGGAGGTAGAGAGTCACATTATAATACCAGCCTGTAGGGGGAGGTAGAGAGTAACTGTAGGGGGAGGTAGAGAGTAAAATTATAATACCAGCCTGTAGGGGGAGGTAGAGAGTAACATTATAATACCAGCCTGTAAGGGGAGGTAGAGAGTAACATTATAATACCAGCCTGTAGGGGGAGGTAGAGAGTAACTGTAGGGGGAGGTAGAGAGTAACATTATAATACCAGCCTGTAAGGGGAGGTAGAGAGTAACATTATTATACCAGCCTGTAGGGGGAGGTAGAGAGTAACATATTATAATACCAGCCTGTAGTGGGAGGTAGAGAGTAACATATTATAATACCAGCCTGTAGGGGGAGGTAGAGAGTCACATATTATAATACCAGCCTGTAGGGGGAGGTAGAGAGTAACATATTATAATACCTTTGCTCTAAGTGAAACCTGTGTCCAAACCCAATGTTGAATAAATGTGACTAACAATAGCATAATGTAGTCGTGTTTTTCATCAGAATTAATGAATAAATGCAAAAAAAAAAGGTGCGCGGGCGTGCATGAGTCTCCCCTGGCCTAGCACCGGGCCTAACCTTTTTCCTGCAGGAAACCCTGTATTTGCTTGCTTTTGTAACTTTATTACAAATCCAAGGTTTTCAAATTGATTTGGAAACGTAAAAGATTCTGACAATATATCGGTCAAAACATCGGTATCGGTGGATCATTTCTACTTGTGCTGGTCAATTATTAACACTATATAAGCATGAGGGGGCCGACAGGGAGAGCAGCTGGCATGGGGGTGAAGACATCAGTCTTAATGTTAAATTTCTCTAAATCAGCTTTAAAAAGGCCCCTTTTCTTTTTCCAAAAGTCAAAAAAAAAATCGCCGCGGCCGAACGCATTATGACAGTAAAGTCTCACTCCTAGAAATTTCTGAAAGTTGGCAGCCCTATATGTAGGATGTATGATATATATGTAGGATGTAGGATATATGTAGGATGTAGGATAACAAGGAGGTAGGCTCTGCTACATGGTCAGTCTATTCACAAATGGAAAGGGGGGGAAAACAGCTCCTTTACAGTTTATTATGCAATAGGTTACATTTTGATTCATTCTCTGAATCTCTGTATCACAAATGTAGGCCAATACAGGCCTATGACTTGTAAGGCGTTCTGTCTTGACTCTTGGAGTTCCAGTAAATGTTTTAACTATCAATCTACAATTAATCTTTCATTATAGGTGCACCCTTCATAGTTCTTAAATCCACTGATTTTGCAAGGGAAGTCTCTTTGCCAGCCAGGATTATTTTCGTCGTACGATGGTGTCGAGGCAGTCGAGCGGATAACATTACGCCCTACGCGATATACAAGACCACAAGTGCCGTGGATGAGATGTTTGTAGAGCTTGTAGATCAGCTCTGATGCAATGCACCGTGATTTAGACGAAGCACACTTCTGTGTGATTGTGTCTGTGTTGCGAGGCGCAGCACTGGAGGGCAGCTGGCTGTCGGAAAAAAAAACACACTGAATTGATTCTCCACCATTGCCAGCCAGTGTATGCTCATAAAAACATTTGAATATGATTGAAAATGTATTGTAATGTGTTACTGTATTTAATATCAAATAATATAGGCTACTAATATAATAATATCGCGGAGCAATAAAGGCAGCCGGCCACGTTGCCCGGTGATATTTTGTATTTTTAATTTAATTTATTTATTATTGCTGTGTTTGGGAAAGCCCTAGAATCTGGATAGAATCTTGTGTGAGATGCCCCCGATTTTTTTAATCGTGTAGTGTGTGCATGTTTAAGAGAATCTTAAAAGGTTTTCCTGTAGTGTGTGATAATACCAGATTTCAAAATCGTTTAAGATTGAAAAAGTCTTGTGTAAGGCCAGCTTAAGCCTCGCCAGGAAAATTATGATAGATAACCTTGTGCTTATGAAAGACTGGGCATAATTTTACATTATTATATTTAAACACTTTGCGTTACATTTTATTAGGTACATTATGAATGACATTCAAATATAATGATTGGATTTATGCTCAAACATGAATAATATTAGGCAGAGGTGACAGTCCAATGAACATAAAAACAAACTTTTTAGGGTATTTTATTTGCTGTTGTAATTTTTTTATGCATTGAAAACCTTATACGTCTTTAAGCCGTCAATATGGCCGCCATTGAAAAAAACAAAACGCCATTGTCCTACTGTAATGGCAAAGTCTAAACTACTTGAACGAACCCCATCCATCTATCTGTCTGTCTGTCTGTCTGTCTATCATTTATTCAGTGACAGTTACACACACTCTCCACCAGGTGGCGAAAGGCTTTAAGGCAACAGTGTATCCTTTATTACGCATGCGTGAAACACGTTACCCCGGAATCGGAAGTAGAAGCATGTAGCTTTTCACAGCTTCACCTCCACGGTGTTGTTGAACAAAGGAGGCAGTGAGAGAAATGTCTCGTCCAACGTGTCAAATAGAGTATTTACGGCGGTCGATCAATGAACACATGACGTCGGTGGGAGAGGAGATATTGTGTGTTTTGGAGAAACAGCAGCTGAAGCTTCATGTCAGAGTTTTTGTGTTGGAGCGCCTCAGTGCGGCCGCAGAGTGGACGTGCAACCTCTTCCAGAGAGAGATAGAGACACTAGAATCTCCGCTGGACACACAAAACAAACTGCTGGACATTGATGTTGATATGGACATCCATCCTAACACTGCAGGTTAGTAAACACTAGCCCTGGACCAGAGCGTTTCTCTCTAACGCCCTGCCAGGCACTGGTCTCTGCGCTTGTACAAGGAATTCCACTGCCCTGCGAGGGCTCCAACAGTAGTGAAAATAAACAAAACCATTTTGCTACACACCTAAACAAAGGCTGTTTTGTGTTGTTGAAAGTCTCTTCTCCACTCGGAGGCGAACGGCCTTTTCCTGAGGAGTTTTTACCAAGGGGGTGCGGGTGGGGAGAGAGCCTGGCAATGTAGGTTTATTTATGGTTTCCCATGGACTATAGCCGTTTCACTCATGATACAATTTCTCTTCTTGTTCTTTCATAACAGATACATACATGTGCCAGATAATCCCCACACCAAGAGAGTAAAAAAAGAAAAAACTTTTCAGTCATTCAGTCCGACTTCACTGTAGCCTATGGTTACATACTTAGATGAAGTTCAACACCAGCCTAGCTACACTGTAGCTGCAGTAGCTCTACATGTAGCTAAGCTACTTTAGCTATGTAGCTAAGATACTTTAGCTGCTACATGTGTGGCTAAGCTACTATATCTGCTACATAGCGTCAGCCTAGCTACTAGCTGAACTGAACTACATTTCCCAGTAGCTTGTGTGTAGTTTCACTGCGTGTTTGCTTTTCCACCGGTTTGGCATCGTTTTCACCATCTAGATCATTGGTTATCAACCTTTTCAGGCAGTGACACCCCAAAATAATCATATTTGAACTGGCGACCCCCCCACCCTGACAAGCACTTGTATGAGGTGAGTTATAACATTTAGTTTGCAGACATCCCACCCTGGAGAAAATCATTTGCGGGAGGTTTTAGTTTGGTTTTAATTTGGTTTTTGGAACTTTTTTTTCTGGTTTGAATTAGTTTTTTTCTTTAATTATACATTCTTATTTTTGCCTGATTTTACCATCTATTTGACCAATATAAATCTACTTTTTTCCAGTTTAAATTAGTTTTTTTCTTTAATTATATATATTTTTTTTATGTTATTACGGGGCCAGGCTGCCAGCATGGCTCCTGGCCCTGTCTTAATGTTGCCTTTATTCTGTTTCTTCTGCCACTTTTCGCAGTTCTGGCTTAACCGTGCATACGCTTTTTACGAAACTCGGCCATATGGTAGAGGGTCATGAAAAACTATCAAGAAATAATTCTCACAATCTTTCGTCAAAAGGTGGCGCTATAGCACTCAAATGAAAGTGCCAACTTTGAACAGGTACAACGCAAGTTATGGGTATAACTATGGATCTATGAGACCGAACGATGACCGTCACTACGGTCTTAACAATGAATGATGCCCTCATATTCTACCTATTATCGAGACCAAATACCAACATAGTCATACCCACATGACCCGAGGAGGCGGTCTCACCTTTAACCATGCCCGGTGAGAGCGGCTCCGCCTCCAGCCTCGAACGCCTCAACGTTCCGAGCGACAGGAGATAGTGACGGTCATCGTTCGGTCTCATAGATCCATAGTTATAGCCATAACTTGCGATCTATTTCGACCTCACTCTGACCGTCACTACGGTCATAACAATGGATGACTAATACCAACCGGGTCGCGAGGAACAGGGGACCCAGCCACCCCCCTTGTGGAGTGAGCCACCACATTCCCAGGGATCGGCTGGCCTAGATCGACATAAGCCGCAGAGATTGTGTCCACGAGCCAATGTGACAGCCGTTGCTTGGACAAGGGGAGCCCCAACCTCTTGCCACCATAGCAGACGAACAGCTGCGTGCCTGTGCCCCGTAGGGCCCGTGTGCGGTCAACATAAGAGCGTAGCGCTCGAACTGGACACAGCGTGGAAAGGTCCTCCGTACCGTCCTGGAGATCCAGAGCAGAGTGAAAGGCCGCTATCTCCAGTATATATATATCCAGCACTATGGGAGATCCCATGCTGGAGTTCTCAGGGCTCTTGGAGGATGCAACCTCAGGGCCCCCCTCAGGAAGAGGGACCGTGGCTTCCCCACTGTGGCTGTGCCATTATAGATTCTAGCACGTCAATATGATATTGCTGCTAGTATGTACACTCTTAGAGTAGAAGGAGATCGGCCCTTGTCTAAGAGGGGCTGCAGAAGCTCCAGAAAAGTAGGCACAGAGCAACGCACTGGGTCTTCACCCTGACCCACACACCAGTTGGAAAACAGCTTCCGTCTGTTATCATACTGTAGCCTGGTGGATGGTGCTCCTGCATTCAGGATGGTATGCCTGTAATGCACAATCTATGTAATGCACTTTGGATAAAAGCGCTCTATAAATGCACCATTTACCATTTATGCCTGACTGTGTCCACACGGCTGCTCAGCAGCGGTTTGGGCCCTCCGGCAGCCAAACACACAGTTGGAGGTGTCAAGGATTGGGATGCCAGATCCGACCTCTCCTGTCGGGGAGGCGCCAGTCTGTGCAACAGAGGAAACAAAGTCCTCCCTGGCCAGAAGGGGGCCACCAGCGGCAGAGGAAGCAGTGGAAAGGCATATGCAGTGCCTCTGGCCAAGGGTGAGCCAGCGCATCTTGGCCCAGAGGGCTGGTTGTCTCCGCTAGGGAGAACCGGGTGGGTCGACGCCTCTGAGCCAAAGAGGTCCACCTCTGCCGCAGAGGCCCGAGATGGTGTATAACCACCTCTGGATGGAGGCACCACTCCCCCGATGGAGGCTTTTGACGGCCGAGAAAGTCTGCAGGTTTCCTGCTCTCCCGATAGGTAAATTGCCTGTAGGCTGATCAGGCGGGGGGCTTGGTCCCGCCCTGATTATTTCCATTATACATGGTCGAGGTGTTGCCTTGATATGCGGGGCCAGGGCAAGGAGACACTGCTGTGACCTCCTGATCTTCCTGTGTCCGTGCCGCTTGGCATCCAAGTGGCCTTTCTGGGGCAAGGAAAGGAGGTTTAAGATGTCGTCCACCCGACGATTGGGACGGACAGGCTGTCATAGTCATGGCGTTTAAAGCAACATCAATGAATGTTGTGGCCCGAGATGGCTCGAGGCCACCTTTCTCCTAGTCCCAGATGGGCCCCGTGGGACGGGAGACGTACATTTCTGGATACAGAGCCCTCATGTCGGAGCTGCAGAGGCGCACCTGCCGCTGCCACACACCTTGTGAACGCCCTTGGGGAGAGGGAGCGCCCGAATGGTGGCACCCTGAACTGCCAGTGGTGGCCTTGATAGGCAAGACACAAAAACTGTCAGTGTTGACAGACGGGCAATGGAGACATGAAAGTATGCGTCCTTCAGGTCTATAGACGTGAACCACTCTCTGTGGGCGACGGTTCGCAGATCATCTGCTGTGGTCAACATATGAAATGGCATGACCTTCCTAAACCTTTCGAGTCCCTTCACATCCCAGACAGGATGAAAAACGCCTGTCGTTCTTTGTCACGAGGCAGTATGTAGACTAGAACGCCCTGAGGTGTGACAGGGGGTCTACAGCCTTGATGCACCCCCCCCCCCCTCTCTGTTGGAGGGAGGCATGCACCGCAGGCCTGCAAGCTGCAGACTAGTCTGCTCAGCATGGATGGGTTCGCTCCAGCGCTTCCTGTGCAGCTGAACCAAATACTGCTCCGAGCTCCCCAAGGGAGACTACGGAGAGTTCTGCTAAATGCCTCAGTCAGATAGGCTGTGAAAGCCAGATTTGACGATGAGTCTGAACTAGGATGGAACATCAGCTGTCCGAGTTAGAGGGACATCCGGCCAGATGCCTTCAGTCACGCATCACCAAAGGTGATGGAGTCAGCATTCACATTGCCCCTTTTGCAAAGAAATTGAGAGGGCATGCATAAGGTGTGATAGGGAGTTGCCCTCACGACCGACACCAGCCCTTGTAAGAAGGTCGTCTGTGACCCTGTACTGGGGTCGACGGCACCTAGCACCCTCCCGCATCAGGGGACGCAAATGAGGGGTGCGATGGCAGGCTCAATAGCCGGCATGCAACACAGGCCAGCTCTTGCCACGTCCTGCATGGCTGACAGGGTTTTACCATTAGCAGAGTGTCTCTCAGACAGGCCTGTAGCTCCTTTGAGTACAGGCGTGAGGAACAGCAAAGGCAGTGGAGGCCGGCCAGGCGCTCGGAGGAACTGATTCCGCCTGCTGTGGTATGGCTAGGCGTTGGTAAGGCCGTGAGCATGGACCACCTTTGGGTCCACTCAGCAAACAGCCGATCCATCCTGGATGACAGTCTGCTGCAGTCAGACCTTTTCTTCCTGGCACGCGGGGCAAAGGTCATGGCCGACATCCGGCTGAAGGAGCCCCACACAAGGTGCAAAAGTGGGAGCGCTCTGTGGTGGTACCGGTTTCTCTGCACGGCCAACGCACACAAGTCAGAACTAGCCCAGAGCGTGAACGCTACTGGTTGCTAGACTATATTGGCCGTATGCTGGGGGGATGTAGCGCGTACGCTGCCTGCACCAGCAGAGGCTTTCATTCCAGCAGAATTTTGTCAACTCTCAGATAACCAGAGCGCGAACGTCACGGTTAGCTGGAACGCTGCTGTTAACTGGACTGTAGAACCTGTATGGTGGGGGGAGGGAGCGCGTACGCTACCTGTACCACCGGCCGAGGCTTATTTTAACACAAAAGGCTTATAATAGCCGTTAGTCAAAGCTTGGACGCTGCCATCCATGTAGCAGCGAGTGCATATTTTTCTCAATGCAAATGCTTATGTAGCACCTTGAGATCCATCCAAATGTAAGTGGATTATAAAATCAGAGCCAGCGCGAACGCTGCTGCTAGCTCGACTTTAGAAACTGTATGGTGGAGGAAGGGAGCGAGCACGCTACCTGTACCACCAGCAGAGGTTTACTTACTTAACCAATCAGCTTGTAATAGCCGTCCATCAAGTTTGGACACTGCTATCTATGTAGTAGCATGTGATTTTAACATTATTTGTAATGCTTATTGTAGCGCTTTTTGAGATTTATCTCAGTGAAAAGTGCATTATTAGTATTTGTATGCTTGCTTTCACCGCATAAACAAAGACAAAACGTTACCTCCAACACGCTAGTGTAAAGTCCACAATAATGCCGGGAGGAGAGCGCTAACGCTGCTTACCCCGGCAACAAAGGTTGATCAGACAGAGGTTAATAACCAAAAGCTATACACAATAGCTGTTAGTAAGAGTTTGAGCTACAAACTACTTGCGGCTACATCAAAAAGCCCATATGCTGGAGGGAGGGCGTGTACGCTGCTCGTACCAGCTAGGCTAATAACAAACACAAGTCAGCTATACCTAATAGCTGTTAACAAAGCTTAAACGCTGCTATTAAGCTCTACGCAATACATATATACATATGTATAAATATGGCCTTCACTAGCGGAGGCTTATCAAAAACTAAGAAAATGCTGTAAACAACTTCTTCACCATTTCAGTGGTAGCAAAAGACCACAGTGGGAAGCTGCCCAAACAAGTGGGACACTCGGTGGCCATCACGGGGGTCCATAGCGGCCTCACAAACACGGCAGACCTGGGAAGCCATAGTAACCCCAACACCTCACAGTACGCGAACGTACAAAGGGGACAGAAGAAAACCCCACCAGCTGCGAACAGCACAGTACAAGGGCCGCAATATACAATAAATAAACACCTATTATTAGTGTGTATATCTGTCTGTCTCTTATATGTCATCATGATTTGTGTGCATGGGAATCTCATCTTAAACAAGCTCAGTGCTTAATGAGTCCCCCAGTTTAGTAGACCTTGTATTGTGAATTTGTACTTCCATGTACTGATGTTCTCATGTCTTACTAAATAAAGTACATCAATCAATCAATCAACCTACTCACTGCACGCGAACGTACGAGAGGGAAGAAAAACGAACCAAAAAAACCCACCTGCTGCGAACAGCGGTCTGAGGGAAATAAACAAAGTCACGTGACACCGCTGACTTTTTATGAATGAACACTTGCAACACAGCAACGTGAAATAATACTACAACGCACGCGGACGCACGAGGGAACAGAATTAATAAGACTAACTGAATGCAAACACACAGGGAGTCAATAAATGAAAATAAATTACACCACCAACCTGGATGGAGAGTTATATATAGTAACCCCAGCATCTGCGAACAGTGCGACGGGTATAATACTATAACAAAATAAATAAAGTAAGCCGAATCACAGCCGTTCCGCAAAGGCAGAACTCAAAAAGTAACGTACCTGAAAGGAAACCCTGGAGGCACAAACAAAACAAGTAACACAACAGCGTGTTACCCTACAACAAACACAGTAGGTTACTTTACAACGCTACACTGCAACCCACAGGGACGCAAGGCGCCTGCACCGAAGTGTACGGGTTTCTAAGCAGCGAGCGTGAAAACTACCAGCACAAGCAAAGCAGTTTTATTCAATATAGGTATATTATATCTCAAACGGATACTTACCCACCCTGCAGGTCTCTTCAATGAGGCGAGAGAGGCAAAGAGGCGGAGCCGCTCTCACCGGGCATGGTTAAAGGTGAGACCGCCTCCTCGGGTCATGTGGGCATGACTATGTTGGTATTTGGTCTCGATAATAGGTAGAAGATGAGGGCATCATTCATTGTTATGACCGTAGTGACGGTCAGAGTAGATCTCATGCCCTGTTTGACCTACAGCCATGAAACTTCGATACACACATGCATCTCTTCATGCCCGACAACTTTCGTGGTCTGACTTTTGACCTCTGACCTTTAGATCTCCCACCATTTTGAATTATATGAAAAACATACATTGGCTCATAACTTCTGCATTCTTTCACTTATGGAAAATCCGCTACTAACGTTTTGTCGGCAGAGGTCCAAAGTTCATGTGTAAAGAGTTTTGTGCAGATTACTCAAAGATCCCAGGAGGAGAAAGATTTTAACTATTGCAGTTTTATGACAATTATTCATCTGCCCCTAACACATACATGCAGACTCACATTTCTTTGAAACTTTGCAGAAATGTAGAGGGTCATTCCAAATATCACTGAAACCAATCTTACTCCAACTGGCCAAAGGGGGGCGCTATAGCAATTTTTTGAACATGCAAACTTTAAACAGGCAAAAGTCATGCCTCGTTTGGCCAAAAGTCGTGAAACTTGCTTACACTTGTGCTTTGACTCATGAGGAACACATCTATCGCTTTGACCAGTAATAGCTTGGCGGCGTAGCACGAAAATCGTTCAATTTTGTGATTAAAGCGCCAAATTTGGCAGAAGTGTTGCTTGATATATTGGAAACAAAAGTGGATATTGGGACATCAGAAATTCTCACCCTTGTGGGCGTGGCAGGCATTTTTCAAAATGGCCACCAGCAGTTGATCAAATCCTCCTAATTTTTGTCCTAGTAGGCTAAAATGTTGCGTGATGTATGTGAGTATGAAGGTGTGTGGGTGTGTTCATGCTAATTACCTAAAAGGGAGCGTTGCAATGGGAGTGGCCTAGTTAGCAGCAATATTTTGGGAGAATTGTTCAAATAGTGATACAAGTTGGAAATTTGGTACAAATCATCTTTGGAGATCACGCTTCGATTTAGAAAACCGGGCCACTCCTAAATCAAAGATGGCAGCCATTTTATTTCAAGATGGCCGCCAACATTAGACTGTTTTTGCATTTCTGCATATCTTTTAATTATTTGAGGTCAATCACCAAATAGCACTCCCATAGTATGTTTTTGAACATTTTCAAACAGGAGTTACCATTTATAACCATCTAAATTAAAACATTTCAAAAACACGCCATACAACTGTGCTCACAGTCAAACTCAGGGACAAAATCTCAGAACTTCTGAACATGTATACATTTTTTCCCATCTAGTTTTGTGTCTTCCCCAGCCACCTGCATGTCGTCTCTCACCGCATCCTTAAACCGCCGCTTTGGCATTTGGCCTTTCGTCAGTGCCACCGTTTCCAAGCCGTACAGCATCATGGCTGGTCCCCCTACCGTCCTATACATCTTCCCTCTCACTGGTATCCTTCTGTTACAAATAACTCCTGCATAAAGAAAAACATCACATGGATGCACCTGGGACATATCATCAGTGTTGTAGCCTGGGGTCGATGGGTGTTTCGGGTCTCGCAACATACACCCTCGCCGAGGTGACCCGGCTGGGGTTTATCAAGCCCCCGACTTACATCCCAGTAGCTACCCACGGTCAGTCCTCTTAGGGCAAGACAGGGCCTCTCAGGCCGCTTATCCGGGACTACTCTGCCAGGACTGGGGGAGAGCGGAGGCTTTGGCATGTGGAGGGACTAGGCTCTGTGGATGGCCTCCTGGCCGGGCTCCTCCTTCGTCTCACCAGGTCCAGGACCTGAGCGTTGCACCAGACTCCCCTGTTCCAAACATTTCATTCTGGCGTGATGGTTTCTTGGGCCGTGGTGGTACTACAAGCTCCACTTGCGGCTTGCTTGAATAGCTCTCCTTAAAGGCCTCACCGTGGATTTGTTGGGCTTCTTCCTCACGGAAGACACAGGCTAGGGCGCTAACCCACATTGCTCCCGGATGCTGTCTACATTCCGGCTGTCAACCGTCTCTCCAGTGGTCACCAAACTATTCCTGGTTGTCACATAGTCTATTCCTATGAGCCACTATGAATAGAATAATACTGACACTTTCTTCCATCCGTTCCCTCAAAGTACTCCTTCCATTTTCTCAACACACTGTCTTCGGTTGCTAGAACATTTCCACCCATCCTTCATCACCTTAACCTCTTGCTCATCCTTCCCATCTCAGTGCCTGTCTAGCCAATCGGTGCAGGTCCTTTTCTCCCTCCTTGGTGTCCAACCTTTCATACAACTACTCATACTCTTTTCCTTAACCCTCACCACCTTTCTCTCCGCCTTACCCCTTATCTCTTTGTACTCCTCCCTACTTACTTCATCTCTCTGGCTGCCTTTCTTATCTCCTCCCTGAGCTCCACAGAGCATTGTTCTTTCTTCATCTTCACACCTAACATCAGCTCCCAGTACCTACCACAGGACTCAAGCCATGCTACTCGATATGCTGAGTGGCACCTTCACCGTAAATGGTAACTCCTGTATGGGAGTGCTTTTTGGTGATTTGGTAATTTATCTTGAAAAAAATGGCAGCCATCTTTGATTTATGAGTGGCCCGGTGTCCTAAATCGAAGTGTGATCTCCAAAGATGATTTGTACCAAATTTCTCGCTTGTATCACCATTTGACCAAAATATTGCTGTTAACCAGGCCACTCCCATTGCAACGCCCCCTTTTAGGCAATTGGCATGAGCACACCCACACACCTTCATATTCACATACATCACGCAACATTTCAGCCTACTAGGACACAAACTAGGAAGATTTTATCAACTGCTGGTGGCCATTTTGAAAAATGGCTGCCACGCCCACCAGGGTGAGAATTTGTGATGTCCCAATATCCAGTTTTGTTCCCAATATATCAATCAACACTTCTGCCAAATTTGGCGCTTTAATCGTAAAATTGAACGATTAGGCTGATTTCTTGTGCCACGCCGCCCCACTATAAGGCTCGCCCTTAGATTGTCCGCAATTTTGAGCAGTTTGAAAAACACTGAAACCCAGGATTTTTCAGCTATTTGCGTGAAACTGTATCATCTGTGTGATCTCCTTTTTCACAGAAGCTTGTCTGTTGGTCCAATGGCTTCTCGCCAGTTCAAACCTCACTTGATGCAGGGTTCATTAAAGTTGCATTGCACACAACATGATTGTGTCAATTAATGCATGTGCAATTGTTAAAGATAACCTGAAATGCTTATTTGAGAGTATGTTTTTTCAATGTATGACATACTTCATTCTGAAAATAGCCGATCTACAATCTCAAAACTTCAGATAGCAACGTGTTTCTGAGCTTGTAGATCGGCTGCTTTCACTGTTTTCGGTTGCGAGGAGACATACAATTTCTCTATTGGTAAATGGTTTGTGAACGAGTGATCTTAGTGTTAGTGAAACAGGGGCTTGGTTCATGACAGAAGGCAAGAGTTTATGATCTTCAACAGACAACATCAGCCTGGCACTATAGGTAGTGTTGCAGCCTATTAGTCCGAAGGTTGAGAGTTTGATTCCTGTTAATGGCAATAGGTTGAGATGTCCAATCAATCCATTCTGTTTCCATCTCTCTCTCTCATCAATCTATTCCGTTTCCATGTCTCTCTCTCTCACTTCAATCTATTCCGTTTCCATGGCTCTCTCTTTCTCTCTCTCTCTCTCTCTCTCTCTCTCTCTCTTTCTCTCTCTCTCTTCAATCTATTCCGTTTCCATGTCTCTCTCTCTCTCTCTCTCTCTCTCTCCAATCTAATCTGTTTCTCTCTCTCTCTCTCCAGTTTCCATCTCTCTCTCTCTCTCTCGCTCTCTCCAGTTTCCATGTCTGTCTCTCTATCTCTTTTTCTGTCTGTCTGTCTGTCTGTCTGTCTGTCTGTCTGTCTGTCTGTCTGTCTGTCTGTCTGTCTGTCTCTCTCTCTCTCGCTCTCCAGTTTCCATGTCTCTCTCCAGTTTCCATGTCTCTCTCTCTCTCTCTCTCTCTCCAGTTTCCATGTCTGTCTGTCTCTCTCTCTCTCTCTCCAGTTTCCATGTCTGTCTTTCTCTTTCTCTCTCTCTCTCTCTCTCTCTCTCTACAGTTTCTCTCTCTCTCTCTCTCTCTCTCTACAGTTTCCATGTCTGTCTGTCTCTCTCTCTCTCTCTCTCTCTCTCTCTCTCTCTCTCTCTCTCTCTCTCTCCAATCTAATCTGTCTCTCTCTCTCTCTCTCTCCAGTTTCCATGTCTCTCTCTCTCTCTCTCTCCAGTTTCCATGTCTCTCTCTCTCTCCAGTTTCCATGTCTCTCTCTCTCTCTCTCTCTCTCTCTCTCTCTCTCTCTCTCTCTCTCTCTCTCCAGTTTCCATGTCTCTCTCTCTCTCTCTCTCTCCAGTTTCCATGTCTCTCTCTCTCTCTCTCCAGTTTCCATGTCTGTCTATCTTTCTTTCTTTCTTTCTCTCTTTCTCTCTTTCTCTCTTTCTCTCTCTCTCTCTCTCTCTCTTTCACTGGCCCCGTATTATCGCCGCTTGCAGCTATATTTTAATTCTTATGTTCGCCTGATTTTACCATCTCTATTTGACCAATATCAATCGACAGTACAAGCACATAAATAGATCTTTATTTATCTCTCCCAAGTAGCACTCCATCTCTTATTTGATCAATATACACTGAATCAGTTATCTTATAAACTAGCAAATCTACAAGCACTTAAACAGATCTTTATCTATACACATACAGTCACTTTAAACTCGTTCAGCCTGGAGTATTAGTTATTTGGGCATCATTAGTGTAGCTATTAAAGGCATGAGCAGATCTACAAGGCAAGCTCACACCCCTCGTGAGCTTGTAGATCTTCCAATTTCACTAGGCTATTTGAATGCATTCGCCACACGTTTTTAGCTTTGATTTCTCATCAAAATTGATGTAGATAATAAATTGGCAGCAGCAGTTGCGCTGTGCTTTTTTTGCAAACTGTTAAAAGTATTCAATCAAAGCTACAGAGAGGACATAAGTGTTTTAGCTGAGCTTCATCAACAATGTTGGCAGCTTATGGCAGCTTAACATACCTCGACGTGCCTTTTGCAGTCATTAAGGCCTCCGTGAGCTGAGAGAAGTCACTGTTACATACAGTGCAACGGGCAAAAGTTATTATTTTAGACACGGGTAACTCCTTGAGTTCTGTGTGTATTTTCTTTCTCTCCGTCTCTCTCTGCATCCGAGACAAGTGGTTTGTCACTTTTAGATGCCCACTCCTCCCACAGCGAATGTGAATGACATTAATTCATTTTGGCAGATTGACAGTTCAGCGACGAATGAGAACAAAGAAGGTTGCAGACCCGGTCTGTGTGAGCCTCATGTGTGCAAACCGAGACAGTAGGCGGGCTCTAGACAAGATCTGAACCTAAAAACTGATAAAAGCAGAGCAGCGGAATGGGGCAGGGGCGTAGGAGGGGAATGCACAAATTCAATGTCCAAATGGGGAAATGGGTCTTTCAGAGCAGTCCAGTGTTAAAAGCCATTTAAAACTGTAAGATGCAGAGTCATTAAATGCCAGGGGTTCCAATGTCTAAAATCCAATAAATGCAGAATAAACTATCTGTTGCATCTACTTCCCTTTCCAATGGGGGGGGGTGGGTCCAGTTGGTTTCCGTGTGAGTCCAGGTCCTTCCTATTCTGTCCTTGTAGATTTGTGCATCTCCGTGGCCAGGGCAAAAGTGCCGCACTCTCCAACAGTGGCCCTTAAATAGGGAGAGCCTTCCTAATTAGCTCATGCCCTGCACCTGTTCCACTCACTTATCCAATGGGAGTCCTCCATGCTGAACTGCTGACACTGTCTGCTACCATAGACTAAACACTGCAACTCAAAATGAAATAATAAAGAATAGTAAACATGCACACAAAATCATAAGGAATAGGAATTGAAAAGCCAGTTATAATACAAATGATTAAGCAGTCAGCGTGACAAATGTATGCATATTTTTAGGTATTAATCATTTTAATTGTCACTTTACTGTGATCTGAGGACCCCCCCCCCAAATCATGTGGGGATCCCGACCCACAGGTTTAGAACCACTGGTCCATTTAATAGTATATCGTTTAGACTGATGCTAGATTCTTGGTTTCCCTGTGATCCTAGTTTACTGAGGCACTACACTGATTGATTAAATATTTTATTTAGAAGTTTGAGCACATGAAAGCACAGTACAGTAAATACAAGGTCAACTAAATAGGATTAAAAATCCCATGAAAGTATAATGGCTTGTTTCAAATGGGGTCCTTTTGTACTCAATTCATAGTGACATTAAATGACAGATATACACTACTATGCATACATTACAAACAGTTAAGAATTGAAAAATAAGAAACTAAAATATGTACAGTAAAAAGTTCGAAAGAGGGGGGGGGATTAGGTTATGACTTTTACAGGAGCCAGTTTCAAATTGCAGCCACCTGGTACTCTTTTAGGGCAGTTTTGAAGGTGAGTAGTGTGTTACACTCCTTCACTGCTTTTGGTAGGGCATTCCACATTTGTGTTGCATAGCAGGAGAACAAATTCAACCCCTTGTTTGTGCCAAATCTGGGATGGGCGTGGTGGGGCTACTGTACCTCTGGTGTTGTGATTGTGGACACTATCTCTCTGTCTGCATTCTATGTTCGTGTTTTGATTGGGGCATGGAGGTCCAAGAGGGTGGTCAGGGAGTTATTGTAGAAGTCCACAGCTTCACTGACGGTTGGGAAGTCTACAGAGGAGAGATGGCGGAGGTCCAATGTTATGGTATCTTGGTTTATTTTTTTGATGTTCCTGAAGCTGATTTGGCGCTTAGGCTTGGTGTGGGGGGGGGGGTGGAAAGCTCCATTGCAACGACCTTGTGATCAGACACACCTAGTTCATACATAAGGAGATTGCTGATGGGGCAGAGTGAGTGATGATAAGGTCCTCCAGAGTATGCCCCTTGATGTGAATGGGGACGTGGACATGTTGGTTGAGGTTTAGACAGTCCAGCAGTTGCAGGAAGTCAGAAGCAGAGGGGCAGGAAGGGTTCTCAACATTAATGTTAATATCCCCCAATCAGTGGTGTGTTCTACCGTGTTACGCTGTATATGTAGTGTGGCCTGCAGATTTTTTTCGGTGGTAAGCGTATACATCCGAAAACTGGGGCAAGAATGTCAATTTCAATAGCCTAGTGACTGTCTGACTCTGAGGTGAAGGCTTTCATGTGTGGCTATTGTCTTTCTTGAGGTGGTAATTAATGGCCGTTGGCGAAGGAATTCACATTAACTCAACGACCTGCCTGCCATTCACTTCATTGAACGGCAAGTCACTGAAGTGAGTACTTCATTAGTATTCAAATTGCGCATCATAGCACAGCATAAAAGTCAAGGAAATGTTGGTCTAGGTTCAGTCTACTCCTGACTCTTGGAATCGAAGATGGGACCACGACCACCGCCAAAAAAGAAGACGTTCGTATTTATAACAATCCTTGCACTCTTACATGGTAATAATCCATGCTTTGCATTGAAAATGCATCTAGGGCTAAAAGCAGCTCCAAGTGGTTGAGTTACAAGGTGATTAACATTAGAAACAGTAGAAAACCAGTACAAAGCATACTGTAGCTAATTGTCAATATGGTCGAGAGTGAAAGGATTTTAGTTTGAGGACTTGTACGTTTAGGAGTTCAATTTTGACAGTAGATGGAGTGGTGAATTTATGTAGGGGGCGAAGTAGCCTCGCATAGCCAGACTATATCACTGAGTGGATATGAGTCTGGTGCCTCTATGAGGAAGTTTTATTTCCAAGGGGGCGGGATCAAAACAATGGCTCTGTACGCAATTGGTTAGACCTACAACTACCAATCACAGTCTCCCATATTTTAATACTGGGCCCTGATTGGTTACCCACGAGCAGGAAATGGATTCTCTATGGAGCGGTGCCAGACGCAAATCGCAGAGTGCAATTTTTTTGCACTCGCAGATTCGTCTGGCCCCAGGCTAGGGGCGAAGTAGAGTGAAATGCACTCTACGTTTTCCAGGCTGCCTGGAGTGTGCCAGCATTACAGTGTTGCCACATAATCCAGCTGCGACAGCGTTCTGATGACCAGTGGTGGAAAAAGTACTCAATTTTTTTACTTGAGTAATAGTATCAATACTGCAAAGTAGAAATACTCTGTTACAAGTAATAGGTCTGTGTTCAAAACGTTACTTAAGTAAAATTACAAAAGTATTGGCATCAAAGATACCAAAAGTAAAATTTTTGAAAATAGCAGATCTACAAGCTCACAGCGTGTCGCGATGTGACACATTGATCGGCTATTTTCAAATACCCTATGTATAAAATAGGGCTAATATATAATAATATAATGTATATCTGCAAAGTAACTAGTAACTAAAGTTTTCAAATAATTGTTGTGGAGTAAAAGTACAATAATTGCCTCTGAGATGTAGTGGAGTAGAAGTAAAATTATTGAAATTTGGAAATACTTTAGTGAAGTAGAAGTACCTAAAAATTGGACTTAAGTACAGTACTTGAGTACATATCCTTAGTTACTTTACACCACTGCTGATGACGCGTTGGAGGAGCGTGAGGCGGATTAGAAGGATTGACCTAGCTGGGAGTAAATAAACTTGCGGCGGGAGCTTCTATGGACACACAAGATATTATTACTATCAGAATATAGTGCTTCATCATCTACCTACATTTTAATCTATTAGAGAGAGATCTCTGATCTACAAGCAACAGTGTTTCTTTCTCATTGCAAGGCATTGTGAGGTAGTAGATCCGTTTTTCACACATGACTCCCTCTAAGCTGAATGGTACAACAGGTATTTCCACTGAAATTGCTGCTTCTTTTCCATGATTGTTTCTGGATGCACTTGTTTAATGACTCTCTCCTGGTGAGATCGCTTGAATTGACCCGTTTGATCGGTCTTGAGTGGAACGTGCATTGCATGCTATGAACGCACACACATCCACATGCACGGAGCTGCATGCACACTTTTAAAAAGTACCACCTGAGGTAGAATCTCAAGCCTTACAGAAGCTATTTGTTTCTGCAAGATAAACAGGTGATTGATTGATTGATATCTTTCTGATTGATATCTTTCTATTTCTATTGATCATGAAATAAAACATGTGTCCCATGTAACATACATCTGACCCACCATGATTAAAAGGATAACGCAAAATAGCTTACTGATTGTTTCCATTGTGGTCCTTGTAGGTGCACTTCCTCTGGATGCTTTCATGAGCAGTGGGTTCTCAGACACAGGAACGACTAGTTAGAAAATGTCAGCACACCAAGGTGGAAGTGGCGGCACTCCAAAATAAGAGAATGCAAGACAAAGGCTCAGTTGCTCATTCTTTATTTTGGGCTAACACGTTTCGGCACTAGCCTTCCTCAGAGCAAAAATAAGCTATTCATTGTATTGTATATCATTTTAAAAAAGCAGGAGTTGGCCTCTAATTAGTTCACATGCCAGAGTTGCTGTTTAGTCTCCCTAATTTCCCAACCAAAGAGGACATTTACACACCAATGGTAGCTGGCGGGTTTTAATTATGTTTTCTGTATGTAACTACAGCTACTGAATGATAACTAAAAGGTCTTTCTATTGTTTTTTTCCACAGCGCACCACAGGAAGAGCTCTACAGTATCTAGAGAGATGGCCTCCAAAAGATATTCAACGTTGTCAGAGAAACAGCGAGAGATGGACGAGGGACGTGGACTGTTTGATGCAAGGATGCAGCCTGTAGTAAAGTTGTACAGGATAGGTATGTACTGTTTTATTTCCTGCTGTTTTAAACCTGTAGTAAAGTTGTACAGGATATTTCTATGACCCAAAATTAAAAGCAGATTTATGTTTAATAACGTCAGGAGCTGAGGGGAGAAATGACTGAGTTCAAAACTATATGGTGCTGAAGTGCGTCAGTTGTTTATACTGAAAAACACTTTCCAAGGTTGCCAGGTATGGCAGGTATGGGACTGTTTCAAATTTCAATTTAAAGAATAATGTTTGCTTTATTTTATTTTTAGATTAGGGTATTATTTTTAAAAGTATATACAGACACACATTTCCATTTTGGACCCTTTATTAAAATGTTGCTTTTAACAGGCAAAATAAGCAAATTAGTTTGCGCAGCCTGTCACACTGTTTTGCGCACTGCTGGTCTTCACTGACTTCACTTCCCAGTGCAGTGAGTGAATCTAGCTGAAGTTGCTACAGACACTGGTCGATTTGAAAAAAAAGAGCAAAGATTGTGTGAGTTTTCTTTGGAAAAGTGTCACGATGGAGAAATCACATCCAATATAAACACCTACCGGATGTGAATCAACTCGTACTGCCCACTGCCTCTTGTGATCCGGTCGATTTGAAGAATGAATGTAGTTTTTTGAGTGAGAACATGGAGAATGCAGAGTAGGCCTAATCCTAACTATTTGACTGAAAATCCAATACTACATGTCATATTATGGTTTGAACTTTAAGGAGAGCTGGTCAGTCAGTAGTGTGCTTCAGAGTCAGACCAGCTCTGCTGGAGTGACAGCCTAATTGATTTGACCTACTTTTACGCAGCGCACTGGCATGATGTAATTAATCATGTGGGAGTACCAAATGGCTTTCATATACTCTCAATATTTTTTTCAAATTAAATTTGGCTTTATAGATTGAAATTTGTTCAGTTTTGGTTATTTTATGGATGTTAATTTTAATTCATACACTTTCAACTATTCAAAGAAAAGTTTTCAGAAATGTAGTGTACACATCAGTGAAAGTGATCACTGGGAACATCCCTAATTTCGTAAATACATTTGACTGAGATATATTAACATCATAATTGTGATATCAAATAGTATTGTGATATCAAATATAGTCCATTTTGTCCAGCATTAATGAACGTACTGGTTAAAATAATCTGGCGTCACTGTCCAGTCTTAAAAAAAAAACTTATTTACAACCTCTGTTCCCTCTGTTTCATATTCAACCTTCATCGACAAACCATGTCACGTTAAAGTCCCTTTTCACGTCACATCATAATCATTATTAATTCCATATTCATGTCACATCATAGTCCCTAATATTAAAGTCCTTATTCATGTCATATCAAAGTCCTTATCATTTAAGTCCTTATGCATGTCACATTGAGTACTTATCATTAAAGGTTCTATAAAATTCTTTTTCACTTTATTTTTTTTAATGTTTTTTTGGGGGGTTTTATGACCTCAATTACACCCCAAAAAACTTTGAACATTCAGTGGATTTTCTGTGGTCTGGGGTTTTCTGAATAATTAGGCTGAAAAGTAATCTGTGATCCCGCCCACTCTCCTCCTCGCCCCTCCCCTCCCCTATCCTTTCCTTTCCTTTGTGGGGCGGGGGGGGGGCGGAGAAGAGGCGATGATTGACAGGCAAAATCCCTCAACAGCGACACCCGCAGGCAAAGATTTATTTTTTCATTGCAGTTGAAAAGGCTTTAGAAATGTAAGCGAAAAATACCTGCAATGGCTAACTGGAGTGGAATTTTCAGTTAAAACTTTTTATACACGTTTGAAGGACCATGACCAAGACTTTTAATGTGTTGTAAAACTGAATGTCATGAAACCTTTAAAGTCCTAATTATATTCCTTCATTCCAGACCAGAGTGTGGAGTCCAGTCTGCAGGTGAAGATGAGTTCTCCAGCCAGGACTGTTTCTATTAAACAGGAACCTGAAGACCACCTTGAACAAGAACCTGGAGACTACCTTAAACAAGAACCTGAAGACCACCTTAAACAAGAACCAGAAGACTACCTTAAACAAGAACCAGGGGACCACCTGGAACTCAGTAAGTTTCAAGCTCTCTCTCTTTTATTCTGTTGTGGATCTATCACCAAGGGTGAACGTGTGCTGGCAATAAGGGTGTAAAGATGAGCCAACATTAAACATTCAAATGCGAAAACATCGATGCGTGGACCCCTGGATCAATCTAAATGTACTATGAATCGGACGATTGTTCGGTTATAAGTTATTAATCGGATTCCTCAACGTTTTGATCAGTCAGATCATCAGGAAATTCTTGATGGAGATTTAACTGATCAACAAAATGAACAGAGCTTTAACCAGTGTAGCGACTTTATTTTCCTTTGTTGAATTGTTATTTGTTCTGCATCTGGGCACTGAAGTGGATGTGTGTGCAGTGCACTAGCTTTTCTTAAAACTTTAATGGGCTATTATTGTATCTTTTTTCATAGACTTCCTGCTCCTCCCTGTGTGTAAAGAGGAGGTTCACCCTGAACTGCAGGAGAGGAGCTCCAGTCTGGTCCAGGAGGAACCACAACCTCCACAGATTAAAGAGGAACAGGAGGAGCTACTTCATAGACAAGAGGAGGCTTGTGGGTCAACACAGACATTACTAGCAGTGAAAAGTGATGATGATGGCGAAAACAAAGAGACAGAGCCTGTAGCCAGCACCTCAACTCAACATATGAAAACACAAGCTGATGTAGAGGACTGTGGAACATCACAACCAACTAGTGATGACCAGCTCCTCTCTTCACACTGTTCTGACTCTGACACTGATGACAGTGATGACTGGGAGAAGACCAGGGACGGTCAGTCAGCTTTAAACACTCTGAAATCACACAAGACACAAAATGTGGAAGGACAAAGATTGTCTTTGAGCCACAAGCTGTCCCAGGATCTGAAATCAAAACAAACTCACTCCATGAGGAGTCATACATTGAAGAAAAGTTATACAGAGTGTGGCAGAATCTTTAATCGAAAGGGAAGTCTGAAGAGACACACAAAGATGCATGCAGGTGAAAAGCCCTTTGCTTGTACAGATTGTGGTAAAGGCTTTGGTCAAAGAAGTGATCTAAAAAAACACATGAGGATTCATACAGGTGAAAAGCCCTTTGCTTGTACAGTTTGTGTTAAAGCCTTTGGTCAAAGAGGTGATTTAAAAAAACACATGAGGACTCATACAGGTGAAAAGCCATTTGCTTGTACAGTTTGTGGTTTAGGTTTTGCTGAAATGGCTACGCATAGAAGGCACATGAGAGTTCATACAGGGGAAAAGCCTTTTGCTTGTAAAGTTTGTGAACACAGTTTCAGTCAGAGAGGTAATCTAAAAAAACACATGAGGGTTCATACAGGCGAAAACCCCTTTGCTTGTACAGTTTGTGAACAAACTTTCAGTCATAGTGAGAGTCTAAAAAGACACATGAGGACTCATACAGGGGAAAAGCCCTTTGCTTGTACAGTTTGTGAACAAGCTTTCAGTCATAGAGAGAGTCTAAAAACACACATGAGGACTCATACAGGCGAAAAGCCCTTTGCTTGTACAGTTTGTGAACACAGTTTCAGTGATCGTAGTCATCTAAAAAGACACATGAGGACTCATTCAGGTGATAAAAGTATTTAGTTGAAGTTGGTGTCAAATGCTTTGGTCAAAATGCACATGTGAAGAGAATAAGGATTCCTACAGGGGAGAAGTTGTTAGATGAACCATAACAACAAGACTCTCTTTGAGTTGACATGTGATGTAACACCCACTGATTCAGTCTAATCCAGGATAACAATGACAAGACATAGATACTAAAGAACAGCAATCACATCATCTGACAATATCAACATGACCAAATAAAATAAACTATATTAGTTTCTCTTTTCATTCTCATTATCTTGTGTATGGATCTTATTTGTTACTAAACAATCAATGGCTTTGAATTCCTACATTCACCATTTGTTTTACCTGCAGCTCATAGGTTACTGGTAGAACAATATGAACATCAGTGTCCATTAATATGTATGTTCACTGTGTGTTGACATGTGAGTTGTTTGGATTGTTAAATTATCATAGTACACAATTGCTAGGTGTCAAGAGAGACCGGTGAAATCATCACTTAGTTTGATTACTTCTTTACTTTCTACAGAGTGTTATGTCTTCATGGAGGTGTTTTTGTAAAGTCAAAGATCTCCTTTTATACCTGGGGAAAATTATTATGATTTCTTTGTTTGATTTAATAAAGGTTTTACCGCTACAGGTGTTCTATGTGTGCTGCATCATTACAGAAATGTTCTCAAAATATGTGTACTTATTATCCCATAACTTCTGTGAACAATACAGCAACAATCACCCGATTTTTGAGTCCAATGCCAATACTATTTCCAAGTCTGAGACCACCGACCCATGTTTTGACCGATATATTGTACAAGATTTGTAAGTGTATTTGAAAAACTTTGATTTGTATTGAAGTTGATAATAAACTTCACAATAAGCAGGCAAATAAATACAAATAAATGTAAATAATGTTCTGATGGATGGAAAAAAACAATTTTATCGTCGCTGTCGGGCAGAAACCTTGTTCTCCATATTTCAACTTTTTATATAAATGTATTTAACGTAAATTAATGCCCTACTTCTTCATACAAGACTGTCGCTCTAAAGTAGTGGAAAGAGCAGATCTACAAGCTCAGAACACGGGAACCTAATGGACGATATATAGCTTATATATGGTTATGTATCAGTATATCAGTCCGTTTTAGCAGATTCCATTCCAGTTGGCTACTATGACTGCCTATGCATTTTATTTCACGTGCCTGGGTAGGCAACCCGGCCTGCTGTTGCACACAGCAGCACAACAGGTGAATACAATTAACTTCAACAAGGATGTTATTGAGAGTTTGTGGTAAAGACACTATAAATTTCCACTGTTATGCAGATGATACACAATTATATCTATCGATGAAGCCAGATGAAACAGATCAACTGGCTAAACTTCAAGCATGTCTTATAGACATCAAGAGTTGGATGACCCGTAATTACCTACTCCTCAACTCGGACAAAACTGAAGTTATTGTACTTGGCCCTAAGCACCTCAGAGATAAATTAGCCGATAAGAATTTTACCCTAGATGGTATTACCTTGACCTCCAGGGCCACTGTAAAGAATCTGGGAGTCACGTTTGACCAAGATATGTCCTTTCAGTCCCACATAAAACAAATTTCCTTTTTTCACCTGCGTAATATTGCAAAAGTTAGGCACATTCTGTCCCAAAATGATGCAGAAAAACTTGTTCACGCATTTGTTACTTCTAGGCTGGACTATTGCAACGCTTTATTATCAGGCTGCCCAAGTAAGTCCCTAAATAGCCTGCAGCTAGTCCAAAATGCCGCTGCGCGCATACTGACAGGAACCAGAAGAAGAGATCATATCACTCCTTCATTGGCCTCTTTGCACTGGCTCCCGGTTAAAAACAGAATAGAGTTTAAAGTTCTCCTCCTCACATACAAGGCTCTCAATGGACAGGCACCAGTATATCTCAAAGAACTCATCGAGCCCTATAAACCAGCCAGAACACCATTGCGTCCACAGTATGAAAAAATGCTTACGGCTCCAGGAAACCCCCAAAATATTTGAACAGGAGGCAGAGCATTTAAGTTTCAGGCACCTCAGCTGTGGAACCTTCTCCCAGTCTCAGTCCGTGAAGCAGACACACTCTGTATATTTAAGACTAGACTAAAAACCTTTCTCTATGATAAAGCCTATAGCCGAAGTGTATAGACTCAGTCACCCTATAGTCATCCTCATCCAGATTGTGCTTGCTTCACCTTAGGGGTACCGGTAAGAGTACAGGTCGAGATCCACTTTGGTGTGTTTTACCTGCCCTATGCACAGCCCGTACTTTGAACATAGGTGGAGCGATTCACAGTTCACTAATGCCTGGAAACCCAGAGGTCTTTTATTTCATTTAGTCAGTCCCTTTATAATGTTTCTAGTTTCTTCTTCTGCTCCAGAACATCACCATCGCTGTACTGACAAAGAATCTTAGATTGAATTTAGCCTCAAATCATATTAGTTGGGTCATTTCAAGAACTTCTGTGACCGTGGAGAGCGGAGGTTCGTTTCTCAGTGGATGTGTCATCAATGAAGGTTTAATAACAATTTAAGCTCCCATGCCCCTCGCAGAAATGTGGGCAAAATATGTTAGAGCCCCAAATTAGACAGGTTAATCATGAAATGAACCCCAAAGAAATTGATACAGAGGATTTTTGATTGATTCTGGTACTTCTAGGCATGCTTAATCTAACTACTGGAAAGGTCGTCATTTTCAAGATGGCGTCCAAGATGGCTTTTAGGAGCTTAAAATGGCCAATATCTCAATGACTAATCTATATTGTCTAGAAAGGTGGTTTTGGTGTAGGTTTTAGGGCTCAAGGAATGCAACTGAATAAGTGGAATTACCATCAGTTATTTATTTATTGCTAAATCAAAGCTGGCGTCCGTCCCAAGGTGATGTCACATTGTGATAAATAGTGTAAAAAACAACGACCTTTTTTATTGACAATGAATACAATAACTCACATTTAAAGAAACAAGACCAGGAGACCTAACCTGACACCGTCAAATGGAAGAAGCTTGCGACACACATTTGTTTCACAGCCTACTTCCCATCTGAGACTTCGGTCGCAGAATCGATGACAGACAGTTTTTCTTTTTTTCAAGCTACTAGGCAGCTGATTGGATGATCCCGCCCCTAGCAGCCGCTGATTGGTTCGAACACGCAGTGTTCGGGCATGCTTACTCCCTGCGCAATCCCAGACCTCCCTGAAATCAAATGCAAATGAGATTTCCGGAGGGAGGGGGTTTACCAGGCTACAGGAGACCTGGTTCTGCCAGACCCAGAATAGATTCCTAGTACGTAACACACCACTTCATAGGCGAAAGGCATACGTCACGCTAAGCTTGGCCAATCAAAAGGAGGGACCGGGAGGAAAAACGTTGAACCGGGAGGAAAAACGTTGACCGGGAGGAAAAACTTTGAGAGGGACAGACAAAGCCTCATGTAGGCCTGACCCCCTGGGTCTGGCAAAAACATTTAAGGAAGCATGTATGTACATATATAACTCATAAAATTACTTAAATAACCACAAAGTAAGGAAAATGTATGTACTTCCACACACAATAAAAGTGGGTTTTGACCATAGACTGAAAATAAATATGGACTAAGGGGTCGTGAGACCCGTTTTGAAGCCATTGGTGAGCTATTGGTAGGTAGGCAGGGAGCGAGGAGTGGGTCTTCACTCAGTAGAACCCACACCTGATGATTCATACAAGAGAAAAGCCATTAGCTTGTACAGTTTGTGGTAAAGGTTTTGTTAACATAAGTAATTAAAAAAGGTACATAATGACCCATACCCATACACAAGACCAGAAAGCATACCCTGCTTAACCATAATTTACTAAAACGCATATCATGCTGTTTGAAAGAACACTTAAAACTATCGATTGAAAACGTTAAGTTATTATGAAAAGGTTTACTAAGGTAATAAAACCGAGTGTAAAGTCTGTTGAAGTTCCCAATGGCCCCGATTCATTATGCTGGTCGTAAATATGGGGTAAATAAAGTTCGTAAAGGAGGTCGTATTTTTGGTACTCACAAACCAATCTGGGAACCCAAAGCCAAATGAGAATGAAAAACAGCGCCCTCTGCTGTTTGTACTATCTCATGTTGGCTCTGGGACAATGACGACGCAGCACACGTGCGCAAAGGAAACCGGGGTTTTAGTCTGCCTTCACGCTCCACTTCCGGGTGGTGCAACTATGTTTTCATTCCCACTAACAATATTTCTACACGGAACACTAACACCACTTCTCCCAGAGAACATGGATCGTTTTGGTTATAAGCCCACTTGTTTCTATGATGAAAGAGCAAGTTAAAATGTGAATATCTTTCCGTGGTTTTGTCTGCTCTGCGGACGCCATTGTTAAATTAGTTTCGGCTTGTTTCGAGTAGGGAAGGATCAGCGGACACGTAAATCCCGCCCACTACATTTGATTGGGTAAAGCGCGGCGTGCTTCCTGATCTGAAGGCACGCCCACGCCCACACAGTGCGTACACGTTATGACGAACCTTCACGACAGATTCCAACGCAGAGCAGAATCTGTTCTTGAGGGATTACTCACAAACTGACGTGCAATTCTCAAAGGGGTTCGTATATCACAGAGACGTGCGTATGACCAGGTCTATATTATAATGACAGCCAGCTGGGCGTGAAAGTCCCGAGAGGTTCATTTGCATTGCTCCACGCCCCATTTTGCACCATAAAAGGCGTGAACCGTGACACAGCAGTTTGTCTCTGATCAAATCTGTCACTTTACTGAACAGTGTTGCCATGTCCGCTTATTAAAAGCGAATTTGGGCTTATTTTTTTATTTTTTATTTTATTTAGTTGCTAGTAAATATTGGTAGCTGTGGGGTGCGTTTTTTTGGGCTTGTTTCTAAAGTGTAGTTCATTATTTGGGCTTTATAACAGAGGACTCTGTTACTACTCCGATATCTTATTAAAGGACTGTATTATTCTGTAGGTACTGCTGGCTCCTGTGACTGTCGCAAGTACTATGGCTGTTTGGGGCTGAGACGGGCGGCTCAGCCAACTATGAGATATTATGAGGGCTCGGTCTTCTAGGTTTAGTTCTTCTAGGAATAGCTCTATCTCAAGTTCAAGTATTCATCAAAGTCGTTATCGTACAGCAGGTCCGCTAACCGCCCCACCGGCCGCTGTACTTATGGATAGGATATGGTGTCGTATGATCTTAGGGCGACGTCACTGGCGTCGCGTCCTTAATCGGGACGATTATCCCACCGTCATCGTCGCCTTGGTAACAGTCCCCCCGGTGACAGGATAATGTCACCATTCGCCATGCGACAATGTTTGTTATTATTTCCTTTCCTTAGTCTTCTTAATTTCCTTCCTGATGGTCTTGCTTCATCTGGCAGTTCAGGGAGTCTGATCAACCGCGCCACGGGCCTTGTGTAGGTGCGGTCTTCCACCTGTACTACCGCGGCTCTCACTCGATCGTCTCTTCCGGGTATGACACTCTTGACTCTCCCTACTGACCAGAACGCTCTGGGAAGCTGAGGGTCGATCACCAGGACGAGGGTGTCGACAGCGATGTTCTCTTTCTCTGTTAGCCACTTCTGCCTGGGTTGTTTAACCTCTCGTCGTACGCTTGGATGATGAGCTTGGTGTACGGGTGAGAGTGGGGTAGTAGGATTGGGTGTATTGCTCCGTAGTCCAGGTCATGACATCGACGGAGTCTGCCTCCTATTCTGAGTAGACCTGCGTGATACTCTGGCGCTAGGTTGCGTATCTTGCTGGTTTTCGGTAACTTAGTCCCGGCTAGGATGTGTTTTAACTCCTCTGAGACGGGCGGCTCCTCTGGGAAGCTTTCCTCCTGGATGCGTCTCAGGATGACTGCTTCTGCTCTGCGGTAGTCCTCCGATTTCAGCTCTTGGGTCTCCACTGCTTCTGCTAGATCCAGGTGCGGTTGTTTGGGCCATAGGTTATTTGCCCTCACGAGGAAGTCGGGCCCGCGACTCCAACGGTCATGACTCGCAATCTGTGTCAACGTCTTCCCCCTCGGGATGTCGTCTGCGGGGTTGGCTGCTGACTCTGCATACAGCCACTCAGCCTCCTCTGTGAGTGGTCTCTTCGACCCTGGTACCGACGAAGACCTTGTACGTGGTGGTGGTGAGTGGAGTACTTGTCCACGTTCTGCCTGGTAAGGAGTGTTAGAAATACTGCAGGGCGTTCGCTATGCTTAGTATCCATCCTAGGGTCTGCTTCCAACGCATGAACGCATAAACCCATCCTGTTGGGTGTGTCCAAATGGTTAATTGGGTAGAGGAGGTTAGGCTGGCGAAGTGCCATGAGTCTCCCTTCAGGTTGTCGTGTCGGTATGCTAGACCTTCGTCTCCCTTCGGGCTGGGGGCTCTGACGTACCGGATCGCCAGGAGCTCCTTTGGCAGGAGAGCCAGTTTGGTCTCGCGTGGGTGAACTGCGTTGTTGTGCTGTTGTGCCACCATTGATTGCACTCTATGACGGACGTCGGGCAAGGCGAGTGCGCTCCCCTCTTTATTCCAGTAATTGGTCGGGAGAGGGGATTCGTACCAGTCAAGTTCTACATCTCCGACGGGTGCGAGCGATGAAGATAGGTGTGCTATGCAGTTGGTGATCCCGGCGTAGCTGTAGGGAGGTTGGCCTAGATGGCTTAGGAAGAACCTGTGTCTGTGACTGTAATGTGCAGTCACGACGACACAGAACACCATGGTAACAAAGCCGAGGGTGACGATCGAGTTCACGTCTCTTGATTCTGTTACCTGACCTCGATGTGGATTGTTCTGGATTGGGCCTCCCAGTCCCGTGCTTGGTTCCACCTCAAGGGGGTCACGCTGGGTAGTGTACCTACTACGCCCATAGAATCTATAAGGGCCCTCTGCGTCGTTGATTGCGTTAGTTCGAGGGGCCTTCTCTCGGCTCGTGGGCGTCTCTCCCCCCAGGAGCATAGCATTATCGCTCTTGGCCTTATGGCGCCAGGTGGGCCTCTCTCCCACCGGGAGCACAGCATTATCACTCCTGGTCTTATGGCATCGGGGAGGATGAGGAGGCACTGCTGAAAAGTCTGGCATTGATGTCGGAAAGGGCCTCGCCCAGCTTGGCTTGACAGCCAGGCTGTTGGTCCTGTGTAGGGGACTAATTGCATGGACTCCTCATGTGGTAACTTCAAGGAATCTGATGTCATTTGTTGTTGGAGGGGGGTCTCCTATTGGTGGGCCTGCCCCCCCCTGCACCGTCTGTGTAGCGGATGGTGCAGTAACTGTAAGGGGTTCGTTATTAAGGTTCCCGGCCTCGTCTGGGAGTGGAGGACTGTCTCCGTCCTCCCGTCTGCTCCCCCCTGGCTCAGCTATAGGCTGCTGCTGTTCCGTCTCTTGTGAGTGGAGCGCAGACTGCAGCGGCTCTGCGGTAGGGAAGGGGTCCAGGCCCGGCTTGGCGCTGGCTAGTATAGCTGCGCGTAGTGCAGGTTCGGTACTCTCCTCGGTATGATCTTGTAGTGGCTCCGTGGGCTCGTCGGCCGGGCAGTTGCTGTTGACTGGTGGCTGCCGACTGCTTGTAGGTAGTCGATGAGTGCGTACATCAGCGGCGGGGCCCTGATCGAGCTCGGTCTTCCCGGCGTCTACAGAGGTGGAATCATGGATCCAAGGGTTGATCGCCTTCGTCTCACCCTCAGCTGCAAGTCCAATGGGTTCGCTCTCGGGCTCTGCAGCTTGATGGCTGGTTGGGGCAGCGCTTGGGAGACACGATCCGAGAGGAACATCGTCTTCCTGGGTGCTGTCCTCAACCCTGGTAGGTGCCGTGGGTACCGCGACCGCTCCTTGCGCGGCGGGCAGCTGGGTCCACTGCACAGGGACCTGCAGTTGTCTGCTCAGTGCGGACAACTGCTCGGACACGGCATTGAGCTGTGCCCAGAAAATCTTGTCAGACCTTGTCTCGGGACCGCAGGCGAGGGCTCTCGCCTGGTGTATCGCCGTGGTCATCTAGTCTGCCTATGATGGTCGGTATATCAATCTCAGTGAGCTCAACCGGGTTCACTTGCAATCAGTTGAGCTGGCTAGACTCGGACGGTCGAGGACCAAATATAACAGAGGACTCTTTTACTACTCTGATATCTTATTAAAGGACTGTATTATTCTGTAGGTACTGCTGGCTCCTGTGACTGTCGCAAGTACTATGGCTGTTTGGGGCTGAGACGGGCGGCTCAGCCAACTATGAGATATTATGAGGGCTCGGTCTTCTAGGTTTAGTTCTTCTAGGAATAGCTCTATCTCAAGTCCAAGTATTCAT
The DNA here is from genome assembly GCF_963280865.1 of Gymnoscopelus braueri. Lineage (NCBI taxonomy): Eukaryota > Metazoa > Chordata > Actinopteri > Myctophiformes > Myctophidae > Gymnoscopelus > Gymnoscopelus braueri. The sequence goes on along the minus strand of NC_137616.1, from coordinate 1,263,956 downwards.
CAAAGTCGTTATCGTACAGCAGGTCCGCTAACCGCCCCACCGGCCGCTGTACTTATGGATAGGATATGGTCGTATGATCTTAGGGCGACGTCAGGGCCGGACTGGGAACAAAATTCAGCCCTGGCATTTTGGTCCGGACCAGCCCACCCCCCCCCCGGACCGTTTTGTCAACGGGGGGGGGGGAGCGTTTCACTGTTCAGCCCAGCCCTGCACATGAACTCTGCAGCCGCACTGAGGCCCCTGCTGGAAAGCATCCCAGCCCAAACATTAACGTAACTAATAATTGGGCCACGTGACCCTGAAATGACCGTAATAATCCTAAAACGGGAACGAAAATATTTGATTTAAAAAAAAAAAAAAAAAAAAAAAAAACTTTTTTTTTTTTTTTTTTTCTTTGGGTGGCCCAGCGGCCCACTGGCCCGCGGCCCACCGGGCATTTGCCCGGTACGCCAAATGGCCAGTCCACCCCTGGGCGACGTCACTGGCGTCTCGTCCTTAATCGGGACGATTATCCCACCGTCATCGTCGCCTTGGTAACAGGCTTGCTTCACAATTGTTCAATTATTTTAACCGGTGGTTCTCAAATAGTTTTATGTCATGGACCCCAAGTTAATATGTAGGCTAATTTATCCCTATAAGCCCCATCTGAAAATGTTTTGTGCCAGCTGGAGCCCCATACCAGATTTGTGTTGTTAGAATGTTTAAAACATCTTCCAAATATTCCACATTTTATTACAAGATTTTTTTTTAAATAGCAGATCTACAAGCTCACGACGGTTTAATTAAAGTGCTTATAATGCCCTAATCGCCAGTTGCTTCTTTTGGGCTTGTTTTCCTAGATCTGGTTGCTTATTTCTCTCACAACATCTGGCAACACTGATGCAAGTTTGAAGTTCAACTCCGTCTCCGCCGTCCCTCGTCTAAAGATAACAGATGCGGCGTCGCATCGCCTTGACAACTTACTGTTCTGTCTGGAAGCGGATCACGTAATAAATGCTCTCATGTGTAATGAGAATAAAGAAGTTTACAAGGTTCTTTCCTAACCCATTACCAAATAAAAGGCTAATAAAACGTGGAAAGGATATTATATAAGCCTTTTCTAATGAACATTGCGCACCTTTATCGAGGTAAAAAGATGATGATATCCAGCATACAAGTGGAACGCTGCTATCCGATTATGGACCAGAGATTATTGATTACTTATTGATTAAATTAGTTAATTTTGGATTAATATATCACTGTCCTACGTCGGAATGGGGAATAGATCTTCTGGACACAGCTTTCATCCACTATAGGTTCCTCATCAGATTTATTAGGCTGTTTTGTGTGGCGTTCATGTGATCAATATACAGTAGAGTAGCCTACAGTAGGCTATTACAAATTGATACCGCGGCATGGACACTGGAGGTGCGTCAGTCCCTCCGCAGTTTCATTAAGGCATCATAGCCTATTTTCATTATTACGTGACACTTTGGCTGAGATGGCCCGCTGGCAAACACACTGAGGGACCTAATAATTCAGCTCTAAATGCAACAACTGATAGCCTAGAAAATAAATAAAAAGCGGTGGAATCTACATCATGTCTATATTATGCATAGGCTACAAGCAATACATCGTTTGACATTTATTTTTAATTTTTATATATGTGTTGACAAATGTTGGGCACATATATATTTTATTTGAGGTTTGCCACTGTTGTAATTGATTTTGGCATGAAGAATAAAGCATTCTAAAGACATACGCACATTTCAGCCCTGGTAAGAAAGCCTCGGGCTGCCTGGGAACGTGCGCACCTGACGCACAAAACACAGACCAAAAAACTTTCATGAATCTGACTGCAGGTGTAGGATTTGTCTTAAATGCCGGTACGTACAAAATATGGTCGTAAATCGCTTAGTGAATCGGGGCCATTGACCCCAATGGACTGAAAATTATTCCTCAGCCGGGTGAGGTGAATCAGCACCAGCTGCTGGGCATTAATGAGAACTGCAGTGTTTTTATTACTAACGCATTGGCTTCATTTCCAGACCTAACCCTTGCCGCTTGGTTTCGACCAACGCTAATAGTGGGCGTGGCCATTCTTCGGAAGTGGTTTTGGTGCAAAACAAATGCTTGAAATTAGGGATGTTTGATAATGACTTTTTTTTTTGTTGAAAAAAAATACTTGTTTTAGTTTTTTAACTTTAAATTTTTTTAATATTATTAAAGGAGTAGTTCACCCACAAAATGACTTATTTTCTATCAATTGCACACCCCATGAAGCCTTGAATTCATGGATTTTGTTTTGTTTTTGTTGCATTCCTATGCCACTAATTTGATTCCCGTCTCCTACCGGCTAATGCATCCGGTAGGAGACACAAAGTAAATTCTTTGTGTCTCCTACCGGAAATACACCCGGTCATCAAATTATTGGCTTAGTAATGCGACAAAAACTAAAACGAAATCATGAATTCAAGGCTTCATGGCGTGTGCAATTTATAGAAAATAAGTACTTTTTTGGGTGAACTACTCCTTTAAAACACATTGCCTGCCACACACATTGCCTGCCAAGGGGGTTTTCTATAACATGCTTCCCCAATGCCAGGCTTTTTGACCATTCTGACTCATCTTTGAGGACCCACAGAATATTTTGTGCTATGACTATGAACACATGGATATCTCAAAACAAAGCTTAGAATCTCTTCTTTCATCTGAACAAAAAAGTGAGTTGATAGCATGTTCCGTTTTTTAGCTAGAGGTAGTTGAATACAGCTTGGTTTTCACCAAAAACAGCCCTTTTTCTTTAGAATCAGAGTATTTTAGTGAAGACACAGACTTTAGAGGCATACAAATGATTTCAAAAGTGTTTGACATGTATTTTGCACCTTCATTGACATCAGTCATGTAAACAATACTTGTTTATAAAAACAAATTTAAAAAACTGCTTTTGATTGTTCATTTATCGCTCTGTTTCCAAAGTGCAAGCTTATTTCAGCTCATTTCAAACATTTTTTTTTTCACTGTATTATTTTGTTTTCAAAATATATTTTTTTCAAATAATAATAAATAAATATAGCAATAAGCGGGTTTGAGGGATAAGGCAGAGGCAGGAAGAGGCAGGCAGGCAGAGAGAGAGAGAGAGAGAGAGAGAGAGAGAGAGAGAGAGAGAGAGAGAGAGAGAGAGAGAGAGAGAAGAAGTGAACATGCATTAATTAACAAAGTCATGATTTTTGTTCAGTAAATTATATTTGGACTGGTTAAATTGGGGTTTGAACCAGGGACCTACAGACTGGCAGGTAGAAAGTGTACTGACTGAGCCATTGGATAGACAGAATTGGATTTCATGTGTGGTAACTTATCATACAGCATGGATTGCTTATTATATATACAAGCTCATAACGCGTCACATTGTAGATTGGCTGTATGTGGTTACTGTAGGTGTTGTATTCATAATTAAATCTGCAAAGTAACAATAACTAAAGCTGTCATATGCTGTAATTGTAGTAGAGTAGAAGTGACAAAAATGGAAAGTAAAGTAAAAGTACCTCAAAATTGTACTGTGCATTGTAAGCATTTGTATTGGTACTTGAGTAAATGTACATAGTTACTTTTCAGCACCATTGAGGAGCCAATGACTGACAGGCTAGGTATCACCAGGTGCACTGATTGCTAGAGTGCAGAGGGACATGGGTTGATATTAATGGTCTTAACTCAAAATGTATATATGTCACAGGGTGAATGGAGATCCAGGGTGATTGAAGACAGAGCGCTCGTTTTTAGGCACGGGGCTTCGGGCGAGGCGGGGCTTTTCGAGACAGGGTTTATTAGCGAGGCTCGCGAGGAGGAGAAGGAGTGTGAGCTTGTAGATTGCTGCTATTTTCAAAAGAAGGAGGACGCGGTGCTGCGAGGCGGGGGTTTATTATGAGAGGCTCGCGAGGAGGAGCTCCTCCTTCTCCTTCTTCTCCTTCTCCTCCTCCTCCGAGGAGGAGAAGGAGAACGCGGCGCCAAGAGGCGGGGCTTTGATGCGACGCGGACCTGTCTTTTGTTGTTCCCCCCCACATAGCAACCAGGAAGCTACGCTAGGGGAGCGCTGAACACACGTTCACACGCACACGCTTGTCCATGACGGAGGCGCGCCGACTTAGTAGAGCTTGAGGCCGAGGAGGCCTCCAGGCGCGAGTGCCCGCGCTGACCGACCGATGCTCTACTAGTCGACACAGCGCCGTTCGAGTTGTAAACCGATAGGGACAGAATAGTTCTTTTCATGGATCACTGTGTGCGTGTGTGTGTGTGTGTGTGTGTGTCAGGGAGAAACTAAAACAAAAGCCAGCAGAACACAATAAAAGTATCTTAACAGTCCATTGAAAGCATGAGCGCGTGTGCTTGCGCGCGCATGTGTGTGTGTGTGACTGTGTGTGTGTGTGACTGTGTGTGTGTGGGTGGTCGCGGTCATATATGCTTGTGCACAAGCCTGGCTTGTGGCTCCCTCTAGTGTTTCTTCTACAGAATTGCTGGGTGGGTAAAAACGAGCGAGCCTTCTTCAATCACCCTGGTTCTCCATTCACCCTGTAACATATATATCACACAGCTTAGATTTTTTTTATTAAATCCGACAGTGATGTAAAAAAGATCTGTAGTGTAAAAGTTGCACGTTCATGTATAGTGTTTCTTGTGTCTGGGTAGCTCAGTTGGAAAAGCTCTTGACTCTCAACCGCAAGGTCATGGAATCGAGTTCTGGCAAAAGCAACACAGCATATGAGTAATCTGGTTCCCTGTTGTATAGAGCATTGTTACAGGTATAGGCTCATGTGTTTGTTAATGTTGCTACCCTTTAAATGGCCATGGCCAATAACATGGCATTGGGCGCTTAAAGTTAAATATTTGATAAACTACACATTATTTCAAAGAAAAAGCCACCAGGCCACTAATGAGTTGTGACAGGTGTGATTGGTGATGAGTGAGAGCAGGTGAGAGGGGTGGATCCAATCCATGGGAATAGGGGGAAGGTTGCTGACTAGATGACTCTTTTCTACACCCACCCTCACTAACCTTAAAGGGATACTTCACTTTCAAATAAAATAAACATTAAAAAAAATTATTTAAAAAAAATGAAAGAAGTTATGGCAAAATAAAGGCCCCCTCACACATTAGTAGGACACTCTAATGCGTGAGGGGGCCTTTATTTTGCCATAACTTCTTTCATTTTTTTTAAATAAATTTTTTTAATGTTTATTTTATTTGAAAGTGAAGTATCCCTTTAACCTCAGTAAAACAACAACCTAACCTCAAGAAACACTAATTGTAAGACTAAGAATTCCAAATGATGATCACATTGTTGGGGACAGGGATCGAACCAGCGACCTATGAATTCACAGGCTGCCTCTCTTCTCATTGAGCTATGAGATATGTCCTCCCTGATGGTGTCTGTTGATATCTATAGGTTTTTCCGTCCGTTATGAACCAAGCCTCTGTTTCGCTAACTACTCTAGATCACTGGTTCACAAAACATTTACCAATAATTTTTTTTTTCTCTCCTCGGAATGGAAACTAGTGAAAATAGTCGATCTACAAGCTCACAACGCGTTGCTATCTGAAAAGTTGTGAGATTGTAGATCGGCTATTTTCACAAGAAAGTATGTCATACATAAAAAACAACTACTCTCAAAAAAGCATTTCATGTTATTTTTAAAAAATTGCACATGTCTGAATTAACAGGGTCATGTTTTGTACAATACAATTTAAATGTAAACTGTAATGAGTGGGGTTTGAAACGGGGACCTTCGGAACATGAGGCTAACACTTTACTGATCGAGCTATTCAATGCACAGCCTAGCTTGGTCAGTGAAAAAGGAGAATCCAACAAAACAAAACAAAAGGGGGAATAAAGTACGTCATATATTGAAAATAACTACTCTCAAATAAGCGTTTCATGTTACATTTAACAATTGCACATTTATTCATTGATACAGTCATGTTGTGTGCAATTTAATTGAGATGAAGTCTGCATGAGGTGAGACTCGAACCGGCGACCCTGTGGTTGCAAGGCATATGGTTTACCAATCAGCCATTGGACCAACAGACCTGAACTGGTGAAAAAGGAGTTCACACAGATGACACAGTTTCACGCAAATTGCTCAGAAAATCCTTGGTTTAAATATGTTTCAAACTGCTCAATATGGTGGAAAATCTGAGGGCGGAGCTTACTGGTTAAAATGATAGATGTGTTCCTCATGAGTCAAGGCACATCTGTAAGCAAGTTTCACGGCTGTCGGCCAAACGAGGCATGACTTTTGCCTGTTTAAAGTTCGCATTTTCAAAGAATTGCTATAGCGCCCCCCTTTGACCAATTGGAGTAAGATTGGTGTCAGTGATACTTGGAATGACCCTCTACATTACTGCAAAGTTTCAAACAAATGTGAGTCTGCATGTACGTGTTAGGGGCAGACGAATAATTTTCATAAAACTGCAATATTCATTGGCTTATAAAAGCTTAACGTTTTCACTTATGGAAAATCCGCTTGCTCACGTCTGTCGGCATAGGTCCAAAGTTCATGTGTAAAACGTTTTGTGCAGATTGCTCAAAGATCCCAGGAGGAGATAGATTTTTACTGTTTTTCATATAATTCAAAATGGTGGGAGATCTAAAGGTCAGAGGTCAAAAGTCAGTGTGTGAAAGTTGTTAGGCATGAGGAGACGCATGTGTGTATCGAAGTTTCATGGCTGTAGGTCAAACAGGGCATGAGTTGTACCTGTTCAAAGTTGCCGAACCGGCGACCCTGTGGTTGCAAGGCATATGGTTTACCAATCAGCCATTGGACCAACAGACCTGAACTGGTGAAAAAGGAGTTCACACAGATGACACAGTTTCACGCAAATTGCTCAGAAAATCCTTGGTTTAAATATGTTTCAAACTGCTCAATATGGTGGAAAATCTGAGGGCGGAGCTTACTGGTTAAAATGATAGATGTGTTCCTCATGAGTCAAGGCACATGTGTAAGCAAGTTTCACGGCTGTCGGCCAAACGAGGCATGACTTTTGCCTGTTTAAAGTTCGCATTTTCAAAGAATTGCTATAGCGCCCCCCTTTGACCAATTGGAGTAAGATTGGTGTCAGTGATACTTGGAATGACCCTCTACATTACTGCAAAGTTTCAAACAAATGTGAGTCTGCATGTACGTGTTAGGGGCAGACGAATAATTTTCATAAAACTGCAATATTCATTGGCTTATAAAAGCTTAACGTTTTCACTTATGGAAAATCCGCTTGCTCACGTCTGTCGGCATAGGTCCAAAGTTCATGTGTAAAACGTTTTGTGCAGATTGCTCAAAGATCCCAGGAGGAGATAGATTTTTACTGTTTTTCATATAATTCAAAATGGTGGGAGATCTAAAGGTCAGAGGTCAAAAGTCAGTGTGTGAAAGTTGTTAGGCATGAGGAGACGCATGTGTGTATCGAAGTTTCATGGCTGTAGGTCAAACAGGGCATGAGTTGTACCTGTTCAAAGTTGCCATTTTCAATTGAGTGCTATAGCGCCACCCTTTGGCCAATGGCTGTGAGTTTCGGGCCTTGGCCGTTTGGCATAGCCCTCTACCATATTTCGTAAAAAAGGCCAGAACTGCAAAAAGTGGCGGAAGAAGAATAGCGAAAGTGTAGAGATGTAATAAGGCTTCGAGCCTGATAGGCCTCGAACCCTTAATAATAATTCAAAGTTCAAAGTGCAACATCAATACATTCATCGAGAGCTTCCTTTTCCAAACTTTTTGCCCATACAAGTCAAAATCTCAAGCCACACCTGTATTCATAGCAACAAATAAACAAATCTACAAGCTTTTACTGAGCTTGTAGATCAGACCTTTTTTTTTCTTTTATGCCATTTATGACAATTTGTGAAAATAAATAAATAAAAATAAGTTAACCAAGTAAAGCAGAAATCACATGAATCCCAAAATAGGGATGAATGTGAACAGACTCAACCCTATGCACAACAGTGCTGTGAAGTGGTTAGTTAGAGTATTAGAGTGAGGTAGGTTGAACATAGTAGCAGCCGTTTCACTATAAAGCACAAAGTGCAAGTCATTTCAAACTAAATGTAACTACATAAAATAACAATAAATAATAATCATTCAAATCAATACATTGGTGCAATTTGTGAAAATAAATAAACAAAAATAAAATCTCTGCCTACATGCCCAAAATAGGGATGCCAGGTTGTAAGTGGTTAGAGGTTAGAGGTAGTCATCCTGTCAGCTCAGTGCACGCTTATTTCAGCTCATTTCAAACAAAAATGTTCAACTCAAGTTATATACATCAAATAATAAATAATAATAATAATTCAAAGTTCAAAGTTTAACATCAATAAATTGGTCATCGAGAGCTTCATGAGAACACTTATTTTCCATTCCAATATATTATATACTGCAGTGGTTTTTAAACCTTTTGTCAAGTCAAAATCTCAAGCCACACCTATATTTATAGCAACAAATAGCAGATCTACAAGCTTTTACTGAGCTTGTAGATCAGCTTTTTTTCCTTTTATGCCATTTATGACAATTTGTGAAAATAAATAAATAAAAAGAAGGGATGCCAGGACGTGACCCCCCAAAATAATCATATTTGAACTGGGGACCCCCATTTTGTTTGACTGGTTCCACAGATACATATTGTGAAAATAGCAGATCTACAAGCTAGCCCTCTCTTCTTCTTCTTCTTCCCCAGTAAGTCACAATGCAATGGGCCTCATGCAGCAATAAGTTCCTAATGTTTCCTCTTACATTTCTTCCTAAGTGAATTCCTAAGAGAAGTTGAGTCAGATTCATGAAACGTTCTTAAAAGGCAGAATTGTTCGTAACTATGTTCTTGATGATGATGAATCCCAATCCTCGTAACTTGAAGGGGTGTGCCAGTTCATCCCAATTACCATAGGGAAATCACACACAGAAATAAAATTGAGAGAATGAAGTAAAGAATACCTAAACTATAAGTCTAAAGATGGAACACCAGACTCCAAACATAAAAATAAATTAATTTATAGTTCTGTGGAGGTACTTCTGAAGTGAACAGAAAATTATTTTATTGAATTAATGAATGTATTTTATTATTTCTCTCACATTAATCAACATATCACCACTAGACATCAATGTACATTTGCTGATAGCTGTTAAAAATGTTATCCATATTTCATGTTCAGGAGTAGCGTTAGTAGTGGATATAAAACATTTTATTACTGAAAGCTGGTGGGTGGATATGGAGGGTCTTTAAGGTAGCAGCTGCTTGGTATGTAATGGGGTGGAAATAGGGGTGTGGTGGGTGATATGGTGGTGCAAGGAGGGGTGTAGGGGGCTATGTGGGGGGTATGGGGATGGGTATGACGGGTGGGTATAGGGGGGCTTTCAGGTAGGAAGGGGACTGGAAAATGGGGGTGTGGTGAATGTCGGGGATATGGGGGTGGGGGTATGGGGGGCAATGAGGGTGGGTTGGGTGGGGGGTTATGGGGTGGGTATGGGGCTTGGGCTTCAACTCAACCGGGTCCGTTTGGGTTAGATTGTAATTTCAGACCCGTCTCAAACATTTTCATGTCAAGGACCCCCAAATTGACATGCATTTGGCTGCAGACCCCCACCTGAAAATATTTTCTGCCAGGGAAAAAAAAATCAAGATTCATCAAAATGTCTCGAAAATAGCCGATCTAACAAGCTCAAAATGGCCAGTAATGGGACGCGTTGTGAGCTTCTAGATCGGCTATTTTCAAACAAAGTATAAAATAGGGTTAAAGTGATTAAACTGTTCCTCGTTTGCTGTGGACCCCCTGAAACTCCCTCAAGGACCCCTGGGGGTCCCCAGACCACACTTTGAGAACCACTGCTCTAAAGATATGATAAAAAATATTATTGTAATTTAAATCCTATATTATACAACTGTAGAATTGAAGAAACTTCGAGAATTCATAATTTTTGCACAAACATGTCACACTTAAGAACTAAAAGGCCACCCTAAGAGTGCTCTTCAGTGTGTGTAGATTCTGTTCTTACCTGAGAACAGATCACAGCTAAGAAAACACTGGAGTATACCAAAATCTTCTTAAAAACTTCTTAAGTGGGTTTAAGAAGAAATTTCCTCTTAACACATTGACTGCCAGAGGTTTTTCTATAACAGGATCAGCCAGTGCCAGGAATTTTGACCATTCTGGCTCATATTTGAGGACTCACAGATTTTTTTGTGTTATGACTATAAACAAATGGAATATCTCAAAACGAAGCTTAGAATCTCTAAGTGAGAAAAAAAGTGAGTTGATAGCATGTTCCGTTCTTTAGCTAGAGGTAGTTGAATACACCTTGGTTTCACCAAAAACAGACCTTTTTCTCTAGATTCAGAGTTATTAGCGTTTTAGTAAAAGGACACACTTTAGATGCATAAAATGATTTCAAAAGTCTTTGACATTTATTTTTCGCCTTCATTGACATCAGTCATGTAAACAATATTTGTTTATAAAAGAAATATGCTTTAGATTGTACATTTATCGCTCTGTTTCACTCCAAAGTGAATGAACATGAACACTGAAGTGACTATTTTCAGTCGATTTTTTTTTTTTACTATATAATAAAATAAATAATAATCATTCAAAGTTCAACATCAATAAATGGTGCAATTAGTGCAAAATAAATAAATACAAATAAAATCTTTGCCTATAAATCCAAAATAGAAAAGTGGCAGGTTGAACAAGTTTTTACTATTCAAACAATTTTTCAACTCCAGTTATATACATCAAATAATAATAAATAATAATAATTCAAAGTTCAAAGTGCAACATCAATACATTGGTCAACTTTTTGCCCAAACTTTTTGCCCCAAAGTCAAAATATCAAGCTACACCTGTATTCATAGTGTTGTGCCGTGGCAGACCTGTCGCTAAGGTTCAATAAACCCTAAAGTCCAGTTTATAGACGACAATACAGAGAACATATTCAACCAGTTAAAAGGGCAATTTATTGATTACATGGGAAGTTCCCTCTATGAAATGTGAATTACATAAACAGCAGATTCAATGATAAAACAAAATACGACCAGATATTTTACGAAGGCAATTCGTTCCACATCTAGGTCTGCATGCAAACAAGCGTTCGGTTGAGCGCCTGGATAATTCTGACGTTCTTATCTTTAGCATTCAGTATATCAAAAACAGTGGATGGCATGTTCGGCCTTCTAATTGGAGCACAGCTTCTGTGCTCCACACTCTAGAACGTAAAGGTTGACGGCCCAAGGTTTCACAATGGACCATCAAGCCCTCCTTGGGTACGAATTTAGTACCCACAACACAAGATTAAAATCTGAACATTACATTATAGCAAGTATCATCTATTATAACATATGTTAAAAAAAATCATTTTGCAGGTCCCATTATTTTTCTTTTATTGAGTCATGTGAACCGAGGAAACCTTCTTTTGAAGGGGAAACTCTGAACTAGGCATGGGGCAGTCCCAGCCTACCATCCGGACATGAGCTCTTATTGGGGACAATCACATAACTTTTTCATTTGATTGAACAAGCTTGGGAACTTTGGTGTCCCCTAATATCACGCGTAATATGTGTGTATTGCTAACCTTCAGGATCACAATAGGGGGGCAGTCCCCCTATGTTTGCCTTTACACGCGACTATTCTAACATGTGCGTATGTGTGTATCCATGTCTTCTGGAGGAGGTTCTTTCCAGTGCCAGAGACCAGGTCCCCCTTTTATATACAGGGGTCCTGCTCCCAGGCTCCAGTCCAATCCATACCCTCCTGGCGGGAGGGGGTTTTCTTTCCGTTGCTGGGGACCAGGGCCCCCTTGACCATATATAGGGGCCCCCATTCCCAGCTCCGGTCAGTTCCGCGCCCTCCTTGATCAACAGTTCAGGGTGCCAGAATGGTGCAAGGAGGTTCTTCGTCGAGTTCAGCATGGGGGCCCAAGTGGCGATACGCTACACTGCCTATGGGGTGTGCATTGGGATTCCTCTGTATTTGCTCCCGTGTCATTCTCCATGTGTGATGGGCAATATATACTACGCTTAGTGTGGCAAATACTGCTAGGGTGTTGGCTAGGATTAAATGTCGTGCCTCAATGCTAATATAAAAAAAAAAATTGGGGTCGTTCAGTGGCCTTGGGCAGCATAGGTGTAGGGCCGTGTTCTCTCAATACTACATCTGTCACTAAAGAATACTCCATACCCTCCTTGATATTCATGTGAGCATGGGTTCTTAGTGCAGTGGGGTCAATCCAGCCATTTACTTCAGAGGAATTTGGGAATTCGGGGACTGCCATTAATCGGTGCATCTCTAATTACTAGGGGAGTGACAAAAATGGGGGTGATGGTTGTGAGGTGTATCCCGCCATTCTATAAACTTAGGAAGTGCTCGAGCTCTAATGCGCCCGAGGATGGTACGCCCCGTGTCCCCTCTATTGTCCCCTGGAAAACGTGCTCTGTGTCTAATTTAAAATAAGTAAAACATGTGTGTGCCTATATTTCTACTCTTTCACGGCCCAAGGTTTCACAATGGACCATCAATAGCAACAAATAGCAGATCTACAAGCTTTTACTGAGCTTATAGATCAGTGCATGGTGAGTGAGGTTTGCAGGTAAATAATAAATCATTCAAAGTTCAACATCAATAAATGGTGCAATTAGTGCAAAATAAATAAATACAAATAACATCTCTGCCTATAAATCCAAAAGTTGTAGTGGCAGTAGAGATCAGTGCATGGTGAGTGAGGTTTGCAGGTAAATAATAAATCATTCAAAGTTCAACATCAATAAATGGTGCAATTAGTGCAAAAATAAATAAATACAAATAACATCTCTGCCTATAAATCCAAAAGTTGTAGTGGCAGTAGCAGCCGTTTGCCCCACAGTCAAAATCTCAAGCTACACCTGTATTCATAGCAACAAATAGCAGATCTACAAGCTTTTACTGAGCTTATAGATCAGTGCATGGTGAGTGAGGTTTGCAGGTAAATAATAAATCATTCAAAGTTCAACATCAATAAATGGTGCAATTAGTGCAAAATAAATAAATCCAAAATCGAAAAGTTGTAGAGGCAGTAGCAGCCGTTTCACTACAAAGGACAAAGTGCAAGTCATTTCAAACTAAATATAACTACATAATAATAATCATTCAAATCAATAAGTGTGCAATTAGTGCAAATAAACAAAAAAAAAATCTCTAATAATCGTCTACTGAGTGGTACCTTGCGTGACAGTAAACCACGCACAAGGGAACACGACAGGCCTGGCATTCGTATCGTGACTCGTGCCGATCTTCCCCCTCTGGTGTCAATTTCGATCTGGAACAGACCCTGCACCGCCTTGAATTGTATTTTTTCCCTGGAGTGGGTGGGAGCTGTATGAGAACATGGGCTGCAATGTCTCCATCCGTCCTGTTCGCCGGGTCCGTCCAGGGTGCCCTTGGGTGGGGGTGGTAAGCAGGTGGGGCGTCTTCCTGAGGAACAGGGTGATCCTCAGGAGGAGGGGGCCCATCCTCCAGAGGAATGGCCTCTTCCTCACCCCCTTGCTCAGGGGAAGGGGGCCCATTCCCATCCCCCTGAGGCAGGTCTTCACCCTCTTCCTCAGCCCCTTCCTCAGGAGGCGGGGCTTCAATCCTACCCTCCTGAGGAGGGGCCAAACCGCGACGGCGACCCAGGGTGGTCCAGGACGTGGCAGCAGCCGTGGAGTAAGAGACAAGGCATTTGTAGATGCCATCAGGATGCCTGGCCTTGTAGAGGACGAAGGAGTTGAACAGCGATATCTGGAACAGGTAGGCTACGAACTTCTTCGTCCACTTTGTCGTCTTCCGGGTGAAGTGGTAATAGGCCAGGTTTTGGTCCAGCTTGTCGACCCCCCCCATGTAGGTGTTGTACTGGACCACACACACTGGCTTTTGAACATCCACTCTGTCACTGTGGCGTCTCTGCCTCTGGTTCACGGTCACCATCTCATCCTGGTGGCACGTGGTGATCATAGTGACGATTTTGCTCTCCTTGGCTCGCCATGCCGTCACCATCACGCCGTTGTGGTGACTGCTGATGGTTGACCCGAGGCCCAGCTTAGCCTTGGTCACGGCCATGATGGCTGGTGGCTGCCCTCTGTTGCATCGGAGAGTACCGCACACGTGGGTCCCTTTCCCCAAAAGTTCAAGGCACGAGTCCACCGAATTGTAGAGATTGTCCATGTAGAGACGGTACCCGTGATCTACAAGGTCACACAGCAGGAATGTAACTGTCTCACGCAGGGTAGACTTGTTGCTTCCAGCACAGCACGGCTTCATGTGGTAGAGGTAGCCCGTCTTAGAGTCGCACAGTATGTAGGATTTTATTCCGTACTTTATTGGCTTCTGTGGGTTGTATACCTTGAAGGACAGGCGCCCACGCCAGGACAGCATGCCCTCGTCAATGCTGATGTGCTGGCTTGGCAGGAACATCTCCTGGAACTTCAGCGTCAAGTAGGTCAACACTGGGCGGATCTTCCACAGCGGGTCTCTCTCGTTAGGCTCAATGGGCTGGGGGGTGTTGTTGTCGATGAAGTGGAGGTAGCTCCAGATCAGCTGGTACCGGTTCCGCGCCATGACCTTGCTGAAGTATGGAGTTGCCAGGGGCTCAGTAGTGGTCCAATACATGGGAACATCAGGCTTGTGAATGATCCCAGTGAGGAAGAAGAGGCCAAGAAAGTTCTTCAGCTCTGTCACTTCCAGCGGTTTTTCTTTGTTCCAGGCATTGTCTCTGGAGTAACGCAGACCACTGGGAGCCCTCTGACTCGCATACCGGTTGGTCTCGTCGCAGATTTCCTGGAGCAGCTCATCCGTCAGCAGTAGCTCCAGGAAGTCGACCGGTTCATCTGACTGGAGATCAGCAGCCCCATTGCGAGGCCCCGGAGTCCCAGCAGGGGAGAAGGGGATGTCGCGAGGCTGCCAGTCGCCAGTGTCAGACCACACCCGAGGAGGAGCTGCAGCCTTACGAGGCCTGCCACCTGTGAATTATAGAAATAGAGAATTACCATAAAATATATTTTTGTATTTGTGTGGTTTACGTTGTGGCGGTGGTGCATGACTTTATTACACTTAGAATGAATGAGAACACACACACACACACACACACACTATAACAAGTATAAATCAGGCATTAGTCTACCCCCAAACCCTAAACCTAACCTCTAAATGCCTAATCCTAACCTCAACTTGAATCTTTTCCTAATTGTAAGACTAACACCTCTAAATCATTTTTGAACCAATTATGTACAACCATTTTTCTTGTGAGGTCCACGAAAATGGTCCTCATCTCTATTTCTCAAATTCTACTCTAATTGAGGAGACGTTTGGCCCTCACAAGTATAGTAATAAAGTATGCGTGCGCACACACACACACACACACAGACACAGGTTCTTTCTTACCTCTACGAGATGACGGTCTACGAGATGACGGTCCAGGTGGCGGTCCAGGTGACGGTCCGGATGACGGTCCGGGCCCACCCATGTCTCCCTCATCCCCAACCGTGTCTGGCCCTGATAGAAATAGAATAAATAAAATACTTGATCAATATTATGTACATGAGATCAATTTAAACATTTAGCATCATCATAGATCACATGCATGCATATATATATACATAAATATGAGAGAATATTTACCGTTGCTGTGTAAGGTTTTAGCTTTTTTTTATTCCTGTGATAATTGTGACATCTTACCTGGACTCCCACCAACATGTCCACGTCCACCAACTGCTCCCTCCAGCTCTTCATCAGAATCCTCACACTCTGAAATGGATCAAATAATACATGTTACTGGTGAATTTTTCAAAAGCTATGTTGACATTACCTAATCATGACCTGCTTTTTGAAAGTGGCAAGATGGCAATATGAAAGATTAGGGGTTCAGTTCTAGGTCAGGAAAACATCAACAAAAATGATCAAAGCGTTTGTGTTGTGTCCTAACCTGGACTGAGGCTTTTGATGTAATTTGTATTATGACAACATGTGCATAGGGAGGGGGGGGGGTTCAGCACACCTGCCATTGCCCCCTTCAAAAGGCAGAATAAAATAGCAGATCTACAAGCTTGAGTTTAGGTTATATAATATCATGGTGATTGTGATCTTGTAGAGCTCATGTGGCTTATAGTTGTTTAGTCACTACTTTTGGGCTCGTTTTCATAGACCTGGTTGCTTATTCCTCTCCCACAATCTGGCAACACCAAAAAATACGTGCATGAATAGCGACCACAACGGAGTCTACTTGTGTGATCTGCTTGTAGATCAGATGAAGACAATGTTTAGGTTAGGTTATATTGATATATTGTGGTGCTATAAAAAAAATAGCAGATCTTGTAGATCTGCTATTTTTTTTTGTCGCTATTCATGCACGTATTTTTTGGTGTTGCCAGATTGTGGGAGAGGAATAAGCAACCAGGTCTATGAAAACGAGCCCAAAAGTAGCGACTAAACAACTATAAGCCACATGAGCACTTCAAACCTATCTGAAAATAGCCAATCTACAAGCTCACAACCAATCACCATAATTTACAGGCAGCTTTACAGAGAAACAAGCCCAGTGTGGCTTATATCAGATATACAAGCTCAACAAGCAGACAATAAGCAGACCTGGCAACACTGGCTACGTCTCAACACACACACAATCGCTAGTTTTCTCCATTGAATCAACTACGTAACAAATAAGACGATAAAACATTGAATGTGTGCTTACTATGACAACATGAGTTCAGCACACTTGCCATTTGCCCCCTTCAAAAAGGCAGAATAAAATAGCAGATCTAGAACAAGCTCAAAAGCTTGTAGATCTGCTCAACTACGTAACAAATAAAAGACATTGAATGTGTGCTTACCAAGGGGAAAAAGAGAAGGCGAATGCCTCGGAGATGGCTGCCACTCATCGCCGGAGGGATCACTAGAGGAAGCCGCCCCCTCGAGTTCGTCCTCGGTCTCAGGAGCGTCACTGCAGTCCTCAGGCGGGGGAAGTACGGGCTTGGATTTCCTCGAACTCCGACGAACGGGTGGGTCCCGGTTGTCGCTCGGTTCGACAGCCGCGACCCATCCGCCCGCCGGGGTTCCTGCCAAGCCAACCGGACCGGGCTGGTCCTTGCCGTCCACGGGAACTGGCCTCCGACGAACGGGTGGGTCCCGGTTGTCGCTCGGTTCGACAGCCGCGACCCATGCGCCCGCCGGAGTTCCTGCCAAGCCAACCGGACCGGGCTGGTCCTTGCCGTCCACGGGAACTGGCTGGTCCGGTTCTAGTTTGTCGACAGGACAAACAACCACTGGAGCCTTCGGTGGTGCTGGGGCCCGGAGGAAGCGATCCAACGTCGGCTGGCATGGATCAGCTGACCCGCTGATGTGTTTGCGCTTGCTTGAACGCTTCGGCATACTGTATACGTATAGTCTACTCTCTCACAATAAACTATACTACTCCTCTCTATTTCCACCTATATATATATATCTCTCTCCTCTCTATTACCACCTGATTTTATTCTATATCGCCGATCTACTGCCCTATAACTTCGCCTAACTTCCACCTATAATTATTATGTATACCTCCACGCCCTCTCTATCCTATAATATATATATATATAACTCACTAGGCTAAATATATATCACTCTCTCACATATATCACACACACTACTATAACTACTAATCAAACACACGCTCAAATATTAAATCACTCAGACACTCACACAAACTCACAAACAATCAGAACACTCACCGTCAATCAATCACTGTCTCAATCTCACTAACTCTCACACGATACAACTCTCTCTCTCTCTCACTAACTCACTCAAATAATCTATCACTCAATCTACAGTATCACACACCTATCAAACTAACTCACTCTACAACTAACACTCAAAATCACTCAATCTATCTATCTATATTTCTCTATCTCTCTCTCTCTCTCTGTAACTGTCTATGACCGGCTCTAAACTCTCAAATCGCAAGACCGAGGGGTTCGCGCGACCCCGATTTATAGGTTTTGTGCGCGCGCATCGAGCCTGCGCCCGACACCCGCGCGCTCGGCGCGCGCGCACTCAGACACGCGAAGCTAGTGGCGAGCCTACCGGCAACACGGATCTATCCACAATATCTACCGTCATCTCAAACACGGATCTATTCACAATATCTTTTCTTCATTTATGAAGAAATACAACAATATCCACGGACTCGGTGCGCGCGGGGTGGCGCGCACGGCTTCCAAAATCAAGATCCATGGTGAGTTTTTCTTTTTTTCTTTGTTTTCTAAACATGATGATGGCGCCGATCACATCACAGCTGGTAACGTGCGCGTGGAACGCTTAGCGTCTGTCTTGCCTGTGGTGTGTGTGGAACAGGTCGGCGGGCGTGCACATACGAGCACGACGTCTAACCTTAGATCTCACCGCGGATGTTTGTAAACTTCTGTGTGAAGGCGACATCGGGTCGTTGCGACCTCGGATCACTTGGCTTGTGTGTTTTGGGTCAGGGAAAGTTCATCCCCGTGCACATACGAGCACGACGTCTAACCTTAGATCTCACCGCTGATGTGTGTTAACTTCTATGTCAAGGCGACCTCTTATCACTTGGCTGTTGGCTCATGTGTTTGGGGTGAGGAAAAGTGCATTCCCGTGCGTGCACGAGCACGTTACAAGCGCAAGCATGTGAACGTGGGTGCTGCAAGTTTTCCCTAGGTGCTTCCCTGCTCAATGAGCACAGGCTGCGCACAGGCTGCCAGTTGATGCACGGATCAAACATTTGGTTTGATATGAGCAGATTGGCGGACCCCCTGACTTTATTTGACTTTTGTGTTTTGTAATAACATGTTTTATGTGATTACTTGACCAGATCATGATATTTTACAACTTTTCTGTGGTCTAGATGGATGAAATTTCTTGACAATGTAGGGAAGGACTTCATCTAATGTAAGACACAAAAAAGACCACTTCGCGTAGATCTACGCGATTGGCACGCTGCGGCTTTAAATAGGTTCGCGTAGATCTACGCGATTGGCAGTCAATGTGTTAAGAACGGTTGCTGCATGAGGCCCAATGCATTAGTGATTTTTTTCAATAAAGTGCTTTAATCCTGTCTGTGGCCGATTCTGTGGGAAGTTCGCGATGGGCGGTAGTGACGGGGCGCATCCGGTGAAAGCCAGAATTACACTCAATGTAAAAAGGAAGTAAACGAGGGGGGAAATGATAAAAATAAATTAAGATCGATAAAATACATCTACGAGTCTTTATCTAAGGCTACAAATAGTGGTGACTAGTATGAATTCATAATGTAATTTGTACTTGTAGCCTACTTTAACTGTTGGGGTAAAATGCCATTTACAGTTAGGCTACTACTCATTGAAGTGGGTCCGTGGTGCTAAACTCCTCCTGAAATGCTTTGAATTTGTGTGAGAGAAAAAGGTTTTTGTTGTTTTTTTGTGAGTTCGGCTCGGGGGGCCTGTTCATGCGCTCTGCCTACCGTCCGGCTTTGACTTGTTCCGCCACTGGTTGTATTGTGAATTGTACTTCCATTTACTGTTGTTCCGTGTCTTTCAAAATAAAGCACTTCAATCAATCAATCAATCAATCAATCAATCACTGAGTTGGTGTAGTTTTGGATTGGTCAGAAGAAGAACATTTGGATGAGGAATGGTAAATAATTGTAGCATGTATCTGCCTTAAGGCTTCGTGTCCACTGGGGCTTTTTTTCTCCACTGAGAACAACGGTGCGCTCGCCTGGCTGCGCCCCAGGCGCCTGAGTTGAAAATATTTCAGCATTTGGCAGGCAGAGGAAAGCGCCTTGCGTGCATGTGCGAGCACAAGGTAGTTTGGAGTTTCCAAAAGTGCGGCGCTCCTGTTATAAACAATTAAACACATGCGCTGCAAAAAATATTTCGGTGGAGTTGGGCAAAGCATGATGTGATTGGTTTACTAATCTTCTTTAAATAAACATAAATTTAATATATGAATCAATATAAATATAGCGCCCATGTGAAGAACAACTCTGAGCATACAATATAATTAAATGATTTAATGATATATATATATTTCTTTTTAAATCTAGGCTACTGTTGTTCTCTTTGGGCATTTTGGTAAAAGTAACTAAAAAGTAATAAGTAATATATTGCTTTTCTCAGAAAGCAATATTGTAAAATAATATATTACTTTAAAATTAAGGTAAGTAAAGTAATATGTAATTGCAAAAATAAAAGTAACTTGCCCAAGACTGTTGGCAACACCTGTGAAGGATGTAACATTACACAACTATTTATGTCAATATGGCTGCCATTGATAAAGCTTTATTGTCCTACTCACTGTAATGACAAAGTCTAAACCACTTGAACCCCAACATCCATATTCTGAGGCGTACACAGGGCCGGCGCGTCCATACAGGCGACCTAGGCGGCCACCTAGAGCGGCAGTTTGGAGAGGCGGCAAAACAAGTTGGGGAATTTTTTTTTATGATAATAAATAAGTAAAATCAGGCAAAAATAAAAATTAAATAACATAAACCTAAAACCGAAATAAAGTAGCCAAAAACGTATCATAATCCACCCAAAACCCGGAAAGTTTCGCAGGGGCGCATCAGAGGAATCTCGCCTAGGGCGCTGATCAGCCCAGAACCGGCCCTGGGTGTACATTAGCCATAAATAGTCGATCTACAAGCTCACAATGCACCGTGTTGTGACACATTGTGAGCTTGTAGATCGGCTAATATTGGCAAAGGGATTTGGTGTAGACAGAATCATTTATTCAGTGACAGCTACACACACTCTCCACCAGGTGGCGAAAGGCTTTAGCTTAAGCCTTAAGTGGATCCTTTATCACGCATGTGTGAAACACGTTACCCCGGAACCGGAAGTAGGAGCGTGGTTTTCCACGGTGTTGTTGAGCAAAGGAGGCGGTGAGAGAAATGTCTCGTCCAACGTGTCAAATAGAGTGTTTACGGTGGTCGATCAATGAACACATGACGTCGGTGGGAGAGGAGATATTGTGTGTTTTGGAGAAACAGCAGCTGAAGCTTCATGTCAGAGTGTTTGTGTTGGAGCGCCTCAGTGTGGCCGCAGAGTGGACGTGCAACCTCTTCCAGAGAGAGATAGAGACACTAGAAACTCTGCTGGACACACAAAACAAACTGCTGGACATTGATGTTGATATGGACATCCATCCTAACACTGCAGGTTGGTAAACACTAGCCCTGAAACATGACTGTCATACCATGACAGTCATGGTGCCGAGTCCCCCTGGTCTAAAGTTGTGTTCGATTTTTTCACATACATTGCCATCTCTCACATAAACTTAAACGTTCAGATTTCAAATATAAAGTGCTTACCACCGAACCACGGATGTTACAAGGCGACGCGAACCGCGATAAGTACCCGTATCTCTCGTATTGTTCAATAAAAAGCATTTTAGTCCGATCGCCGGTGACAAAGATTAAGACGAGACCAGATCAACTTGAGACCGAGTCTACTGTTGTCCTAGTAACAGCAGATGTTGTCCATGGTGAAAGAACACGTAGCTGTCCTCGTCAATGCCTGTTTAGTTATTTTTCCCATATCACAAAACATACCGATCTGATTCTTGTTTGGATGAAGAAACGTCAGACAGACGAACACTCACGTTGCGTTGGGCGCTGATTCTCCGTTGGTTTTGTTGTTGTTGAGAAACAGGAAGACAACCACTCTTTCCTGTGTCAGTCTCTAACAATAGATTTAAAGTTAAACGTTTTATAAATGCCACTATTCACCATTGGAGTCGGAGTCATCGTGTGTAAGGTACAATATCTATTCAGCCCATTTAAAGCGTGGAAATAAACGCATCAATGAATACATAAATCATTGTTTATCCCCTCGGGGATTCGAACCACTCCCAACGTCGGCATAAATTCACCAGAGAGGTGCTTACACCGGTGAGCCATTCTTCTCATAACAATAACGTACCGTTAACAAGTCATAGAGTATACAACCAGCCATTAAAAAACAAAACAGACATGGATCAACTTGAGACCTCAAGTCACTACACTGATTTTATTTTACTGGTCTCCAACACGGCTGTTTAGTACAGATTTGTTTCCAAAATATCTCACCATGATCATCTATTATTCATTATGTTATAGGCTACTTAGAAATAGTAAATATGACGCATGATAGGTTAGATACACCTGATTCGAATGCTATCAATGCATTGAATGGGTAAATAGGCGAGTTTATTAGACCTTTGAATGGGCGAAATAGGCGACCTACTTTACCTACCCGCGATTTATCAGACCATTCATTGGGTGTTATCAAGACATACTAACCTACCAACGGACATGACTTAAATAGTTCAGTTTAGGTTTCGCTTTTGGTTTCGGACCATGACGGAGGCGCGCAGTCACAGGCGAACTGTCACCCCGTGAAGGACCACCGAGGGAGCTAAGGCGACCGAGTTGCCGTCCTGAACGGTGTGACGTTCGCCTGTGCCTACTCAGCGCCGTTCGAGTTATGTACCGATAGGCACAGAATCGTAAATATTGTTGTGGGGACTGCTCCGCCTCCAAGTAGGTCAGTAGCTCCTGAATGAATGGTCTGATAAATCGCGGGTAGGTAGTAGGTCGCCTATTTCGCCCATTCAAAAGGTCTAATAAACTCGCCTATTTCCCCATTCAATGCATTGATAGCACTCGAAGCCGGTTTTAGATAAACTGTTCGTTTATGATCAATGGTAGGCCTAATGATCAATGGTTATTTATATTGACCAGATCTGTAGAGGGCGCAGGTGAGTAATTTAAATAATTTCCGTCTGGTGGACATGTTTTATTTTCTGCCCAAAAAGTGTATTATACAGAGAAGGTGGTGTGCTGAGGTGTAACCCACCGTGGAGAATAGTTTTTCAGCAAAACAAAACAGCCTTTGTTTCGATGAGTAGCGAAATCGTTTTCTTTAGTTTTACTACAGTTGGAGACCTCGCACGGTAGTGGAATTTTCAGTCAATGGGAGGAGCACCGCTCCTAACGGAGACCAGAGCTCTAAATGGACATGCCTTGAAATGCCATTTTCTGTGCAGCGACTGCAACTGTATCTTAAACATACTATTTCCAGGTGATTAGATTACATAAACATTAGCTTCAATAATTTGTAGGACATTTAAAATTGACTGGTCAATAATCACGTCACTGTAATGTGGGGTTTCAGACACTTTTGGCCATATTTTCTCTATAATTGGTCATGTTATAAACAGTTTATCTAACCTATATCATGCGTCATATTTACTATTTCTAAGTAGCCTATAACATAATGAATAATAGATGATCATGGTGAGATATTTTAGAAACAAATCTGTAGTAAACAGCCGTGTTGGAGACCAGTAAAATAAAATCAGTGTGGTGACTGAGGTCTCAAGTTAATCTGTGACCATGTCTGTTTTGTTTTTTAATGGCTGGTTGTATACTCTATGATTTGTTTATGGTACCTATTTGTTGTGAAAAGAATGGCGCACCGGAGTAAGCGCCTCTCTGGTGTATTTATGCTGACATTGGGAAGAGTTCGAATCCCAGGAGGGAATGAACATTTATTTATATATTTATTAATTCATTGATGCGTTTATTTGCACGCTTTGAATGGGCTGAATAGTGATTGTACCTTACACATGTTGACTCCGACTCCAATGGCAAATAGTTGCATTTATAAAACGTGTAAATCTATTGTTAGAGAGACTGACACAGGAAGTGGTTGTCTTCCTTTTCCTCAACAACAACAACAAAACCAACGGAGAGCCGTCCACAACGCAACGTGAGTGTTCGTCTGTCTGGCGTTTCTTCACCCAAACAAGAATCAGATCGGTATGTTTTGACATTGTGATATGAAAAAAAAACGGCATTGACGAGGACAGCTACGTGTTTTTTTCACCGGGGACAACATCTGCTGTTACTAGGACGACAGTAGACGCGGTCTCATTCTGATCTGGTCTCGTTACAATTTGAAACACCGGCCATTTTCTCCAAATTTTCTCCGACGCTTCCAACCATGCGACACTAATGGTTGGGAGGTGTATTGCACTCTGATACATTACAAAAAGAAAAAAGAAAATGGCCGGCGATGGGATTAAAATGCTTTTTATTGAACAATACGGGAGATACGAGTACTTATCGCGGTTCGCGTCGCCTTGTAACATCCGTGGCTCGGTGGTAAGCACTTTATATTTGAAATCTAAACGTTTATGTTTATGTGAGAGATGGCAATGTGAAAAAATCGAACACAACTTTAGACCAGGGGGACTCGGCACCATGACGCTTGTATACAAGTGTCATGTGAACCATGGCTAGCTAAACACATGCTTACATGACGTTCAACACCAGCCGAGCTACACTGAGCTACATGTAGCTAAGATACTTTAGTTGCTACATTTAACTGAACTGAACTACATTTCCCAGTAGCCTGGGTGTAGTTTCACTGCGTGTTTGCTTTTCCACCGGTTTGGCATCGTTTTCACCATCTAGATCAATGGTTCTCAACCTTTTCAGGCTGTGACCTCCCAAAATAATCTTATTTGAACTGGGGACCCCCCCCCCCCATCCTGACAAGCAATTGTATGAGTTGAGTTATAACATTTAGTTTGACTCGGTTCCACAGATAAATATTGTGAAAATAATAACTCATTGCGAGGCGTTGTGAGCTTGTAGATCAGCTATTTTCAAGATATTTGCCTCCTTCTATTATTTGGCAATTTGGCCAATGTTTGACCAGTTTTTATAGTATAGTTTTTTGATTACTTTTGATGCAGTACTGTTATTGTTTCATTTAATTTATATATATATATATATATATATATATATATGGCATTAATCATTTTAATTGTCACTTTAACGTGATCTGGGGACCCCCCAAAATCATGTGGGGACCCTGACCCACAGGTTAAGAACCACTGATCCTAGATCAGGTGTCCATGTAATAGTATTTAGTTTAGAGTTTAGACTGATGCTAGGTTCTTGGTTTCCCTGTGATCCTAGTTTACTGAGGCACTACACTGTCTCTCTGCATTCTATGTATGTGTTTACCTTGCTTATAGGCCTACACAGTTCACAGGTGAACCAGGGACCTGTATGTGGTAAAAGTGGCAGTTTGTTTTTATTGGGGCATGGAGATCCAAGAGGGTGGTCGGGGAGTTATTGTAGAAGTCCACAGCTTCACTGACGGTTGGGAAGTCTACAAAGGAGAGATGGTGGAGGTCCAATGTTATGGTATCTTGGTTTATGTTTTTGATGTTCCTGAAGCTGATTTGGCGCTTAGGCTTGGTGTGGGGGGGGGAGGGTGGAAACGGCAGCTCCATTGCAATGACCTTGTGATCAGACACACCTAATTCATACACAAGGAGATTGCTGATGGGTGCAGAGTGATGACAAGGTCCAGAGTATGCCCCTTGAAGTGAATGGGGATGTGGACATGTTGGTCTCCTCAACATTCGCGGGTCCATGAATGTTGCCTTGTGCAATAGGTCCACACTTGCTTCTGGCAGAGCTTCATATATCTCGTCCAAAATCTCTTATGATTGAAGCTTTGAAAGCTGCTGTCAGTGGTGTGTCTTCACCATCAGGGGCTAACGTGTCCTCTTTAATCAGCTGCAGCACAGGGAGCAACGCTGAGGTGGTAACATAATTCTCACCGGACAGAATATCTGTGAATTCGCTCGCTGGCTGTAGCGCTTTGTTCATTGACTTCAGCACATCCTGGGTTTGCCAGTCGTTGCTCACATTATCAGCTTTCCGATCTTCTGCAAGAACTCGATTAATTGCCTACCTCTGTTCTAACATTCTCTCAATCATTTGCTTGCTGCCCCAGCGAGTTGCACAGTCCTATAAATACAGAAATGAAGTGTTACAATTATACATCTCCCCATCAGTATGAAATTATGTGTGCTTCCCCCAATAATCCACAAACTATTTAATAATAAACTTACCGTCACCAGCGAGTGTGATTCGAGGCCAAGATTGGTCTGCGCCTCTTGCAGCTCCCGCCTCCTTCTCCAGCTGTGAGAGAACATTCCATTGATTTTGGGACAAACAGCCAGGGCATGATCCGTTCGCTTTTTCTTTGTCTTGTCGATTGTGTTGGACACAGCGAGGTTCAGGTTGTGCCCGAAGCCAGGGCCATTCTTATGTACGAGCAGCCTTATTTATGTTGGCTCCACTGTCGATCGTGAGACAGGACACGTTTTCCACTTTTGATCTCCATTCATGCAGAGCCTCCATCAAAGCGTCCTTCATGTTATCGGAAGTGTGGTCCTCAGACCAAAAAGCTGGTCTGTAGGCATTTGGCTAACAGGGTTCGCTATTTGTCTATGTAATGAAAAGTAAGTGACATGTACGGTGTCATTTTTGGGCTGGACCGCATGTCGGTGGTGAGGAAAAAGTGATCAACTTTTGATATGTGATGTTGCAGCTCACTCTGAATCCGTTTGTAGGCGTCTGGGACGGCCGTGTCGGAAAAATAATTCCTAGATGGTGCCTCGTACTGGCCGTCAAATGTGGTGAACATGTCTCTGAATGCCTGTTTTTCAAACGTCCTGAATGACACCATGTCTTTGCAGATGTACCTGGTCACCGCATCAGTGCATCTTTTCCACCTCATACTGTCCTTCTTATATTTAGTGCCTTTCGCAAAATGTTCCAGCAATGGACGTTTGTGTGTGTGAATCATTTGGCCTCGATTTCCCAGCAAGACCCAATTTTGCAGCCTCACTCTTGTTTTTTTAAGGCAGGTGAGTCTGCAGGTTAGAGGTGTTGCCTCCAAATGCTTGCACCTTACTCAGACACAGTTTACAGATAACC
Organism: Gymnoscopelus braueri; assembly: GCF_963280865.1. Classification (NCBI taxonomy): domain Eukaryota; kingdom Metazoa; phylum Chordata; class Actinopteri; order Myctophiformes; family Myctophidae; genus Gymnoscopelus; species Gymnoscopelus braueri. The sequence goes on along the minus strand of NC_137616.1, from coordinate 1,237,173 downwards.
TTCATTGGTGACATTCTCAGTTTCCTTATCAGCATTGGGTTTAAAACCAAAATATCACCAAACAGGCGCCTTTGACCTGGGTTTTGACACCAACTCCCCCACTTCCGCATTGTTTGTTGTCTTTGTAAACTCCAGTTAGTTTAGAGCGGCTTTATTTCTTCCTCCCCCGCTCTCGTCACGTGATACGCTTCTGTGGCTCTGTCCTGCATGTGACCTGCCTGCACTCTCTAACTCATTGAGACAGAGAGCAGGAGGAGACAAGTTTGTACTGTCCAATATCCAAATATTGATAACAAGCTTAGTAATTTACAAGAACGTGCATGAGTGCTACACAAAAAATGCACTATGAAAAAATTGTGCTATCGGTGTGCAAGTAAGTAGTGTGCCAGTAACGGTAGACCGCTTTAAAAAAACAGGAAACACTGCAGCACAATTTGTGAATATATTATATAAAATATCTTTCCCTATAGAATCTCCTAATAAAATCAACACTGTTCCTTCCTGTGAAGCAGTTTTTTGCTTTAGATTTCAAAATGCGCTCCTGTTAAAACTGCCTGTTTTGTCACGGCCGAAACCGGCACACCAGCTGAGACTTGAGTGACAGGTAACCTTGGACACACCCAATTATTGATAAGAAGCTGCTTCTAGTGTACTTCTAGATTTGTACGAGAGATTTGTGAGAGAGAGCATGCGCGAGGTAGCGGAGCCGTGAGGAGCCGCTCCCCAAACAATTGAGAACTTAATCCATTCCAGACCGATCAAAAAATAAAATAAAATTAACAATGGCTACAAGGATAGCTAGCAAGCAGGCTAGCAAGTTGGAGGAGGAACTTGAAGAGATTCGTAAGTCATTAAATCATTTGAGTGCTGAGATCAGCCAAGTTGTAAAGCAACAACAGGTCCTGGCGGATCTCGTGAAGGAGGTTAAAATCCTCAGGACCGAGGCAACTCAAAAGGATGAGAAAATCTACCTGCTCGAACAGAGAGTAGATGAATTAGAGCAATACTCACGTAAAGATGACGTGATTCTTCAGAGACTCTGGGAGGGAGGAGCATGCGTGTATATTAAGGACTTCACAGAGACACTGAGAGGGAGCTATGTGTGTGTGCGCGTGCGTGTGTGTGTATGCCTGCATGCGCGGCTACTCACAATTGTCTTGCGATGAAGAATTTTCACATGAATAATGGTTATAGATCTTAACAAAATGACAGATCTTGAAGAAACCCTTTTTCCATTTAGAGATGTTGAGGAGGATGATTTTGAGGAAAGAATTAACCAAAGTAACAGGGAAGGTCAGGTAGAAAATCTTTATAGTAAGTACGAACACCTCAATTTCAGATGTTTTGATCACATGGAACACAAAACATATGATATTGAAAATGACATAGATCCTGAAAACAATTTTTATAATACTTTTAATAATAATTGCCAGTACTACACTGATGACCAGTTCAAAGGTTTAAAAATGGAGGACAGTTTTTCGATAATACATTTCAACAGTAGAAGTCTAAACAAAAATTTCAAAAATATAAGGGATTATCTATGTCAGTTTAAAAAATTCAGCGTGATCACTATATCAGAAACCTGGCTTGATGATGAAAAAACCCAATCTGTTGAAATGGAAGGATATGAATTATTTACATCTCACAGGACAAATAAAACAGGAGGAGGTGTTGCAATATATGTTGACAAAGCATTAAGAAGTAGTTTAATAATGAAAAACAACATAGATAATATCCTTGAGTCCATCACTGTTGAAATTTTTGTTGAAAACTCCAAGAACATAATCATCACTTGTATATATAGAACGCCTGGATCCTGCGTTGACATTTTCAACTCCAAGCTTGACAGCATGTTTGGCAACGCAAAAAACAACAAAATAAATCTCGTCAGTGGCGACTACAATATTGACCTTCTCAATCACCAGGGAAACAATAAAACTAACAATTTCATTGACACCATGTTTACTAAGGGACCAGTCGAAATTTACATAAGGGGGGGCATGGAGGAAATGTATGTGCCCTGATCTAAAATGCCATGACCCTCCCTTTGACAAAAAAAAAAAATCAATGACCCTCCCCAAGTGATTACAAAAAAAAGAGTAACCCTCCCCGCCTAGAAGTGTCACGATATATTGTGTCACGATATAGCCTATCGTGGTATTAAAATGTGATGATAGGTATTGTCATGATGTCATACTGTATCGTAATATTTGTTTTATTGTTTTTTTTATACAAAAAAAAACACTTTCTTTTTTTTTGCCGGTGAAAGTTAGGAGTTTTTACTGTATGATATGAAATGTAAAGCTTATCATAATCATAGTAATTATTAATCATGTCCTCCATCATATTCAAGGTATTTTGGAGAGAAATGAAACAGACTCCAGTCAGTCACTTTCAGTTTAAAGCACTGCAGAGGGGAGGTGTTGTGTGTCAGCTGATGCTCGTTGACGCTCGTTAATGTGACATGCATCTGCACTCTCAAATAGGCCTACATCTAATCTAAGATTGTATTATACTGTATCTGGTATTATAGATTTTTTTTAGCTGTTGGAAATAACTAGGCTGCACTTGGTTGGTAAAGTCCAGATGACAAAAATATGAGGTTTGTGGAATTTATAGTTATGCAGTCTTATATTATATTAGTTATATTAGTGTATCTGTCCACTGAAACAATGGGTTTATAGTTAGTGAGAACTTCACTTCTCCATTAAGCTTGCACAAATGTATTTATTTGTGTGTACAAAGCACTTTGTAATTGTTTCTAACTTGCTTTATAACGTTATTTATAAGATGATGGCCAATGTTGATGATACATGAGAAAAGAACATTAATAATATATCATATCGATATCATGCCCAACATCATGTATCGTATTGTGAAATTCTTGACACCCCTAACCCTCCCCATCAAATACAACATGACATTTAAAACTGATATGTCCAATGTTTTGCTTTCCACATTGATTAGAACATTGCTGTAGTGTAGTCAGTCTTGCTAAATGCACAGTGTATCTGTAGTAGTGGTAGCAGAATGGATAGTGTTCTCATCTTACATGTGGGAAACCCATTGAATCCTGGTCAGATTGAAGAAAGTTGAATATTTGGTAACCAGTAGTTTAAAACTTTTGTCACTCTGCCCTTTTAATTATCAACTACAGTGACTACAACTACACTGTTGCCTACATAAAACAAATTAGGCTATCAATTATGGCCTGATGCTTCTGGTTTTACTTGTGGAGCTAGGCATCTATACACAACTGTCCATATAGATCCACATTAATCACATGCACAGAATTACTTCAAATGATTATGAATATCCAGTTATAGTAGGCCTATTTATAATGCATCTCTCCAATAACGCCTGTTGAAGTTTTGCTTAATTGTTCAACCACCATCGTTAAGACGCTGAATAGATTTGACTGGGTCGTTCACACTCGCACATGTGCGTTGATGGCTTGTTAACGACCGTCATTGATTCTAAATAGACAAGGTGTTACTTGATTTGAATTCTTTGTATCCTTTGAAATGGAGAGGGGTCATTGACCACTGTTCTGCTGTACTAAAAAGGTATATAAAAAACGGACTATTTTATCAATTCAAAATTGCATGACCCTCCCTTGGATTCAAAGTAAAATTAGCTGACCCTCCCTTGGACCAAAATTAGAAAGGCATGACCCTCCCCTATTTTCCTCCATGCCCCCCCTTATGTAAATTTCGACTGGTCCCTAATAATCTATTCCCTCTTATTATAAAACCCAGCAGAATAACAATAGACACAGCAACATTAATTGATAACATATATACAAACTTATTAGAAAGTCAAATAATATCTGGACTATTAATAAATGACATAAGTGACCATCTCCCTGTCTTTGCTATTATTCCAAAACTGTTCAATAAGGATAAAAAACATATAAACCACTCCTTTACAATGACACGAAAAAGAACGCCTGCAGCAATAGATGCCCTCAAAGCTGACCTCCAAAATCAGACCTGGAGTGAGGTCTATGTTGCTACAGAGCCAAATGAGTCCTATGAAGCCTTTCTTTCCATAATAATGGATCTATATGACAAACTTTGTCCCTTGAAAAAAAACATCCACAAAATCAAGCAAAAGCAGGAAAAGCCATGGTTAACCAAGGGCATAGATAACGCATGTAAAAAGAAAAACTTACTTTACAAGAAATTTCTAAAGGATAGAAACAAGGATACAGAAAATAGATATAAGAAATATAAAAATAAACTAACTAATATAATAAGAACAAGTAAAAAGGATTATTACCATAAACTACTGGAACAACAGAAAAGCAACATTCAAGGAACATGGAAAATACTAAATAGCATTATTAAGAATGGCACTGGAAAAGCAGAGTACCCAAAGTTTTTTAAAAAGGACAATAAAAAAATGGAAAATGCAAAGGACATAGCAAATGACTTCAATAATTTTTTTGTAAATGTAGGACCCAACCTGGCAAAGGAGATTGAGGAGCCGAGAGATAAAAACGGTCTAGATGAAAGTCTCATTAAGTTAAATTCACACTCCATCTTCATCAGTAGTGTAAATGAATATGAAATATTACAAATTGTCAACAAATTCAAAAATAAAAAATCGACTGACCACACAAACATTGACATGATGATAGTTAAAAACATAATAGACACCATTGTAACACCGTTTACCCATATCTGTAACCTATCATTCCAAACCGGTATTTTTCCAAATGAAATGAAAACGGCCAAAGTAATACCCATATTCAAAACCGGAGACAAACAGCAACTAACAAACTACAGACCGATCTCTCTCCTATCCCAATTTTCCAAAATCTTGGAAAAACTATTTGTGGAAAGGCTGGATAGCTTCATAGATAAACATCACCTATTAAGCACTCACCAATATGGATTCAGAGCCAATAGGTCAACCTCGATGGCAGTTATTGAACTGGTGGAAAACATTTCAAAAGCAATAGATGATACTGAGTACACGGTAGGGGTTTTCATAGACTTGAAGAAGGCTTTTGACACAATTGACCACGGGATACTAATAAAAAAAATGCAGAGATATGGAATCAGGGGTATTGCCCTCTCGTGGCTTCAGAGTTACCTCAAAGACAGAAATCAATTTGTTAATCTAAATGGAGTTGATTCAGATACCCTACAAGCTACGTTTGGAGTACCTCAAGGCTCCGTTCTAGGCCCTAAACTATTTGTCCTTTACATCAATGATATATGTGAAGCCTTGCAGGATATGCGCTGTGTTCTCTTTGCAGACGACACCAGCCTGTACTCCTCAGGTGCAGACCTCGGGCAGCTCTTGCATGCAGTGGAAAATGACTTGAAAAACTTAAAAAAATGGTTCGATATAAATAAATTGTCATTAAATATCAGTAAAACTAATTTCATTATCTTTGGCAATAAAAAAAATAATTTTCCAATTCATCTAACCATTAATGATATTGAATTAGAGCAAGTTGATAATACCAAATTTCTAGGAGTCATAATTGATAACAAACTTACTTGGAAGCCACATATAGAAACCCTAAAAAGAAAATTATCCAAAACAATAGCAATTTTACATAAAATAAAAAGTTTCATTAACAAAAAATCACTCCAGACACTGTACTACTCCTTACTACTGCCATATTTAACATACTGTGTTGAAGTATGGGGAAATACATATAAAACAATAATTCACCCTATCTTTTTATTACAAAAAAAAAGCAATTAGAATAGTTAATTTGTCTGATTACTACGCACCAACTAACCCACTGTTCATCGAAAACCGCACCCTGAAATTAGAAGATCTGGTCAAACTCAACTCCACTGTAACAATGTACAGGGCTCACAACAGGTTACTTCCAAGCTGCATGCAGGAGCTGTTCAAACCCAGAGAGTCCAAATATGAGCTCAGGGGAACCGCGATCTTTATGAAAGCAAAGGCAAGAACCGACTCCAAAGGGAGATGCTTATCAGTTATAGGGGTAAACCTGTGGAACTCTTTAGATAATGACATTAAAATGTCCAACTCAATAAAAACATTTAAGAAATTATATAAAGCAAAGGTAATTGATAGATATATAGCATCAATGCAGTAAATAAGTAAAAAGATGAATGTGTGTATCCATATATGTGTGTGTGTGCGTACTTTCATATGCACATACATATATGTTTGTGGATGTGTATTTGAATGCATATATGATGTATATGAAGAAAATATCGAGATATATATTGATAAATATTAAATACAAATATAATTATTAAAGTAATATAAATAGTAATGAAAATTCTAAATAGGTAATGATAAAAATAATACTAGTAATAGAAGATATTGTTATAACGAAATTCGTAAAAGGTATATATAAATTGTTTACGTATGAAGAGATATTGTGACCAGAAACGTTGTTTCTTGTTTCTTTTTTGTTTCGTCTGTTCTGAAATGTAATATTTGAAAATTTGTGTTAGTTCATTTTCTTTTGTTTGAGCTTACGCTTTCTTTATGCTACTACAGTATGATAATTTATTTTAAATGGTATTAAGGTGGGCAAAATAAGCTTCGGCTTCAGCCCATACCTTTTCGGCTAAATAGTCATCATGTTGACTAAGTTGCAATGTAAAATCAACTGTTTTGTTTAAAAAGAAAAATTATGACCGAAATAAAACTAACTAACTAACTAACTAGATTTGTTTTATTTTTAGCTTTATTTGGTGTGAATGTAGCTTAAATTGTAAATTGTACATGTAATTCATTTCTGAGATTAGCTGCACACACACACACACACACACACACAGAGAGACCGACCCTCTTCTAGACGGCTTGCCCTTTCGAGAAGCCTCGGCGTACACAAAATGGACATGTAACGCCCGGGATTCTAACCCGGGTCTCCCACATGGAAAGCCAACATCTTAACTACTAAGCCAAAGGGAATTCCTTTAAGCTAGTGGGAGATATTAGACTTTCAGGCCATCAGTCTGAGGTTGTGAGCCACTCTCCTAAAGACACAATATACAAACACTGGTATGATACAACAAAACAAATAGGAGAATAAATCTCATCTAATGAGGAAAAACATCAGTTATTGTGCTGATGCTGACTCTTCTCTTCTCCCTCTGTCTGTGTGTAAAGAAGAGAGGAGCCCCAGTCTGGACCAGGAGGAACCACAACCTCCACAACATGAGGAGAGGAGCCCCAGTCTGATCCAGGAGGAACCACAACCTCCACAGATGAAAGAGGAACATGAAGAGGAGGCTGATGTGTCAACATTGACATTACTACATAAGAAGACCAGACGTGACACTTTATCAGGTGAATAATGATCACTTTATTAGTACTAATCTAACAAGACTCAGGGCTCTTATTTTGCGCGTCTTATTTCTAGTTCTTATAAGTAGGTAAATAAGTAATAATGCAAGTAATATATATATGTTACAGGGAAATTGGAGAACCAGGGAAACTGGAGAAGGAGCACTCGTTTTCACCGCCCCCAAGCAATTCTGTAGAAACAACACTAGAGGGAGCCACGAGCCAGGCTTCCCAACTAAAGTGCACACACATATACTGTATGGCCGCGACCACACACACACACACACACGCGCGCGCTCATGCTTTCAATTTAGAAACAACACTAGAGGGAGCCACGAGCCAGGCTTCCCAACTAAAGTGCACACACATATATGGCCGTGACCACACACACACACACACGTGAGCGCACACACACGCGCACGCGCTCATGCTTTCAATTTAGAAACAACACTAGAGGGAGCCACGAGCCAGGCTTCCCAACTAAAGTGCACAGACATATATGGCCGCGACCACACACACACACACGCGCTCATGCTTTCAATTTGGTTTATTGAAAGCAGGACTGTTAAGATACTTTTATTGTGTTCTGGCTTTTGTTTTAGTTTCTCCCTGACACACACACACACACACACACACACACACACACACACACACACACACACACACACACACACACACACACACACACACACACACACACACACACTCTGATCCATGAAAAGAACTATTCTGTCCCTATCGGTTCACAACTCGGACGGCGCTGATTCGACTAGCAGAGCATCGGCCGGTCAGCGCGGGCACTCGCGCACGCCTCCTCGGCCTCAGAGTTGGCGCGCCTCCGTCATGGACAATAACTATTATCACGTGTGCGTGTGAACGCGTGTTCAGCCTTCCCCTAGCGTAGCTTCCTGGTTGCTACGTGGGGAGGAACAACAAAAGACAGGTCCGCGTCGCCCCGAAGCCCCGTGCCTAAAAACGAGAGCTCTGTCTTCAATCTCCCTGGTTCTCCAATCTCCCTGTGACATATATATATATGCAGTATTTGGTATTTTACACCTTGACTTAGACTCGGTGCTCAGCGCCAACATGTCCTCAATATCACATCTTAGGAGGAAGGAAAGGATTTTTTGTTTCCCTCTAACAAACGCAAAAAAAAGGAAGTGTTGGGCGGCGGCGGGTGCACATTACGCATGCATGCACGATAGGCAGCCAAAGCCCTACTTACCCTGTATCAATCCATCTGATCTGAAAGAATGTTTGCAGTTGTTTTGCCTGTAGCCTAGAAGTGAAACAAATGGAAAGCGTTCTCTTCCTCTCTCTCTCCAAGTGCAAGTTTTCACTTTCACTTATGCTGCACAAAAATACCTGATCTATAAGCATACAACGTGTCACGCAGCAAATATATTGATAAATACAATTTTGTCCTTATACAGATATGCCGGCATGGATGTCAGGCTTTATAGTGACTGATTAACATATACATATTCAGTTATTTCCCTTCACTGTCTTTACTGTGAATATTATTCACAGCAAAGACAGTACAGGGAAATAACATTTTCTATTAATATTTGAGGCAATGAGCTAATATCTGAAGAATACTGGGCAACTGTATACTATTGCTTAACACTGTAGTGTTCCCACTGACCCACCCCCCTAAAGAATTGCGGTGCACGCTATGTGCTCGCCTTCGGTTACTATAACACTCTGTGAACTTTTCAATGTCCATAATAAACAAATAAGCCAGGAATAATTTTGACCCGTTAACTTATGACAACATCATGGCTTGATGATCTACCCTGGCAAATGTAAAGCAGCTGCCCATCAGAGTAAGAACACTTATTATTTGATCATTGAGTGACAGAAAAACTGCAATTCAATGTAAACACTCCTCAACGGACTGTTTCACAACCATCATTAAGCGCTGTCAACCGTTCAAAATGTAATACATATGATGTGTGTGTGTGTGTGTGTGTGTGTGTGTGTGTGTGTGTGTGTGTGTGTGTGTGTGTGTGTGTGTGTGTGTGTGTGTGTGTGTGTGTGTGTGTGTGTGTGTGTGTGTGTGTGTGTGTGTGTGTGTGTGTGTGTGTGTGTGTGTGGTAGTGGTAAAGCCCCTCCGTAAACAGAGTCAGTGACCTCTCAATAGTGCAATAGTGTCACGGTACAAAGATAACTGATCTACAAGCTAACAGCGTTTCACATCGCAAGGCATTGTTAGGTTATAGATCTGTTTTAGACACATGACAAAGCTTACAGCTTGTTTCCATTGTGGTCCTTGTAAGTGCGTTTTCATAAGCAGTGGGTGCTCAGACACAGGAACGACTAGTTAGAAAACGCTACCACACCAAGGTGGAAGTGGCGGCACTCCAAAATAAGAGAATGCAAGACAAATGCTCAGTTGTTCATTCTTTATTTGGGGCTAATGCGTTTCGGCACCAGCTTTTCCTCAGAGCAAAAAGAAGCTATTCATTGTATATCAATTAAAAAAGCAGGAGTTGGCTTCTAATTATTTCACATGTCAGAGTTGCTGGTTAGTGCCCCTAATTTCCCAACCAAAGAGACACCAATGGTAGCTGGCTGTTATTGTCTCCGCCGGAGGCGGAGAGTATGTTTTCGCTTCGTCCCGCTGTGTGTTCACCTCCCTCCTAGCCAAGCTAACATTGGTCAAGCTCCACGTGACACGTGTCAATATGTTGACACCAATGCCTTTGATTGGCTAGAGGGACGCATGACGAAATAAAATCCTATAAATAGGTGTGTCACTTCAAAAAGCCATTTTTTGAAGTGAGGTAAGACAGGATCAGTCAGTCTTGATTGGAACAGTACCTTACAGTACAAATCACCCGTCCGTGCGTGTGTGTGTCCCTCTGAGAACACCTAACATTGGTCAAGTTTCATGTAAAATAAATATATAAATAGCTTAGACAGGAACAGTACTATCCAGTACAAACAGAGATCACAGCTGAGATCACACAATGCAACTAACTCCCATTACGCAAACTGAAGAAGCAGTAAATCATCGTCTGAAACCTGATGAAGAAGCAAAGGCACAGAAGGCCAAAGCTAAGAAACAGAGACAAAGAACACTAAACAGAGACAAAGAATCCCTAAATGACAAAAAACGATAGCACAGGTCTGCTGGCGGAGACTTGTGCTCCGAGGAGCACATTTTCTAGTTATTTATGTTTTCCTACAAAGCAACCAATGGTATGGCACCCCCATATCTTCAAAGCCTGATCCAACCCTACAATCCCTCCGCTCACTCAGATCAGCTAACACAGGGAAGAAGTCAGAACCTTTCCTAAAACATCCGGGACAACGCTCCACACGTGCCAGACTCTTCTCCCTTCTGGCTCCCAAACTGTGGAACAAACTCCCCATTGCAATTAGAACTGAAGACTCACTCCCAATCTTCCTTAGCCTTAACCTTAGCTCGTATCACTTGCCGTAGAACTTGCCCTAGCCTCGACGACCTTGCAGGCTTAAGCAAAGGCTAAAATGTCATTTAGATAGCATGTTATGTAGACGGATGCCAGGTCATTTGTAAACCTTGCAATGGCATCCTATAGTGTGTAAATGTACAGATTATTGATTTGTTGGACATTCTACTGTTTAGACTGATGATAGGTTATTGGATTACCTATATGATCCTAGATTACTTTTCCTATGCATTTGATGTATTATCTCGTGTTGTCATTGCTTACTGTAAATCACTGGATATAGAGCGTCTGCTAAAAAACTACATTGTAAAATGTATGCAACTACAGCTACTGAATGATAACTAAAAGTTATTTATGTTTTCATTTATTTTTATTCTTATCCCGCGATTTCTTTTTTTTAACCCTTTTTTTTTCACCCGGTGCCAATTTACTAAGTGATCCTGGGCGCTACACCAGCCCTTCACCAGCACTACACCACTCCCCCACAGCCTAGGGAGGCCAGGGCCGAGCTCATGCTTCCTTCAATGCAGCTCACCCATCACCCCACTCGGCCCCCTCAGTGTTAATATCCGTTCCTCAGTTAAGAGCCTTGGTGTCACCTTCGACAATAAACTCAAATTCAACAAGCATATTAGCTCCGTGGTCAAGGCTAGCTTTTTTCAGCTTAGGCTTCTAGCCAGGGCAAAGGCCTATCTACCCCGTATCGACCTCGAGCGAGTCGTCCACGCGTTTATTTTAACTAGATTAGACTACTGTAATGCTCTCTATGTAGGCATTGATCAGTCCGCTATCCGGCGTCTTCAGCTTGTGCAAAATGCCGCCGCCCGCCTCCTCACCAACACCAATAGGCGTGACCATATCACCCCAGTCCTCGCCTCCCTCCACTGGCTCCCTGTCCACTTCAGAATTGATTTTAAGATTTTAGTGTTTGTTTTTAAAGCCCAAAATGACCTGTCTCCTCCATATCTAGCTCAATTGATCATTCCTTACGCCCCAACAAGAGCCCTGAGATCGGCCAATCAGTCTCTCCTGGTTGTGCCTGACACACACTTCAGGACCAGAGGAGCTCGTGCGTTCGCCGTGGCCGGTCCCAATCTCTGGAACGCCCTTCCTCTCCATGTTCGCACTGCTCGGTCTTTGACGGCCTTCAAGTCCCTACTAAAGACTCATTTTTACTCTATTGCTTTTAATTCTATTTAATTCATTGCCTGTCTATGCTACTATGCTCTGTACTGTGAAGCACTTTGGTTCGACCTGTCGATGTAAATGTGCTATATAAATAAAGTTTGATTTGATTTGATTTGATGAGAGCCAACTGACCTTCTTGACACCTGACAGGGGGGAGTTTCCCCGGTAGGACGTAGTGCGTGGAAGGAACACGTTATTCCAACCAGTTCCCTTCCCCTCCATAAGGTGCCCCGGCTGTCGTGGGGGAGGCGGTATAGCGACCAGGATTACTACATATTTATGTGAGGGTATTAACTACCCTAGGAGACACGGGGAGAAGAGTAGGCCCTTTCGCCAACCCCACCTAGGGTATGGGCGCTGATGACGCGGAGGAGAAGACACGCCCCCAGCGCCCACAGCGTCCCCGGCGGGAATCGAACCCAGGACCTTCTAGCTGTGAGGCGACAGCGCTACCGACTGCGCCACCGTGCCCCACTAAAAGTTCTTTCTACTGGTGATTTCCACAGAGCGCCACAGGGAGCGGTCTACAGTATCTAGAGAGATGGCGTCCAAAATATATTCAACGTTGTCGTTGCCAGAGGGACAGCGAGAGATGGACGAGGGAGGTGGACTGTTTGATGCAAGGATGCAACCTGTAGTAAAGTTGTACAGGATAGGTATGTACAGTTTCTTTATTTACTGCTGTTTTAAACCATTAGTAAATGTGTACAGGATAGATATTTTTTAAACCTGATTGCCTGTGATATCGCAATATTTCTGTTACTCAAAACAAAAAGCATAGGCCCAACGTGCCAATGACGTGTTTGATGTGTTAAAAAAACAAAAAAACAACTCCAGAACCCTAGATAACTTGGATAACAAGATGCTACATTCACTTCTTGGTTAACTTATTACTTAAAAATCTTGTATCTCGGCTCCTGTGTTTTACTATGTATTTTTGGCGAAACATGCTATTTTCAACTGGGTATCTTTCACGGAAGCACAGTGAAACCCTCCGTGATTAGCAACCATCAGGGGATCGATCATACTGGAGATAAATATTATGTGACTATTTGAAAAAGGTAAGAAAAATCACTGGCACTGTACGCAATTATTTTTGTATTTACTTGGCACTAAATGAGTTAATGTTTATAATTATAAAATAAACATTCTGGTTCATAATATAAATGCATTTGACTGGTTCAGTTATAATACGATAAATATTTAGTCATTGGATATTAACATAATAAGTATTGTCCAGCATTAATGAACATAATGGTTAAAAGTAATCTGGTGTCACTGTCCAGTCTGTAAAACCAAAACCCTCCCTCCAAAACCTGCTTTATCTACAACCCATGTCACATGAAAGTCATTATTCATGTAATATGAACTCTTTAACTGCCAGAGTATATACATTAATAAACTCACCCACTGCCAGTGATTTTTGTGTTTCATAACCTTTTCAAGTAGTCACAGAATATTTATATCCAGTATAATCGATCCCCTGATGGTTTCACTGTGTGGCTTCACAAATGTCAACGAGGTCATCGCAACCTCGTTGACATTTGTTGTCCGCCTTTGAGAATAGCATGTCTCGACCGAAAATACATCGTAAAAAAAAAGTACACGGGAGCTGAGATACAGCATTTTTAAGTAATAAGTTAACCAGGAAGTGAATGGAGCAGTACATCTTTGGATCGTGTTATATCTGGTTCTGTGTGAAAAAAAAAAATAATCGTCCAAACTCGTCGTTGGCAGGCTGAGCCATAGCAGAATTTGACAAATTAACTGGTTCATGGCAGTTAATGAGTAAAAGTCCTTATTATTAAAGTTGTTAATTATGTTACATCAAAGTCCTTTTTAATGTCACATCATAGTCTGTATTATAAATTCTTATTCATATCACATCATGGTCCTTAAGATTAAAGTCCTTATTATTTAAGTCCTTATGCATGTCACATTAAGTCCTTATTTTATTCCTTCATTCCAGACCAGTGTGTGGAGTCCATTCTGCAGGTGAAGATGAGTTTTCCATCCAGGACTGTTTCTATTAAACAGGAACCTGAAGACCACCTTAAACAAGAACCTGAAGACCACCTTAAACAAGAACCTGAAGACCACCTGGAACAAGGTAAATTTCAAGCTCTCTCTTTTTTTCTTTTATTCTGTTCTGTCATCAAGGGTGAAAGTGTGCCGGTAAGGGTGTAAAGATGAGACGTCATTCAACATTAAAATGCGACTACATCGATGTGTGGACCCCTGGATCGATCTAAATGTACTATGAATCGGACGATGGTTTGGCTATAAAAGTTAATTAATAATTGTTGAATTATTGTTTGTCCTGCATCTGGGCACTGAAGTGGATGTGTGTGCACTAGCTTTTCATAAAACAGAGTAAACGCTGCTTGAAAGGACGTTAAGTTAAAAAATGTAATGGTCTATCATTGTATATCTTTTTTCTTAGACTTCCTGCTCCTCCCTGTGTGTAAAGAGGAGGTTCACCCTGAACTGCAGGAGAGGAGCTCCAGTCTGGTCCAGGAGGAACCACAACCTCCACAGATTAAAGAGGAACAGGAGGAGCTACTTCAAAGACCAGAGGATGGTGATGGGTCAACACAGACACTACTAGCAGTGGAAAGGGATGATGGTGGTGAAAACAAAGAGCCTGTAGCCAGCACCTCAACTCAACACATGAAAACACAAGCTGATGTAGAGGACAGTGGAACATCACAACCAACTAGTGATGACCAGCTTCTCTCTTCACACTGTTCTGAATCTGACACTGAAGACAGTGATGACTGGGAGAAGACCAGGGACGGTCAGTCAGCTTTAAACACTCTGAAATCACACAAGACACAAAATGTGGAAGGACAAAGATTGTCTTTGATCCACAAGCTGTCCCAGGACCTGAAATCATCAAAACAAACTCACTCCATGAGGAGTCACACAAGGAAGAAAGGTTATATAGAGTGTGGCAGAATCTTTAATAAAAAGGGAAGTCTTAAGAGACACACAAAGATGCATGCAGGAGAAAAGCCCTTTGCTTGTACAGATTGTGGTAAAGACTGTCGTGACATGGGTGATCTAAAAATACACATGAGGATTCATAGAGGCAAAAAGCCCTTTGTTTGTACAGTTTGTGAACAAAGTTTCAGTGATTGTAGTAATCTAAAAAGACACATGAGGACTCATACAGGTGAAAAGCCCTTTGCTTGTAAAGTTTGTGAACACACTTTTAGTTATAGTGACCGTCTAAAAATACACATGAGGACTCATACAGGTAAAAATCCCTTTGCTTGTACAGTTTGTGGTAAAGGCTGTCGTGACATGGGTGATCTAAAAATACACAGGAGGATTCATACAGGTGAAAAGCCATTTGTTTGTACAGTTTGTGAACACAGTTTCAGTAATTGTAGTAATCTAAAAAGACACATGAGGACTCATACAGGTGAAAAGCCCTTTGCTTGTAAAGTTTGTGAACAAACTTACAGTCATAGTGTGAGTCTAAGAACACACATGAGGACGCATACAGGCGAAAAGCCATTTGCTTGTACAGTTTGTGAACACAGTTTCAGTGATTGTAGTAATCTAAAAAGACACATGATGACTCATACAGGTGATAAAAGTATTTAGTTGAAGGGAGCAGAGTTTTATGTCTTCATGGAGGTATTTTTTGTAAAGTCAAAGATCTCCTTTTTTACCTGGAGAAAATGTTTATGGTTTATTTGTTTGACTTACAGGTTTCACCGCTACAGGTGTTCTATGTGTGCTGCATCATTACAGAAATATTCTCAAAATGTGTGTGATTGTACTTATTACCCCATAACTACTGTGAACAATACAGCAACAATCACTGCTTCATTTTTAGAGCCCGATTTTTGATACAATTTCAAAGTCTTGAGACCACCGATTACCCATGTTTTGACCGATATATTGTTAGAAAATTGTACGTTACCAAATCAATTTGAAAAACTTCGATTTGTATTGAAGTTGATGATAACATTTGAACAAAGCAAGCAAATAAATACAAATAAACCTAAATAATATTCTGATGGATGAATGCCAAAAACTATATATTACCGTCGCTGTCGGGCAGAAACCTTGTTCTCCATATTTCAACTATTGAAATAATAATATTAATTTGTGAAATTAATTTAACAAATTAATGCCCTACTTCGTCATACAAGAGTGTCGCTCTAAAGTAGTGGAAAGAGCAGATCTACAAACTCACAACGCAGGAACCTAATAGACGATATATAGATTATATATGGTTCTGTATCAGTATATCATTCAGTTTTAGCAGATTCCATTCCAATTGGCTACTATGACTTTCATTTCAAATAAAAACTAGAAAATGTGCTCCTCGGAGCACAGGTCTCCGCCAGTACTGTTCCTGATTAATCCTGTCATACCTATTTATATTACATATTGTCACGTGTCACTTGACCAATGTTAGCTTGGCTGATGGAAGCTCACTTCAAGAAATACAATAGATTTTTTGAAGTGACACCTATTTATAGGTTTCTATGTCATCATGCGTCTCGCTAGCCAATCAGCATTGGTGACAAAAATATTGTCACGTGAAGCTTGACAAATGTTAGCTTGGCTGAGACGGGGGGACACACGGAAGGACAAGAACGAAAACATACTCTCCACCTCTGGCGGAGACAATAATACAAATTAATAATAATTTGAATAATATAAATCATATAAAATAGCTATAATATTAATATAATATCTAATACAGCTAATATAATACAGCAGTTATGTTGTTAGGTTTTCAATGAAGTGAGTCCCGGGACTCACTGGTGGTCATCTGCCTATGGTCTTGTGAAGAGCCTCTGTCTAAAAGTCTTGCGAAGAGCATCCGAGCCTTGCTGTGGCTTAGCTACAGGGCGTTAACAGCCCTTTAGCTACACACAAACAAACACACACACGCGTCTACTGGATGTTTCCTTGTTTTGTTTTGTTGGATCTTAGCGAAATCCCGAAGTGGAATTTTGGTATAACGGTGGTGCACGGCACCCGTTTGTGTTGTGGGTATTTTAACAAATCCCGAAGTGGATTTGTAATGTGTGAAACTGAACTTTGGGTCAAATGTGAACTTGATCTGAATTAGAAGTGAATACAAACCTTGTACTAAGACTGTGTGTTGAGTATTTAATTTATGGTGTTTGGGTTGAAATGAGATATATTGTTTAAACTGTGTATATTTATGTTTTGAACCAGGTAGGTTGCTGTAATTTTATTACAGTGACCATTGTAGGGGTTTTTGATGTCACCTTTTATGGTGGTAACCGCTACAAGCTCACATTTCATATCACACACACCATACAGTAAACGCCTGCAGCTGATCCAAAATGCTGCTGCCAGGTGTGTGACAGGCACCAAGCTAAAGGCCCACGCATGCTACCAAAATGAGGTGGTCACCCTATCACCGCGGTGACCACCGAAACGGTGGTTTGGATACGAGACGCTCATACTCGGTGATAAGGTGATAAGGAATAACCCCGCCTCCCTCTGGTTCAGACGCGCCACCCCGCCCACTCTGAAATCGGTGTTCAGGAAACAGAGCTCACAGTGCATTGTGCGGGAAAACACGGAAGGAGAAGGTCAAATATCCAGAAACATGGAGGGAATGGAAGACGAGGAAAGAGTCGAGATGGCAGCAAAGTTCACGGTGGCGTGCAAGTTGTTGGAGGAGGAGGAGAAGCTCCTATGTGAAAAGGAGGAAGCGGAGGACATCGGTTTGCGGTGCTTGGTGGAGGAGGAGATGAGCGCCGGACCGAGTACACGCAGGTGGAGTGTTCGGCCGCTGAACATGACATGACCGGAGGAGGGAGAATGGGGTCTGCTGGTGGCGCAAATGCGGGTAATGGACGAGGAGAAGCACTTCATCCAATTCAGGATGTCAGCTAGCCGCTTCGACGACCTCCTGCGCCGCGTCGAGCCGCTGCTACAACATGCACCCACACACAGCATGCCCATTTCCCCTGCAGAGCGACTTGCAGTCACCGTGTCTCTGCTGGCCTCTGGTGCAAATGGCTGCAACCAACTACAGAATGGGCCATTCCACAGTTTTTTCCGTCGTGTCGGAGGTCAGCCAAGCCATCTGGCTGGCCTTGAAGGACGATTTTGTGGCGTTCCCCTCGGCTCCACAGTTCCGTGAGATCGCGGTGGACTTCTGGAACCTGTGGAACTTTCCCAACTGTGTTGGTGCGATAGATGGCAAGCACGTCAACCTGAAGGTAGGCTACTAGTGTATGTAAATATGTAGATAACTTTTTTTTGTTCTCTTGTCTAATCTCCTTTTTTCCACTTGCCCCCCCTCCTCTTCTTCCTCCCCTTCTTCTTTCTATGGAAATAACGTTACGATGGGAACTATGCACGAAAACGAATTTCACCCACTTTTTTACACTGTAAACCTGTGATGTGACAATAAACCTGATTCTGATTCTGAAGGCTCCAGGGAATGCTGGCAGTGATTTCCACAACTACAAGGGACATCACAGCATCGTCCTGATGGCAGTGTGTGACGCACGCTACCGTTTCACAATGGTAGACATCGGGGCGTACTTATATCCTAAAATAATGATGATACTGCTGTGACCATTGTTTACATGGCCCTCTCTTTGGTAAAGCACAATTAATCATTTACATTCCATTGACAATGCAATGATCAAGGCCTTTTTTTTAATAATGATTCATTCTACCAAACATTCTATTGTTCATATGTTGTTCATGTAATGTGGGAAGAAAACACTGACTATTGATGGGACTTGTGGAATTTATTGACCATGCTGCTTTGATGCAGCATGTATACAGTGAACTTGGACTGTACTACACTGTATACAGCTAGTATGCAGTGAATAGACTTGGTCCATGCTGCAGTGATTGATTCAGAATAGCCACTGATTTAGTTTATGTTGATATACTATCACAGGGGTCTTCAACAGGGGGTCCTCAGACCTACTATAGGGGGTCCGCCAAATCTTTGTGTGATAGGATTTAGTTTTTTTTACATTAACTACTTGAACCCTAGAATTCCTTTTCTGAGGGGGGAACATTAGCCGAAAATAGCAGATCTACAAGCTCTCAAGGCCTCGCAGCGCGAGGCCTTGAGAGCTTGTAGATCTTGTAGAGCTTGTAGAGCTTGTAGATCGGCTATTTTTTGGCAAAGAGGCTATAGGTGTAGAGGGAAAAAAGAGCAGACTAAGTAAAAAATAACCTTTAATCTGAAACACAATTTTATACAATATAGAGTAGGGGGTCCCTGCTTCATCTCTCTCTCAGTTAGGGGGTCCTTGGCCTGAAAACGTTGAAGACCCCTGTACTATCATATACATTTAAATGTGTTGCACATTGGAATATAGCACATCAGTAGTCCACTAGTATACATTAATGACCAGGTGCATGTGTGTCTGCTAATAAGATTTTTGACAATAATGTCCATCACAAGCCAGCATGTGATAACCCTTGATAAAGCTTTCTGTTGATTCAATCTGGCTGTTGGTAATACTGAGATTGCAGAAATGACAATGTCCTACAATTATCTTGAGTAATGAAATCATTATTTGATGTTTATAATTTCTCTCACAGGTAGAGAAAGTGACGGTGGAGTCTTCCAGGACAGCGCCTTTGGTTCTGGTCTTCAGAGCGGCGAGATCCAGCTACCCCCTCCCGAAGCCCTCCCTGGACGGACCATAAAAACCCCGCATGTTTTTGTGGGCGACGCAGCGTTCCCCATGCTTCCCAACCTCATGAGTCCCTATTCAAGTAAGTTGCTAATAATGTAACTTGACTTCAAACGACACAGACAAAGTGTTCTAATCCTGCTATATGACATACAATTTTACACCCGAAAAAGGTAGTGCACGCACATCCGTGGCCCAGGTGCAAGACAAACAAAGTATCATAAAATGATACTTTGTTTATTCCTTTATTCTTTTAAATATCAAAGGAATAGAGTCTGCACACTGGTGATGCTGCAAAAAGCTTTGCTTTGTATTTATAGATTTTACACCCACCTTCCTCCCGCCTGGCAATGCGAGCACTGATACTGTTTAACCAAAACATGCTGTGACACATCTAAATAACACATGGCACTTGTTTTGTTCACAACAAAACACAGGTCGCAATCTCACAGAGGAGAAGCGGATCTACAATTACCGTCACTCCAGAGCTCGAAGGATAATCGAGAATTCGTTTGGCATTTTGGCAGCCAGGTGGAGGGTCCTGGGGCGGCCACTCGAATGTACACCAGAGAAGGCCTTACACGTTGTGCATGCCTGTGTAGCTCTGCACAACTACCTGACGTGCACAGATGCGGCAAATACACCGGCTTCAAGGTAATGTGGTGATGTAGCTATAAACCGTTATTTAAAACGGTGGTTCTCAACCATTTTCAGGTTGCGACCCCTCCCCCCCATCATCATATTTGAACTGGGGATCCCCCACCATGACAAGCACTTGGAATTGTAGGAATTGAGGCATGACATTTAATTTGACTCGGTTCCACAGATAAATATTCTAAAAAATAGCAGATTTACAAGCTCACAACGCCTCGTGTTGTGAGCTTGTAGATCGGCTATTTCCATATATTATTTGACAATTTGGCCAATGTTTGACCAGTTTTTAGGGTCTGTGATTACCTGTGATGTATTTTTTATTAAAAACTTCTTAAACGTCCTTAAATTGTCACTTAACTGTCATCTGGGGACCCCCCAAAAATCATGTCGGGACTCCCGACATTGAGAACCACTGATTTAAAA
Organism: Gymnoscopelus braueri; assembly: GCF_963280865.1. Lineage (NCBI taxonomy): Eukaryota > Metazoa > Chordata > Actinopteri > Myctophiformes > Myctophidae > Gymnoscopelus > Gymnoscopelus braueri. The sequence continues at coordinate 1,216,499 of NC_137616.1, read as the reverse complement.
TAGTGTAAATATGACTTATTTTGAGACTGTATTGTTTCTTTTGAAAAGCAGCAACTGTAAAAAAAAAAAACTAAAACAATTAAGAAATGTTGTGGTGAAAATATAATGAAACATCCAATGTAATAATGCACATGTGATTTTATACATCCATGTAGTTTGTAGAAAGAAATGTCACCTCAATTTGTGATCATTTTTGAAGTTGTGATTATAATCACACCATCAAAATCTATAATTGTTATATCCCAAGGTACCTCCCACCCAACTTCACAGACGTGACCACTGCTGCTGGGGACGAGCAGCCAGGAGAATGGAGGAGACAGGTGGAAGGAGACACCAACCTCCAACACCCGGCGAGGAGTCTAATAACAAAAAAACAACTGCAGGGAAACGAGTCAGAGGGGACTTCACCGAGTACTTTATGACCCCACAAGGGCTTGTCCCATGGCAGGGAAACGTGGTCCGGCGGGGTCGTCTGAATGTGTAGGGTGATGGTTTGGGTTGAGGATCCTGTGAGGGTATGGAGTGGTGGGTCTTGGTTGCTTATGCTGCCTGCACATGTGCAGGCTGGGAACAGTAGCTAGGGTGCTCTGAGCAATGTGCTACTGGACGTTCAAGCGGTGTAAAGTAACCATAAGTACATGTACTCGAGTACTGTACCTTAGTACAATTTTGAGGTATCTTTACTGGAGTATTTCCAATTTTATCTACTTACTACTATTTACTATTTTTCTATTTACTATTATACCAGATCTGCTATTTTCTGAAGATTTGTATACAACATTTGAAAACTTGTCAAATGGTACATTCTGCATAATGAGTACTTTTGATTTTGTACTTTAAGTATATTTTGATACCAATGCTTTTGTACTTTTACTCAAGTAAATTTTGAATTCCGGACTTTTACTTGTAACAGAGTATTTCTACATTGCAGTATTGATACTTTTACTTAAGTAAAAATTGTGAGTACTTTTTACAACACTGCTACATTCCCCTGAATACTGTGTCTGTGAATACTGTGTCTGCTCTTCTCCCTCTACATAAAAAATAAAATCGGAAGGAGTAATATAAAGAAATGTGTTTTACATAAGTCGGCCTCCTGGTGGCGCTATAAAAGGCAGATGGGAAAAATGCAGGGCAAAGGTTTTTCCTTGACCTCTAGGGAGTGCGCATACAAAGTTTTACACAGATCGGTGCAGTTATAGGTAAAAACATGAATCGGCCTGTTATAGCGCCACCATGAGGCTGATTTGAAAATGTTCAAGTGGCATTTCTTCCTCGGCATAGTGGAAATATGCGTGCAAATTTTCACCGAAATTGCATGCTGTGTTCATGATTTGAGGCATTTTGTTGAAAATGGAGCACTCCTGCAAACTTTGGAAGCCATTTTTAGCCAATCAGGATGGAATATGAAAAATCTGAAAGACAAGTTTTGTTTAATGACTATAGAGATACTGTGTACCGATTTGCGAGATTTTTGGACAAAATCTGTAGGAGTACTGTCAAAAAATATGTTTTGCACAAATCGGCCTCCTGGTGGCGTTATAAAAGGCCCATGTGAAAAATTCGGGGCAGAAGTTCGGAATTGGCATCCAGGCACAGTTTTGCTGCGATCAAGCCAACGGTGGCGGAGATTAGCTGGTGACAGACGGACACACGGACGGACGGAGGGAGGGTAAAACATACTCTCTCGCCATGACTTTCGGCCTGGCGGAGACAAGATCTACAAGCTCACAACACATGTTAGTGCAACGGGCTGTTTATATGTGCTGTACTGTTTATACTGTGTGTGTGTGTGTGTGTGTGTGTGTGTGGGCCCTGTCTGTAAATAAAACATTCCCATTCAGAACCTATGTTCCAGTGGATCCAATGTAAGTTCTTGTTAACACTATTCAATGATTAAATGTGCATATATAATCCACAGAGGGAACGTTTTTGTTATAACGTTAAAGCTCTATATTCTGATTTTAGCCCGTCTCCAGCTTTTTTAAACAGAATTCTCATCACTTACCAGTTTCACTTCTTTATCTCTGATTTCAGAAAATTGATTATGACCTGAAACGCTAGAGACGGGGCAATGATTAGAATCATTTAGCCATTTTCAGCCTAGCCTTAGTTCCTATTGTGGGTATGTGATACACTCAAAATTTTACAAATATTATAGGGAAAATAGCCGATCTACAAGATCAAAATGTCTCATTGCGAGCGGTCTTGAGCTTGTGGAATGGCTATTTTCGCTACTTATCTGTGACAGTGTGGCAACATAGTGAACATGAGTATAAAAAGGGGTGTACATTATATATTTCAGAGTTTACTTGTTTTGTCAATGTGTAAATAACACCATGCCGTACTTTTGACTTGACATTTTATTGAACTAGCATAAGAATTATAAATAGCAATAAACTCTGAACATATTTACAAAATATCTATAAATAAATATTATATATAGATGTAAAAATAAATTTATCAAATATAAATACAAATGTATACAATATAAATACATGTATAAATCATGAATCTATCAAATATAAAGATAATAAATGAATGTATATAATATAAATACATCTATCAAATATAAAAATTATAAATAAATATCAAATATAAAAATTATAAATAAATGATAAAATATAAATGCATGTATAAATAATTAATATAACAAATATAAACAAATAACAAATAGATATAACCAATGTAAAAAAATATGACAGGAATATTGACAGTGTAGTGCCTCAGTTGACTATAGGGTCACAGGTAAACCAAGAATTGGAACAATACATACAAAACAAAAACATTTTCAATGATCATAGTTCATTTTCCACAACTCTCTCTGCAAGTTCATTTCCCACTGCCTGTTCGGTCTTCCTCATGAGGTTGCAGAGTTGGACTTTAAAGTCAGCCAGATGGGCTGGTGGCAGAGACCTCATGAAGGTTGCCACGCGGAGGCCGTGTCTGCCACAGTCATCTTGCAGGCCCATCAGACTCTCAATGATGGCAGTGCGCCTCTGCCTGCCTGCTTCCATAAGAGCATCTCTGTCTGATGCCCTTTGGTCTAGGGTCGAAAGAATGGTCTCAAAATTGCAAGAGGCCCTCTTCCGCTGCCTAGACCTCGGAGCATCAGACGGAGCAGATGGGGTAGTTGAAGAGCCAGGAGCAGTAGTGGAAGGGCCAGGGCGTGGGGCTGTAGAAGGAGTCAGAGTAGGACGGGTTGCAGAAAAGGGGATGGATGGAGCTCGGCCAGGACGTGGGGCTGCAGTAGGTTTGGGAGCAGGACGGGCAGCAGGAATGGGGATGGATGGAGCTGGGGATGGGGCTGGAGTTGGTGTGTCCAGCACAGAGCTTCCAAAGTCCTCCCAGTTCATTGTGGACAACTCCACCTCTTCATCACTGGAAGGGGTAGGAGACATGGGGTAGGGGAGGTGCTGGCCAGTGTGGCCAGTCTGGCCACCACTAGTGGATGGTTGCTCTTCCCCTTGTGTCTAATATAAGACAAGAAAGAAGAAGTGTTCATGAACAAAATCTCAATATAACGGATACTTCAGCCAGAACACAATAGTTTCAAAATATATTTATACTTTTATTTATTACATGTCAACTATGTTAGCAAATGTCTCAATTCCAACATAATCATGTCATTTGTAATCATATGATATAAACATAGGTGGTATGCATGATTATATATAATCATGCATAATGTTTGTCATGTCATGTCATGTCATGTCATGTCATGTCATGTCATGTCATGCCATGCCATGTCTCTAACCACAAGGTGGCAACGGTGTTCAAAGCATTTGATAATCTCTCATACCATAGCCAGACTTTTTTTAAAGACTACTTTAATAACAGTTTGTACAGAGGTATGGTTTACAATGATTGTGGATAACACAAAAAAGCTATGTAGACAACTCCTAAAGTGAGTCCAACATTATTAAAGTATAGCTATTGGAATCAAATCTCATCTGAAGATGGTGGGTTTATTATGTGTTGTACTGTAGTGCCAGCTACAGGTAATGATTCATGCTGTAATAACGTGAACAACATATAACGTAAAACAATAAAAACACAGCAGTGCTTACCCTGGATTGAGAGATAGCCATATTTGTGGTCGTTTTTCTGTGTTTTATGTGGGGTTCAAGCCACGTGAGCAGGATGTACAGGCTGGGAACCACTTTCTTCTCACCTGCATCGCCACTTTTGCTCTTCTTCAGTCTGTTGCGAGCCTTGGTGAACCTATCCTCGCAGGCTTTGCCATTTCGTTTTGCACGTTTCGCTGGTTGTCTGCAGTGTCTCTCCTATCTCTTGCCATGCATTATATGTTCTTTGTGCGTCTTTATGACCCTTCATTGTCTGGTTATAGAGATGTTCATACTTCCTAACCTCCAAGGCCAACATTTCTTCAAACTCGTCCATTTCCCCCCCTCTGCTTTCTCTCAACTGCCTCTATTCTGTTCTATATTATACCTTTTCTCTCTCGCTTTGTGCCGCTGTCGCTGCCATTTGTCTTTTCCGGGTCTGTTTGTTTGGAAAACAAAGGGGACCGCCCACCCAACTTCTAGGCCAATCACACTGCCCGGAATTCCACACGAGCGACCCAGCGGTGATGCGGTGACGTCGGTCAGTAAAAACAGAGAGATGTGGCAGAATGAGCGGTGGTTGATTCACCACCGCGACTCAGTGACAAGATACACCACAACGGATACCCATGTACCTGTCAAAATACTTCAAAAACGTAAATGAAGTCCACAATCACAACACCAGAGGCTTAGATTTGGCACTAACAAGGGAATTAACTCATTCTCATGCTATGTGAAATTCCCTACCAAAAGGAGTAAAGGAGTGTAAAACCCTACTCACTTTCAAAACTGCCCAAAAAATAAACCTTCAGGAGGCTGCAGTTCCAAACTGGCCCCTGTCAAAGTCTTAACCTAACCCAATTCAGTGATTTAGTCGATACGATACATGAACGATACAGGACAGGTTCATTTAGAACGATACGATTCAATTCAATGATTTAAAATCGATATAGTAACTATTTATTTACCCAAAAATTCTGTGTGAAAAATAAATACCTGGATACTGGATATATACCCCTCTTTCTCTTTTTTCTTCTTAAAAGTACTTAATATTGATAAAATGATTTGATACAATTATTTGCATTGCAAAACGATTCGATGCGATACAAAGTCAAACGATACGATATTTTGCTGTTTGCATATCGATATAGTAGATCGTTGAAAATTCTAAACGATTTGTCGATGCAGTTACTATTTCGTTACACCTATTTATTGTCCTACTGTAATGACAAAGTCTAAACCACTTAAACCCCAGAATCCATATTCTGAGGCGTACATTAGCCCAAAATAGCCGATCTACAAGCTCACAATGCGCCGTGTTGTGACACATTGTGAGCTTGTAGATCGGCTATTTTTGGCAAAGAGTTGTGGTCTAGACAGAACATTTGTTCTATCTATCTATCTATCTTTTCAACTGGTGGTCCGTGGTCCGCGGAGGTATTGCAGGTCGTCCCTGGCCATGCATTAAAACTTAATTTTTTATTATCATTTTTTTTACTTTTAATAACTTACAGGAGTTCTTACTGTATGGTGTGTGTGCTATACGAAATGTGAGCTTACCATAATCACAGTAATCCTTAATCATATTCCATCACGTTCAAACAAAATCACTGTATTTTATTAGATATTATATTGATATTATAGTTATTTTCTCCAGCTCCCTGACATGCATGAACCCCCTATTGTGTGGGGTGGGTCTATGATGGACCCACCACGCACAATAATGGTGGTCCCCAGGTTGCTCTTAGTCAGGATGGTGGTCCCTGGGTCAAAATCAGTTGAAAACCCCTGATCTATCTAATCTATCTTTCTCTGAAACTAAACTTGATCATACGATAATGGACTCTGAGATTGAAATTGAAAACTACAAACTCTTCAGAAATGATAGGAGCATTAATGGGAGAAATGGGGGTGGTGTATGCATGTATGTACATAATGACAATGACTGCATCCTTCGCGAAGACTTGAAGGATGCAGCCATTGAAGCTGTGTGGGTCGAGATCATTTTTAAACATGCCAAACCTGTGCTAGTCTGTACCATATACAGACCTCCTAACCAGACTGATTTCTATGAAAGACTTGAGGAGTGTTTAGCTAAGGTGGAATGTGCGGAGACGATACTTCTTGGTGACTTTAACACAGACATGCTCCGTAAGGAAGCGTCAGTGTATAAGTCATTCAAGGGGTTTTGTCATCGGCACTCATTCCACCAGCTGATCACTCAGCCCACAAGGCTGTGTGTTTCCACTCAAACTACCATAGATCTCATTCTAACAACGGACAAGGACAAAATCCTCAATAGTGGTGTTTCTACCTGTGGCATATCTGATCATAACATGATCTTCTGCACCAGAAAGAAACGTAAACCTAAGACCGGTTTCCACAAATCAGTCACGATCAGAGACCTCAAAAACTATAAGAGTGAGGACTTAGATCACAGGCTAGAGGAACAGGACTGGTCCGACGTACTAAACAGCACACAGGTAGACGAATCTTGGCTTGGTTTCAAAACCAAATTCATTAAAATTTTGGACAGTGTGGCTCCCATGAAAACCATCAGGGTCAAAACCCGCTCGGTACCATGGATGAATTCGGACATCCTTACTGCCATGAAAGTCAGAAACAAAAAGTGTTCTGAGTTTCATAAAGGTAGGATCAAACTCGCCAAATGTTTTAACAAAGGTCTCGAATCCCACGTAGCTAAACTTGAAAAAGAAAAAAACAAGCTAAGAAACAAGGTTAATGGCATGCTCCTATTAGCAGAAAAAAACTTCCTCGATGACAAAATTGAGGAAAATCAAAGCAAACCACGAGAGCTTTGGAAGCTATTCAACAGCCTATTAGGCTGCAGCAAGAAATTGAAAACCAGGTTTACAAACATAAGCCTCAAGGTGAATCACATCCAAACATGAAGTGAGTAAAATCCTCAACTAGTAGGGGGCACTAAGTGAAAAATCGTTACGCGGCGGATAAAAGCATGAAATTTGATACAGATGTCCCTTGGGTCATCCTAAAACATCCTAGAAGGGGTGCCCAAAAAAATTTTAAACAGGAAGTGAGTTATGGACAAAATCCAAAATGGCCACCTAAACTGTTGACCGTTGACTCAAAAGACACCAAAATAATCTCCAAAAAGCATAAAATGTGGCACACATGTCCCTTGGGTCATCCTAAGACATCCTAGAAGGGGTGCCCAAAAAAATCTGAAACAGGAAGTGAGTTATTGACCAAATTGAAAATGGCCGCCTAGTGTTGTCGATTGACTCAAAAGACAACTAAAGAATCTCCAAAAAGTATAAAATGTGTCGCACATGTCCCTTGGGTCATCCTAAGACATCCTAGAAGGGGTGCCCAAAAAAGTCTTCAACAGGAAGTGAGTTATTGACTAAATTGAAAATGGCCGCCTACAGTGTTGGCGATTGACTCAAAAAGCCTATAGAATCTCCAAAAAGCATACAATTTGGCACATATGTCCCTTGGGTCATCCTAACACATCCTAGAAGGGGTGCCCAAAATAATCTGAAACAGGAAGTGAGTTATTGACTAAATTGAAAATGGCCGCCTACAGTGTTGAAAGATGATGCAAGATACCTAAAGAATCTCATAAAAGCATGAAATGTGGTACAAATGTCCCTTGGGTGATCTGAACGCATCCTACAAGGGGTGCCCAAAAAGGTTTTAAACAGGAAGTGACCGCCTAAAGCAGTTGACACAAAAGAAAACATAAAGGGACCCGGACGTCATAAAAGTGTATAATTTGGTACGTACATTGAGTGCTTCTTAATATATCCTAGAAGGGGTTATTTATTTGTTTGTTTGCTTGTTTATTAAACTTTTTAGGAAGGGACCATGTTGAAGAAATTCTAAATGGCTGTTTAAACAGTTGACCATGGCAGTCTGCATATTATGCAGACTCAATACGACAGGTTATGCAGTGCATAACCTGCCGTATTTTGTAGTCTACCTTCTGTTTTCATTTCTACATCACTTATTTATTTTACTTTCTGCATTATTTTTTTATTGTACTATTTGAATCTTCTTTATTTATCTATTTATTTATCATATTCTTATTTATTTTACTCTGCATCTTATCGTACTCTGCATATTCTTATTTTACTCTCTGCATCTTATTTATTTTGCACTCTACATCTTCTTGCTTGTTTTACACTCTATCTTCTCATGTATTTTCTTCTTGATCATTACAGTTTTTTTGTGATTAGTGTTTAGTAACTACATGTATTCATGTGTGCCATTTCGCAATTACCAGCACATTGGCATAATGCTCTGCAAGGTAACCCAGCATCCCGGCATCTACACTTTCTCGAACAGAAGGGCTCAGCTTTGCAGCCACACTTGAGTTCTCTACAAACTTAAGCAGCCTCTGGCAAGAGTGTCCATAAAGGTGTCCACGAATCAGCGACTTTAATCCATCCATATTTGTCAGGAGATGGTAGAGATTGCATAGCTTTCAGGCTTCTGGACCAAATGCCAGATTGGCTGCTCGATTTGAATATTGTAGCAGTGCAGCCCGTGTGGGAGGAGTGTTTTCCATTGAGAGACTATTAAAACTTTTTTTAGCACCCCTTAGGATGCATTCAGATCACCCAAGGGACATTTGTACCAAATGTCATGCTTTTATGAGATTATTTTTTATGAGTGTCTTTTGCATCATCTGTCAACACTGTACACGGCCATTTTCAATTTAGTCAATAACTCACTTCCTGTTTCAGATAATTTCAGGCACCCCTTCTAGGATGTCTTAGGATGACCCAAGGGACATGTATGCCAAATTGTATGCTTTTATGAGATTCTTTAGTTGTCTTTGGAGTCAATAGATAACACTGTAGGCGGCCATTTTCAATTTTGTCAATAACTCAGTTCCTGCTTAAGATTTTTTTGGGCACCCCTTCTGTGATGTCTTGGGATGACCCAAGGGACATGTATGCCAAATTGTATGCTTTTATGAGATTCTTTAGTTGTCTTTTGAGTCAATAGATAACACTGTAGGCGGCCATTTTCAATTTTGTCAATAACTCAGTTCCTGCTTAAGATTTTTTTGGGCACCCCTTCTAGGATGTCTTAGGATGACCAAAAGGACATGTGTGCCAAATTGTATGCTTTTATGAGATTCTTTAGTTGTCTTTTGAGTCAATCGACAACACTAGGCGGCCATTTTCAATTTAGTCAATAACTCACTTCCTGTTTCAGATTCCTTTGGGCACCCCTTCTAGGATGTCTTAGGATGACCCAAGGGACATATGTGCCAAATTTTATGCTTTTTGGAGATTATTTTGGTGTCTTTTGAGTCAACGGTCAACAGTTTAGGTGGCCATTTTGAATTTTGTCCATAACTCACTTCCTGTTTAAGATTTTTTTGGGCACCCCTTCTAGGATGTTTTAGGATGAACCAAGGGACATCTGTATCAAATTTCATACTTTTATCCGCCGCGTAACGATTTGGCCATTTTTTGTGCTTAGTACCCCCTACTAAACATATTCTTCACGACCATAACCTCAGATTTGGTTGAAAAACTACCCCCTCACTCTGGGTGCTATGGTGAAGAGTATGTTGACTCATTTTACGAAAAACAGGGTGTACGCAAAGATGATTTTAAACTCTCCCCTGTGAAAACAGAAGAGGTGTTTAAAAAATTGAGTGCTCTTCATCAACACAGAGCCACAGGCCTCGACAATATCCCCGCCAAATTTCTAAAAGACTCAGCCGGCTCCATTGCTCCAATCATTACCCACATAATAAACCTCTCCATCATACAGGGACGGGTCCCTAACGATTTCAAAAAAGCAAGGGTGACCCCTCTGTACAAAAAAGGAAACAAATTAGACCCTGGCAACTACCGCCCTATTTCTATTCTTAGCTCCATCTCGAAAGTCATGGAAAAAATAGTCTATGAACAGGTCCATAAGTATCTTGCAGAGAAAAATCGAATCTACAAATTCCAATCTGGTTTCAGAACAAACCACTCCACTGACACATGCCTTCTCTATTTGAACGACTCTATCAAACAAGATGTCGACAAGGGCAAATATTGCGGCATGGTCACGCTGGACCTCCAGAAGGCCTTTGACACCGTTAATCACCCAATTATGATCAATAAGCTCAAAGCAATAGGTTTTGATGATACGTCAGTGAACTGGATGAGATCCTACCTGGAAGGGAGGGAGCAAGTGGTGGAAGTAAACGGCACCCAGTCCCCCCCTCCCTGTGACTTGTGGTGTTCCTCAAGGAAGTATACTAGGACCTTTACTGTTCCTGATATATGTGAATGATATGTCATCAGCCTGCGACTGCAAACTGTTCCTGTTTGCAGATGACTCGGCCCTGCTAGTCTGGGCCAGGGACAGGCTGCAGGTTGAGAAAACTCTCAGCTCTGAACTCAACAAGATCTGCATCTGGCTCTCTGACAACAAACTTTCATTACACCTGGGTAAAACTGAATCCATCCTCTTTGGGTCCAGTCCTAACCTTAGCAAGGCAGAGAGTTTCACGATAAAAGTGGGTGATGATGTCATCAAAAGAAAGGATGAAATTACCTACCTGGGCTCCATCTTGTAGGCAAACCTCTCTGGTAACAAAAACGCCGAAAAAGTGATCAAAAATGTCAACCAAACAACACGCTATTTGTGGAGGATTGATCGTCTAGTCAGTAAGAATACTCTGAAGATTCTTGCAGGGGCCCTCATTCAAGGTCATTATGATTATGCATGCACTTCATGGTATCACAACACCTCCAAGGCCTTAAAAACAAGGCTCCAAACATCCCAAAACAAACTTGTAAGGCTACTTCTTGGCCTCAATCACAAAACCCATCTAACCCCTGCTCATTTTGCTAGGATTGGATGACTTAGGGTTGAGGACAGAGTATAGCAACTTGCTATGGGCCTGGTCTTCAAGATACACCACAACATTGGGATCCCCCTGTATTTGTCAAAATACTTCCAAAATGTTAATGAAGTCCATGATCATAACACCAGAGGCAGCTCCACAAATCATGTTCAACCCAGATTTGGCTCAACTAAGGGAATGAACTCGTTCTCATGCTATTCATCAAAAATGTGGAATGCCCTACCAAAGGGAGTAAAGGAGTGTAAACCCTACTCACTTTCAAAACTGCCCTAAAGATACACCTTCAGGAGGCTGCAATTCGAAAATGGCCCCTGTCTAAGTCTTAACCTACCCCCCCCCCCTCCTTCATTTTCCTCTTTTGTATATATATTTTTTCTCTCTTCATACCAGTAACCTGAAAGCTGATTGTATGACATTCTGTATAGTAGTGTGTATATCTGTCTGTCTCTTATATGTCATCATGATTTGTGTGCATGGGGTTCTCATCTTAAACAAGCTGCGTGCTTAACTCTTCCTGTGCCACAGGACGTAAAATACGTCCGTTCTAACAAACGCCCTGAGTGCCACTGAATGTAAAATACGTCCGGGGAAAAAAATATTGCTTTTTTTTTTAATTTGTGTTTCCACTAGATGAAACTCTTCCCCAGCCTGTGACAAAATTTGGGGCTTCTATCATGAAAGAAAACATGAAATCATGCCATCAAAAGTCAGGGTGACCTAGAATCAAAAACATCTTATTTCGAGTTAGAGTGCTTCTGTGTCAGTCATACATAAACATTCTGTGATCACAGCCGCCGTCGACCACGTGATCAAAACAACTCGTGGGAACACAGACACACACACACACACACACACACACACACACACACACACACACACACACACACACACACACACACACACAGAGCGTGGGGAAACAAATCATTGGGGCTTCTTTGATGGAGGAACCACCTGACAAAACAACTTATTGGGACCTCTGTGATCAAACACCCCGACATCAAGTCATGGGGTCAGCTTGGGGACAGCTTCTTTGAAGAAAGGAGACACGTGAGCAAACAAACTTGTCGGGCATCTATCAAACGAACCCGACAACAACAGCCATCAGGACTGATCATAAACAACCTGTGGGGCTCCGAAGATCAAAGGACCGCCGTACACCACCTGACCAAAACAGAAGTTTATAAAAGTTGTCTAGCACGGCGTGCTATGAACTTGTAGACATCTTGGCTCTTATGTCATAATGTGGCGGCAGTGGCTCAGGGGTAGAGTGGCCGAATGGAAGCCGGAAGATTCCCAGTTCGATCCCGGGCTCCCCCAGAGTTGGTGTCGAAGTGTCCTTGAGCAAGACACTGAACCCATAATTGCTCCCGATGTCGATCCTCCACCATCGGTGTGTGAATGAATGAAACATTGTATAGCGCGCTTTGAGTAAGTGAGCACTTAGCGAAGCACTATAAAAATGCAATTCATTATTATTATTATTTGTAATGTACTGACAATAAGGTTACATTTGGTTACATTTGTACATTCTCAAAGTTTGACCTGTAAGGATCCATTTGGTTCCTTTAGTGCACTCTCAGAGTTACAGACCTGTAAGGGTCCATTTGGTTCCATTTGTACACTCTCAGAGTTACAGACCTGTAAGGATCAATTTGGAACCCCCCCACAAATACAAAAAAAGTGTTGTAAAATGTAATATGTATTTTATGGTAATTATGTATTTCTGTAATTTACAGCTAGACCACAGCAAGGAAAGGGGCGTCGTCGTGGCGTGGCCGATCCTCTGCCGTGGTATGAGCTGGGTGAAAAGGAGTGGATGCCAGAGGCCTTCCCATTTACAGCAGATCCCGGACCTCTCAATGGCGCTGCTGAGCTGGACTCAGACATCCCAGTGGACTTTCTCCAGCTGTATCTGACTGACGAGCTTCTACAACTTATCGTTGATCAGACGAACCTCTATGCACAGCAGGTCATTGCGAGCGTCACTAAGCCAAACTCAAGAGTCCATGCATGGACTCTAAATCCACTCACAGTTCAGGAACTGAAAAAATTCTTAGGGCTCCTCTTCCTGACCGGTATCGTTCGTAAGCCTGCCCTGAAAATGTACTGGTCCACAGATGAGGTGTATTTTGCCTCCTATTTTGGCAAGATCATGAGCCGTAATCGGTTTCAGCTGATCCTCAGATTTCTGCACTACACAGACAACAGTGTGGCTGATGAGAAGAGAAGAGTAGCTGACAAAATGTACAAGGTACGTCCTGTTTTGGACTACCTAGTCACCAAATTCAGTGACTTGTATCAGCCAGATTCATCCATCTCAATAGATGAGGGTACCCTGCTCTGGAGAGGTAGACTTTCCTTCAAGGTCTATAACCCCCAAAAGCCTGTAAGGTATGGCATAAGATCTTACATACTGTGTGATTCAGCTACAGGGTACTGTCATAATTTGAATCCATATTGTGGGAAATCTGAAACCCTAGAATGCACAGTACTCGCTCTTCTTGGTACCCTGTCAGGTCAAGGTTATACATTATTCATGGATAACTTTTATAATTCAGTGACATTGTGTCATAAGCTCCTTGATAGGAAGACTCACATCTGTGGTACACTCAGGAGGAGCAGGGGTGCACCACCGGCCATAAACTTGGCTGACAATTCTTCCCTGGCCGTTGGGGAGAGAATTGTCAGTCACAATGAAAGGGTGATGGTTACAGCATGGAGAGACACAAATGTGGTCAGGATGGTCACAAGCTGCCATGAGAACCAGATGGAGAGTGTACCAGCGTGGCGTCGGGTGAAGAAAGGACACCATATTCGAGTGGAAAAAGCGAAGCCGGTCTGTGTGGTCGAGTACAACCACGGCATGAATGGAGTGGACAAACTGGATCAAAACATTTCCTATTATCCCTTTGCCAGGAAGACCATGAAGTGGACAAACAAATTTGTCTTCTACATGATTCAGATATGCATCTTCAATGCCTTCATTCTGTACAAGGCCAAGAATCCACAGGGTGAGTGTAAAACCATGCTGAACTTCACCGAATCTGTCCTCAAGGCATTCACCAGGCCTGAACAGGAATCCGCTGCACCACGCCCAGCCAAAGCAGACCCCCAGAGCAGGCTGTCTGATCTCGGCCATGTCCCTGTACATAACCAGCCCACCCCCAAAAAAGATCATCCACAGAGAAAATGCATTCTCTGTAAGAAGAATCAAAACTTGCGCCGCGACACAATATTCCAGTGTGCTATCTGTCGTGTCCCTTTGTGTAAATTGTGTTTCAATTCCTATGACCACAAAGAGTAGAACAATGTGAACAGTTTTTTTTTGTTGTTATTTTCTACTATTACTATTTAGAGTTACAGACCTGTAAGGGTCCATTTGGTCCTATTTGTATACACTCTCAGAGTTCCAGACCTGTAAGGGTCCATTTGGTCCTATTTGTATACACTCTCAGAGTTACAGACCTTTACTACCATTTTTTTTGTTATTTACTACTTACTACACACTCAGAGTCTCAGAGTTCCAGACCTCTAAGGGTCCATTTGGTCCTATTTGTATACACTCTCAGAGTTCCAGACCTGTAAGGGTCCATTTGGTCCTATTTGTATACACTCTCAGAGTTCCAGACCTGTAAGGGTCCATTTGGTCCTATTTGTATACACTCTCAGAGTTACAGACCTCTAAGGGTCCATTGGTTCCATGTGTATATAATCTCAGAGTTGTGAACTGTTTTATTTTATTGTTTTATGTTATTACTCATTTATCACTTTTTTTTTGTTTACTACTATTATTACTACACTCTCAGAGTTACAGACCTCTAAGGGTCCATTTGGTCCTATTTGTATACACTCAGAGTTCCAGACCTCTAAGGGTCCATTTGGTCCTATTTGTATACACTCTCAGAGTTCCAGACCTCTAAGGGTCCATATGGTCCTATTTGTATACACTCTCAGAGTCTCAGAGTTCCAGACCTGTAAGGGTCCATTTGGTCCTATTTGTATACACTCTCAGAGTTCCAGACCTCTAAGGGTCCATTTGGTCCTATTTGTATACACTCTCAGAGTTCCAGACCTGTAAGGGTCCATTTGGTCCTATTTGTATACACTCTCAGAGTTACAGACCTCTAAGGGTCCATTTGGTTCCATGTGTATATAATCTCAGAGTTGTGAACTGTTTTATTTTATTGTTTTATGTTATTACTCATTTATCACTTTTTTTTTGTTTACTACTATTATTACTACACTCTCAGAGTTACAGACCTCTAAGGGTCCATTTGGTCCTATTTGTATACACTCAGAGTTCCAGACCTCTAAGGGTCCATTTGGTCCTATTTGTATACACTCTCAGAGTTCCAGACCTCTAAGGGTCCATTTGGTCCTATTTGTATACACTCTCAGAGTCTCAGAGTTCCAGACCTGTAAGGGTCCATTTGGTCCTATTTGTATACACTCTCAGAGTTCCAGACCTGTAAGGGTCCATTTGGTTCCATGTGTATATAATCTCAGAGTTGTGAACTGTTTTATTTTATTGTTTTATGTTATTACTCATTTATCACTTGCAACACTTGGAAGTAAAATTAAGTTTTTTATTCAATCTTATTTTTTGTCATTCGTTTGAAAATGACTACTGTATATATATGTCTGCATCACTGGAGCCAAAAATAAAATGAAGATTGACTCTTTTACTCATATTTCTATTCTCAGGGCTGTTTTTGATGAAAAATAGTTTTATTCAACTGCCTATACATAAAAAACGGAACATGCTAGCAACTCACTTTCTTTTCCTGGGCAAAGAAAAGACTCTCATCTTTCTTTTGATATATGGTACGTCATTTTAGTCATAGGACAAAACATTCTGTAGGTCTTTGAAAGTAGATTTCTGCCTGAAAGTTGTCTCCTTCAGAAAAAGGCCTTTATCTCAGGTTTCTATTTTCAGAGGGCTGTGTTTACATGGAAAAATTGTTTTATTCAACTGCCTATAAATAAAGAACGGAACATGCTAGCAACTCACTTTTTTTTCCTACGCAAAGAAAAGAGTCTCATCTTTCTTTTGAGATATGGTACATACTTTTAGTCATAGCAGAAAATATTCTGTGGGCCTCTAAATAGTAGTAAAAATGCTCATACATGTTGGCACTGGGAGCACACTGCCAGAAAACACTGTGGCACTGAAAGAGTTAATGCGATTTCCAGTTTAGTAGACCTTGTATTGTGAATTTTTACTTCCATGTACTGTTATGTACTGTCATGTACTGTTCTCATGTCTTACTAAATAAAGTACATCAATCAATCAATATCATTTATTCAGTGACAGTTACACACACCCTCCACCAGGCGGCGAAAGGCTTTAAGGCAACAGTGAATCCATTATTACGCATGCGTGAAACACGTTACCCTGGAACCGGAAGTGGGAGCTTGTAGCTGGTTCCACGGTGTTGTTGAACAAAGGAGGCGGTGAGAGAAATGTCTCGTCCAACGTGTCAAATAAAGTGTTTACGGCGGTACTTCGGGCGGGAGAGGTGTATTTTGAAAAGTGACGGGCCGTCCAGTGAGGTCAGGGGTCAGAAAAGTGTCCAGCGTCCAATTTGTAAAGGCTATGCACTGAAAATGGCCCTTTTCTGACCCCTGACCTCACTGGACGGCCCGCCACTTTTCAAAATACACCTCTCCCGCTTAGCAGAGAGTGTGGCGGTGTAGAGGGGCTCTCCCCGAACGCGTGCGTACCTCAGAAGTTCCGGCGCCAAGCACCGTCTCCTGTCCAGTGTCCTATTTGTATACACTATTGTCTGAAAAGGGCCCTTTTCTGACCCCTGACCTCACTGGACGGCCCGCCACTTTTCAAAATACACCTCTCCCGCTTAGCGGAGAGTGTGGCGGTGTAGAGGGGCTCTCCCCGAACGCGTGCGTACCTCAGAAGTTCCGGCGCCAAGCACCGTGTCCTGTCCAGTGTCCAATTTGTATACACTATTGTCTGAAAAGGGCCCTTTTCTGACCTTTTCTGACCATTTATCCATTTAGATAAATTATTAATGTTTAAAAAACCGTTTTTGTTACACAGAAACATAATATGTGTTGTGTAGCTTCGTTTAAATGCTTAATTTGTAGTTTTAATGTGCAAATTAACCGTTTTTCTACTCTATTTTTATTTTTAGAGGGTACTCTTATTCTGAAGAGATCGTCCACCGGAAGTCTTATCGTTGCTCCACTATCGTTGCTGACGGAACACAGCTCACTGCAGGTTGGTAAACACATGCTTACATGACGTTCAACACCAGCCTAGCTACACTGAGCTACATGTAGCTAAGATACTTCAGCCTAGCTACTGAACTACATTTCCCAGTAGCTTGGGAGTAGTTTCACTGGCCCTCATTTATCAACGCGGTGCAGCCCAAATAATGGGCGTAGGGCGAGATCACCGCACCTTTCGGCATTTATCAATATATCCTGACGTGGGCTTCATCCTACCATACGCTGAGATCTCACGTCTGGTCGAGACCAGTTGTTGACGTTGGCTGCGCCCGTTTATTCCATACAATACATGAAAAACACAGCTGGGCGGGCGTGTGTGTGTGTGTGTGTGTGAGAGAGAGAGAGAGAGAGAGAGAGGGGGGGGCGTGTGCGTGTGCGTGTGTGTCGAGGCAGGCGGGGGAAACTCTTTCTCATTGGCTTTTGATGTCTTTGGTCGTATTCTGGTCCTTCTTCATGTCGTAAAATCGGGGCGTTTTGAGAATATTTAAGGGCGTGTTATTTAAATGACGCTAGGTTCCAGCCGTGACATTTATCAAGCCTGGGACCAAATGTAGGCTCGGATCAGCTGTGTAGGATTCGTTGATAAATGTGACTTCGACGTTGGTGTACGGCCGAATATATGGAAAAATATACGCCGGTTTATACGCTGCGTTGATAAATGAGGGCCACTGCGTGTTTGCTTTTCCAATGGTTTGCCATCGTTTTCACCATCTAGATCAATGGTTATCAACCTTTTCAGGCCGTGACCCCCCAAAATAATCATATTTGAACTGGGGACCCCCCACCCTGACAAGCACTTGAGTTGAGTTATAACATTTAGATTGACTCGGCACTCGGTTCCGCAGATAAATATTGTGAAAGTAATAACGCATTGTGCGTTGTGAGATTGTAGATCAGCTATGTTCAAGTTATGTGCCTCCTTCTTATATTATTTGACAATTTGGCCAGTGTTTGACCAGTTTTTATAGAATCGTTTTTTTATTACTTTTTTCATTTCATTTTAATAATTTGTTTGAATTAGGTTAGCATGTGGAAAGTAGCAGATGTGAATGTTAAAGGTTTCATGACATGCTGGTTTACAAAACATTATAAGTCTTCATCATGGTCCTTCAAACGTGTACTAAAAAAATTAACTCAAGATTGCTTTATTTGTCATTGTTTTCCATCTGCAAGCACTGAAGCAGTGTTAGAAAATAAACAGAATTGTGCTTCTCCTAGTAAAAGACAGAAGAATTCATAAAATAATAAAAACAAACTATTTTCTAAATATTTATCACGGACATGTAATAGAGCTGTGAGCGCTGTCACCTCACAGCTAGAAGGTCCTGGGTTTGATTCCCGCTGGGGGAGTGTTCTCTAATCCGCGTCATCAGTGCCTATACCCATAGGTGGGGGGTTGACGAAAGGGCCTTTCTGTGTGGAGTTTGCATGTTCTCCCCGTGTCCCCTAGGGTAGGTACCCTCACAAAAAACATGCAGTAATCCTGGTCTCTATACTACCTCTTGGTCATTTTAGTGAAAGGACACACTTTAGAGGCATAAAAATGATTTCAAAAGTGTTTGACATTTATTTTGCGCCTTCATTGACATCAGTCATGTAAACAATACTTGTTTATGAAATTAATAAAATAAAACTGCTTTTGAGCTTTTGATTGTACATTTATCGTACAATCTTTTTGAAAATGTATCGTTTCCAAAGTGCAAGCTTATTTCAGCTCATTTCAAACAACATTTTTCAATGTATTTTTTGTTTTCATTACATTTTTTCAAATAATAATAAATAATAATAATTCAAAGTTCAAAGTGCAACATCAATAATACATTCATCGAGAGCTTCCTTTTCCAAACTTTTTGCCCATACAAGTCAAAATCTTAAGCCACACCTGTATTCATAGCAACAAATAGCAGATCTACAAGCTTTTACTGAGCTTTTACACTTTTCTTTTATGCCATTTATGACAATTTGTGAAAATAAATAAATAAAAATAAGTAAACCAAGTAAAGCAGAATCCCAATATAGGGATGAATGTGAACAGACTCAACCCTATGCACAACAGTGCTGTGAAGTGGTTAGTGTAAAGGCGGTTACACACCGGCGAATATGCGAATATACGCAAAATTCCGACTCGTTCCGAATAATTAAAAGACGCTTTTTTCGCTCCGCGAAACTGATGTGGAAGCTTGCATTGACTTTATAAGGTTTAAAAAAAAAACGCATTATTCGCATGAAAAAAATGGTGTGTAAGGACCTTTAGAGTGAGGTTGGTTGAACATAGTAGCAGCCGTTTCACTATAAAGCACAAAGTGCAAGTCATTTCAAACTAAATGTAACAACAATAAATCAAATAACAATAAATAATAATCATTCAAATCAATAAATTGGTGCAATTAGTGCAAATAAATAAACAAAAATAAAGTCTCTGCCTACATGCCCAAAATAGGGATACCAGGTTGGAAGTGGTTAGAGGTAGTCATCCTGTCAGCTCAGTGCACGCTTATTACATCTAATTCCAAACTCAATCTAAATATTGTGAAAATAGCAAATCTACATGTTAGTTTCCGCTCTTCCTCCCCTCTGTCTGTCTGTCTCTCTGTTCGTCTGTCGCCTATCCCGAGATATCTCGGGATATCCCGAGATATCCCGAGATATCTCGGGATAGGCGGGTAATTCATCCGCTGGTGCCAGCATTTTTTTATCTTAAATTGACGATCTTCGGAGAGCCGCGGAAGCCACGATGTGCACACGGATGTAAACAAAGGCTGTCTGGGGCGTGGGGGACGGTCTCGTCTATCCACCGGAACAAAAATGTTGTAACTGCGATTGGCCATTTTGTTGCTATCGGCCGTTGAATAAGGCTCGTTTTCACCAAAAAATTAAGAAATCCGACTAGATGTGTTTTTCTACAACTCATAACGGAGTGGACGGAAGTGATGTTTTTTGGGATGACGTCACATCCGTCCATTCCTTCTCTCAGAGTCGAGAGATCATTCCTAAGTTGCGTTAGAGCGCCCTCTTGTGAAATTTTCAAAAACAAGAACGTTTTTGAATTGACGTAGAGCTACGTCAATCATTGGCTAGCATAGGACATTTTATTTCCCTCTAATAAACGCTAAAAAAAAAAGTGTCGGGTGGCGGCGGGTACACGATAGGCAGCCAAATCCCTACTTACCCTGTATCAATCCATCCGATCTGAAAGACTCATGTTCCACTCACAATTTAGGTGGCATTTCAAAGGCTTATTCCTTCATTAATCTAATTAAATAAATGTTTACAGTTTTTTTTTGCCTGTAGCCTAGAAGTGAAACAAATGTAAAGTGTTCTCTTCCTCTCTCCAAGTGCATGTTTTCACTTTCACTTATGCTGCACAAAAATACCTGATCTACAAGCATACAACGTGTCACGCAGCAAATATATTTATAAATACAATATTGTCCTTATACAAATATGCCGGCATGGATGTCAGGCTTTATAGTTTATAGTATAGAAAAGAAGCTATTCATTGTATGTAAATTAAAAAAGCAGCAGTTGGCTTCTATTTATTTCACATGTCAGAGTTGCTGGTTAGTCTCCCTAATTTCCCAACCAAAGAGACACCAATGGTAGCTGTCGGGTGTTATTTATGTGTTCCTACAAAGCAACCAAAGGTATGGCACCACCATACAGTATCTTCAAAGCCTGATCCAACCCTACAACCCCTCCCGCTCTCTCAGATCAGCTAACACAGGGAAGCTGTTAGAACCTTTCCTAAAACATCTGGGACAACGCTCCATACGTGCCAGACTCTTCCTTCTGGCTCCCATACTGGAACAAACTCCCCTTGCAATTAGAACTGCAGTCTCAGTCCCAATCTTCCGCCGTAATCTGAAGACTCCTCTTCAGACTCCACCTTAGCTCGTATCACTTGCCGTCGGGTGTCGCTGTTGAGGGATTTTGCCTGACAATCATCGCCTCTGGCCAAAGCATTCAACTGTGACTTAAACATTGTTATACTGTGGAAGTGCGTTAGCCTTGGATCAACACGGTCATTGGTCATAGTCTTGTATCAACGCTAGAAGTGCCTTAAACTCTTTGAACCTCTGCAGCATCATTAGGTAAGTTCATCTTAATACAACCAAACACAAAGTGCCGATTGACAAATCAAGCACATAACGTGCGAGCGGCATAGTTTCAGCCTGCATGAGCATCATAAAAGCTGTGTGTGTGTGTGTGTGTGTGTGTGTGTGTGTGTGTGTGTGTGTGTGTGTGTGTGTGTGTGTGTGTGTGTGTGTGTGTGTGTGTGTGTGTGTGTGTGCGCGCGCGCGCGTGAGTTTACTTTGAAGTAGGCTTGTCTAGGCTCACTTGCTGCGTTTGAATGAAGTACAGTACAGTTGTTAATGCCATCTCTTGCTGTGTGTGTGTGTGTGTGTGTGTGTGTGTGTGTGTGTGTGTGTGTGTGTGTGTGTGTGTGTGTGTGTGTGTGTGTGCGCGCGCTCGTGCGTGCGCGGGCGGGCGGGCGGGCGGGCGTTTACTTTTGAAATAGGCTTGTCTTGGCTCACTTGCTGTGTTTGAATGAAGTACAGTACAGTTGTTAATGCCATCTCTTGCTGTGTGTGTGTCTGTCTGTCTGTCTGTCGTGTGGTAATAGTGTGGCACTATATGGACATCTGGGCACCTCAATGTAAAATTGGCTATTTTGTTCAAACTGTAAAAAAGATAATTGGGGGAAATGGTCTAAAGCAGGGGTCTGTTTTTCAGGCCAAGGACCCCTTAGCTGAGAGAGAGATGAAGCAGGGACCCCCTTAGCTGAGAGAGAGATGAAGCAGGGACCCCTTAGCTGAGAGAGATATGAAGCAGGGACCCCCTTAGCTGAGAGACAGATGAAGCAGGGACCCCCTTAACTGAGAGAGATGAAGCAGGGACCCCTTAGCTGAGGGAGAGATGAAGCAGGGACCCCTTAGCTGAGAGAGAGATGAAGCAGGGACCCCCTTAGCTGAGAGAGAGATGAAGCAGGGACCCCTTAGCTGAGAGAGAGATGAAGCAGGGACCCCCTTAGCTGAGAGACAGATGAAGCAGGGACCCCCACACTACATATTGTATGAAATTGTGTTGCAGATTAAACTCGATTTCATAGATAGCTTCATAGACTGTCATCAGTGTTGTGTAAATGATTTTTTTTTGTGTTCATTTCAGACATTTAATCACTTAAAAATAGGCTACTTAGTACTTGATTTGCTCCCTTCCCCCCTACACCAAACCTCTGCCGAAAATAGCCGATCTACAAGCTCACAACGCCTTGCAGCGAGAGGCGTTGTGAGCTTGTAGATCGGCTATTTTCAGCTAATGTTCCCCTGAGAATAGGGATGCATTGATAGGGTTCAAGTGGTTAATGTAAAAAAAAAAAACATCCTATCACACAAAGATTTGGCGGACCCCCTATAGTAGCTCTGAGGATCCCCTAGGGGTCCCGGACCCCCTGTTGAAGACCCCTGGTCTAAAGTAAACTCTATATGATTAGAAATATTTCTACAATTGCTACAAATTGCTACAAAACCTGTATATCCAGTCATTTTGGGGCATGAACTAGAAGTTGAAGGATAAATTAAGTCTAATAACCGTGCATGTTCACATCATGTATACTTTACTTTACTTAAGACCATTTTTCAAATATAAAATGTTTTAATAAGTTGGGCCTGTTTTAAGACGTGTGTTTGGTGGGGATCTTTTAAGTTTAATGCACAGAAACATCTGGTAAAAATACTTTTACTTTTACTCAGAAAGTAAATTTCAGAGCCTGTACTTTTTTACTTTTACTCGAGTAATTATTTGAATGAGTATTCTACTTTTACCAAAGTACTTCTACTCGAGTACAGAATGTCTACTTTTCCCATCTCTGTCTATTCCTGTTGATTACTGTGTTCTGTATCTCGGCTACATTGAAAATGAGGGCCTGCCCCTCAACTGTACTCCGAGCTGAAATAAAGGTTATGACATGACATGACATGAAGTTCAGATTTTTTGGGTGTGATTGAGGTCATAACCCCCCCCCCCCCCCCCCCCACAAAAAAAACATTTTTTTTATTTTTTTTAAATGAATGTCATTGAACCTTTAATGGTCTCTCATTGTATATCTTTTTCTTAGACTTCCTGCTCCTCCCTGTGTGTAAAGAGAAGGTTCACCCTGAACTGCAGGAGAGGAGCTCCAGTCTGGTCCAGGAGGAACCACAACCTCCACAGATTAAAGAGGAACAGGAGGAGCTACTTCAAAGAACAGAGGATGGTGATGGGTCAACACAGACACTGCTAGCAGTGGAAAGTGATGATGGTGGTGAAAACAAAGAGACAGAGCCTATTGCCAGTACCTCAACTCAACAAGCTGATGTAGAGGACTGTGGAACATCACAACCAACTAGAGATGACCCGCTCCTCTCTTCACACTGTTCTGAATCTGACACTGAAGACAGTGATGACTGGGAGAAGACCAGGGACGGTCAGTCAGCTTTAAACACTCAATCACATAAGACACAACATGTGAAAGGACAAAGATTGTCTTTGATCCACAAGCTGTCCCAGGACCTGAAATCATCAAAACAAATTCACTCCGTGAGGAGTCATACAGGGAAGAAAAGCTTTAGTTGTACCGAAATATTTATTCAAAAGCGACATAAAGACTCATACAGGGGAAAACCCCTTTGCTTGTAAAGTTTGTGAACAAACTTTCAGTTATAGTGAGAGTCTAAAAATACACATGAGGACTCATACAGGCGAAAAGCCTTTTGCGTGTACAGAATGTGGTAAAGTCTGTAGTCGAAGACGTGATCTAAAAGTACACATGAGGGTTCATACAGGCGAAAGACCCTTTGCTTGTAAAGTTTGTGAAAAAAGGTTCAGTCAGAGTGGTAGTCTGAAAATGCACATGAGGACTCATACAGGGGAACACCACTTCGTGTGTACAGTTTGTGAACACAGTTTCAATCAGAGAAATACTCTAAAAACACACATGAGGACTCACACAGGTGAAAAGCCCTTTGCTTGTACAGTTTGTGAAAAAAGGTTCAGTCAGAGTAGTAATCTGAAAATGCACATGAGGACTCATGCAGGTGAAAAACCCTTTGTTTGTACATTTTGTGGTAAAGGCTGTGTCAGCACAAGCCATCTAAAAATGCACATGATGACTCATACAGGTGAAAGACCATTTGCTTGTAAAGTTTGTGAACACAATTTCAGTCAGAGAGGTAATCTAAAAACACACACATGAGAACTCATACAGCAGAAAAGCCATTTGCTTGTACAGTTTGTGGTCAAGGCTGTTACCACAGGTAATCTAAAAATGCACATGAGAACCCATACAGGTGAAAAGCCCTTTGCTTGTAAAGTTTGTGAACAAAGTTTCAGTAAGAGTAATCTAAAAACACACATGAGGACTCATACAGCTGAAAAGCCCTTTGCTTGTACAGTTTGTGAACAAAGTTTCAGTCAGAGTACTAGTCTAAAAAGACACAAGAGGACTCATACAGGGGGAAAAACCCTTTAGCTGAAGCTAGTGTCAAATGCTTTGGTCAAAATGCACATGTGAAGTTAATGAGGATTCGTACAGGGGAGAAGTTGATGAACATGTGATTAACACCCATTCATTCAGTCTAATCCAGGTTGACAATGACAAGACATAGATGCTAAAGCACAACAATCACATCATTTGACTACATCAACTTGACTGAATAAAACAATGTATTAGTTTATCTCTTTATTCTCATTATCTTGTGTATGGATCTTATTTTTTTTATGAAACAGTCAATGACGGCTTTGAATTCCTAGACTCACCATGATGGATCTTATATTTAATTTATTTTGTGTTATCTTGTATCATAACCTGCAGCTCATAGGTTACTGCTAGAACAATATTCATGAGCATCTGTGTCTGTCCACATTTGTCAGGATTTATGAAAATGTTATTCATTAACATATATTTAAATATTGTCATATTCATTTTTATATTATGCAATGATAGTTTAATTGTGACTAGTTTAAGTGCTGACAAGCTGTTGGGCTGGTGTAGCTGTTCACTGTGTGCTGACATGTGAGTTGTTTGAATAGTTAAATAAAAATAGTACATCATTTGCTAGGTGTCAGAAAGAGGTGACACCATTACATACTTTCACTTCTTAACATTCTACAGAGCTTTATGTCCTTATGGAGTGTTTTTGGAAAGTCAAAGATCCAGTTGTACACCTGGGGAAAAGAATATATGATGTATTTTTTAGTTTATTTGATTTAACACATAACCCGCCAAGGTATTAAACATCGTTTGTTATCCCCTTGCCAGCGTAATTACCTTCATCCGATGAATTGAAACGCTGTGGAGGCGACATTGTATTCCAAAAAAACAAAAAAGGCGGCGGGAAGGGGTAAGAGGAGGGATCTGTGTATTCAGACGGACCACAACAATCCAACCGCGATCCGCCATTTTGGGGCTGGGGCTCGCTGAAAACAGTGGTTTTCAATGCAAAAAACAGAAACTGAGTTACAGCGGTTTTTCTGAAAATCCCATAGTCAGGGCGGGCGGAAGTGACGTTTTTAGGAATGATCTCACATCCACATACTTCTTCAATCATTGACGATGGATCATCCCAGAGCTGTGTTACGGTGCCTAAAACAGCATGCCTAATCTTTTTAATAGAACGACTTTATGCCATTTGGCGGACAAGTGCGCTATGATTTGGCGGACTTTAATAGAACGACCTTATGCGCGATTGGCAGGAAATTAGTTAATAAAGGTTTCACCACTATAGGTGTCTGTATCATTACAAAAAAATACATACAAATCTCAAAACTACATATTATATGTTGGACTTAACATAATTACTGTGAACAATGCAGCAACAATCACGACTTCATTTTACACTCTGCATACCTACTTATCCTGTTACTACAGAGTAGATGAAGGAGTAAGTATTCATTTTACAGTCTGAATACTTTATTTGTATTCACTATATATGTCTATGCGTGAATGTATGTCATCAGAGCACATAAAGTTGTATAAAGTTCTTTCAGGATCAATTAAGTATTATTCTACCCATCTATCTATGGATAGATCTATTGATCTATTAAGTAGATCAATAGATGTATAGAGCTTTATATTTCCCGTATGTATCTTGTAAGCAGGGCCAGACTAAGGGCTCACAGTTACATTTTTATCCCACGATTTTGTAACCCCATTTTTTACACCCAGTGCCAATTGTCTATGTAATCCTGGGCACTACCTTCCCTCTGCCAACCTAGGGAGGCCAGGGCCGAGCTCATGCCTCCTTCAATGCGTGAGAGCCAACAGACCTTCTTATCACCTGACAGGAGTTTCCCTGGTTGGACGTACACACACACACACACACACACACACACACACACACACACAGACACAGACACACACACACACACACACACACACACACACACACACACACCCACACCCTCCCAGCAGCTTCAATCAATTACACTCTTTTTTTCCTCCATCCCATGTATGGTTCCTGTGTGTGTGTGTGTGTGTGTGGGGAGTGGGTATATGACGCCACAAGGCTGGCTCACTTGATAAGCATGCTAAACAGTCATTGGCCGTCCCAGACTCTGGACTTGTCAGCTGAGACATTGTGGCGCTAACAGCTCACGTTCACCCCTGGACAGTACCCAGTACACACACCCCCTCAGTCTGACTGCCAGTAAGGTGGCCGCGCCAGTGCCCCCCAGGAGCCCCCTTACCGTGAAAGCAGAAAACACTATGAATGGAGTCGCGGAAGTAGTAGGGGGGTGTGCAGTGTGCAGAGCCTGGTGTGCCGACTGCAGGGCAGCGAACGGGTTTGTTACCTTCTCCACAGCCTGTGAAGCAGCAAGGGACAAGTCTGGCGTTTTTCCTCCGTTATAAAACAGACGCTAATCCCGTGACGACCACTCCATGGTGAACGACCTGGCTGTGTCTCTACATGTTCTGGTGAAGAGCCGAAGCGTCGGTCTACAAGTCTTTTGAAGAGCTTCTGACGACGGTCTTTTGAAGAGCCTTCATCTACAGTCTTGTGAAGAGTATTTGAGCCTTGCTGTGAGCTACAGGGAGCTAACGCTAACAGCCCTTTAGCTACACACAAATACACACATACACACACACTCGCACACACACACACACACACTAGGGGCGCGATACTTTCTCCCGCGATAAATAATCGATATACTGCCGAAAAAAATCGATATTATTATTATTATTATTTTTTTAGTTTGTGATACGTTGTTTTTCCTACTCTGTATTTGTGTAATGATGATTTTGAACTGTTTGGTGCTATTTTATGTGTTTATGAATTGAATACAAGGACTATCGTGATATATCGTTGGTGAATTTTCATGCAATATATCGTGATATCGCAATATATCGATATTTTCAGATATCGTGATATATCGTTGGTGAAATTTCTTGCAATATATGTAGAATATCGTGATATCGCAATATATCGAATATCGTCGAATATCGTGATATATATTGTTATCGTGGGCCTAATATCGTGATATATATCGTACCGTGAGGTACCCATATCGGACGTGGGGGGGCATTGGCAGGCTGGGCACGTGAAGTGGAGGTACTGCTGCAGGAAGGTGTTGCCTGTGATGATGATGATGATGATGGTGGTGGTGGTGGCGGCACTGATGAAGACTCGTCTACATCATAAAAAATTAAGCCATTAGTGACCGTTAATTTGCGGGGGTTCAATTACGCACGCTTTATCTAGGCCTACAGCAAAAGCAGATGTTTAACCTACAAACAAGGTAACACTTTAACACACGTAGCCTACATGACATGTTGAAGGGAAAACTGATTCACAAATATAATCACTTTACACACAGGGCGGCACAAATTGCTCTCCATATCATGCACACTATTGTAAGCATGCGGTCAAATATGTCAAATATCTGACCAAAAAAAAGCTCACCTTCGGGTTCTGAGATGGTAGATGATGGCACTGTCACGGTGGTCAGATCTGAGTCCAGATTCTCGGTGGATGGCACACCGGACAGTGCCGTCTCGCCAATTATTGCCCCAATTCTTTCATCCTGTGGGGTGATCTCCAGTGGGAGACCCTGCCCACCCCCAGTACGCAGCATCTCCCTTATGTAGGTGGCAATTTTTTTTGCCGCTCACCCGACACTATATTCACTGCTACGGTTATTTCCCCCCAGCACTGTGTTTTGTGGGTACCTTTAAAGCCCAAACTGACACTGCTGAAAAATATAGTCTTGTTCTTTTCGACTTCCTGCAGCAGTACCTCCACTTCTGAACTTGACATTTTTTTCTTTCTTTTTACATCAAGGCCGTCTTTTGATTTAAGCTTGCGCTTTGACATGACTACTAGGTAGATAAGTAGGCTACGCGTACACTATAATTATATTCTCTGTCTTGTCTCTCTGTGTGTGTGTGGGTGTGTTGGCTCTTCCGCATTCTACCTTATATGGGGATTTAAGGGTGTTTCCTCTGCTAATTGTGATAGACGGGCACGTGCTTACAATTTTAGATTCATCAACATAAGAACAACAGGTGCGAACAATTTGGCAGTTTAAGAACACGTCATGAATGAGACTTGACTTCTCTTAGGAATTCACAATAGGAAGAAATGTAAGAGGACATTTTAGGAACTTATTGCTGCATGAGGCCCATTGTTATAAAAAATATATATATATTAGCAACATGTTATCACACTACTGCTACGCTATAATTTCTAGCGTAGCAGTAGTGTGATAACATGTTGTTAGGCCTAATAATTTTAATTCACTGTGTTCTGTTCTGTTACTTATTTTTAAATGAACGACACAATGCATTAGTCAAATGTTTTTTATTTAGCCACATATAAGCCACACACACTCAGACAGACAACGCATGCAGTAAAATTTTAGTAAATTTAATTTAAACTTCGTGTCACGCAGCGACTGTTTTATGCTTGTAGATCAGATAGTCTGCGCAGCAGTAGCCTTAAGTCTGACAATATGTGAGGTCACTGAGCCGAGTGGTATTGAAATGTTAACAGGTATTTAAAAGACAATGGAATCCCCCGCTGTGCTCTGTAGCGGGAGAAGGTGTCAGGATCGTCTGGAGCCAGAGGGGAGACACTGGCCAAAGGAATAGCAGGCTCAGGCTGCGTAGGGGATGGGCTGACGGCCGTCATGCGAGTGCTAAGGGCATAATGGATGGACTTACTCCCATTACACAAACAGTATGTAAAGTCCTGGAGGAAGTTACATTAAACTTACTGCACTGAACACTGTGAAAAATGACATGATGACACTGAGACAACAGTCACTGCATATGACACAACTGGCAACTGCCTCGCTGCAGAACACAGCAGACGGAGAGCGGCCAGCTGCAACGGAGAGGCTGCATGGTGTACAGTCCAGCATGGATCATACAGGAGAAGGGGGTGTTATATCCCCAGTCAGTTCTTCTGCTCCTGTGGCCCCTAAGGGATTATTTGGGTCAAAAGACTATAACAGTAAAGCATTACAACAATCTGCTAAAATACTACCCCCCATTTAAAACAGACAGACATTTATTTCTGCCAGCAGCAGCACTAAAAACGGTTTTGTGCCTGTTACAGTAAAAGGACAGCAGAGGGTGCTGTGAGGTTTAATGAGTAACTTCCCTGCTCTTGCATGAAACAGGAAATAGAAGTCAGATCAGTCTAGTCAAGAGACTCAGTCAGACACTGCTGAATGTAAACTGAATGTATATTTCAACTGTGTTTCACAGGTAAGAGCTGCTATAAGGCCAAGATAATATAAAAGGGTCATATGCATAAATGGGGATCTGAAGGGGCAAGTGGGCAGAGATGTGTATGAGTGTTTTGTTATGATGAGTAAGTTTACCCTGGTGTTTAGCATTAGCACTTAGCAGGCTAACACTACAACACAGAGACAGCCACTGTGATTAAGTGAGGATGTGAAATGTCTATACTATCACCAACATAATCTGTGCAGTTTGCTAATACAGAGTTGGTGTGTTTTGGAGGATATAAGAATATCTGGAGTTTGAACATATGAATGTTGATGTTACATTTGCATTTAAAGCTATGTTGGTTCCTGTTGTGTTTCTCAGCTAATGACTATAAGAAACAGGAGCAATTAGGCCGTTTGGTTTATTGACTATTATTAAGTTGAATGATCATTGCACTGAGAAGGTGTTTATTGAAAATATGTTGTTCAATGTTATTTCTGTGTCAAGGGGCATTTGGACAGGGAAAGAGTATATTGCTGTGAGCAGCTATGATAAGGGATTGCATATGTACTGATATGTACTGTTACTGTATTAAATGTGAAACAGGAAATAGAAGTCAGATCAGTCTAGTCAAGAGACTCAGTCAGACACTGCTGAATGTAAACTGTGAAACTGTGTTTCACAGATACCCCCCTACCCTGAAAACTAAATAAATGTGTTGCACCGGATTGAGGAACCTTCTTCTTTACATATGTGTAACACTCCCATTGAAGTGAGATTTGTGGGAACAGGAACAGTTTGCAGTCGCAGGCTGATGACATATCATTCACATATATATATCAGGAACAGTAAAGGTCCTAGAATACTTCCTTGAGGAACACCACAAGTCACAGGGAGGGGGGGGGGGACTGGGTGCCGTTTACTTCCACCACTTGCTCCCTCCCTTCCAGGTAGGATCTCATCCAGTTCACTGACGTATCATCAAAACCTATTGCTTTGAGCTTATTGATCATAATTGGGTGATTAACGGTGTCAAAGGCCTTCTGGAGGTCCAGCGTGACCATGCCGCAATATTTGCCCTTGTCGACATCTTGTTTGATAGAGTCGTTCAAATAGAGAAGGCATGTGTCAGTGGAGTGGTTTGTTCTGAAACCAGATTGGAATTTGTAGATTAGATTTTTTTCGGCAAGATACTTATGGACCTGTTCATAGACAATTTCTTCCATGACTTTCGAGATGGAGCTAAGAATAGAAATAGGGCGGTAGTTGCCAGGGTCTAATTTGTTTCCTTTTTTTGTACAGAGGGGTCACCCTTGATGCTTTCCTGACGGAAGATTATGAGTATGAGTTGGCAGAGAGAGTGAGAACAAGAGTACAAGCTGAGGATGAGAACATCAGAGATTTTGCATTCATGTATGTCTCTGTGCCGTCGCTGGAAACCTGACATTACAGAGAACGCAATCCTGAAGCTCATTTTGAGGAACAGCAACCCACGTTTGGCCAGCCAACTGTGAGGTAGAGTGTCTACAGTGGAGGAACTGGTTAGGCTGGGTCAACAGCTGGAGAAGGACAAACAAAGTCAAACACAATATGATCAACGGGAAAAAAAAGTACAATAAACCCAGAGAGACCAAGGGAGTCGCAAACAACCCATCTACCTCACAACATCCCAACCCATCTACCTCACTCCAGTCAAACCCATCTACTCCCTCCAATAACCCACCCCAGTACTTTTGTTGGCGATGCAAGGGAAGTCATTCTCCATACTCTTGTCCAAACTTTAATCAGCAAAATAAAAACAAACCTCCTAACTCTGCCCAGGGACAGAATGGCCAGACTAAGAATGGACAACAATTTCCTTCTGCAAGTGTGGTAGGAACTCCTGGAAATCAGCAAGCACCTTGTCTCACCTCCCCATGCTTCACTACTGTGTTCAAGGCACAGAGTTCCAGCTCTGCTACATTTGGCGGTCCGCCACAGAAGTTACAGGTACCTGTTCAGCGATCTTGGACACAGGTTCATCATATACTTTACTGAATGGGCAGCTATGGAAAAACATCAAGGACCAAGGAGCCACATTAAAAACATGGTCAGGGATTCCACTGTACCTGGCAAATGGGAAGCCGGAACATCCACTAGGGGGGATAGATCTCCACCCTAGTGGCCCCTATGGTGGTCCTTGGTCCTAAGGCGCTTGCATTTTCAGTAGTCTTGGGACTGGACTTCATGTTCTTCAGTGAGATGAAAATGTATGTGGTAGGTGGCACCTACTGCTTTCGAGGAGGGGAAAGGAGGTTCCCATTTCTGAACAACATGCCCAGTCTGTTAGGAGGGGAGGAGCCTGGCAACCATGTTGCTCTCTTTCTGGCAACTGCGCCCTGGACAATCCAGCCTCCCGTACCGGAAGTGTCAGATCTCTTGGCTAAAGCTGTTCAAGAATCACATTTGGAGGAACAAATGAGCGACAGATTAGTGGAAATGCTACACCATAGCGTTGATGTCTGCACCACTAATGTTGGCTGTACAGGTCTGCTGAAGCATAAGATCTTCCTTACGGATGAGGTACCAATCAAACAAAAACCCTAGCGTCTATCTCCGACAAAACTGAAGGTAATGAAGGAACTCCTGGATGAGATTCTAGAGAAGGATGTGATTGAACCTTCAACGTCGGCATGCGCCTCTCCAGTGGTCATGATCCCTAAAAAGGATGGCAAGGTCCGATTCTGTGTGGATTACAGAAAGCTCAATGCCAAGACTCACACGGATGCCTATCCATTACCAACCATACAGGAGATCCTAGCTCTTTGGCTGGAGCTACTGCGTTCTCCTCACTAGACCTCAACAGTCTATTCCAGTTTAAAGTGAATGCCCTTTGGATTGAAGAATGCTCCGGTCACCTTTCAGAGGCTTATGAAGACAGTTTATGGAGAGCTCAAGGGATGCATCTGCTTCGTGTATCTGGATGATATCATCATCTATTCCAGTAGCTGGCAGCAGCACTTCCTTAATGTTCAAGCAGTCTTGGATAAACTCAGGTGGGCAGGCCTTACGGTAAACATGAAAAAAGTAAGCTCTTCTGTAACTCCGATTAACTTTGAAAACTCCTCATTTAGAACTCTTACCTGATTTTCACAGCTTGTTCTGCATTTTTTTGAGCCGAACAGACTTGTTTGTGGTTGACAAATGAGCTGTATGGCTGTTTATCACAGTAATCGTTTTATGTTTTAACAGCTCCGAAGTCCAACTTTGAGCGGGAGTTATCTTGGACCCAGGGCGAAAAACCTACTCGCATAAGCACGGTGTTGTTATCTCTTAAAAGGGACTACACCATGAATTTTAACTTTTCCTTCTTTTTTGTGTGTTTTTGGTCTCCCCTACCTCTCTTCTATCCCGAAAAATACCCCAGTTTGAGCACTCAGGCTTTCACAGCATATCTGGGGTTTTATGTCTCAAAACAGGCCAAACTGATTTGGCCCCGAAAGTGACGTCACTAGCTGTACAATCCCTCCCGTTTTTCAGTTCCAAAATAGAAAAGAAGATTCTTTTTTTTTTTTTACTTTTTCCAAACTGTCTCAATAGCGCCACGTGCAAATCAGGACAATGTGGTATTGCAGGTGAAATGCTTTATAAGCCAGAGAGAAGTTAGTTCGAATGAGTACATCTGAGGCTTGATTTAGGCTCAAACCTTTTGGAAAACGTTTGAGGGACATAAACAATATGATATTAAATATTAAAAAAATAATAAACTAGAAAATGTGCTCCTCGGAGCACAGGTCTCCGCCAGTACTGTTCCTGATTAATCCTGTCTTACCTATTTATATTACATATTGTCACGTGTCACTTGACCAATGTTAGCTTGGCTGATGGAAGCTCACTTCAAAAAATATAAGGTATTTTTTGAAGCACATTTGCTATTTATAGGTTTCTATGTCATCATGCGTCTCTCTAGCCAATCAGAGCATTGGTGACAACAATATTGTCACGTGTCACGTGAAGCTTGACCAATGTTAGCTTGGCTGCAATCTGGGAACCCAGAAACAAATGAGAAGGAAAAACAGCGCCCTCTGCTGTTTGTACTATCTCACTTGGCTCTGGGACAATGACGACGTAGCACCCGTGCGCAAGGAAACCAGGGTTTTGGTCTGCCTTCAGCGTTTCACTTCCGGTGGTGCGACTATGTTTTCATTCCCACTAACAATATTTCTACACGGAACACTAACACCACTTCTCCCAGAGAACATGGATCGTTTTGGTTATAAGCCCACTTGTTTCTGTGATGAAAGAGCAAGTTAAAATGTGAATATCTTTTCGTGGTTTTGTCTGCTCCGCGGACGCTATTGTTAAATTAGTTTTGGTTGGTTTCGAGTGGGGAAGGATCGGCGGACACGTAAATCCCGCCCACTACATTTGATTGGGTAAAGCGTGGCCTGCTTCCTGATCTGAAGGCACGCCCACTTGTAGCCCAGTGTGTACACGTTATGACGAACCTTCACGACAGATTCCAACGCAGAGCAGAATCTGTTCTTTAGAGATTAGCTTGGCTGAGACGGGGGGACACACGGAAGGACAAGAACGAAAACATACTCTCCACCTCTGGCGGAGACAAAAATCATGGTGTAGATCCTTTAAACCCCAATACCTCAACTCAAATATATTACCTTTACAACGAAAAAGAAATGGAATTGAAAATAACACGTTTGTCTGTGGTTTGCATTCTAATCTTCAATTACATTGACTATTGTATAAATTGTTTAAAAAAAAACGTAAAAGTACAGAAGATGAAGGTGGTACTGAGTCGAGATTTATAGTCGGCTCTAAGAAGAGCATTCCCCATCATCGGAGACGGGCCAATTGACCTGTGCACTGTTGACAGTCAGAATATAGAATATACGGGTCATCAGACAGAAACTGTGGACATCCGAGGGCCTGCGGACGATGACTGAAAACAAGCGGTCGGCTGTCTATATGCTACCCAAGGTACAGTATGCTAGATGACATGCCCATGAGATTATGGATTACTGGCAAAATATTGCCACAATAATTTAACTTGTATAACAAAATGAAGGTGAGGTTTGTCATTGTGCTCCCTCCACAGGATAAAATAACTCATCCGGATGATCCAGATGATGAGGAATTGCCATCTGAAGAATCGGATGAAACAGATGAGACAGATGGGTCTGAATCTGAAGGCGACAGTGGTCCGATCTCAGTAGACTCTGATTCTGTAAGACATCCCAAACTACTGCTGTGTGCACTGACGATGGTGTTAGTGCACAAAACAATGTCTACCGATCAATCTATCTGCATGTCACTTAAGCACAATCGTTTACATTGCCTTCATGGTATTCTTTTGTAATTTGTGATCTAATCTGTATTCCTGTTGGGTCGGTTTGAGAGCTTTTATTGAATTCTGTTTTCAGGAAGTGTCACATTCTGGGCCTGTCCTCTGCTCTGTGTTTGGTTTTTTTCCCTATTAGGATGTAATAAGTGTCTGAAGACTTTCAAGAAGACAGCAGGCGTTGGAGGGAAAATTGATTTTTCTGGATTTGATCGCTCATCTTGATTTCACGCACTTAAGGGGTTGATTAATGACAGAAACTATGAAATGTGGTTTGACTTTTTCCAAGCTTGGATTATTATGTGTTCTAGGGTTATCTCACATGACAGAATAGAAATAGCTGATGGCTACCTGCAGACATTTCTGTCTAAGTTTGTTGATGTGTTTGGACCACTTCGCTGCACACCAATCATGTACCTGCATCTACATTTAAAGACTGTATGTTAGATTATGGACCTGTTCATGCATTTAATCCCTCTTTTCGTGCAGTGAGGGGTGGTTTCATGGGTTAATGGTTTGTCCCGCCACCTGTTATAAAAGGGAGGCTCCAGGTGAAGAGCTTCAGTTTGACTTGGGCTACATACTAAATAACAACACCAAGGGAGAGCTGCCAGGGCATATCCTGATTTTCAGTTATCTTGAGTTCTTGGTATGTGCTTTCAAGTATTCATTTCGTAGTTTTGGCCAGTGTCTTAGTATGTCAAGTTATTATTGCACTGCCTTTTATTGGTGTACTTGAAGGTAAATAAATATTTAAACATTTGGAGCCTTGGCCGTTCGAGCCTTTTCACAAACGTAGTTTCTAGTCTTCTTCAGGGGAATATGGGTTGAAGAGAGGTCTGGGGCATGGTGGCAGCTTGTCCTTGCATCCTGGGGAGATCAGGAATGTCAAATACATTTCCGGATGAGGAGGACCACCTTCCCATGCAGCTGTGTGACATTCTTCGGCCACATCTAGAGAGAGATGCAACCCAGTTCAGATGTCCAGTGTCTGTGGAAAAAGCGTGTGGCCATAAGCCTCGTGAGACTGTCGACCAACATATTGTATCGATTAATATCCCATTTATTTGGTATCGGCATCTCAACAGCTTGTGAAATATGCAATGAGGTCATAATTGTAATTGTGGACACGTTGCTCTCTCGGTACATTACAATACCCTCCGAACAGGAATTTAACACAATCATTCAAGGTTTCCGTGAACGTGATGGTTTCCCACAATTTGGAGGGGCTATTGATGGGACCCATATTGGTATGCTCAGGGGCGTCAATTGGGTATGGCAAGGTATGGCAGGTGCCATACCTTGGCTCCAGGAAAAAAATATCATGAATACTAGCCTAATGCAGGTGTAAGACCATTGTGTTTGTATAGTGTTATAGGTATAATGCATAGTTTTCTATGCATTTTGGGGGTTTGACCCCAAAATGTTTTTTCTGCCACGCGGCTTTGCCGCGCACCCAGGATAGGTGTCCCTTATTTTAATCTCTGGGAGTTGGCAACCCTAACCTTGCCATACCTTAGCTTTTGCTGAACTGACGCTACTGGGTATGCTATCTCCACCAAACACCCCTGCAGACTACTACAACCGTAAGGGGTTTTACTCTTTCATTCTCCAAGCTGTAGTAGACCATCGGCTCAGGTTCTGGGACATAAATGTGGGATGGCCACTCCGGTGCAAGGCGCTAGAGTGTTTGTGAGATTGGGGAACAGTGTGCCACTCTGACCGCTGTCATAAACACTGGAATTTCCAGAGAGGATTGCGGGTATAGATATGCCAGTGGTGATGTTGGGTGATGCTGCCGACCCACTCCTCCCTTGGTTAATGAAACCATACCCTGAAATTTGTGCAACTCCTGCAGAGAGAACCTTCAACTACCGGCTCAGCAAGGCACAGATCACAGTGGAGAGGGCATTTGGCCGTCTCAAGGGACCATGGCTATGTCTGATGAAGCGATATGATTGCAATATTCAAAACAAACACCACCATCACAGCCTGCTGTATACTTCACAATCTCTGTGAAGTACACAATGAGGCATATGATGAGGAGGATTTGGACCCTTGTGCAGAGTCTGCAGACACTGCGGCGGATGAATTGCATCGCCATCAGGCGAACACAGAGGCCAACACCACAAGAGATGCCATGTGCTCTTATTTTTCTCTGTAACTTGATGTAGCCCTACATGGGAGAAACGTTCACCGTTGGTTAACATTAAAAAAAAGACTATAGAGCTTTTTATTGTGTGAAGACTTTCCTTTTTTTTGTATTTATTTATTATTTACAGTGGTGGAAAGTAACGAAGTACATTTACTTAAGTACTGTACAATTTTGAGGTACTTTACTTTACTGGAGTACTTCCAATTTTCAGTACTTTTACTTCTACTCCACTACATCTCGGAGATAAATATTGTACTTATTAATTCTACTTAGGAGGATTGCGCAAGTGGAAACCCCTGACCCTGCACAGAAGAGCAAAAAATAATGTAAAAGATAGAAAGAAAAGTGGGTCTGCAGGATGAAGTCCATCAAATGGAAATATTCCACTGTAATGAGCTTCATGGACCCAATTGTAGAGAGCAGGCCAACGTCCTCAAACCCCTTGAGTGGACAGGAGCTCCAGACAATGAAATTGAGGAAAATGAATTTGAGGTGCCAGATCCAGAGGTAATTTAGATCAGTCAGGATGTGTGTGTGTGTGTGTGTGTGTGTGTGTGTGTGTGTGTGTGTGTGTGTGTGTGTGTGTGTGTGTGTGTGTGTGTGTGTGTGTGTGTGTGTGTGTGTGTGTGTGTGTGTGTGTGTGTGTGTGTGTGTGTATGTATGTATGTGTGTATATATATATATATATGTGTGTGTGTATATATATATATATGTATATATATATATATATATATTGAGGTACTTTTGCTTTACTGGAGTATTTCCAATTGTCTATACTTTTACTTCTACTCCACTACATCTCAGAGGCAAATATTGTACTTTTACTCCACTACAATTATTTGAAAACTTTAGTTACTAGTTACTTTGCAGATATAAATAATTATATTACAAAACATACATTAACCACTTTAGCCCTATTTTATACAAAGGCTATTTGAAAATAGCCGATCTACAAGCTCACAACGCGTCGCATCGTGACGCGTTGTGAGCTTGTAGATCTGCTATTTTCAAACATTTTAGTACTTTTACTTTTGGTACTTTAAGTACATTTTGATACTAATACTTTTGTACTTTTAGTCAAGTAAATTTTGAATTCCAGACTTTTACTTGTAACAGAGTACTTCTACATTGCAGTATTGATACTTTTACTTAAGTAAAACATTTGAGTATTTTTTCCACGACTGAACACAGGTCAGTAAAACGCTAGGGCAGCTCATCAACAACATGCATCAGCATGAGATTACTCTTGCTGTCAAAAATGTGTATCCTCCAGATGGGAGAGTATAATACTGAACAAACATGGGGGTCCAATCCAAAGAGGCATGAACATCAGACAGAAGTTGCGCGAACTTGGGAGACTCCTCATAACTGCGAAGCAAGTCAGTCCAAAGGAAATCAAACAAATGAAGGATCTCATTGACCCTAAGCTCTACCGGCTTACAGTGAAAGCCGTCTAGCTTACATGTGGATAAAACAGTGGAACGGACACTTTCAAAACAAAGCATTTGGCTCCAAAACTGGGACACAGCTTGAGTAAAATTGCCAAACTTGTTGAGAGCGATGGAAGGTTTGCAGAATGCAAAGATGTAGTTGAAAAAGCCTTGAGCTTCCAACAAGTGACTGCATGTCTATATCAAGGCATTTCCCAGTCACA
This sequence comes from Gymnoscopelus braueri, assembly GCF_963280865.1. Classification (NCBI taxonomy): domain Eukaryota; kingdom Metazoa; phylum Chordata; class Actinopteri; order Myctophiformes; family Myctophidae; genus Gymnoscopelus; species Gymnoscopelus braueri. The sequence continues at coordinate 1,177,459 of NC_137616.1, read as the reverse complement.
CATGTGTGATATACCATGGCTGCTATACAGCATATTCTCGCTGCTAACCAGTGTCGCTGTGCGGGAAGCCAATTGACGTATGTAAATGCCTTTTTCCGAAAACACTTCAGCCCCCTCGACGTTCTGTCGGAACGGGCTATCCAAGCCAAGTACAGGCTGTCACACGCGGAGATCCAGCGCCTCGTCCAAGTGGTATCCCCACATATAAGGAGGCCAACTCGGCGAAACTTCGCCCTCAACCCGGAGGTGCAGCTCCTCGCCGCGTTGCGTTTTAACGCAACAGTGAGTTTCCAGGAGATGGTGGGAGAGGGAATCGGCCTCAGCAAGGCGCCGGTGTCATGGAGTGTGGCAGCCAAGACACTGATCCTCCTGCGCCATGCCCGGCACCACATTAAGATGCCCACCACGCGGGAGGAGGTACGCCAGGTCCATCAATTTCTACAATATGGCTGGGATCCCCCGGGTGATAGGTGTGGTGGATGGCACGCTGATCCCACTCCTCAAACCAGCACTGGTGGACCCGATCTGGGACTGCAGGAAACACTACACAGCGTTGAACATTCAGGTGGTGGTGGACCACGATGGTCTGATAACGGACATCATCGCCAGATGGCCAGGATCCAGCCAGGACGCGTTCATGTGGGAGAACTCAGCTGTGGGAGAGAGGGCGGCCAGGGGAGAGTTTGGCGGGGCGGGAGCCTCTTCCTCGGTGACAGTGGCTACCCCCTCCGCACCTATACCTCATCCTGTGGATGAGCCGGCCTCCCCAGCGGAGGAAGCGTTCAATGTGAGACATGAAGACTCATACAGGGGAAAAACCCTACTCCTGTACAGATTGTGAAAAAATATTCAGTCTAAATTGTAATCTGAAGAGACACATGAGGACTCATAAAGCGGAAAAACCCTATTCCTGTACAGTTTGTGAACAAACATTCAGTCAAAAGGGTGTTTATTTATGTATTAATGTATTTATTGCATGTTTGAGAACACCCCTATTTGAATGGTGCAGTCCAGATCACCTGGGCATAAAAGGCTGCTGCCAGTGATGATCATCTAGAGGTCTGACAGTGAGAGATCTGAGTGAAGAGCTGCATGTGTCTCATATGCTGAATAAATACACCTTCGGGTTAAACCAACGTCATGGCTCTGTACTGTTTCCAGTCGCTAAGTCGGGCATTCTCACACATACATTCACCATTTACATGAGAGCACCACCAATATCAACATGGAGGAAGGAACTGGTACCACTGAAGTGAAACTGTCCAGATCCAGAACATGTTCTGTGAATACTGCTCATGAAGAAAGAGCAAGCACTGGAGCTGTGGCTGTGTCATCTACGTCCATGCTCACAGCTCACAAAGAGGGATGGCATCCGTGTCTACAACAAAAAACATTACTGCCTGTTCTGCTTTAAGCCTTTTAGCAAAATGGCAAGACATCTGGAATACGTACATTCAAATGAGAGGGAGGTAGTACAGGCATGCATGCATCAAAAGGGTTCCAAAGAGAGAAGAACACATCTAATCTGAACCATCTTCGCAACAGAGGGAACTATGCTCACAATGCTGATGTATTGAAGACCAGCAAAGGGGAGCTTGTTCCTAAGAAACGACCAGCTCAACAGTCTCAGGGGAAAGACTACATGCATTGTGTCAACTGTCAGGGACTATTCATCAGAAAAATACTGTGGTGTCACATGAGAAACTGCAAATTACGCCCTTCAGATGGAACTCCAAACCTGGAAAGACCTGTGTCCAGTCCCTGTGTGCATTCATGGAACCTTCTCCCCCACAGGTCAGTAAAACGCCAGGGCAGCTCATCAACAACATGCATCAGCATGAGATTACTCTTGCTGTCAAAAATGACAAGTGTATCCTCCAGATGGGAGAGTATAATGCTGAACAAACGTGGGTCCAATCCAAAGAGGCACGAACATGTCAGACAGAAGTTGTGCCAACTTGGGAGACTCCTCATAACTGCGAAGAAAGTCAGTCCAAAGGAAATAAAACAAATGAAGGATATCATTGACCCTAAGCTCTACCGGCTTACAGTGAAAGCCGTCTAGCATTTCCCAGTAACACATGTGTGATATACCATGGCTGCTATACAGCATATTCTCGCTGCTAACTGTTGTGTAAACCTTGTACTCTTGAGTTCACATATAATAAGAGACGGAGAGCGTGTGTTCCCGTTGACTGTTTACTAGTCGGTAACTCCGGAAGTAAGTGTGCAACATACAAACATGTCCGTGTAGCAACACGAGCCAATACCTTACAGGACATCTTCCCCTTTTAGTAAGAAACATCTCCCAGTCCCTTAATAACAAAACATCATGTTTTCAAGTATCACACCACATTAGGCATCCAATATTTGCATAACATTTTCAAACAATAAATGTCAACCAAAACTCTTGTCTTGCATTTAGAAATTATGAACACATGCAAATCACATCATCTTTCTCCTCTCTTTTTTCTTTCTTTCAGGAAACAATTCACATTCTCAGAACATCACAATACTTTTTTTTTTCATTTTTTTTTTCCATGAACAGTCATTCACCCCCCCCCAGTCTCTCACATATCCAGTCTAACTGGAGGACGTGACACTCTGCCAGAGGAGGTCACATAGGGCACTTTGGTGTTATCAGAATGTCTGTCATTTCTAATGTCACTGGCACTTTGAGCTGGTTGGCATGTGTGTGTCTCTGAGTTACCTTGTTCCACAGTTGGCTCAGGTACCTCAGGTGTTGTTGTCTGTGGAGCAGGTTGCTGAAGAGTGCGCAGGTGAGCACGATTTCTCCTCAACTGTCCTTCGTCCGTCTGTACGATGTATGACCTGGGCGTTGTTGCCTGCTGTATGACAGTCCCTCCTCTGTTCTCCTTGGGGAGCCACACATTTTGGCCACACTGCAGCGTAGGTAAGGGACGGGCTCCGTGACGCAGATTGTAGCGACGTTGTTGATCCTCTTTTGCCTGCATCTCCGACTTCCTGAAGTCCCTGATGTTTGGCCAGCGAGGGAGTAGAGTCTTTGGGAGTTGTGGTATGTTGGAGCGAATCTGTCTCCCCATGAGGAGTTGTGCAGGGGAATAACCGCTCTCCAGGGGCGTGGCGCGGTACGCCAACAGCGCCTTTGCCTTGTCGCCTCCTCCTTTCCACAGTCCTTTCACTGTAGCCACGGCCCGCTCAGCCTCCCCGTTTGCCTGCGGATACCGTGGACTGCTGGTCACATGGGTGAAACCATACTCAATAGCAAAGTTCTGGAAGGGCAACCTACTGTATTGGGGCCCATTGTCCGAAACCAGGGTCTGTGGGGTTCCGTTACGGCTGAATACGTCCTTCAGTGCAGCCACGACTGTCTCAGCTGAAGCTACTTTAAGATGGGCAACCTCTATGTAGCGTGAGAAAAAGTCCACAATCACAATATAAGTCTTTTTCTCCCAGAAGAACAAGTCTGTAGCGACCCGCTGCCAGGGCCTTTCTTGCACTGGTGTCGGGACCAAGGGCTATCTGCGTTCTGCCCTGTGTTGTGAACATGTGTCACACTTTTCCATCAGCTGATTGATGTGCACCGACAGTCCGGGCCACCAGACTGACTGGCGTGCTCTTGCTCTGCACTTGACAACTCCTTGATGTCCAGCGTGCAGGTCATTAAGCACCTCCTGTCTGCTGCATTGGGGAATCACGATCCTCTGACCACGCAGCAGTAGCTCACCAGCCAGTGTGAGGTTCTTTCTTTCCGGCCAGTATGCCCCCAACTCCGGTGGGAGGTCATGCTTCTCAGGCCAACCTGTCTTGCAGTATCTGATGAGCTTTGCACAGACAGGGTCAACACTCTGTTTCTCCTGTATGCTCCTCAGCCTAGCTTCCGTGGCTGGGAGGCTTTGTACAACTGCATCCACGAACACTTTGACTTCTGTTTCCCTGTCCATTTCTTCTTGTGTGAATGTGTGTTTGACAGGAGCTCTCGACAATGTGTCTGCTGTGATCAAGCGCTTACCGGGCACATGTACAATATCGTATGTGAATCTCATCAGTCACAGCCGAAACCTCAGAACTCTGGGTGGGAGCACATCTAGTGCTTTGTTACTTTTGTTACAGCATGAGATTACTCTTGCTGTCAAAAATGACAAGTGTATCCTCCAGATGGGAGAGTATAATGCTGAACAAACGTGGGTCCAATCCAAAGAGGCACGAACATGTCAGACAGAAGTTGTGCCAACTTGGGAGACTCCTCATAACTGCGAAGAAAGTCAGTCCAAAGGAAATAAAACAAATGAAGGATATCATTGACCCTAAGCTCTACCGGCTTACAGTGAAAGCCGTCTAGCATTTCCCAGTAACACATGTGTGATATACCATGGCTGCTATACAGCATATTCTCGCTGCTAACTGTTGTGTAAACCTTGTACTCTTGAGTTCACATATAATAAGAGACGGAGAGCGTGTGTTCCCGTTGACTGTTTACTAGTCGGTAACTCCGGAAGTAAGTGTGCAACATACAAACATGTCCGTGTAGCAACACGAGCCAATACCTTACAGGACATCTTCCCCTTTTAGTAAGAAACATCTCCCAGTCCCTTAATAACAAAACATCATGTTTTCAAGTATCACACCACATTAGGCATCCAATATTTGCATAACATTTTCAAACAATAAATGTCAACCAAAACTCTTGTCTTGCATTTAGAAATGATGAACACATGCAAATCACATCATCTTTCTCCTCTCTTTTTTCTTTCTTTCAGGAAACAATTCACATTCTCAGAACATCACAATACTTTTTTTTTTCATTTTTTTTTTTCCATGAACAGTCATTCACCCCCCCCCCAGTCTCTCACATATCCAGTCTAACTGGAGGACGTGACACTCTGCCAGAGGAGGTTACATAGGGCACTTTGGTGTTATCAGAATGTCTGTCATTTCTAATGTCACTGGCACTTTGAGCTGGTTGGCATGTGTGTGTCTCTGAGTTACCTTGTTCCACAGTTGGCTCAGGTACCTCAGGTGTTGTTGTCTGTGGAGCAGGTTGCTGAAGAGTGCGCAGGTGAGCACGATTTCTCCTCAACTGTCCTTCGTCCGTCTGTACGATGTATGACCTGGGCGTTGTTGCCTGCTGTATGACAGTCCCTCCTCTGTTCTCCTTGGGGAGCCACACATTTTGGCCACACTGCAGCGTAGGTAAGGGACGGGCTCCGTGACGCAGATTGTAGCGACGTTGTTGATCCTCTTTTGCCTGCATCTCCGACTTCCTGAAGTCCCTGATGTTTGGCCAGCGAGGGAGTAGAGTCTTTGGGAGTTGTGGTATGTTGGAGCGAATCTGTCTCCCCATGAGGAGTTGTGCAGGGGAATAACCGCTCTCCAGGGGCGTGGCGCGGTACGCCAACAGCGCCTTTGCCTTGTCGCCTCCTCCTTTCCACAGTCCTTTCACTGTAGCCACGGCCCGCTCAGCCTCCCCGTTTGCCTGCGGATACCGTGGACTGCTGGTCACATGGGTGAAACCATACTCAATAGCAAAGTTCTGGAAGGGCAACCTACTGTATTGGGGCCCATTGTCCGAAACCAGGGTCTGTGGGGTTCCGTTACGGCTGAATACGTCCTTCAGTGCAGCCACGACTGTCTCAGCTGAAGCTACTTTAAGATGGGCAACCTCTATGTAGCGTGAGAAAAAGTCCACAATCACAATATAAGTCTTTTTCTCCCAGAAGAACAAGTCTGTAGCGACCCGCTGCCAGGGCCTTTCTTGCACTGGTGTCGGGACCAAGGGATATCTGCGTTCTGCCCTGTGTTGTGAACATGTGTCACACTTTTCCATCAGCTGATTGATGTGCACCGACAGTCCGGGCCACCAGACTGACTGGCGTGCTCTTGCTCTGCACTTGACAACTCCTTGATGTCCAGCGTGCAGGTCATTAAGCACCTCCTGTCTGCTGCATTGGGGAATCACGATCCTCTGACCACGCAGCAGTAGCTCACCAGCCAGTGTGAGGTTCTTTCTTTCCGGCCAGTATGCCCCCAACTCCGGTGGGAGGTCATGCTTCTCAGGCCAACCTGTCTTGCAGTATCTGATGAGCTTTGCACAGACAGGGTCAACACTCTGTTTCTCCTGTATGCTCCTCAGCCTAGCTTCCGTGGCTGGGAGGCTTTGTACAACTGCATCCACGAACACTTTGACTTCTGTTTCCCTGTCCATTTCTTCTTGTGTGAATGTGTGTTTGACAGGAGCTCTCGACAATGTGTCTGCTGTGATCAAGCGCTTACCGGGCACATGTACAATATCGTATGTGAATCTCATCAGTCTCAGCCGAAACCTCAGAACTCTGGGTGGGAGCACATCTAGTGCTTTGTTACTCAGCAATGGCACTAGTGGCTTATGATCAGTTTCTAGCCTGAATCTGACCCCCAGAAGGTAGGATGACAACCGCTCACATGCCCATGTGGCTGCCAACGCCTCCTTCTCTATTTGGGCATAATTCTTCTCCGGGCTTGACAGGCTCCTAGAGATGAACACGACCGGCTTCCATAATCCATCTGTCTGTTGCTGCGTCAGAACGCCTCCGATACCGTAGGACGAGGCATCGGCCGATACGCACGTCTCTGCTGTAGGTGAGTACGGGGCTAACACCCGCGGGGAAATTAACTCTGCTTTCAGTCTCTGAAAAGCTTCTTTTTGTGGGGCTTCCCAGACCCATTCATTCTTCCCGCACAACAGGTCTTTGATTGGGCGAGTGTACGAGGCCAGCTGAGGTAAGAACTTGCCTATATATTGGGCCATCCCCATCAGTCTTTTCACTCCTTCGACGTCGGTAGGCTCAGGCATCTCCAAGATTGCTCTGACCTTAGCTGGATCCGGGGCCACTCCGTCTGCTGTGATGCGGTGACCCAGGAACATTATGCTGTTTTTTGCAAACTCACATTTTTCACTGTTCAGTGTCAGGCCTTCTGCCTGCAGTGTCTTTAGGACCCTGTGCAATCTCTCATTATGCTCCTGTATGTCCTTTCCATACACAAGTATGTCGTCAGCATGACACTGAACACCTGTACAGCCTTCTATCATCTGTGACATACGGCGTTGAAAATGCTCTGGGGCCGATGAAATCCCAAACGGGAGGCGATTGAATGCATACCGCCCGAACGGGGTGATGAAGGTTGTGAGTAGCTTGCTTTCCTCTGACAGCGGGATTTGCCAGAAGCCAGCAGTAGCATCCAACTTTGTGAATATCTTCGCCCCTTCAAGCATGGCAAGTGTCTCATCCACAGCTGGGAGGATGAGTCTCTCTCTTCTGACATATTTGTTCAAAGGTGTCATATCTACACACAGCCGTATTTTCCCTTTTGGCTTGGGAACCACGACTATGCCTGCGCACCATGGTGTGGGTCGTGTCACTTCCATCTTCTCCATGCGCTCCAGTTCTGCTCTCACTGTCTCTCGCAGGGGCAAGGGCACACGACGTGGAGTTGACAGGGCGTATGGGACAGCATCGGGCTCTAGCTCAATTTTGTAGGGCTCGTTTAGCTTCCCTAAGCCTGAGAATACTTTGGGGTATTGAACCTTGACATCCTGTTGCTGGGCTGCAACTGTGTGTAGCCGCTTTATGAGTCCAAGCGCCTCTATCGCAGGAAGGCCTAGGAGGGGCCTGGTTAGTTCTTCAACAACATAGATTATTTGTGCTGTTGTTCTCTTCCTAATGGTTAGCTCACCACCGAAGCAGCCTTTTGTATTTAACTTGTATTTTCCTGGTCCATACAGTACTTTTTGTGGTGGCTGTAGATTTCCATGTTTTTCAACTGAGTGCATGCTGCTAGGCACCGCTGTGACCTGGGCACCTGTATCCAGCTTGAATATGGCCTCCTGTCCATTCAGCTCTAACAGTTCCAGCCATTCATCTTCCGGTTCCTCTAGGTCCACTATGCTCAGGAACGCAAAGTCCTCCTCTTCATCTTGAGAAGTCTCTGTGTGCGCCAGTGTGATGTCATGGACCCCTTTTCCTGTTCTGCATGTCTTTTCAAAGTGTCCTTTTTTTCTGACACACTCTACATTCAGCTTCACGGGCAGGGCATTCCTTCCACATATGTTTTTTAACATTTCCACATCTGCCACATCCAGGAGACTGTGTGTCAGTTTTGTATTGTTGTGCTTTCTGCCATTTATTTTTTTGTATGGCCTCTGCTTGCTGCTCAGTGCCTCTTAAGACGGGCTGTTGTTTCTTTATTGCTGCACTCTGCTTCACTTTAGTCATTGCCTTTTCCAAAGTTAAATCTGCATCCATTTGCAGGTTTTATGATAGCTTGGCATCTCTTATACCTACTACAATTCTGTCCCTTATCTCTTAGGGTTCCAAACTGACAATGTTCAGCAAGTGTGTGTACAGCAGTGATAAAGGATTCAACATTCTCACCCGGTTCTTGGTTCCGTCTGTTGAAACATGCTCTTTCAAATATGACGTTCCTCTTACTGACACGATGTGCGTTGAAAGCATCCGTGACGTCCTTGTATTTCTTTTTCTGTTCCTCTGTGAGCGGCAAAACACTTAATATGTCTTCGGCGTCGTCTCCCGCCGCATACATGAAGGCATTTACTTGGAATTCTTCTGACTGTTTATCCAATCCCGACGCTATTCTATAGCGTTCAAATCGCTTCATCCATCTCGGCCAGTCATTAATGTTATTGAAGTCGAACCTGCCTGGCGGAGCCAGCTGTGGCAGCGACGGCAACGGGGCTGCTTCGTCTCCCATTCTGTCGTCTTTCTTGTCGTCTTTTTTTTTTATTTTTTTTTTGTATAGTTCGTCTTCTAAACTAAGTTATCCGAGCTTCTGACACCATGTTATGTAAACCTTGTACTCTTGAGTTCACATATAATAAGAGACGGAGAGCGTGTGTTCCCGTTGACTGTTTACTAGTCGGTAACTCCGGAAGTAAGTGTGCAACATACAAACATGTCCGTGTAGCAACACGAGCCAATACCTTACAGGACACTAACCAGTGTCGCTGTACGTGAAGCCAATTGACGTATGTAAAAGCATTTCGGCGAAAACACTTCAGCCCCCTCGACGTTCTGTCGGAACGGGCTATCCAAGCCAAGTACAGGCTGTCACGCGCGGAGATCCAGCGCCTCGTCCAAGTGGTATCCCCACATATAAGGAGGCCAACTCGACGCAACTTCGCCCTCAACCCGGAGGTGCAGCTCCTCGCCGCGTTGCGTTTTAACGCAACGGTGAGTTTCCAGGTGATGGTGGGAGAGGGAATCGGCCACAGCAAGGCGCCGGTGTCATGGAGTGTGGCAGCCATGACACTGATCCTCCTGCGCGATGCCCACCACGCGGGAGGAGGTACGCCAGGTCCATCAAGGATTCTACAATATGGCTGGGATCCCCCGGGTGATAGGTGTGGTGGATGGCACGCTGATCCCACTCCTCAAACCAGCCCTGGTGGACCCGATCTGGGTCTGCAAGAAACACTACACAGCATTGAACATTCAGGTGGTGGTGGACCACCTGACCACCTGATGGTCTGATAACGGACATCATCGCCAGATGGCCAGGAGCCTGCCACGACGCGTTCATGTGGGAGAACTCAGCTGTGGGAGAGAGGGCGGCCAGGGGAGAGTTCAGCGGGAGCCTATTCCTCGGTGACAGTGGCTGCTCCTCGGAGCACAGGTCTCCGCCAGGTCAGGTAGGTTATGTGGGCCAGTAATGTTCGGAATGTGCCAATCAGGCTGGAACATGACAAATTGGACGGATCAGTTGACTTAAGAGATAATTTTGGACAACATTTGTAGGAGTAATATGAAAAAAATATATTTTGCAAAGATTCACCACAATTGGATGCTGCGTTCATGATTTGCGGCATTTTGTTCCTAACGGGCCACTCCTGCAAACTTAAGATGTCAATCTTAGCCAATCAGGATGGAATATGAAAAATCAAACCAATCCGTCTTGATCACATGGCTATAGAGATCATGTGTACCGATTTGCGTGAAATTTTGATACAATCTGGAGGAGCAATATCCAAAAATATTTTTTACATAAGTCGGCCTCCTGGTGGCGCTATAAAGGCAGATGTGAAAAATGCAGGGCAAAGGTTTTTCCTTGGCCTCTAGGGAGTGCACATAAAAAGTTTTACACAGATTGGTGCAGTTATACTGTAGGTAAAAACACGAATCGGACTGTTATAGCGCCACCATGAGGCTGATTTGATATTTTTCAAGTGGCATTTCTCCCTTGGCCAAGTGAGAATGTGCGTGCAAAATTTCACGGAAATTGCATACTGTGTTCATGATTTGAGGCATTTTGTGCAAAACAGAGCACTCGTGCAAACTTTGGAAGCCATTCATAGGCATCAGGATTGAATATGAAAAATCTGAAAGACCTGTTTGGTTTAATGACTATAGAGATACTATGTACCGATTTGCGTGACGTTTGGATAAAATCTATAGGCGTACTATCAAAAAAAATTATGTGTTTTGCAAAAAGCGGTCTCCTGGTGGCGCTGTAACAGGCCCATGTGAAAAATATGGGGCAGAATTTCTGAATTGGCATCCAGGGAGTCTGTGTGCACAGTTTCGCTGCTATGAAGCCAACGGTGCCGGAGATAAGCTGATCACAGACGGACGGACACACGGACGGACAGGGTGCAAAACATACTCTCTCGCCACGCCTTTCGGCCTGGCGGAGACAACAATAAATCCACAATCCTGGTTTGTATCCACACAGGGTGATTTTTGAATAAACAAGTTCTGGTTTGCAAGTGTTGTGGCAGAGAAGCAACATGAGCAATACTACTGGAAGTGGTCAACAACGTGAAACTGTAAGTAACACATTTATCTTGTTATCCCCTCGTTGTAAATCATCTAATGTTATAGAATTATAATCAGTTGAAGCATTCTACTTAGCCACGTAACACGACGATGATGATGATGATGATGATTGCGTGCCGACGTTGCATTTAAGACTCAAATCCGGTTACATGTCGGCAATTCGACATGGCACCATACCGACATGTCGGCAATTCGACATGTTGCCATTTCGACATGTCACCATTTCGACATATTGTGGAGGCACTTTCCATAGTTTTCAAACGACCCACCATTCCGACTTGACTTTGGCCAAGGATGAGACCTCCGTTGGGGCCGTCAGCATCGATGTTGGGACCTCCATCCGCCGACGCTGCCATGATGCAGCCCCGACCCGCCGCTGACCCACCGACCCTAACGACCATATCTGTAGTCTTCTGGCACAGCTGTTCCCCCCCCTGCGTGCCCCCCTCCACCGCGCCCCCCCCCACCCACCGGGATCCCCCCCCGGACCCCCCCGCGGCCCAAGGTGTCACTCATAATAATGTTTTATTTTGCGCAATTACACAGAGCGGTTGAGATTTCATTAAGCCCGATATTTGTCAATTTTACTTGAATTCTTATCATTTTAATGTGTATATGATCTGTAAAGTTTATTTCATTTGGTATCAGTCATGAATTTTTTGTAATTTATTATAATTTATTTTCTTATTTTCTGTAATTTATTTCCACGCGCGTAATTACGCACGTAACATAATCTATCTATCTATCTATCTATCTATCTATCTATCTGTCAATTAAACTATCATCTGTCACAAGGCTTTTCAGCCCAAGGACCCCCTAGCTGAGAGAGAGATGAAGCAGGGACCCCCTCTATATTGCATATAAGCTCACAGCGCTGCGAGACGATGGAGCTGGTAAATCTGCTTGTAGATCGATCTGTCTGTCTGTCTGTCTGTCTGTCTGTCTGTCTATCTTTAAATCTATCTAAATATCTATCTATCAATCTATCTATCTATCTCCAGCAATATGTACAGCTGCCCCCCCCCCCCATAAATAATATCAGTCCAGTAATGACAGCCCCAAATGTAAGGTGATTAGCAACATGTTGTTCAACAAATAGCAGATCTACAAGCTCGGTTATTGTGAGCTTGTAGATCTGCTATTTTCAAATAGCGTATGTATAAAATCGGTCTGAAGTGGTTATTGTATGGTTCATAATATAATGATTTATATCTGCGAAGTGTAGGATTATTATAATTATTATTATTATATTATAATTAAAGTAAGCCATCAGTTAGTGTGATTGAGTGCGCTCCCACGGCTTGGGTCTGTCTGTCTGTCTGTCTGTCTGTCTGTCTGTCTGTCTGTCTGTCTGTCTGTCTGTCTGTCTGTCTGTCTGTGTGTGTGCATGCGTGTGCGTGTCTGACTGTGCAGCGTGTGCGCACAGACAGACAGACATCTTTCCTCTACAAATGAGACTAACAAGTTTTTCGAATCCCATGCTATCAGCTTGTAGATCTGCTGTTTTTGAAAGCATCTCTCTCCTATAGTCAATCAGACCAAGACCACAACGTCTTTTGTTATTACCATTCAGGTTCAGTCCATTAATGTTGTATTCAGAATAATAAAAAAATAGTTATTATTATTATCATGCTATTATTATTATTATAAATATTATTTATATTATAAATATTATTCATATTACTACAACTACTATTACGCTATTGTTATTATTATTATTATTATGCTATTATTATTATTATTATTATTATTATTACTACTACTATTATTATTATTACTACTACTACTATTACGCTATTATTATTATTATTATTATTATTATTATTATTATTATTATTATCATTATTATTATTACATTAATGTTGATGTTCTGTCACAGCTCACTGTTGCGCGCACGTTGATTGACGGGTCAGTAATCACGTAGGCCTACTCAGAGACGCTCACATGCTCAGGTTCCTCAGATGTTTTCTCGTTAATTAAACCACAGCATCTCGTCACATCTCACATGAAGTAGTATACGCATCAGTGGTGGAAAAAATACTCAAATGTTTTACTTAAGTAAAAGTAATACTGCAATGTAGAAATAGGCCTACTCAGTAACATGTAAAAGTCCAGAATTCAAATTTGAGTAAAAGTATCCTACATAGCCCAAGTATTGTTATCAAAATGTACTTAAAATACCAAAAATAAAAGTACTCGTTATGCAGACATAGCCGCGGGGAGACATTTTAAGTGTTTTTTTTTTTTTTGCAGTTCTGGGCGGATTGGGTTAATTTTGTTGCGGTTCTGGGCGGATTGGGTTAGTTTTTCCCCCAGTTTTTGGTTTCTTTTTTCGGTTTTAGGGTTAGGATTAGGGTTAGGTTAGAGTTATCTCTCCGCGGACAAAAAAAAACACTTCAGCACCACGGACAGTGGACAGCGACACTGTCACTGCCGTTGCATAAACCCCTGCCAGAGAGGGGGTGGTAGGGGGTGCGGTACCACCTGGGGGGAGGGGGGGGCGGCTGCACCCCCAGCACCCCTACTTCCCGCGGTACTGTATGCAGAAGGTGAAATCTACAAGCTCACACAATACAATTATTTATTTGATATATTTGACGCAGCTGGGCCGGAATGAGTTTACAAGCAACAGCTGTGCAAACTGATTTTGGGTGACATTGAGTGGTTATATTTGTGTATAAATAAAGGCTATATTTACATCGTCTAAATGTAACTTAAAAAATGACCCTATCCCCGTGCCCCCGCCCCCCCCTCCCATAACTGCAGTGTGTATTTATGTAGTAACGTAACAGCCAGGATGGGCACCGAAACATTCTGGGACAGACAGACAGACAGACAGACAGACAGACAGACAGATCGATCCACAAGCAGATTTACCAGCTCCATCGTCCAGCTTATATACAATATAGAGGGGGTCCCTGCTTCATCTCTCTCTCAGCTAGGGGGTCCTTGGGCTGAAAAGCCTTGTGACAGATGATAGTTTAATTGACAGATAGATAGATAGATACATAGCTAGATAGATAGATTATGTTACGTGCGTAACTACGCGCGTGGAAATAAATTACAGAAAATAAATTATAATAAATTACATAGCATCATAGCCTATTTCAGCTCCTTCTAGTCAGGCCATAAATAATAATATTCAGAATAATGTTAAGGGGGGAAATCATTATTATTATTGGTGGTGTTGTTATTATTATTTTTTGGAGTTTATCACGAGCCTAGTCTAGTGCACCTGACATCAGTAGACAGCAGCAATACAAGACAGACAGCTGACAACAAGCTGCGTACTGCACTAGTGAAGTTAAACAGTCATCTTTGTGGAAATGTTTTCCACTGCCATTGTGTCTTACAATGAATTTCTCTTGTGCTGGTTTCCAATCAAATGTATTTAAAAGAGAACGTTTATAGAATATAGAGTTAACAGCCACCCAACAAAATCCACCCCCCCCCACCCCTGCAAATGGCTCCTGTTAAAATGCACGATAATATGCATATTTGTTATATACCCCTGCGGTGGGGATGAGTGCTTTTCGGTGAGCGTCTGAAGAGGCCTAATATTCATATCAATATTCATTCAATGTGTCCACACATCCAGTGTGGACGATAGATAGATAGATAGATAGATAGATAGATAGATAGATAGATAGATAGATAGATAGATAGATAGATAGATAATCACTTATGTTGCATGCAGTCCAGCCTCTGTGTGCAAAACTGTTCTTATATTTAAAATATACAGCTCAAGCAATTCATTATTAGTTATAAATTATGAATGTATTATTAACGATTTAAAAGGGGGGGGTGTGATCCTCAATACGCACACAACCAGGGACTTTCACAGAAGTGATGAGGATTTGGAATCCTTCATGAATGAATCTTTCCACCTATACGGCACGGTGATTGGTTTTAATATTGTAACGGGAAGCGCAGATGTTTTATGGATAGGGCTGGTGTCCGAAGACTCGAGGAGGGCAACTTTGCCGGGGGAACAACCCTTGTGCATTGCTAAATCCCCAAATGGTGTTTAGAAAATTTGTCCCAAGACATATCCACAATTGTCTGATATCCGCGTTACTGTCAAGCCTGCATCTAGCAAAACTTAACCATACTACATTTTGGGCAATCACTTTTACACACATCACCTGTATGAATTAGTAGAGGCCAATCACTTTTAGTACAGAACCCGAGGGAAATCACTTTTACGCACAGCTCCTGGAAATACTTAGAATTCAATCATTTTTACTCATATCACCTGTGTGGGATAGTATAAAGGACAGTACCTCATGGCCTAACTTTCTTTCCAAGACAGCCACAAACACATACATGATGGCGTACATGCAGATTGCAAACAGTCGGGGTGGCAGAGCTATGATACTGGACGACTACCGTTACCTCACCAATAAAGTTCGGGCGGGAAGAATCTACTGGCGTTGTGCTAGTAGAGGTTGTCGGGTCTATGTGACCACAAATAATTTCAATGTTGAGGCGGATGATCCGCAAATTGCAATAATTAATGCTCCTGGCCAACATGGTCATGCAGAGGAGGCGGATTTGGTGGCCACCACTGCTCTTATAGAGCAAATGCTTCGCCACGTGGCCGCTGATCCGTCCCAACCTTCTAGAAGGGTCTATGACAGGGTAAAGACATAATCTGTAGCATAATGCTTTTGTTGTAATACTTTTTCTCATTCTTCTCCAAGTCAATTATATGAACAAAACATAACCCTATAATGTTATTTAATCAGATCCTGGCGCAGGCACCAAATGTTGCGGCTATGCCTCCATTTGAGGCCGTTAGGTCGCGCCTTGAGCGCAGACGGGCCAGCCTCATGCCCCCCATCCCCAATACCCTCCAAGACGTGGCTGTGGAGGGAGAATGGGCCGCGAGCTGGGGGGGCGACGATTTTCTGTCGAAGCACAATGTTGCTAAAAACTACCTTGTCTTCGGGACCGACGAGAACTTCACGAAGCTGGCCCAGTGCCGACAGGTAAGAACCCCTCCCCCATGAAAATCAGTCAAAATGAAATCTATAACAATTGATGGAAATATTAGGCTAATTGTTATAATATGTTTTGACAGGCCCCATCCAGTTTAATGGGACCAATATTTGTTACAATGGGTAACTTAAGGCCCTTCCATCATTACCTTGTCTCATTTGCAAGGTTAGACTAAACCAGGGGTGCAGGGCTTGATGATGGAGAGGGCCACTATATTTCCACACTAACCTTTTTCGTAAATGAGTGCCCTACTCTGTCATTCTATGTCACAGAAAAGTAGCAAAAATAGCCGATCTACAAACTCAAAAAGTGTTGCACTGCAACGCGTTTTTTGAGCTTGTAGATCTGCTATTTCATTTCATTTCAAATGCATTTATTTATGCTTATGTTGACTTTATGAAATGTAATGCAAATACATTAGATATAACATTTTTATAAAATATTTTTTGTAATACTTGTCATTAGGCTACTAATACAGACTGAAGTAATTAAAGCAGGAATTTGGAATTGTAACAACTGAAATCAATAATATATCAGTATTCAGATATAACCTGCAGGAGGCATTAAGTGAAGGTGAGGACCACATGTGGTCCCTGGGCCCTGACCTTTAATGCAGCCAGTGGGTTAATATCGTAATATAATATTGATTTTCAGCTGGTACAATTCCAAACATGCATACATGATCCAGCAAAGATGATCTGCTTTAATTAGTTCATATAGCCAGTGGTGGAAAAAGTACTCCCATTTTATATTTAAGTAAAAGTATCAATACTGCAATGTAGAAATACTCTGTTCAAAGTAAAAGTCCGGAATTCAAAATGCAATTGAGTAAAATTTCTAAAGTATTGGCATCAAAATGTACTTAAAGCACTAAAAGTAAAAGTACAAAATGTTTGAAAATAGCAGATCTACATCTCTCTCCATCATGAAAGTTGTCCACCCCTGCATGGTCTAAACAGTGAATAAATGTGATCGTCAATGCTTTATCGAGCAAAAGGCCATATCCTTATCAGTGTTGTTATTATTGTTATTATTATCACTATTTTTATTACTATTTCATATTAATAATATCTTATCCCTAACTGGTAAAGTTGAGGAAATCTGATTAGGCCTCATTAGCATAGCGGTATGTTAACATACATTTCATGACAACTTAATTGTAATATAAAAATTATTTGTATTAATGCCAGTAACCAACGTGTAAAGTTTCATGGTGATATCCATAAGTTAATTTCTATTAGTCTAGAACAGAAGAGATATCTATCCCAAATCAAGGGCATACAAATCTGAGCCAGGTCCTAGGCTTAGACTATATCTTTTTTTCAGAAAGTTATTTTCCACAATACTGTAAGCAAGTTTGCTCATTTCCAAATTCATGAACATCTAGTCATGTAGGAATTAAATATTTGAATTTTGTTTTAGATCTACATGGACGGGACTTTTAAGACGTGCCCTAGGCCGTTTTATCAGTTTGTAACTGTCCATGGCCTGTACATGGGGGAGAGGGCCATCCCTTTCTGTATGGTTCTGATGACCGGCAAAACAGAAGAAATGTACCGCAGTGTGCTACGGCACATCCAGCGAAAGGTCCGCCGAGTCACTGGACAACGGTAGGCTATGTGTGTGTGCATGTGTGTCTGAGAATGTCTGTCTGTCCGTCCATCCGTCCGCCTTCCAGTGTGTGTGTGTGTGTGTGTGTGTGTGTGTGTGTGTGTGTGTGTGTGTGTGTGTGTGTGTGTGTGTGTGTGTGTGTGTGTGTGTGTGCACATTCACTGTATCCTTGCTTTATATTTTGTGTGGGAAATGAGAGTAACACATTTATCTGTCTGTCTGTTTCTGTCTGTCTGTCTGTGTTTCTATCCTTCATCCCTCCTGTCATAAATCAAAAAGATGGATGCCAGCCACAGTGGTGACGGACTTTGAGATGGCTGCAATGAATTCACTACGTGCTGAGCTACCAGGAGTCCGCACCACTGCGTGCTACTTCCATTTTTGCCAGAGCCTGTGGCGCAAGATCCAGGAGCTTGGTCTGTCAGGTCAGTGGCAGTGTATTAACAGCACACAAGTCATTTGGTTGATAGATACATGCTAAGATGGCCTGGGAGACCCTTTTGATATTTTGAATGCATGTTCCATTCTATTTCTATAAAAAAAAAAAACATAACCCCATCCACCAGGCATAGACTTTTACTATTTGGCCTCTAGCAACCCCCTCCAAACACGTCTGTCTGTCTGTCTGTCTCTGTGTGTGTGTGTGTGTGTGTGAAGAAGAGATAGTCTATTAGGCCTAATAGACTCTCTTCTGTTGGAAGAGAGGCTTGGCACTCTATGCCCCTAGCATCCCCCCCCCCCCCCAACACACACACACAGGGCATGATGTCATTAGGCCTACAGCATCACAGCTATGATTGAGAACAGTAAAACCGCGCGCAAGCTTCAAAGAACAGAACGCGGGGCATGTTGACACCCCTTTAACTTACTTCCCATTGTGGTGTGTATTTTGATTGTTCATGAAAATATGAGTATATGTCCCAGTACATATATACAATAATATATCTAACATTAATTGTGCCTCCAAAATGTATGTAAATATAGGAAGTTAGTGTATTGTAAGTTGTATGTTTATAAAAATGCAATTTAGTACTTTGATCTGTCAATTTTCAGGGAGTTAATTTATATTTCTTTACACAACTTTTGTAGCTCCATACCAGCGCGACCAGTCGCTCAAAGGTTGGCTCAGGAAGGTCATGGCCATCGGATACCTGCCTCTTATGGTTGTACGGCAGAACTTCCAACTCATGGCCACATCACGACAGACCAGACGGCTGACGCGTCAGCACCCAGAACTGGAGGACTTCATAGAGTACATGGAGCACACTTATGTAGGGAGGAATGCCATCTTCCCCCCAGCCGTCTGGAATGTCCATCGCCATGGGTCATAACAACTCATTTCTTTACTGTAATGGGTAACATAAAAAAATATTAAATATTATCTTTACAATTTGTGAGGAGACAGGTGGTGTGTGGTAGCCTTGTGAGACCATCCTGATCTCGCAAGACCGGACGTTATTGCTTGAAGATAAATCAGGATACTGTACACTTAAAAGTGTCATATAAAGTCATATTGGGGAAAAGATAATAGCCTAATAAAAATAAATAAAAACTTTTCCCAATACTCCTTTTTCTGTCATGATGCCATATGGTTCATCATGACATCATGGCATCATGACAGAAGGGCACTGATAAGCCAAAAGTAAGGTTACATCTGTGCATCTTCTCATGCAGAATTGGTTCAATTAGCTAAATGTCACTGAGCAATGTATGAAAAAAGGTCAATGGGCCGCATGCCTTTTGTGCTGTATTTACACATCTATGATTGTTTCAGGTTTCCATCACAGATGGAACGCCAGCATGAACCGACGCCACCCCTCCATATGGGTATTCATCCGAAGACTTAAGGACGAACAGCGCCTGGTGGAGACCCTGTGTGGGATGAGTGAACGCGGTGAGCGCCCACCGCCTCAAAGGAGAAAGTGGAGGAGGCAGGAGGAGAGGCCGACGCGGCTGCGGAGGCAGTACCGGAGGGGTCAGAGGACCATAGACCAATATTGGGACGCTGTCCAGTACCTCGTGGTCAACTTCATTGACTAAGTTTCCACCCCACCACCACCACCAGCCCACCACCACCACCACCACCACGTCCTGCATGCCTGCGATGGAGGGAGGGAGGGAAACCTCCTAGTCCTAGTTTGACTTTTTTTTTTCTTCAATATTTTGGTTCAAAGTGGGTGTGGTGGTTTGTTTTTGTATTTTGCTGAGTGGCCCCTGAGCCATCGAAGTTGAGTAGCCCTGCCCCTAATAGCGGGATGACATTGGGATGCCTTTTTCTGTTTTTTTCAATGGGGTGTGGTGGTTTGTTTTTCTATTTTGCCGAGTGGCCCCTGAGCCATCGAAGTTGAGTAGCCCTGCCCCTATAGTGGGATGACATTGGGATGCCTTTTGGGTTTTTTTTCTTAACCCTTAAGTTCTGTTTGATTCACTTTGTATTCACTTGTTGATGTTTGTGGGTCATTTGGTTTAAAAAATATATATATATATATATATATATATATATATATATATATATATATATATATATATATATATATATATACACACACACATAAAATTGAACCAAATCATCATCATACATTGACTTTGTCGCAATTTGTGGAGTATGGGTGTAGTGCAAAAAACAGTTTGACATGTTCATCACTGAAAGTATGAGTTGTATAAGTTCAGAGTGACTGGCAGGGGGTGAACAGTCAAGATAAGAGAGCCACGTGTCAGGTTGCTGACTTTACAAGGAGGAGGACATGAGAGATACTTAGCCTCTACTGGGCATATTTAATGAAGTCTGTGTGCTGTACAGGAGAAAAAAAAACTCTTGGCATTTATAATTACATCCAATAAACTACTAAATAATAGCAAATTCTATTAATATTTCAATATAAATAAGGAGTAAATATTCATAAGGAAATCATATAGGCTAGTCAAATAATTCATGGTCAAATCATTCAAAATCTCCAATTCATAACTTCATGTAATTAATCAAATAAGATAGGCAAAATATAATAGAGAGTTAAGCAGTAAGCAGGATAAACAATTGATTCTACATTTCATAATCTATAAACCAAAGGGAATAATCATAATTTAAATACTTTTTAAAGAATGTCTCTAGGGGTATTGTTCAGGTGGGAGTGACTGACAGGGGTGAGCAGGTAATGGTCACCGGTCAGGCTGACCATATAAGGTGAATGAGAGGAGGCAGAGGCAGAGAGCTCGATTTAACCCCGGTGTGGTATATGTACTGAAGGAATTTGTGTGCTGTACAAAGGAAACAGAAATACAATATTTTTGCATTAATAATGATATCCAATATAAATAATAATTAGCAATTCAATTCATCTTCAATATTACAATAAGGAATAAGTCATCAATATTTATAATGAAATAATTCATAATGTCATTGAATTAAAGCATCGAATAATATATAGATAATAAGCAGGGAAACAATTCATTACATTTCAATAAGTAGTAAACTAAAAGGGAATAAACAACTTAAATGCACTGCTTATAATTTCAGGAATAAACAAATAAATAGGTGTGAATCACTCAATTGGTGCATCGAAATCAAACATAATCTGCAGTCCATATCATAACGTGGCACACACACTTAAGGCAGGTACAGACTGCAGGACCTTTAAGTGGTCGGGGGGGTCATCTGATCGTTAAGCATTACACACTGCAGGAGTTTATTTCTTGAAATCGGCTGTCATATATCGTTGTGGTTTTCACACTATAGATTGATCCCCGACCAGGGATTACACACTGTAGGATAGTTCACTAGGATGCTATCTCCAGAGTCAGACCCAATACATACATTTGTGTTTATTCCAATTCATTTTAATCGACGTATCCCGTGATATGCCCCTCGATCTCCCTCTCTCTCTCCCTCTCCCTCTCTCTCTCTCACTCTCTCTCACTCTCTCGCACGTCAAGTGCGCAGAAGCAGTCAGTGACAGAGTTGCCATGTCCGCTTATTATAAGCGAATTTCGGATTGTTTTTCTGTAAAGTTGCTTGAAAGTGTAGTTGCTTTTTTGGCCTTGTTTCCTAATGTTGTTTGAACCAGTTGTTCTCAAAAATGTTCATGTCAAGGACCCCCAAATTAATATTTGTCCGCAGAGGCGCAGACCTCCCCCTTCTGAAAATATGTTGTGCCATAGACCCCCATACAAGATCTGCTTGGATTTGGAAAATATTTAAATTTCCCCCCCCCCAAGATTTCTTCTTTAAAAATAGCCTATCTACAACGTGAGCTTGTAGATCGTCTATTTTCAAGTATCCAATGTATTTGTATATAGGCAGTGATGAGCTGTGGATTTTTTAACTAGGGGGGCTATATTTTCTGACGTCACGTGCATGCGCACGTGCACGCATGTGCACATAGCCAATCAGCTCAGTGCTAGTTGAAATACTGTATTCAACATGTGATTTTTAATGTAATTATGTCTTATTATTTAGTTGCATTGTTAATTTGTTGTTTTTATTTTTGTTTCAATTAATTAATTATTTTATTTTCCTTTTAGTTTTATATAAAAGCCCTTTACATAGACTCATCCACACATAAGTACTTAAAATAATCAGACAACTTGTCTTGTCTTGTCTCAGAGAACTGGGTCCTCTTCTAAGCGATCCCCTTCACACTCTGCAGTGCAGAGACTGTTGTCTCTCATTGTGAGAGGAATGTACACATTCAATTCAAGTCCATGGCTTTTTTCGAGTAGCCTAATGTTATGCAAAGCAGCCAGGTAGACGCTATTGAGAACGGCTTGCCGCTGACGGCGCGAACCTTGAGAGGCTATTGTTTAAACTTTAAGGTGTTAAGACCGCAGCTGACGGTGCGTGCTCGCGCGTGCATGTGGAGCTCCCAGCCCCCCAGCCAGCTCCAGAACTAAGGGGTCGCCGACCCCCCATAGCACCCCCTACAGCTCCATGCTTCATGCATAGTCGCTTGTTGGGCTTGTTTTCACAAACCTGGTTGCTTATTTCTCTCGCAAAATCTGGCAACACTCACAGACACACACACACACACACACACATACATACAGATCGCTCGCTCTCTGTGTGTCTCTCTCTCTCTCTCTATCTCTGTGCAATAGTCTCAAATAAACAGCCCCCTTCGAGCACGCTCGCTCACTCTCATTCTGTTTTATAATAATGTTTAACTTAATACAGGACTGGACAGTAACTATGCGGGAGATCTGTTTGTTGTGGAGCTTCCATAGCCACGGTGGCTGTAATGTGCTCTCATTGGCTGTGGCGCTGATCTCCTCGCAGACCCCTTTCATACTGTATGATACTGTGAGATGTCTAGTCGGCGACATAGCTGAATATCTAACATGGTAGTTATCTGAAAACGGTCGGAAAGCCGTCGCAGAGCGGATAATCGCGGCCATATCGTCTCGCGGAGCCTTTCACACACAGCGAGCATTAGCTCGCCGATCAAAGGCCGATCTGTGTCAGATCGGGAGGTTTTGTCGGCGAGCGCCAAAAAAGGTCGGCGACAGCAATATCGGACCAAATCTCCTGCAGTGTGTACCTGCCCTTAATGTGCGCTCACTCCCTCTGGGAGAGCAAACGTCCTGATGGCCCACTTGACATCGAAGGGAGTTGGGATCAAAGGACTTACGTTTGTTCGGTAGACCACACATGGACCGGGTTGGAGAATGGTAGCCTCGATGTCCGGGCTTTTATTTTTCGTGTCGGGAGGTTTGAATGTTTGTGGTGAGGATCTGAACCGAAAGGAGTGGCGTAGGTGTGTTTAAATAGTCCCCAGCAGCTGAGTGGGGCCGGAGAGCAAGCTGCCATTCAATCATGATTGATTTAGGTGATTGAGATGACATCATGATTTCTCCATGAGTCTTTTAACAACTTTGCTTTCGAGGAAAAAAACAACAACAATTAAATAGGTGTGGATTGCTTCAGTCAATGAATCAACAGCGGTCGTTAGCTCCCCACTGGGAGATCAGACAAACTTGATGGCCCATTCGCGCACACATAAAAGGTGATTAGGATCAAATGGCACTTAGTTTGTAGACAGACGCACAAGCCATGAATGGATGCCAGTGATCGTTGGTTTCGGTGACTGTCGGGAGGTTTGTAGCGAGCTGTGTGCGGCCGGGGAACGAGCGGCCATTAAATTATGATTATTATGATTATTATGATTATTATGATTATTATGATTATTGTCATAACATAGCTAAACAATCAATTGTTACGCACAGCAGCCCAAATACATGTCATGGTCCAGGGACAGTTCATTCTTCAAATAGGCCAGTAACATTAGTATTTATCTGATGAAGGTAAATACTATTAGAACTATACAGTTCTTATAGTATTAAATAAGGTGTTTAGGCTATTTCAATGGCATTCGTCCTGGGTTGTCAAACAGAATGATCACAACACTGTCACCAAGTGATCCAGTTGTCACTGTGCCTACGCTGTTATTTGTTATATGATGGTTGCAGTCACGTGTAATTGCGCATGACACATGCGTGCCACATATGTCTGTTTATTATAATACAATACACATGATGTTATACAAGCATTATATGATTTTGTTTTGATATTATTTCAACGGGGCATCATTGGAGAAGGCTTTCTGTCCATCAGTCATTCACTGATAGTCATTTTAATAATAATATGAATAATAATATGAATAATAATAACCATCTTATTGATATGCGCGGACTTTTGATTGGCTCTTTATCCGTCAATGATTCATTGTTTGTCAGGATAATAATGATTGGATCCGTTGAAATCATATTCAGATGTGCATGCTGCCTGCATATAGATAGATACTGTAGGTCGAGGCGGAACTCTTGAAAAAAAAGAAAAGTGCCATGCTGCCAGTCTGACACTGTCGGAATGGCAGGTCGTTTATGGAAATGGAAAAGTACCGCTACCCCGACAATTAGAAGTCAATGTCGGAGTGGGGGGATGTCGAAATGGAAGGCTGTTACCCTCAAATCCATGGCATTTGTCGTCACATGAGGGAAGTACTGATTAAAATAAGTTGGATTATATTAATATCGAAATCTAAAAACACCTCTCCTGTTTGAAACATGAAACATGTGACCTTTAGAATGATGTTACCCTAGGCGGTGTCTCCTGTGAGAGTGACGCCTATGGTAACTAATGGTAATTCTACAGGTTTCAGCGTGACACCACATTACAGGGAAAAAAAACCTTAGGGGAACTGTTTTGTAATGTTTTATTTATAATTCAGTTTATAAGAAATGCTGCTACAAGTGGGAGCTAATTATAATGCTGCATTTGATAGAACAACATTTGAGGAACTACATGTTAAAGACGGGGTGCCGTGATTTTCAGTGATTTTTCCCCCCCCTAAAACATAATCATCAGGTATTATGGTTATACTAGGAGGAAGATTTTTTTCAAAAAAGTGTACAGAAATTGTTAAAATTATGTTTTTATGTGGACACGCCTCCAGGTCATTAAGTTTACCTGGTTCTCACCTTAGCACCTCCACCACCTTAGCACCACCCACTTGTCCTAGTCCCTCCTCCTCCTCATGCCCACACCGAGGGGGAGGGTATATTTTTACTGTCACTAAAGTGCTGTTTTTCTATTGGCACGTTTGACCCTCAAGGTTTCAGCCTCCAGGAAGAAACTCAAAATAGTATAGTATAAAACACCATAAAAACACCACCAGGGGGCTTAATGAAGTTCTATCAACCTCAGACACATGACAAACTGAAAAAGTGCAAAACCATGGCACCACCTCTTTAATTATTTAAAATTTCAGTTCACTTTACAAAATAAGCACAGCTTTCTTGACATTTTAATTTTAAAGGTGGATGACCATCTGAGCACAGAGCTATATAGAAAACCCACAAACCTTAATTCTCTACTTCATGCTGAGAGCTACTTCCCTTAAGAAAGGTTTGCCCAATTTAAACGTATACGTAGAATCTGTAGTACAGATGCCTCTTTCAAAGTACATTAAAAAGATCTACAGATCCGTCTCAGTCAGCGTGGCTATCCTGATAAGTGGATACAGCCAGCCTTCAATAGGTTCCACAATAGTTCTCAGAATGATTGTCTGGCTCCTAGGCAGGAGAACACAGTAGGTTATACATGGGCAACTGGCAGCCCGGGGGCCACACCTTCACTTAATGCGGCCCGCAGGTTAATATCGGAATACTGATATATTATGGATTTCAAATGTTACAATTACAAACATGCAAACATGACCCGCTTTAATTACTTCAGTCTATATTAGTATCTTAATGACTAGTATTACAATTCTATTGTCTTTTTTATGTCCAATATATTTGTATTTAAGTTCATAAAGTTAACATAGAAAAAATAGCATATCTACAAGCTCAAAACGCGCCGCACTGCGACACGTTTTGAGATTGTAGATCTGCTATTTTTGCTACTTTTGTGTGACATAGAATGGCCCGACAGTATATGTAATGTGGCCCTCTGGAGTGAGTATGGAAATATAGTGGCCCTCTCCATCATCAAAGTTGCCCACCCCTGCAGTAGGTGAACAGCACATTAACTGTTTGTTCCAGTATTCTCCCCTTGGATGCCAGTTTGAAAAAGTTGTTAAGAAACATTGGCACATTTTAAGCTCTGATCCCTCTCTTGGTAATTGTTTCACAGTGGCTCCACGTATTGTCCACAGAAGACCCCAACTTGAGAAATCTACTGGTCAGATCACACCTGCAACAGCCAACCCCCTCACACTTTTTGACAAAAATCCCATATGGCAAGTATAAATGTGGCAAATGTGCCCAATGTAGTTTCCCATACAAATACAAATTTTGATCACCCGGGAAACGTTTTAAAATAAAGGGTGCTATTAGTTGTACAAATGTAATTTATCTGATCACGTGTATGTGTGGGTTGGCCTCTGTGGGAAAGACCTTGAGAGCATTAAAAACAAGACTTTAGGAACCCAGTGGCTCTTCATTTTGAAGAAGCCAAACATTGCGTTTCTTCATTAACACATTAACCGCCAAGACCGTAGTCCTACGGTCCATTAAATCCAACTGTTAAGCGCCGAGACCGTAGCCCTACGGTCCGAGGTCTTTTTAATGGTTTACATTAGATTAACCCCTCAGGCACATTGTGGGTTAATCTCTTTCATGAAAATGACGTAGAAGTTAAAAAAAAAAAAAATCTGAACATGTGATCACACAAAACATGTTTTACAACTCACTAAAGCAGTGATCAGGGGTCCCATCAAACCTAAAATTTAATCCGAGCCGATCACTTTCTCTCTCTCCCTCAGCTGCGCTGCAGTAATCAAAGCAGCATGGCAGGCTCGTTGGGGAAGCGTGTGCACATCACATGCCGCGCTCGTAATGTGCACGCGCACTGCCTGTAATCACTGAGAGTAGCAGCAGCCGGCAGACGGCTCTATGGGGGAAGGAAGGGTGTGCACGTCAGTGCTCGCACTCGTAATGTGCACCCGCACGCATGCAACCTGTCCCACACACACACACACACTGCAGACAGGACAGATCATAACACAAACACACAGAATGTTACCCCTTTGATAAACTGACTGATCGCGACGCCAATATTGTTGTTTTGTAAATAATAAAGGATCCAGGTTACTGTGACCTGCTCAGATCAAAGCCACGGTGGAAAACTAACAGGTGGGGGAAGGAAGGGTGTGCACGTCAGTGCTCGCACTCGTAATGTGCACCCGCACGCACGCAACCTGTCCCCCACACACACACTGCAGACAGGACAGATCATAACACAAACACAGAACATGTTACCCCTTTGATAAACTGACTGATCGCGCCGCCAATATTGTTGTTTTGTAAATAATAAAGAATCCAGGTTACTGTGACCTGCTCAGATCAAAGCCACGGTGGAAAAATAACAGGTGTCCTGAGATCTGAAACGTACAAAAGGGGTGCTGCGCGCACCCCTCGTTCTGTGCATTTTCCAAAAAGTTGTAGTAAGAGCCGATCGTGATTGAGAGAGAGAGATAGAGATATAGATAGATAGATTGATAGTAGTGATAGTAGTAGTGATAGTAGTAGTGATAGTAGTAGTGATAGTAGTAGTAGTAGTAGTAGTAGTAGAAGTATAGTAGTAGTATTAGTAGTAGCAGTAGCAGTAGCAGTAGTTCAGAGAGTTGTGAGTGAACGAGAGATCCGAGTGTGAGATACGTAAGTTGAGTGAACGAGAGATTCGAGTGTGAGATACGTGAGTAATATTGAGTGAACGAGTGAATTGTACGTGAGTTTGTGTGGGAGAGTTATATTGAGTGAAAGAGTGAATTGTTTGTACGTGAGTTTGTGTGTGTGAGTTGATATTTTGAGTGTAGTAAGTGTGAGAGTGATATATATAAATCCTACTGAGTTTTATATATATATATATATTATAGATAGTGAGGGCGTGGAGGTAATATAGAGTGGAAGAAAAGGAGAAGATATATAGGAGAGGTGATCGGCGTCACAGGGAGAGAAGAGGAGTAAAATAGGTGGTAATAGAGAGGAGATAAAGTTTATATTAGATATAGTGTACTGTGAGAGGGTAGCTATGGTAGGGAAAAAGTGCTCACGCAAGCGCAAGCACACCGTCGGACCTGGTCAGCTGTCCATGGAGAGGTTCTTGGTGGGGCCTGCTGCAGCAGCCTCCCAAGAGCAAGCTCCGGTGGTTTGTCCTCCTGTGGACCTCCAGCCAGGGCCGAGTGTCGGCACCCAGGACCGCGAGGACCTGCCCGCCGGCCGTAGGACCCGAAGCACCCGTGTCCTTCGTCCACGGATCTCCGTCCCAAGTCCTCCTGCGAGCCCTGCCCGGGCCCGGCCCGGCGGCAGTGTTACGGGGAGCGAGTTGGGGTCAGGAGCGGAGGAACCCGACAGCCACAGCGACGGCAGTAGTGAAGCCTCTGAGGGCTCGGCTTGGGAACCGGGCCCGGCGCCCAGTCGGGGCCACAGTCCTTTTTCCAGTGGTAAGCATACATTTTTTATCGTTTTATGTGTTACAAGTTGATTTGATCGAGTTGTATTCGTTACTAGTTCATCTGACCGTGCGTTTAGTTGATTCAATGCAGAAAAGTAAACTATCGTCGTTGCCAGGTTTGCTAAGCCATGGTTCACATGACGCTTGTATCTGTTTCAGGGCTAGGTCTGCTAAGCCACACTGGACTTGTTTTTCTGTAAATCTGCTTGAAAATGATGGTGATTGTGAGCACTTTTTTTTAGATATGTTTTTTTTTTTTTTGATAAGTGCTCATGTGGCCTATACTGGCTATTCGCTTCTTATGGGCTCGTTTTCATAGACCTGGTTGCTTATTACTTTCCCACAATCTGGCAACATAAGTGCGCGTGCACGACAGGCCCGTTTAGAGTAGCCTATGTGTCTGCGGTTCTCAACCTGTGGTTCGCGACCACAACGGAGCGAGCCTCGCACAACGCCTCAAAACGCGATATAGGCCTGCCTATATATATATATATATATATGCATCTATCTTATGAGATGATTACAATGTTTAGGCTCTATTGATTTTTTTTTTTGTTGTAAAATAACACATAAAAATAGCAGATCAACAAGCTGTTTGAGCTTGTAGATCTGTTCATGTTGTTTTTCTGACCTGAACTGAAGCCTTTGATGTCGATCAGGCATGTCTATTTGATCTCATATGTGCGTTTTGTCAGTCGCTCTGTCTGGATAATGTTTGCTAAATGCATAATATTGTTGCTTATTACTTTCCCACAATCTGGCAACATAAGTGCCCGACAGGCCCGTCTAAAGTATGTGTCTGCGGTTCTCAACCTGTGGTTCGCGACCACAACGGAGCGAGCCTCGCACAACGCCTCAAAACGCGATATATATATATATATATATATGTATATATATATATATATATATATATATATATATATGTATATGTATATGTATGTATATGTATATGTATGTATATATATATATATATATATGTATATATATATATATGTATATATATATCTTATGAGATGATTACAATGTTTAGGCTCTATTGATTTTTTTTTATTGTGTAAAAATAACACATAAAAATAGCAGATCTACAAGCTCTTTGAACTTGTAGATCTGTATGTTGTTTTTCTGACCTGAACTGAAGCCTTTGATGTCGACCAGGCATGTCTATTTGATCTCATATGTGCCTTTTGTCAGTCGCTCTGTCTGGATAATGTTTGCTAAATGCATAATATTCACCAGAGTATTTGAAATTGTATTCTAGATTCTGATGCTGAGGAGGAGGTACTGGTGGGTGCCATGGATGTAGATGATGATGACGGTAGTAGGGGTGAGTGAATTGTCAATTATAGCACAGGAATGAAAAAATGCTAAAACCAGGGTAATGGTAAATGTACTCTCTCATATTTATATATTCAGTGTATATATGCATGTGGTCTGTGGATGATAAATGCTTTGCTAAAGATGGACATAATATCTAAATAAAAGTATATTTTATGTTATCACAGGGTTGCATGCTAGTGGTGGTGAGGAGGTGCTGCAGGAGGTGCTGGAGGAGGGAGCAGTTGGTGGAGCGGTTCGCTGGTCGTGGAGGTAAGAATTGTGTGTGTGTGTGTGTGTGTGTGTGTGTGTGTGTGTGTGTGTGTGTGTGTGTGTGTGTGTGTGTGTGTGTGTGTGTGAAGTATTTTATGGTAATGATCTATTTCTATAATTCACAGGTGGTGGCAAGGGCAAGAAGGACAAGGGTCCTCCTCCTGTGTGGTTGTCCACAGGCTGGTGTCCTCGGGACATCCCCTTCACAGCTGGGACTCCGGGTCCTCTGAATGCCGCTGCTGCTCTGCAGTCTGATAAGCCCGTGGACTTCTTTGAGCTGCTGGTGTCGGATGAGTTGTTGGAGGAAGTCTGCACTCAAACCAACCGCTATGCCTTACAGCAGCCGCGCAGTGACAAGAAGTATGCCAGATCCAATAAGTGGGAACCGGTGGATTTAAACGAGCTCAAGCGCTTCCTGGGGCTCTTTCTGCTCACCGGAATCAACCAGAAGCCTGAGCTCGAAATGTACTGGTCCACTGATGAGTACATCGAGGCCACCGTCTTCCGGAAACAAAAATCGTCACGATGATCTCCACCTTGCACCCTGATGGCATGCTGCCCGTGTCCAGGAAGGAGAAACGGAAGAGGAAGAGGGTGATCGAAGATAAGCCTGTGTGTGTTATTGAGTACAACAAACACATGAACGGGGTCGACAAGCTGGACCAGAACCTCAGCTACTACATGTGCACCAGGAAAACCAGGAAGTGGACAAAAAAGTTCTTCTTTTATATGCTCCAGATTGCCCAGTTCAACGCCTATATCATCTACAAGGCCAGGCACCCAGCTGGCAAAATTCAGAACTTCTACTCGTTCATCCTGGCAGTAGTGAAGTCCTGGACCACCCTCGGGAACCTTGGGGGAGTGGCCCCTCCTCAGGAGGGTAGGAATGAGGCCCCGTCTCCTGAGGAGGGGTCCGAGGAAGAGGATGAAGACCTTCCTCAGGGGGATGGGATTGAGGCCCCACTCCCTGAGCAGGAAGAGGGCGCCGCCCGTCCTCAGGAGGGTAGGAATGAGGCCCCGCCTCCTGAGGAGTGGTCCGAGGAAGAGGATGAAGACCTTCCTCAGGGGGATGGGATTGAGGCCCCACTCCCTGAGCAGGAAGAGGGCGCCGCCCGTCCTCAGGAGGGTAGGAATGAGGCCCCGCCTCCTGGGGATCGCCCCGGAGCCGCCCGTCCTCAGGAGGGTAGGAATGAGGCCCCGCCTCCTGGGGATGCCCGACGTGTTAGACACCCATTGCCACCAAACATTGACCCAGAGTCCAGGATGAATGACAGACTAGATCACGAACTGATCCATTTCCCAAAAGCAAGTTCTTCTAAGCATTACCCAACAAGGCGTTGTAGGGTTTGTTCCCGATCGAAGCTACCGACGAAGAAGGGCAAGGACGGGAAAAACATCCGGAGCGAAACGAGCTATGAGTGTAAGACCTGTCGTGTGCCCTTGCACTACGAATGTACACATCGTTACCACACTGTGGTACACTACTAGAGTAGTGTACCACACCTCCACGACCAGCTCCACGAACCGCTCCACCAACTGCTCCCTCCTCCAGCACCTCCACTGCTCCCTCCTCCAGCACCTCCACTGCTCCCTCCTCCAGCACCTCCTGCAGCTCAGGGTAATGCAAAAAAAAAGAACTTTATTTTTGTTTATTTATTTGCACTAATTGCACTCAATTTATTGATTTGAATGATTAGTATTTATTATTTGATGTTACATTTAGTTTGAAATGGCTTGCACTTTGTGAAGCGGCTGCTACTATTTTGTTCAACCTACCAACCTCAACCTGCCTATTCATACTGCTTCATGTGATTTATAGCCAGGCAGAGATTTTACTTTTATTTATTTTGCTCTAATAGCACCAATTTGTTGATGTTGAACTCAGGGTAGACGCACGCTGATCCGCTCAGGGTGCTGCAAAAAAAAAGAACTTTATTTTTGTTTATTTATTTGCACTAATTGCACTCAATTTATTGATTTGAATGATTAGTATTTATTATTTGATGTTACATTTAGTTTGAAATGACTTGCACTTTGTGAAGCGGCTGCTACTATTTTTTGTTCAACCTACCAACCTCAACCTGCCTATTCATACTGCTTCATGTGATTTATAGCCAGGCAGAGATTTTACTTTTATTTATTTATTTTGCTCTAATAGCACCAATTTTTGAATTGTGTGGGCAAAACGTTTGGAAAATGACGCTCTTGATGAATATATTGATGTTGCACATCAACTTTGATTTTTTTTTTTTTTTTTTTTTGAGAAAAAAAAAATGTGAAAAATGTTGTTTGAATTGAGCACTTTGGAGCGAAACAGGGCAATAAATGTACAATCAAAAGCAGTTTTATTTTATTTCTTTTTATAAACAAGTATTGTTTACATGACTGATGTCAATGAAGGCGCAAAATAAATTTGAAACACTTTTGAAATCAAGTTATGCCTCTAAATGTGTGTCATTTACTAAAACGCTCATATCTCAGCTTCTGAAGAAAAAGGCCTCTTTTTGGTGAAAACCAAGCTGTATTCAAACTCCTCTAGCTAAAAAACGGAGCATGGTATCAACTCACTTTGAAAGAAGAGATTCTAAGCTTTCTTTTGAGATATTCTATGTTTTCATAGTCCTAATACAAAATCTTCTGTGGGCCCTCAAAAATAAGTCAGAATGGTCAAAAACCTTGGCAGTGGGAAAGCCTGTTCTAGAAAACCCCTTGGCAGTCAATGTGTTAAAGTATATTGGCATTGAACAGGTGAAATTGCCCCCCAGAGGTGACATTAACACACTACTTCTCAGGAGAGAGGCATTTTGGATCTCTACATTAGACACTGTTAATAAGGGCCTAAATGAAGCCCTTGATATCAGACCGTTCCTGTAACCTGTCATTCTTTGTTCGTTTATTTCTATTAATGGTTCCCCTTTTGCCTGGGTTTCAGATAGTCTCCACCTGCCTTATGACTATATCACATGCCATCATGTGGGTCTTAGCCTACCTGAAAATAAGTGCAGGCCATCACTGCATTGTGATTTGGTTTTTATTGTTCACTTCAGTGTAGGATTGACCACCATTTATGGTTCTACTTGCTCTCTGTTTATAATCTTCATATTGATTTA
The DNA here is from genome assembly GCF_963280865.1 of Gymnoscopelus braueri. Lineage (NCBI taxonomy): Eukaryota > Metazoa > Chordata > Actinopteri > Myctophiformes > Myctophidae > Gymnoscopelus > Gymnoscopelus braueri. The sequence continues at coordinate 1,144,391 of NC_137616.1, read as the reverse complement.
TTTTCTTTTGTTTATCAAAATAAGTTTTGCATACAAATGTTTTTTTTTGTATTTTGCTGCTTTGTGTTCTTGATATTGTAATCCTGTGATAGTTCGGTCCTACTATTGGGCTGTTTTTTTTAGACTAACAGCACATTGATTGCACCTGTATGATCATCTCAGCACTGATTGGTAGCTGGTCTGGCCACTTATGAGTGTTTGTCCTGTTCCTCATTCTGAAGAAGACCTTATGTTGAAACGTTAACAAAGCCTAGACTGGGAGCTTCTTTAAATTTACAGTGTACAGACTTTATTATTTCTTATATACATTTCCACTGTTGGTCCTTCACCTGCCGTCCAGGGGATGTACCAGTTTTATTGAATATTTAATGGACCACAATGCTAACAAGCCTTTGGCTTTTTTGTGTCTCATACATTTGCCGTGGTTTCAACTTTATCTGCCTGTACCTTTAAAATAAAGTGTTTCAGTTTCTGCCCCATGGTGGGAAAGAAGCTGTTCAATATTGTCACAATTGTGAGAAAGAAGCTAAAAGAAAATGATCAATTTCTTTGTTCCAGGCCAGTAAAAAAAAAAAGCTAAAATACACAACTGGGTGAAAATACAACTCATTAGAGATGTGAAGAATCAAAGCTATAAATTAAATGAATAGAGAAACAAAGCTCCTGCCTTAGGAGTTCGCTCTACTAGAGCTCTCCACGTTATATACGCTGCAAACCCCACCCATACAATTCACATCAACCAATCACAGTGTTCCACCAATCCACCCAGGATGTTCCCCATGTTCGTAATCAACGGCTAACAGGATTAACATGCAGCCCTCAGTCAGGTCTTCAGCTCCACACACACGCACACACAAGCACACGTACATGCGCACACACATACACAAGCACACGTACATGCGCACACACATACACACGCGCACGCACGCACGCACGCACACACACACACACACACACACACACACACACACACACACACACACACACACACACACTACACTTGTACTTCTCAAATGTTTTCATGTCAAGAACCCCCAAATTAATATGTATTTGACCATGTACCCCCATCTGAAACCATTTGTTCCAGGATAAAGGATTTGTGTCGTTAAAATGTTTCAAAAATATAGTTTAAATGTTTTTTTTATTGTCTCCGCCAGGCCAACGGTGGCCCGTGTGTGTGTGTGTGTGTGTGTGTGTGTGTGTGTGTGTGTGTGCAGTGGTGGCTTATCCAACGGGCTTGAGGTGCTGAAGCACAGGGCACCAACCTTGGGGGGGGCACCAAACGGCGTGGAAAAAAAATAAACGGCGAACAACGGCGAAATTTAGAAGCAGGCCTCCGCGCATGTTTTTTTGCCCATGTTTATTTTATGGGTGGGTGGTACCAAATTGTTGAAAGATGCTAATGTATCCGGTAGGAGACACGGAGTAGACTCTTTGTGTCTCCTACCGGAAATACACCCGGTCATCAAATGATTGACTTACGAATGCAACAAAAAAAAAATATCCATGAATTCAAAGCTTCATGGGGTGTGTAATTGATAGAAAATAAGTCGTTTTTTGTGTGAACTACTTCTTTAAGTAAAATATCTGAGTACTTCTTCCACCACTGAAAGAAGACACCATGTTTGTATTTTTGCTCTGGCAGTGTACAGATATACAGAACCAAATAAACCCAGTGTACAGATATACAGAACCAAATGGACCCAGTGTACAGATATACAGAACAAAATAGACCAGATATACAGAACCAAATGGATCCGGTGTACAGATATAACAGAACCAAATGGACCCAGCAGTTCCTTAAACACACACATAAATAATATAGCACAGTGCAGTAGTGGCTGAAACTCAAGTTGTGTAGACAACAACAGTTTTTGTCTAGTTTGGGGACTTGTATTGAGAACGCGTAGCGATGTGAGGCGTTGTGAGCTCGCAGATCTGCTATTTTCAAAATAATCTTGATGCAAAATGTTAAATATGAATATTTTTTAAAACATTGTATCTACACAAATCTTTTATGGGGGTCACTGGCACAAAATGTTTTCAGATGGGGTCCGCAAAGTAGTTTTGGGGTCCTTAACATGAACCACTGAGAACCCCTGGTTTAAGCAATTGATTTTTTTTAAGCAAGTATAAAATAAGCAACTACACTTTAGAAACAAGCCCAAAAAACCGCAACCACCAATAGGTACAAGCAACTTTACAGAAAAACAAGCCCAAAGTCGCTTATATTAAGCAGACATGGCGACACTGGTCTAAACGTTGTCCACCACTTCTATAAAAAATGATTCCTGGGAGGCTAGCTCTAGCGCAGATTTCTCTTCACATTAAGGCCTCACCATGCTAGACGGGACGGGGATTACATATGTACGGGTGAGGAACTGGAATAATTTTTTTACGTTTATTATACGTTTCTTATGTGTAATTAGGGCCAAGAGGCTATATACCTATTAATCCGTTAGAGGGCAGTTGCGACAGTATGTAGCTCCCCCACAAAAGCCTAAAATCAACTCAATCACCTTCAATATGTGGGTGAAACACAAAACACAATCGCCACCAGATTAAACCAGCATAGATATAATATAAATAATGCCAAGAAGACCAATTTAATAATTGTTCAACACTTTATGACACATGGCATAAATTCCCTAAAAGTCTCTGGCCTAGAACATAACCCAAATTGGAAACTAGGACAAAGGCAATATAACGAAAGACAATGGATAAACAGATTAGGTAAATTTTTTCCAGAGGGACTTAATATGACAAACACTAGAAACACACACAGGAAAGACGCACTAGGATTGACCAGTAGTCACTGGGAGGTTCAGTTGGGGCAAACGCAGTCCCCACAAACATCATTTACTATTCTGTGCCTATCGGTACATAATTCGGACGGGGCTGAGTAGGCTCAAAGCGAACTTGAGCCACGAGAGGCACCACCGAGCGCGCTAAGGCGCGCGAGTTGCCGTGCTGAACGTTGCCGTGCTGAACGGGACTGCGCCCCTCTATATTTGTATTCTTAAATCTTTTATTGAGTCCTAGTCCTGTAAACATTCTTATAATGAGACTATGGATGATTTTTGGTATGCGGTCCAACTAAGGTGGGACTCAGGATGACTGGACGTACCTGCCATGCACAGTCCCCAGTGAACATTCCTCACAAAGTTCACTGGCAATTTTATTTATAGTTTGTAAACATGCCTAAAAACCTAAACTTTAAAGAAAGGGAAAATGGTTAACCCTAATGGGGAATCCTTTCTTAGGAAAGGCGAAACAGCCAAAAAGAACTTAGGGCTAAGATTTAGAATTTAGATTAAAGACTTAGTTAAACAGAATGTAAAATTATAAGGACCTTAAAATTAAAGAGTAACGGGATCCCAAAAAGACTTTCTTTCAAAAACAAGATGGCGAGAGCAAAAATTCCTTGCTCTGCCTTTTTCGGAAAAGATGCCCTTTCTAAAAAGGCTTAGCACTGAAGTCCAACCCAAACCATTCCCTAACCCTACCCGCACGCGGAAGCCACGTAGTCGGCAGTAGAAAACATTTAGCCTTCCGAAAGACTGTTATTATACATTGACTGTATAGCTCCAACAGTAAAGTATCAGTGGCAGGCTGTCTATCTGTTTTGCTTCGCTGGACGCACACAGACTAGGTAGCCTATTCACCTGTTTCCTAGGCTGTGTGTTTTCCACTTCCTGTCGATTTCATTGGATATCATTGGTCATCTGACCAGTTTCATTGGATTTCATTGGATCAAATCGACAGGAAGTGGAAAACACACAGCCTAGGAAACAGGTGAATACTGACCGTGACACGTGTAGCTCAGCCTAATTTTCTTGAAGAAAGAGGGGCCAGAGAAAGGTTTCCTCTGGCACACTTTTTTCAAGTATGACGGTCTCCCCCTCTGTTACTAAGTTTACTGTACTTAAAAATGGTACTTTAGTCTGCGTTTGCTGTCCGAGACGTTGAAGAAAGGGGGAGTCGCTTGAAGTCGATCCCCTCCAGGAGGGGAAGGGGGTACTGTGAGGGGGTACTTTTGTGTGATGGAAACCGCATATATTTTGGGTGCTGGGCCATGCGAGACCAAAAGGTCCCGTGTGATGTGGTTGCTTCCAGCTATAGTGTCATGTATCCGCTCATTGTACAAGTAGGGTACCTGGTATTCAAATTATTTCTATGAAAAATAAGTGTAAAACTAAAAAATACGATCTCACAGTATATATGTACAGTTTTTATATATTATATGGGGGGTGGACATTAGCCAAAAATAGCAGATCTACAAGCCCACAACTCATCACGTTGCAGCACGTTGTGAACTTGTAGATCGGTTAGTTTTGGCAAAGAGATTTAGTGTAGAGAGACAAAAGTACAGAGACAACTCAGGTCTAGTTGACTATTAGGGTTTGAGTGGTTAACATCCTATTATAATATGAGCAGTTTTAAAGTTGTTTAAAAGATTGATTCCCCCAAATAAGGGGGGGTTAAACACAGTGTGTCCCTTCTATTCACAGCAGCCATATTGGACAGAAATCCAAGAACTCCAAGTAAGGAGTTTGTAAACAAAGGCTTTGATCTGACATCGTAGTTTAATCCACACGGTGCCGTGTCATTGTTCCGACGGCGCATTGTTCCGACGGTTACTAACCCTGTACCTAACCCTAACCGCATGCGGAAGCCACGTAGTCGGAGTAATGGGATGTCGGACTTATGGGCGGGGTTAAACACAGTGTGTCCCTTCTATTCACAGCAGCCATATTGGACAGAAATCTGACCTTTTCCTTACTTCCTTCACAGGTATTACCAATTATACTAATTAAAGCTCTGTGCTATTTAGTGTAGCGCAGTGGTTCTCAAACCTTTTTAAGTTTCATGGACCCCCATAACTCTGAGAATGTACAAATGTACAGTAAGGGTCCATTTGTACACTCTCATAGTTACACACCTGTAAGGGGCCATTTGGAACCCCAAAGGAACCATGAGGGTCCCCCATTTTAAGACCCACTGGTGTCGCAGGTGTCCATTTGTACAGTCTGAGTTACACACCCGCAAGGGGCCATTTGGAACCCCCTCAAGGAACCATGAGGGTCCCTGGACCACACTTTAAGACCCACTGGTGTAGCAGAGTGTTCCCAGTGAGCCATCATGCACAATATCAGCACCCTGACTCTGTTTGACCAGAATGGTTCGTTCCGTTCCATAGTTGTGGCCAGTTGAATGTGGCTTGTTTTTGCCAAAAAGCAACAGAAACGGAGAAAAGGACATTTTTCCACAACGAATAAACAGGATGTGAACGAGCTGTTTAAAAGAAGAATGACCTAAGTTCCGGGTCTGTCGTTCTCTGGCAGTGAAGGCATCATTCATAGGTTAGCGAACAGCGCCAACTGGTGGAAAACCACTGAATCTGATGAGAAATCTTGTCATTGGCAGGCAAAGAGTTAATGTATGTGTGTGTGCTTTACTTATGACTATAAGTAACTATAACGTATGACCTCTGAACAGACCTTGTATTGAACTGTACTTCCCTGTGCTTGTCTTTGCAAACTGTTAATAAAGTATTCAATCAATTCATATGCATTTGTGTAGGAATAGTTCATAGTTCAAGTCAACAAGGACATTTATTTATTTCTATCATTTTCTTACCCCATGATGTGTTGAATATGATTAGTTTCTAATTGAGGCCAAGATTACTCCAGAACAACTTCCAATTGTGAAAATGTTCACCTATAATGACCTGACCAAAATAGACACCAAGCTGAAAGTGGTTCATTGTAAAATATATATTTGTTCCTCTTCAATGTTCACCTGTGTAACTATATTTATTTTAATTATGATATAGCTAAATGGAATAATCACTTGTTTTTATTGTGAGTAACACAACAATCTTTACCTTGACATGAAACGGGAAACTATAAACCAAACTATTGATAGTCCGATACATAATTGACAAATTGGGCCCAGCCCAGTCCAGTGGCGTCCCCAGGATTTACATTTAGCCCCCCCCCCCCTCTATTACCCCTAAAAAAGACATTTCAACTCAATCGAAAATCGGCGAAAGTGGTCGTTTTCAAGATGTTTTGGATGTTCTGGAACAGAAGGTCCAATCTGCTCAGTTCAAAGCTTGTTGGATGCGTGACTTTGAGGACATTAAGCACGCAATGACACCTTTTCGGGTTATTCTGTTTTTTTAGGGGAGGCGTATTAGTTGGGCAGGCGACCGCCTGCCCTGCCTCTACAGTGGGTACGCCACTGGCCCAGCCCAAAACCCGTCATTTTTCTAAACAAGCTTAATTGCTGCATGCAGCCTTTTTTCTCATTAAATCTTGGTAATTTGTTAAGAACAGGAGTCTTTCTACCCTTATCTTTATTTTTTTAAAACAGCTTGGAGCAAATAGGGCTATATAAAAATATACAATTAGGGCGGGGTGTGCGTGGATATTCGGTTAAAGGGGGCTGCCCCTACTTAACCGTTTTCAAATTAATATTTGGTTATTCTATGAAATATATTTTTTATTTAAATATTTACGTTGTTTGATGGGAAAGCATTGCGATGGAGAAATCACATCCAATATAAAGACCTGGATGTGAATCGCCCATGTTACCTAGTAGCCAGCTGCCTGTGATCCGGTCGATTTGAAGAAATAATCCAGAGTTTACTTTGAGGTGAGGAGGACATGAAGAAAGCATAGGCCTATGTTTTCAATCACAATTGTTTGTCTGAAGATCCATTCTATATGTCATGTTAAACTTTAAGGGGAGCTGGTCAGCTTCGTTCAGACCGGCTCTAACTTGCGCTGCGGTTGGAGTGACAGCTAATTGATTTGACCTACTTTTGCGCTGCGCTGGCTTTCATATACTCTCCCGGATCTGACTAATGCAACAACTTGCTTATTGTGAACACAATACGCTACAAATTAATTAATATGTAAATGTATTTGGATAAAAAAAAATAGCCCGACAAATACATGACCAATTGGACCCGGCCAGTGCCGGCCCAGCCTGTCGGATCCCGTTGGGCTCGGGCTGAAATCTTAAGCTAATCTAGTGGAAAACCACTGAAAACAAAAACATGTCCAAACTCATCGTTGGCTGGCTGGAACTTGGCAGAATTCAACGAGGAACCGCGTCCATGTCAGGGAAAGAATTAACTCATTCAGTGCCAGTACAGATTTTTTGACTTTCTTACCTTTTCAAGTAGTCACAGAATATTTATCTTCAGTATGATCGATCCCCTGATGGTTGCTAATCATGGAGGGTTTCACTGTGCTTCCATAAAATAAAAAAAGGCAATGCGACCTCCCGTTCGCTTGTTATACGCCGTTGAAAATGTTTCGCCAAAAATGCATAGTAAAACACAGGAGCCGAGATACAGGCTTTTTCCCAAATACTTTAACCAGGAAGTGAATGGAGCAGTAAATATTCGGATCACGTTATCTCCTGGTTCTGTGTGAAAAAAATAAACACAACTTAAAAATAAATAAATAAATAAATGGTCGTTTGGCTCTCTGGGCTTTTGAGAAAATAGGACGTGTGCACGTTTTTGGCACTGTAAGAAGGTAAGAGATTGTATTTTGGTTCTTTTGTCAGGTAAGAGATTCATTTCAAGTTAGCTCTTTTGAGTTGTTGATTTGTTTATCCTCAGTTATCACTAAATCCTTATTTATGAAACCAACTTTAAGTTACTCACTTTACACTGTTATTACTATTTTGTAAACAAATAACGGAACGTATACATGTTGTGTCTCAGGTACCCTTAGACTGGGGCGTAACATCAAGGCTTGACTACTGCAACGCACTTCTCATCGGGATCCCTAGCAAGAGCATCCAGAAGCTCCAGTACATTCAGAACAGTGCTAGGATTCTGATGAGAGTGCGGAAATATAATATAAACATGTCACACCCAATCTCCATTCACTACTCTGCACTTTGAGATTTGGTTCAAATATAAAGTGCGTTACAAATAAAATGTATTATTATTATTATTATTATTACATTTATCGCGTTTTGTGTCCACGAGCAATAGTCCCTATGCCCTGTGGACACGGCCAATTTCTAGGTTCCACTGTACAGTCTGTGGGGGCGTGAAAATTCACCGGGACTCTAAATGTCTTCTGGGCGGGGGCCCAGAAGACATTTAGAGTCCCCCCGGTGAATTTTCACCACTTGTTCGCCCATAAGTCCCACGGATGATTTTTGTTTCCTTTTTTTGTATTTAGGGTCCTTTTCTGCAGTTCAAGCATAATTCCACAGGGTGGCAGGCTATTTTCCAAAACTATTGGAAGTGGACATGTGTACACAGCCAGCATTAACTATTACCGATGGACACAAACTCATGTAAAACTATTGCCCGTGGACACAGTGGTTAATCTCAAGTGCAAAGGGGCTACAGGGCTGACAAGAGCCTAGGACAGCCTAATAGAGCCTATTAGAGTCTAGTAAGGCATAGAGCACCCTAGTTTAGCCTATTCCAGCCAGACCCAGCCCTGTATAGCCTAGTACAGTCATCTAACTACCCCCATACCCTATGCTATTCTCCCACTGGCCTGGACTTGGGTGTGCTGGAATGTCCTGAGCTGTGCTGGGCTCTGATGGACTATAATGGGCTCTGGTGGGCTGTGCTGGGCTCTGTTAGGTTGTACGGGGCAATACTGCACTATAGCCTAGAAATGTTCATGTAAAACTATTGCCGGTGGACACAAACTCATGTAAAACTATTGCCCGTGGACACAGTGGTTAATCTCAAGTGCAAAGGGGCTACAGGGCTGACAAGAGCCTAGGACAGCCTAATAGAGCCTATTAGACTCTAGTATGGCATAGAACATTCTATTCTAGCCTATTCCAGCTGGACCCAGCCCTTTATAGCCTAGTACAGTCGTATAACTACCCCCATAACCTAGGCTATTCTCCCACTGGGCTGGTCTTGGGTGTGCTGGAATGTGCTGGGCTGTGCTGGGCTCTGATGGACTATAATGGGCTCTGGTGGGCTGTGCTGGGCTCTGTTAGGTTGTACGGGGCAATACTGCACTATAGCCTAGAAATGTTCATGTAAAACTATTGCCGGTGGACACAAACTCATGTAAAACTATTGCCCGTGGACACAGTGGTTAATCTCAAGTGCAAAGGGGCTACAGGGCTGACAAGAGCCTAGGACAGCCTAATAGAGCCTATTAGACTCTAGTATGGCATAGAACATTCTATTCTAGCCTATTCCAGCTGGACCCAGCCCTTTATAGCCTAGTACAGTCGTATAACTACCCCCATAACCTAGGCTATTCTCCCACTGGGCTGGACTTGGGTGTGCTGGAATGTACTGAGCTGTGCTGGGCTGTAATGGGCTCTGGTGGGCTGTGCTGGGCTCTGTTAGGTTGTACGGGGCAGTACTGCACTATAGCCTAGAAATGTTCATGTAAAACTATTGCCGGTGGACACAAACTCATGTAAAACTATTGCCCGTGTACACAGTGGTTAATCTCAAATGCAAAGGGGCTACAGGGCTGACAAGAGCCTAGGACAGCCTAATAGAGCCTATTAGAGTCTAGTAAGGCATAGAACACCCTAGTTTAGCCTATTCCAGCCGGACCCAGCCCTGTATAGCCTAGTACAGTCATCTAACTATCCACATACCCTATAGGCTATTCTCCCACTGGGCTGGACTTGGGGTGTGCTGGAATGTGCTGGGCTGTGCTGGGCTCTGGTGGGCTACAATGGGCTCTGGTGGGCTGTGCTGGGCTCTGTTAGGTTGTACGGGGCAGTACTGCACTATAGCCTAGAAATGTTCATGTAAAACTATTGCCGGTGGACACAAACTCATGTAAAACTATTGCCCGTGTACACAGTGGTTAATCTCAAATGCAAAGGGGCTACAGGGCTGACAAGAGCCTAGGAAAGCCTAATAGAGCCTATTAGAGTCCAGTAAGGCATAGAACACCCTAGTTTAGCCTATTCCAGCCGGACCCAGCCCTGTATAGCCTAGTACAGTCATCTAACTACCCACATACCCTATAGGCTATTCTCCCACTGGGCTGGACTTGGTGTGTGCTGGAATGTGCTGGGCTGTGCTGGGCTCTGGTGGGCTACAATGGGCTCTGGTGGGCTGTGCTGGGCTCTGTTAGGTTGTACGGGGCAGTACTGCACTATAGCCTAGAAATGTTCATGTAAAACTATTGCCGGTGGACACAAACTCATGTAAATCTATTGCCCGTGGACACATTGGTTAATCACAAGTGCAAAGGGGCTACAGGGCTGACAAGAGCCTAGTATAGCCTAATAGAGCCTGTTAGAGTCTAGTAAGGCATAGAACACCCTAGTTTAGCCTATTCCAGCCGGACCCAGCCCTGTATAGCCTAGTACAGTCATCTAACTACCCCCATACCCTATGCTATTCTCCCACTGGGCTGAACTTGGGTGTGCTGGAATGTGATGGGCTGTGCAGGGCTCTGGTGGGCTGTAATGGGCTCTGGTGGGCTGTGCTGGGCTCTGTTAGGTTGTACGGGGCAGTACTGCACTATAGCTTAGACATTTTCATGTAAAACTATTGCCGGTGGACACAAACTCATGTAAAGCTATTGCCCGTGGACACATTGGTTCGTCTCAAGTGCAAAGGGGCTACAAGGCTGACAAGAGCCTAGTAAAGCCTAATAGAGCCTGTTAAAGTCTAGTAAGGCATAGAACACCCTAGTTTAGCCTATTCCAGCCGGACCCAGCCCTGTATAGTACAGTCATCTAACTACCCCCATACCCTATGCTATTCTCCCACTGGGATGAACTTGGGTGTGCTGGAATGTGCTGGGCTGTGCAGGGCTCTGGTGGGCTGTAATGGGCTCTGGTGGGCTGTGCTGGGCTCTGTTAGGTTGTACGGGGCAGTACTGTACTATAGCTTAGACATTTTCATGTAAAACTATTGCCGGTGGACACAAACTCATGTAAAACTATTGCCCGTGGACACAGTGGTTAATCTCAAGTGCAAAGGGGCTAAAGGGCTGACAAGAGCCTAGGAAAGCCTAATAGAGCCTATTAGACTCTAGTATGGCATAGAACATTCTATTCTAGCCTATTCCAGCTGGACCCAGCCCTTTATAGCCTAGTACAGTCGTATAACTACCCCCATAACCTAGGCTATTCTCCCACTGGGCTGGTCTTGGGTGTGCTGGAATGTGCTGGGCTGTGCTGGGCTCTGGTGGACTATAATGGGCTCTGGTGGGCTGTGCTGGGCTCTGTTAGGTTGTACGGGGCAATACTGCACTATAGCCTAGACATTTTCATGTAAAACTATTGCCGGTGGACACAAACTCATGTAAAACTATTGCCCGTGGACACATTGGTTAATCTCAAGTGCAAAGGGGCTACAGGGCTGACAAGAGCCTAGTACAGCCTAATAGAGCCTGTTAGAGTCTAGTAAGGCATAGAACACCCTAGTTTAGCCTATTCCAGCCAGACCCAGCCCTGTATAGCCTAGTACAGTCATCTAACTACCCCGTTACCCTATGCTATTCTCCCACTGGGCTGGACTTGGGTGTGCTGGAATGTCCTGAGCTGTGCTGGGCTCTGGTGGGCTGTAATGGGCTCTGGTGGGCTGTGCTGGGCTCTGTTAGGTTGTACGGGGCAATACTGCACTATAGCCTAGAATTTTTCATGTAAAACTATTGCCGGTGGACACAAACTCATGTAAATCTATTGCCCGTGGACACATTGGTTAATCTCAAGTGCAAAGGGGCTACAGGGCTGACAAGAGCCTAGTACAGCCTAATAGAGCCTGTTAGAGTCTAGTAAGGCATAGAACACCCTAGTTTAGCCTATTCCAGCCGGACCCAGCCCTGTATAGCCTAGTACAGTCATCTAACTACCCCCATACCCTATGCTATTCTCCCACTAGGCTGGACTTGGGTGTGCTGGAATGTCCTGGGCTGTGCTGGGCTCTGGTGGGCTGTAATGGGCTCTGGTGCGCTGTGCTGGGCTCTGTTAGGTTGTACGGGTAGTACTGCACTATAGCTTAGACATTTTCATGTAAAACTATTGCCGGTGGACACAAACTCATGTAAAACTATTGCCCGTGGACACAGTGGTTAATCTCAAGTGCAAAGGGGCTACAGGGCTGACAAGAGCCTAGGACAGCCTAATAGAGCCTATTAGACTCTAGTATGGCATAGAACATTCTATTCTAGCCTATTCCAGCTGGACCCAGCCCTTTATAGCCTAGTACAGTCGTATAACTACCCCCATAACCTATGCTATTCTCCCACTGGGCTGGTCTTGGGTGTGCTGGAATGTGCTGGGCTGTGCTGGGCTCTGATGGACTATAATGGGCTCTGGTGGGCTGTGCTGGGCTCTGTTAGGTTGTACGGGGCAATACTGCACTATAGCCTAGACATTTTCATGTAAAACTATTGCCGGTGGACACAAACTCATGTAAAACTATTGCCCGTGGACACATTGGTTAATCTCAAGTGCAAAGGGGCTACAGGGCTGACAAGAGCCTAGTACAGCCTAATAGAGCCTGTTAGAGTCTAGTAAGGCATAGAACACCCTAGTTTAGCCTATTCCAGCCAGACCCAGCCCTGTATAGCCTACTACAGTCATCTAACTACCCCGTTACCCTATGCTATTCTCCCACTGGGCTGGACTTGGGTGTGCTGGAATGTCCTGAGCTGTGCTGGGCTCTGGTGGGCTGTAATGGGCTCTGGTGGGCTGTGCTGGGCTCTGTTAGGTTGTACGGGGCAATACTGCACTATAGCCTAGAATTTTTCATGTAAAACTATTGCCGGTGGACACAAACTCATGTAAATCTATTGCCCGTGGACACATTGGTTAATCTCAAGTGCAAAGGGGCTACAGGGCTGACAAGAGCCTAGTACAGCCTAATAGAGCCTGTTAGAGTCTAGTAAGGCATAGAACACCCTAGTTTAGCCTATTCCAGCCGGACCCAGCCCTGTATAGCCTAGTACAGTCATCTAACTACCCCCATACCCTATGCTATTCTCCCACTAGGCTGGACTTGGGTGTGCTGGAATGTCCTGGGCTGTGCTGGGCTCTGGTGGGCTGTAATGGGCTCTGGTGGGCTGTGCTGGGCTCTGTTAGGTTGTACGGGTAGTACTGCACTATAGCTTAGACATTTTCATGTAAAACTATTGCCGGTGGACACAAACTCATGTAAAACTATTGCCCGTGGACACAGTGGTTAATCTCAAGTGCAAAGGGGCTACAGGGCTGACAAGAGCCTAGGACAGCCTAATAGAGCCTATTAGACTCTAGTATGGCATAGAACATTCTATTCTAGCCTATTCCAGCTGGACCCAGCCCTTTATAGCCTAGTACAGTCGTATAACTACCCCCATAACCTAGGCTATTCTCCCACTGGGCTGGTCTTGGGTGTGCTGGAATGTGCTGGGCTGTGCTGGGCTCTGATGGACTATAATGGGCTCTGGTGGGCTGTGCTGGGCTCTGTTAGGTTGTACGGGGCAATAATGCACTATAGCCTAGAAATTTTCATGTAAAACTATTGCCGGTGGACACAAACTCATGTAAATCTATTGCCCGTGGACACATTGGTTAATCTCAAGTGCAAAGGGTTACAGGGCTGACAAGAGCCTAGTACAGCCTAATAGAGCCTGTTAGAGTCTAGTAAGGCATAGAACACCCTAGTTTAGCCTATTCCAGCCAGACCCAGCCCTGTATAGCCTAGTACAGTCATCTAACTACCCCCATACCCTATGCTATTCTCCCACTGGGCTGGACTTGGGTGTGCTGGAATGTCCTGAGCTGTGCTGGGCTCTGGTGGGCTGTAATGGGCTCTGGTGGGCTGTGCTGGGCTCTGTTAGGTTGTACGGGGCAATACTGCACTATAGCCTAGAATTTTTCATGTAAAACTATTGCCGGTGGACACAAACTCATGTAAAACTATTGCCCGTGGACACAGTGGTTAATCTCAAGTGCAAAGGGGCTACAGGGCTGACAAGAGCCTAGGACAGCCTAATAGAGCCTATTAGACTCTAGTATGGCATAGAACATTCTATTCTAGCCTATTCCAGCTGGACCCAGCCCTTTATAGCCTAGTACAGTCGTATAACTACCCCCATAACCTAGGCTATTCTCCCACTGGGCTGGTCTTGGGTGTGCTGGAATGTGCTGGGCTGTAATGGGCTCTGATGGACTATAATGGGCTCTGGTGGGCTGTGCTGGGCTCTGTTAGGTTGTACGGGGCAATACTGCACTATAGCCTAGAAATTTTCATGTAAAACTATTGCCGGTGGACACAAACTCATGTAAAACTATTGCCCGTGGACACAGTGGTTAATCTCAAGTGCAAAGGGCCTACAGGGCTGACAAGAGCCTAGGACAGCCTAATAGAGCCTATTAGACTCTAGTATGGCATAGAACATTCTATTCTAGCCTATTCCAGCTGGACCCAGCCCTTTATAGCCTAGTACAGTCGTATAACTACCCCCATAACCTAGGCTATTCTCCCACTGGGCTGGACTTGGGTGTGCTGGAATGTCCTGAGCTGTGCTGGGCTCTGGTGGGCTGTAATGGGCTCTGGTGGGCTGTGCTGGGCTCTGTTAGGTTGTACGGGGCAATACTGCACTATAGCCTAGAATTTTTCATGTAAAACTATTGCCGGTGGACACAAACTCATGTAAAACTATCGCCCGTGGACACATTGGTTAATCTCAAGTGCAAAGGGGCTACAGGGCTGACAAGAGCCTAGTACAGCCTAATAGAGCCTGTTAGAGTCTAGTAAGGTATAGAACACCCTAGTTTAGCCTATTCCAGCCGGACCCAGCCCTGTATAGCCTAGTACAGTCATCTAACTACCCCCATACCCTATGCTATTCTCCCACTAGGCTGGACTTGGGTGTGCTGGAATGTCCTGGGCTGTGCTGGGCTCTGGTGGGCTGTAATGGGCTCTGGTGGGCTGTGCTGGGCTCTGTTAGGTTGTACGGGGCAGTACTGCACTATAGCTTAGACATTTTCATGTAAATCTATTGCCGGTGGACACAAACTCATGTAAAGCTATTGCCCGTGGACACAGTGGTTAATCTCAAGTGCAAAGGGGCTAAAGGGCTGACAAGAGCCTAGTATAGTCTAATAGAGCCTGTTAGAGTCTAGTAAGGCATAGAACACCCTAGTTTAGCCTATTCCAGCCGGACCCAGCCCTGTATAGCCTAGTACAGTCATCTAACTACCCCCATACCCTATGCTATTCTCCCACTGGGCTGAACTTGGGTGTGCTGGAATGTGCTGGGCTGTGCTGGGCTCTGGTGGGCTGTAATGGGCTCTGGTGGGCTGTGCTGGACTCTCTTAGGTTGTACGGGGTAGTACTGCACTATAGCTTAGACATTTTCATGTAAAACTATTGCCGGTGGACACAAACTCATGTAAAACCATTGCCCGTGGACACATTGGTTAATCTCAAGTGCAAAGGGGCTACAGGGCTGACAAGAGCCTAGTAAAGCCTAATAGAGCCTGTTAGAGTCTAGTAAGGCATAGAACACCCTAGTTTAGCCTATTCCAGCCGGACCCAGCCCTGTATAGCCTAGTACAGTCATCTAACTACCCCCATACCCTATGCTATTCTCCCACTGGGATGGTATTGGGTGTGCTGGAATGTGCTGGGCTGTGCTGGGCTCTGGTGGGCTGTAATGGGCTCTGGTGGGCTGTGCTGGGCTCTGTTAGGTTGTACGGGGCAATACTGCACTATAGCCTAGACATTTTCATGTAAAACTATTGCCGGTGGACACAAACTCATGTAAAGCTATTGCCCGTGGAAACAGTGGTTAATCTCAAGTGCAAAGGGGCTACAGGGCTGACAAGAGCCTAGGACAGCCTAATAGAGCCTATTAGACTCTAGTATGGCATAGAACATTCTATTCTAGCCTATTCCAGCTGGACCCAGCCCTTTATAGCCTAGTACAGTCGTATAACTACCCCCATAACCTAGGCTATTCTCCCACTGGGCTGGTCTTGGGTGTGCTGGAATGTGCTGGGCTGTGCTGGGCTCTGGTGGGCTGTAATGGGCTCTGGTGGGCTGTGCTGGACTCTCTTAGGTTGTACGGGGTAGTACTGCACTATAGCTTAGACATTTTCATGTAAAACTATTGCCGGTGGACACAAACTCATGTAAAACTATTGCCCGTGGACACAGTGGTTAATCTCAAGTGCAAAGGGGCTACAGGGCTGACAAGAGCCTAGGACATTCTAATAGAGCCTATTAGGCTCTAGTATGGCATAGAACATTCTATTCTAGCCTATTCCAGCTGGACCCAGCCCTTTATAGCCTAGTACAGTCGTATAACTACCCCCATAACCTAGGCTATTCTCCCACTGGGCTGGTCTTGGGTGTGCTGGAATGTGCTGGGCTGTGCTGGGCTCTGGTGGACTATAATGGGCTCTGGTGGGCTGTGCTGGGCTCTGTTAGGTTGTACGGGGCAATACTGCACTATAGCCTAGACATTTTCATGTAAAACTATTGCCGGTGGACACAAACTCATGTAAAACTATTGCCCGTGGACACATTGGTTAATCTCAAGTGCAAAGGGGCTACAGGGCTGACAAGAGCCTAGTACAGCCTAATAGAGCCTGTTAGAGTCTAGTAAGGCATAGAACACCCTAGTTTAGCCTATTCCAGCCAGACCCAGCCCTGTATAGCCTAGTACAGTCATCTAACTACCCCCATACCCTATGCTATTCTCCCACTGGGCTGGACTTGGGTGTGCTGGAATGTCCTGAGCTGTGCTGGGCTCTGGTGGGCTGTAATGGGCTCTGGTGGGCTGTGCTGGGCTCTGTTAGGTTGTACGGGGCAATACTGCACTATAGCCTAGACATTTTCATGTAAAACTATTGCCGGTGGACACAAACTCATGTAAAACTATTGCCCGTGGACACATTGGTTAATCTCAAGTGCAAAGGGGCTACAGGGCTGACAAGAGCCTAGTACAGCCTAATAGAGCCTGTTAGAGTCTAGTAAGGCATAGAACACCCTAGTTTAGCCTATTCCAGCCGGACCCAGCCCTGTATAGCCTAGTACAGTCATCTAACTACCCCCATACCCTATGCTATTCTCCCACTGGGATGGTATTGGGTGTGCTGGAATGTGCTGGGCTGTGCTGGGCTCTGGTGGGCTGTAATGGGCTCTTGTGGGCTGTGCTGGGCTCTGTTAGGTTGTACGGGGCAGTACTGTACTATAGCTTAGACATTTTCATGTAAAACTATTGCCGGTGGACACAAACTCATGTAAATCTATTGCCCGTGGACACATTGGTTAATCTCAAGTGTAAAGGGGCTACAGGGCTGACAAGAGCCTAGTAAAGCCTACTAGAGCCTGTTAGAGTCTAGTAAGGCATAGAACACCCTAGTTTAGCCTATTCCAGCCGGACCCAGTCCTAGCCTAGTACAGTCATCTAACTACCCCCATACCCTCTGCTATTCTCCCACTGCGCTGAACTTGGGTGTGCTGGAATGTGCTGGGCTCTGGTGGGCTGTAATGGGCTCTGGTGGGCTGTGCTGGGCTCTGTTAGGTTGTACGGGGCAGTACTGCACTATAGCTTAGACATTTTCATGTAAAACTATTGCCGGTGGACACAAACTCATGTAAAGCTATTGCCCGTGGACAGAGTCGGTAATCTCAAGTGCAAAAGGGCTACAGGGCTGACAAGAGCCTAGGACAGCCTAATAGAGCCTATTAGACTCTAGTATGGCATAGAACATTCTATTCTAGCCTTTATAGCCTAGTACAGTCGTATAACTACCCCCATAACCTAGGCTATTCTCCCACTGGGCTGGTCTTGGGTGTGCTGGAATGTGCTGGGCTGTGCTGGGCTCTGGTGGGCTGTAATGGGCTCTGGTGGGCTGTGCTGGACTCTCTTAGGTTGTACGGGGTAGTACTGCACTATAGCTTAGACATTTTCATGTAAAACTATTGCCGGTGGACACAAACTCATGTAAATCTATTGCCCGTGGACACAGTGGTTAATCTCAAGTGCAAAGGGGCTACAGGGCTGACAAGAGCCTAGGACAGCCTAATAGAGCCTATTAGACTCTAGTATGGCATAGAACATTCTATTCTAGCCTATTCCAGCTGGACCCAGCCCTTTATAGCCTAGTACAGTCGTATAACTACCCCCATAACCTAGGCTATTCTCCCACTGGGCTGGTCTTGGGTGTGCTGGAATGTGCTGGGCTGTGCTGGGCTCTGGTGGACTATAATGGGCTCTGGTGGGCTGTGCTGGGCTCTGTTAGGTTGTACGGGGCAATACTGCACTATAGCCTAGAAATTTTCATGTAAAACTATTGCCGGTGGACACAAACTCATGTAAAACTATTGCCCGTGGACACATTGGTTAATCTCAAGTGCAAAGGGGCTACAGGGCTGACAAGAGCCTAGTACAGCCTAATAGAGCCTGTTAGAGTCTAGTAAGGTATAGAACACCCTAGTTTAGCCTATTCCAGCCGGACCCAGCCCTGTATAGCCTAGTACAGTCATCTAACTACCCCCATACCCTATGCTATTCTCCCACTAGGCTGGACTTGGGTGTGCTGGAATGTCCTGGGCTGTGCTGGGCTCTGGTGGGCTGTAATGGGCTCTGGTGGGCTGTGCTGGGCTCTGTTAGGTTGTACGGGGCAGTACTGCACTATAGCTTAGACATTTTCATGTAAAACTATTGCCGGTGGACACAAACTCATGTAAAGCTATTGCCCGTGGACAGAGTCGGTAATCTCAAGTGCAAAAGGGCTACAGGGCTGACAAGAGCCTAGGACAGCCTAATAGAGCCTATTAGACTCTAGTATGGCATAGAACATTCTATTCTAGCCTTTATAGCCTAGTACAGTCGTATAACTACCCCCATAACCTAGGCTATTCTCCCACTGGGCTGGTCTTGGGTGTGCTGGAATGTGCTGGGCTGTGCTGGGCTCTGGTGGGCTGTAATGGGCTCTGGTGGGCTGTGCTGGACTCTCTTAGGTTGTACGGGGTAGTACTGCACTATAGCTTAGACATTTTCATGTAAAACTATTGCCGGTGGACACAAACTCATGTAAATCTATTGCCCGTGGACACAGTGGTTAATCTCAAGTGCAAAGGGGCTACAGGGCTGACAAGAGCCTAGGACAGCCTAATAGAGCCTATTAGACTCTAGTATGGCATAGAACATTCTATTCTAGCCTATTCCAGCTGGACCCAGCCCTTTATAGCCTAGTACAGTCGTATAACTACCCCCATAACCTAGGCTATTCTCCCACTGGGCTGGTCTTGGGTGTGCTGGAATGTGCTGGGCTGTGCTGGGCTCTGGTGGACTATAATGGGCTCTGGTGGGCTGTGCTGGGCTCTGTTAGGTTGTACGGGGCAATACTGCACTATAGCCTAGAAATTTTCATGTAAAACTATTGCCGGTGGACACAAACTCATGTAAAACTATTGCCCGTGGACACATTGGTTAATCTCAAGTGCAAAGGGGCTACAGGGCTGACAAGAGCCTAGTACAGCCTAATAGAGCCTGTTAGAGTCTAGTAAGGTATAGAACACCCTAGTTTAGCCTATTCCAGCCGGACCCAGCCCTGTATAGCCTAGTACAGTCATCTAACTACCCCCATACCCTATGCTATTCTCCCACTAGGCTGGACTTGGGTGTGCTGGAATGTCCTGGGCTGTGCTGGGCTCTGGTGGGCTGTAATGGGCTCTGGTGGGCTGTGCTGGGCTCTGTTAGGTTGTACGGGGCAGTACTGCACTATAGCTTAGACATTTTCATGTAAAACTATTGCCGGTGGACACAAACTCATGTAAAGCTATTGCCCGTGGACAGAGTCGGTAATCTCAAGTGCAAAAGGGCTACAGGGCTGACAAGAGCCTAGGACAGCCTAATAGAGCCTATTAGACTCTAGTATGGCATAGAACATTCTATTCTAGCCTTTATAGCCTAGTACAGTCGTATAACTACCCCCATAACCTAGGCTATTCTCCCACTGGGCTGGTCTTGGGTGTGCTGGAATGTGCTGGGCTGTGCTGGGCTCTGGTGGGCTGTAATGGGCTCTGGTGGGCTGTGCTGGACTCTCTTAGGTTGTACGGGGTAGTACTGCACTATAGCTTAGACATTTTCATGTAAAACTATTGCCGGTGGACACAAACTCATGTAAATCTATTGCCCGTGGACACAGTGGTTAATCTCAAGTGCAAAGGGGCTACAGGGCTGACAAGAGCCTAGGACAGCCTAATAGAGCCTATTAGACTCTAGTATGGCATAGAACATTCTATTCTAGCCTATTCCAGCTGGACCCAGCCCTTTATAGCCTAGTACAGTCGTATAACTACCCCCATAACCTAGGCTATTCTCCCACTGGGCTGGTCTTGGGTGTGCTGGAATGTGCTGGGCTGTGCTGGGCTCTGGTGGACTATAATGGGCTCTGGTGGGCTGTGCTGGGCTCTGTTAGGTTGTACGGGGCAATACTGCACTATAGCCTAGAAATTTTCATGTAAAACTATTGCCGGTGGACACAAACTCATGTAAAACTATTGCCCGTGGACACATTGGTTAATCTCAAGTGCAAAGGGGCTACAGGGCTGACAAGAGCCTAGTACAGCCTAATAGAGCCTGTTAGAGTCTAGTAAGGTATAGAACACCCTAGTTTAGCCTATTCCAGCCGGACCCAGCCCTGTATAGCCTAGTACAGTCATCTAACTACCCCCATACCCTATGCTATTCTCCCACTAGGCTGGACTTGGGTGTGCTGGAATGTCCTGGGCTGTGCTGGGCTCTGGTGGGCTGTAATGGGCTCTGGTGGGCTGTGATGGGCTCTGTTAGGTTGTACGGGGCAGTACTGCACTATAGCTTAGACATTTTCATGTAAATCTATTGCCGGTGGACACAAACTCATGTAAAGCTATTGCCCGTGGACACAGTGGTTAATCTCAAGTGCAAAGGGGCTACAGGGCTGACAAGAGCCTAGTAAAGCCTAATAGAGCCTGTTAGAGTCTAGTAAGGCATAGAACACCCTAGTTTAGCCTATTCCAGCCGGACCCAGCCCTGTATAGCCTAGTACAGTCATCTAACTACCCCCATACCCTATGCTATTCTCCCACTGGGATGGTATTGGGTGTGCTGGAATGTGCTGGGCTGTGCTGGGCTCTGGTGGGCTGTAATGGGCTCTGGTGGGCTGTGCTGGGCTCTGTTAGGTTGTACGGGGCAATACTGCACTATAGCCTAGACATTTTCATGTAAAACTATTGCCGGTGGACACAAACTCATGTAAATCTATTGCCCGTGGACACAGTGGTTAATCTCAAGTGCAAAGGGGCTACAGGGCTGACAAGAGCCTAGGACAGCCTAATAGAGCCTATTAGACTCTAGTATGGCATAGAACATTCTATTCTAGCCTATTCCAGCTGGACCCAGCCCTTTATAGCCTAGTACAGTCGTATAACTACCCCCATAACCTAGGCTATTCTCCCACTGGGCTGGTCTTGGGTGTGCTGGAATGTGCTGGGCTGTGCTGGGCTCTGGTGGACTATAATGGGCTCTGGTGGGCTGTGCTGGGCTCTGTTAGGTTGTACGGGGCAATACTGCACTATAGCCTAGAAATTTTCATGTAAAACTATTGCCGGTGGACACAAACTCATGTAAAACTATTGCCCGTGGACACATTGGTTAATCTCAAGTGCAAAGGGGCTACAGGGCTGACAAGAGCCTAGTACAGCCTAATAGAGCCTGTTAGAGTCTAGTAAGGTATAGAACACCCTAGTTTAGCCTATTCCAGCCGGACCCAGCCCTGTATAGCCTAGTACAGTCATCTAACTACCCCCATACCCTATGCTATTCTCCCACTAGGCTGGACTTGGGTGTGCTGGAATGTCCTGGGCTGTGCTGGGCTCTGGTGGGCTGTAATGGGCTCTGGTGGGCTGTGATGGGCTCTGTTAGGTTGTACGGGGCAGTACTGCACTATAGCTTAGACATTTTCATGTAAATCTATTGCCGGTGGACACAAACTCATGTAAAGCTATTGCCCGTGGACACAGTGGTTAATCTCAAGTGCAAAGGGGCTACAGGGCTGACAAGAGCCTAGTAAAGCCTAATAGAGCCTGTTAGAGTCTAGTAAGGCATAGAACACCCTAGTTTAGCCTATTCCAGCCGGACCCAGCCCTGTATAGCCTAGTACAGTCATCTAACTACCCCCATACCCTATGCTATTCTCCCACTGGGATGGTATTGGGTGTGCTGGAATGTGCTGGGCTGTGCTGGGCTCTGGTGGGCTGTAATGGGCTCTGGTGGGCTGTGCTGGGCTCTGTTAGGTTGTACGGGGCAATACTGCACTATAGCCTAGACATTTTCATGTAAAACTATTGCCGGTGGACACAAACTCATGTAAAGCTATTGCCCGTGGAAACAGTGGTTAATCTCAAGTGCAAAGGGGCTACAGGGCTGACAAGAGCCTAGGACAGCCTAATAGAGCCTATTAGACTCTAGTATGGCACAGAACATTCTATTCTAGCCTATTCCAGCTGGACCCAGCCCTTTATAGCCTAGTACAGTCGTATAACTACCCCCATAACCTAGGCTATTCTCCCACTGGGCTGGTCTTGGGTGTGCTGGAATGTGCTGGGCTGTGCTGGGCTCTGGTGGGCTGTAATGGGCTCTGGTGGGCTGTGCTGGACTCTCTTAGGTTGTACGGGGTAGTACTGCACTATAGCTTAGACATTTTCATGTAAAACTATTGCCGGTGGACACAAACTCATGTAAAACTATTGCCCGTGGACACAGTGGTTAATCTCAAGTGCAAAAGGGCTACAGGGCTGACAAGAGCCTAGGACAGCCTAATAGAGCCTATTAGACTCTAGTATGGCATAGAACATTCTATTCTAGCCTATTCCAGCTGGACCCAGCCCTTTATAGCCTAGTACAGTCGTATAACTACCCCCATAACCTAGGCTATTCTCCCACTGGGCTGGTCTTGGGTGTGCTGGAATGTGCTGGGCTGTGCTGGGCTCTGGTGGACTATAATGGGCTCTGGTGGGCTGTGCTGGGCTCTGTTAGGTTGTACGGGGCAATACTGCACTATAGCCTAGACATTTTCATGTAAAACTATTGCCGGTGGACACAAACTCATGTAAAACTATTGCCCGTGGACACATTGGTTAATCTCAAGTGCAAAGGGGCTACAGGGCTGACAAGAGCCTAGTACAGCCTAATAGAGCCTGTTAGAGTCTAGTAAGGCATAGAACACCCTAGTTTAGCCTATTCCAGCCAGACCCAGCCCTGTATAGCCTAGTACAGTCATCTAACTACCCCCATACCCTATGCTATTCTCCCACTGGGCTGGACTTGGGTGTGCTGGAATGTCCTGAGCTGTGCTGGGCTCTGGTGGGCTGTAATTGGCTCTGGTGGGCTGTGCTGGGCTCTGTTAGGTTGTACGGGGCAATACTGCACTATAGCCTAGACATTTTCATGTAAAACTATTGCCGGTGGACACAAACTCATGTAAAACTATTGCCCGTGGACACATTGGTTAATCTCAAGTGCAAAGGGGCTACAGGGCTGACAAGAGCCTAGGACAGCCTAATAGAGCCTATTAGACTCTAGTATGGCATAGAACATTCTATTCTAGCCTATTCCAGCTGGACCCAGCCCTTTATAGCCTTGTACAGTCGTATAACTACCCCCATAACCCAGGCTATTCTCCCACTGGGCTGGTCTTGGGTGTGCCGGAATGTGCTGGGCTGTGCTGGGCTCTGGTGGGCTGTAATGGGCTCTGGTGTGCTGGGCTCTGTTAGGTTGTACGGGGCAATACTCTACTATAGCCTAGAAACTTTCATGTAAAACTATTGCCGGTGGACACAAACTCATTTAAAACTATTGCCCGTGGACACAGTGGTTAATCTCAAGTGCAAAGGGGCTACAGGGCTGACAAGAGCCTAGTACAGCCTAATAGAGCCTGTTAGAGTCTAGTAAGGCATAGAACACCCTAGTTTAGCCTATTCCAGCCGGACCCAGCCCTGTATAGCCTAGTACAGTCAACTAACTACCCCCATACCCTATGCTATTCTCCCACTGGGCTGAACTTGGGTGTGCTGGAATGTGCTGGGCTGTGCTGGGCTCTGGTGGGCTGTAATGGGCTCTGGTGGGCTGTGCTGGGCTCTGTTAGGTTGTACGGGGCAGTACTGAACTCTAGCTTAGACATTTTCATGTAAAACTATTGCCGGTGGACACAAACTCATATAAAACTATTGCCCGTGGACACATTGGTTAATCTCAAGTGTAAAGGGGCTATAGGTTTGACAAGAGCCTAGTACAGCCTAATAGAGCCTGTTAGAGTCTAGTAAGGCATAGAACACCCTAGTTTAGCCTATTCCAGCCGGACCCAGCCCTGTATAGCCTAGTACAGACATCTAACTACCCCCATACCCTATGCTATTCTCCCACTGGGATGGTATTGGGTGTGCTGGAATGTGCTGGGCTGTGCTGGGCTCTGGTGGGCTGTAATGGGCTCTGGTGGGCTGTGCTGGGCTCTGTTAGGTTGTACGGGGCACTACTGTACTATAGCTTAGACATTTTCATGTAAAACTATTGCCGGTGGACACAAACTCATGTAAAACTATTGCCCGTGGACACATTGGTTAATCTCAAGTGCAAAGGGGCTACAGGGCTGACAAGAGCCTAGTAAAGCCTAATAGAGCCTGTTAGAGTCTAGTAAGGCATAGAACACCCTAGTTTAGCCTATTCCAGCCGGACCCAGCCCTATATAGCCTAGTACAGTCAACTAACTACCCCCATACCCTATGCTATTCTCCCACTGGGCTGAACTTGGGTGTGCTGGAATGTGCTGGGCTGTGCTGGGCTCTGGTGGGCTGTAATGGGCTCTGGTGGGCTGTGCTGGGCTCTGTTAGGTTGTACGGGGCAATACTGCACTATAGCCTAGAAATCTTCATGTAAAACTATTGCCGGTGGACACAAACTCATGTACATCTATTACCCGTGGACGCATTGGTTAATCTCAAGTGCAAAGGGGCTACAGGGCTGACAAGAGCCTAGTACAGCCTAATAGAGCCTGTTAGAGTCTAGTAAGGCATAGAACACCCTAGTTTAGCCTATTCCAGCCGGACCCAGCCCTGTATAGCCTAGTACAGACATCTAACTACCCCCATACCCTATGCTATTCTCCCACTAGGCTGGACTTGGGTGTGCTGGAATGTCCTGGGCTGTGCTGGGCTCTGGTGGGCTGTAATGGGCTCTTGTGGGCTGTGCTGGGCTCTGTTAGGTTGTACGGGGCAGTACTGTACTATAGCTTAGACATTTTCATGTAAAACTATTGCCGGTGGACACAAACTCATGTAAATCTATTGCCCGTGGACACATTGGTTAATCTCAAGTGTAAAGGGGCTACAGGGCTGACAAGAGCCTAGTAAAGCCTAATAGAGCCTGTTAGAGTCTAGTAAGGCATAGAACACCCTAGTTTAGCCTATTCCAGCCGGACCCAGTCCTAGCCTAGTACAGTCATCTAACTACCCCCATACCCTCTGCTATTCTCCCACTGCGCTGAACTTGGGTGTGCTGGAATGTGCTGGGCTCTGGTGGGCTTTAATGGGCTCTGGTGGGCTGTGCTGGGCTCTGTTAGGTTGTACGGGGCAGTACTGCACTATAGCTTAGACATTTTCATGTAAAACTATTGCCGGTGGACACAAACTCATGTAAAGCTATTGCCCGTGGACAGAGTCGGTAATCTCAAGTGCAAAAGGGCTACAGGGCTGACAAGAGCCTAGGACAGCCTAATAGAGCCTATTAGACTCTAGTATGGCATAGAACATTCTATTCTAGCCTTTATAGCCTAGTACAGTCGTATAACTACCCCCATAACCTAGGCTATTCTCCCACTGGGCTGGTCTTGGGTGTGCTGGAATGTGCTGGGCTGTGCTGGGCTCTGGTGGGCTGTAATGGGCTCTGGTGGGCTGTGCTGGACTCTCTTAGGTTGTACGGGGTAGTACTGCACTATAGCTTAGACATTTTCATGTAAAACTATTGCCGGTGGACACAAACTCATGTAAATCTATTGCCCGTGGACACAGTGGTTAATCTCAAGTGCAAAGGGGCTACAGGGCTGACAAGAGCCTAGGACAGCCTAATAGAGCCTATTAGACTCTAGTATGGCATAGAACATTCTATTCTAGCCTATTCCAGCTGGACCCAGCCCTTTATAGCCTAGTACAGTCGTATAACTACCCCCATAACCTAGGCTATTCTCCCACTGGGCTGGTCTTGGGTGTGCTGAAATGTGCTGGGCTGTGCTGGGCTCTGGTGGGCTTTAATGGGCTCTGGTGGGCTGTGCTGGGCTCTGTTAGGTTGTACGGGGCAATACTGCACTATAGCCTAGAAATCTTCATTTAAAACTATTGCCGGTGGACACAAACTCATGTAAAACTATTGCCCGTGGACACATTGGTTAATCTCAAGTGCAAAGGGGCTACAGGGCTGACAAGAGCCTAGTACAGCCTAATAGAGCCTGTTAGAGTCTAGTAAGGCATAGAACACCCTAGTTTAGCCTATTCCAGCCGGACCCAGCCCTGTATAGCCTAGTAGAGACATCTAACTACCCCCATACCCTATGCTATTCTCCCACTAGGCTGGACTTGGGTGTGCTGGAATGTCCTGGGCTGTGCTGGGCTCTGGTGGGCTGTAATGGGCTCTTGTGGGCTGTGCTGGGCTCTGTTAGGTTGTACGGGGCAGTACTGTACTATAGCTTAGACATTTTCATGTAAAACTATTGCCGGTGGACACAAACTCATGTAAATCTATTGCCCGTGGACACATTGGTTAATCTCAAGTGTAAAGGGGCTACAGGGCTGACAAGAGCCTAGTAAAGCCTAATAGAGCCTGTTCGAGTCTAGTAAGGCATAGAACACCCTAGTGTAGCCTATTCCAGCCGGACCCAGTCCTAGCTTAGTACAGTCATCTAACTACCCCCATACCCTCTGCTATTCTCCCACTGGGCTGAACTTGGGTGTGCTGGAATGTGCTGGGCTGTGCTGGGCTCTGGTGGGCTGTAATGGGCTCTGGTGGGCTGTGCTGGGCTCTGTTAGGTTGTACGGGGCAGTACTGCACTATAGCTTAGACATTTTCATGTAAAACTATTGCCGGTGGACACAAACTCATTTAAAACTATTGCCCGTGGACACATTGGTTAATCTCAAGTGCAAAGGGGCTGCAGGAATGACAAGAGCCTAGTACAGCCTAAAAGAGCCTATTAGAGTCTGGTAAGGCATAGAACACCCTAGTTTAGCCTATTCCAGCCGGACCCAGCCCTGTATAGCCTAGTACAGTCATCTAACTACCCCCATACCCTATGCTATTCTCCCACTGGGCTGGACTTGGGTGTGCTGGAATGTCCTGGGCTGTGCTGGGCTCTGGTGGGCTTTAATGGGCTCTGGTGGGCTGTGCTGGGCTCTATTAGGTTGTACGGGGCAATACTGCACTATAGCCTAGAAATTTTCATTTAAAACTATTGCCGGTGGACACAAACTCATGTAAAACTATTGCCCGTGGACACATTGGTTAATCTCAAGTGCAAAGGGGCCACAAGGCTGACAAGAGCCTAGTACAGCCTAATAGAGCCTGTTAGAGTCTAGTAAGGCATAGAACACCCTAGTTTAGCCTATTCCAGCCGGAACCAGCCCTGTATAGCCTAGTACAGTCATCTAACTACCCCCATACCCTATGCTATTCTCCCACTGGGCTGAACTTGGGTGTGCTGAAATGTTCTGGGCTGTGCTGGGCTCTGGTGGGCTGTAATGGGCTCTGGTGGGCTGTGCTGGGCTCTGTTAGGTTGTACGGGGCAATACTGCACTATAGCCTAGAAATCTTCATGTAAAACTATTGCCGGTGGACACAAACTCATGTAAAACTATTGCCCGTGGACACATTGGTTAATCTCAAGTGCAAAGGGGCTACAGGGCTGACAAGAGCCTAGTACAGCCTAATAGAGCCTGTTAGAGTCTAGTAAGGCATAGAACACCCTAGTTTAGCCTATTCCAGCCGGACCCAGCCCTGTATAGCCTAGTACAGACATCTAAGTACCCCCATACCCTATGCTATTCTCCCACTAGGCTGGACTTGGGTGTGCTGGAATGTCCTGGGCTGTGCTGGGCTCTGTTAGGTTGTACGGGGCAGTACTGTACTATAGCTTAGACATTTTCATGTAAAACTATTGCCGGTGGACACAAACTCATGTAAATCTATTGCCCGTGGACACATTGGTTAATCTCAAGTGTAAAGGGGCTACAGGGCTGACAAGAGCCTAGTAAAGCCTAATAGAGCCTGTTAGAGTCTAGTAAGGCATAGAACACCCTAGTTTAGCCTATTCCAGCCGGACCCAGTCCTAGCCTAGTACAGTCATCTAACTACCCCCATACCCTCTGCTATTCTCCCACTGGGCTGAACTTGGGTGTGCTGGAATGTGCTGGGCTGTGCTGGGCTCTGGTGGGCTGTAATGGGCTCTGGTGGGCTGTGCTGGGCTCTGTTAGGTTGTACGGGCAGTACTGCACTATAGCTTAGACATTTTCATGTAAAACTATTGCCGGTGGACACAAACTCATGTAAAGCTATTGCCCGTGGACAGAGTCGGTAATCTCAAGTGCAAAGGGGCTACAGGGCTGACAAGAGCCTAGGACAGCCTAATAGAGCCTATTAGACTCTAGTATGGCATAGAACATTCTATTCTAGCCTTTATAGCCTAGTACAGTCGTATAACTACCCCCATAACCTAGGCTATTCTCCCACTGGGCTGGTCTTGGGTGTGCTGGAATGTGCTGGGCTGTGCTGGGCTCTGGTGGGCTGTAATGGGCTCTGGTGGGCTGTGCTGGACTCTCTTAGGTTGTACGGGGTAGTACTGCACTATAGCTTAGACATTTTCATGTAAAACTATTGCCGGTGGACACAAACTCATGTAAATCTATTGCCCGTGGACACAGTGGTTAATCTCAAGTGCAAAGGGGCTACAGGGCTGACAAGAGCCTAGGACAGCCTAATAGAGCCTATTAGACTCTAGTATGGCATAGAACATTCTATTCTAGCCTATTCCAGCTGGACCCAGCCCTTTATAGCCTAGTACAGTCGTATAACTACCCCCATAACCTAGGCTATTCTCCCACTAGGCAGGTTTTGGGTGTGCTGGAATGTGCTGGGCTGTGCTGGGCTCTGGTGGACTATAATGGGCTCTGGTGGGCTGTGCTGGGCTCTGTTAGGTTGTACGGGGCAATACTGCACTATAGCCTAGAAATTTTCATGTAAAACTATTGCCGGTGGACACAAACTCATGTAAAACTATTGCCGGTGGACACAAACTCATGTAAAACTATTGCCCGTGGACACATTGGTTAATCTCAAGTGCAAAGGGGCTACAGGGCTGACAAGAGCCTAGTACAGCCTAATAGAGCCTGTTAGAGTCTAGTAAGGCATAGAACACCCTAGTTTAGCCTATTCCAGCCAGACCCAGCCCTGTATAGCCTAGTACAGTCATCTAACTACCCCCATACCCTATGCTATTCTCCCACTGGGCTGGACTTGGGTGTGCTGGAATGTGCTGGGCTCTGGTGGGCTGTAATGGGCTCTGGTGGGCTGTGCTGGGCTCTGTTAGGTTGTACGGGGCAATACTGCACTATAGCCTAGACATTTTCATGTAAAACTATTGCCGGTGGACACAAACTCATGTAAAACTATTGCCCGTGGACACATTGGTTAATCTCAAGTGCAAAGGGGCTACAGGGCTGACAAGAGCCTAGTACAGCCTAATAGAGCCTGTTAGAGTCTAGTAAGGCATAGAACACCCTAGTTTAGCCTATTCCAGTCGGACCCAGCCCTGTATAGCCTAGTACAGTCAACTAACTACCCCCATACCCTATGCTATTCTCCCACTGGGCTGAACTTGGGTGTGCTGGAATGTGCTGGGCTGTGCTGGGCTCTGGTGGGCTGTAATGGGCTCTGGTGGGCTGTGCTGGGCTCTGTTAGGTTGTACGGGGCAGTACTGCACTATAGCTTAGACATTTTCATGTAAAACTATTGTCGGTGGACACAAACTCATGTAAAACTATTGCCCGTGGACACATTGGTTAATTTCAAGTGTAAAGGGGCTACAGGGCTGACAAGAGCCTAGTACAGCCTAATAGAGCCTGTTAGAGTCTAGTAAGGCATAGAACACCCTAGTTTAGCCTATTCCAGCAGGACCCAGCCCTGTATAGCCTAGTACAGTCAACTAACTACCCCCATACCCTATGCTATTCTCCCACTGGGCTGAACTTGGCTGTGCTGGAATGTGCTGGGCTGTGCTGGGCTCTGATGGGCTGTAATGGGCTCTGGTGGGCTGTGCTGGGCTCTGTTTGGTTGTACGGGGCAGTACTGCACTATAGCTTAGACATTTTCATGTAAATCTATTGCCGGTGGACACAAACTCATGTAAAACTATTGCCCGTGGACACAGTGGTTAATCTCAAGTGCAAAGGGGCTACAGGGCTGACAAGAGCCTAGGACAGCCTAATAGAGCCTATTAGACTCTAGTATGGCATAGAACATTCTATTCTAGCCTATTCCAGCTGGACCCAGCCCTTTATAGCCTTGTACAGTCGTATAACTACCCCCATAACCCAGGCTATTCTCCCACTGGGCTGGTCTTGGGTGTGTCGGAATGTGCTGGGCTGTGCTGGACTCTGGTGGGCTGTAATGGGCTCTGGTGGGCTGTGCTGGGCTCTGTTAGGTTGTACGGGGCAATACTCTACTATAGCCTAGAAACTTTCATGTAAAACTATTGCCGGTGGACACAAACTCATTTAAAACTATTGCCCGTGGACACAGTGGTTAATCTCAAGTGCAAAGGGGCTACAGGGCTGACAAGAGCCTAGTACAGCCTAAAAGAGCCTATTAGAGTCTGGTAAGGCATAGAACACCCTAGTTTAGCCTATTCCAGCCGGACCCAGCCCTGTATAGCCTAGTACAGTCATCTAACTACCCCCATACCCTATGCTATTCTCCCACTGGGCTGGACTTGGGTGTGCTGGAATGTCCTGGGCTGTGCTGGGCTCTGGTGGGCTTTAATGGGCTCTGGTGGGCTGTGCTGGGCTCTATTAGGTTGTACGGGGCAATACTGCACTATAGCCTAGAAATCTTCATGTAAAACTATTGCCGGTGGACACAAACTCATGTACATCTATTGCCCGTGGACACATTGGTTAATCTCAAGTGCAAAGGGGCTACAGGGCTGACAAGAGCCTAGTACAGCCTAATAGAGCTTGTTAGAGTCTAGTAAGGCATAGAACACCCTAGTTTAGCCTATTCCAGCCGGACCCAGCCCTGTATAGCCTAGTACAGTCATCTAACTACCCCCATACCCTATGCTATTCTCCCACTGGGCTGGACTTGGGTGTGCTGGAATGTCCTGGGCTGTGCTGGGCTCTGGTGGGCTTTAATGGGCTCTGGTGGGCTGTGCTGGGCTCTATTAGGTTGTACGGGGCAATACTGCACTATAGCCTACAAATTTTCATTTAAAACTATTGCCGGTGGACACAAACTCATGTAAAACTATTGCCCGTGGACACATTGGTTAATCTCAAGTGCAAAGGGGCCACAAGGCTGACAAGAGCCTAGTACAGCCTAATAGAGCCTGTTAGAGTCTAGTAAGGCATAGAACACCCTAGTTTAGCCTATTCCAGCCGGACCCAGCCCTGTATAGCCTAGTACAGTCATCTAACTACCCCCATACCCTATGCTATTCTCCCACTGGGCTGAACTTGGGTGTGCTGAAATGTGCTGGGCTGTGCTGGGCTCTGGTGGGCTGTAATGGGCTCTGGTGGGCTGTGCTGGGCTCTGTTAGGTTGTACGGGGCAATACTGCACTATAGCTTAGACATTTTCATGTAAAACTATTGCCGGTGGACACAAACTCATGTAAAACTATTGCCCGTGGACACATTGGTTAATCTCAAGTGCAAAGGGGCTACAGGGCTGACAAGAGCCTAGTACAGCCTAATAGAGCCTGTTAGAGTCTAGTAAGGCATAGAACACCCTAGTTTAGCCTATTCCAGCAGGACCCAGCCCTGTATACCCATGTACAGTCATCTAACTACCCACATACCCTATAGGCTATTCTCCCACTGGGCTGGACTTGGGTGTGCTGGAATATGCTGGGCTGTGCTGGGCTCTGGTGGAATTTAATGGGCTCTGGTGGGCTGAGCAGGGCTCTGTTAGGTTGTACGGGCCAGTACTGCACTATAGCCTAGAAATGTTATTGTAAAACTATTGCCGGTGGACACAAACTCATGTAAAACTATTGCCCGTGGACACAGTGGTTAATCTGAAGTGCAAAGGGGCTATAGGGCTGACAAGAGCCTAGTACAGCCTAATAGAGCCTATTAGAGTCTAGTAAGGCATAGAACACCCTAGTTTAGCCTATTCCAGCCGGACCCAGCCCTGTATAGCCTAGTACAGTCATCTAACTACCCACATACCCTATAGGCTATTCTCCCACTGGGCTGGACTTGGGTGTGCTGGAATGTGCTGGGCTGTGCTGGGCTCTGGTGGGCTGTAATGGGCTCTGTTAGGTTGTACGGGGCAATACTGCACTATTCCCTAGAAATGTTCATGTAAAACTATTGCCGGTGGACACAAACTCATGTAAAACTATTGCCCGTGGACACAGTGGTTAATTCACACAGCCACCAGCTGGCGACAATTGAGTTAATTGATTGGAATGTTAGGTGATCAGCTTGCAAACACCTCTCTGAAGATGACAGCATTGGTCTGGCTATAAATATACCTGAACTTAGCTGCCTGCAATATCCAAACTGTACTCAAAGATTACACACATTATACATGAAAATTAATGTTGTTACAAAAATACACACATTATGCATGAAAATGTATGTTGTTAGGAAAATATTAATTATTATTATTCACTGATATTTTCTGAATATTAGATCATTGTTCATTATTGAACATAAAATAAAAATAATTATTGTCCTGCCTCAAACAATGTTTTGTAGCCATTTACAAAATATAGCAGAGACTGTATTAGGAATTGAATTATTTTATTATCAAATGGTTTATTCTTATTGGCACTTCTTAAACAAATAGCTTCTCTCATACAACATATCTTGAAGGCTGCAATACCAATAATGAAAGTAGCTATTTTACATAATAGTAATAGTAATAAAGGATAAAGAAAGTTTCATTTTCTACCTCACTCAAATCAAAGTATTCACATAATTATGTCTTCCTCAGCTAGCCCCCTGTATCTCTTTTTCATATTTGTGCACAACTTGACCTCTGACTTTTAGATAAATTATATGAAACATATATATATATATATATATATATATATATATATATATATATATATATATATATATATATATATATATATATATATATATTATATATATATGTATATATATATATATATATATATATATATATATATATATATATATATATATATATATATATATATATATATATATATATATATATATATAACCACTGTGTCCACGGGCAATAGTTTTACATGAGTTTGTGTCCACCGCCAATAATTTTACATGAACATTTCTAGGCGATAGTGCAGTACTGCCCCATACAGCCTAACAGAGCCCAGCACAGCCCACCAGAGCCCAATACAGCCCACCAGAGCCCAGCAGTTCATTACATTCCAGCACACCCAAGTCCAGCCCAGTGGGAGAATAGCCTATAGTGCAGTGTTTCCTAACCTTTTTGGTGCCAAGGCATAGACCGTACACCTGGCATAGCCAAAAGATCCCAGGGCAAACCTAGATATACGGTGTGTGTATTTTATATATATATATATATATATGTATATATGTGTGTGTGTGTGTGTGTGTGTGTGTGTGTGTGTGTGTGTGTGTGTGTGTGTGTGTGTGTGTGTGTGTGTGTGTGTGTGTGTGTGTGTGTGTGTGTGTGTGTGAGAGAGAGAGAGAGAGAGAGAGAGATCATAGGGCAGGTATAAAGAAACCTTGACCATTACAAAATGTCTTTGGCCTACAAATATATAGACTTGGGTCAGTGCAATGAATGGAGG
Source organism: Gymnoscopelus braueri (assembly GCF_963280865.1). Classification (NCBI taxonomy): domain Eukaryota; kingdom Metazoa; phylum Chordata; class Actinopteri; order Myctophiformes; family Myctophidae; genus Gymnoscopelus; species Gymnoscopelus braueri. The sequence goes on along the minus strand of NC_137616.1, from coordinate 1,110,351 downwards.
AGTCTGATTTCACCTTCCCAGAGTATAACTTATTTGGAACTAAACCCAATATACTTATAATTATAAAATTACAAAATATAAACTCATATCTGATAATAATATCAAATTATCTGATCCTGATAGCATTATTGCGAACGCATGCCCAGTTGCCCACTACAGACGAAAACCAAAACTCTCGCCCCAAAACAGTCACACCAGGAAATCCGATAAACGTAACCTCATTAAACTATGCCTAAAACCTAACCTTATTCCTAAACGTAACCTCAGTAAAACTAATAATATGGCTAACCCTAAACTTATTTCTAACCTTATCCTCAGTAAAAACAAATACAGTGTCAGGAATACAAGAACTGCTGGTCCGCTGCGGCAGCAACGCGGCTTGCGAGAGATTTTCTCTGTGGATTAATTAAACGCCACAAACAACACGGTTGTTGTCGACACAAACACACTGGAGCGACTTAGAAGCACTTTATAAGAAAACTTATGTTGATTTAAAGTTAGGCCTACATGTGTTTGAATGTTGACATGCGTTCATGGCAGATTATAATATGGGCATTTGACAGCCTCTCTGTTCCTGGTACAGTGGACTTGCCCTGGCACTTTTAACAAGTTTAATGTAATCATCATGGTACATTCTGGCTGTGGCTTTCTTTTTACATTAAGGTATGGGGGTAGTAAGATGACTGTACTAGGCTATACAGGGCTGGGTCTGGCTGGAATAGGCTAAACTAAGGTGTTCTAGGCCTTACTAGACTCTAATAGGCTCTATTAGGCTTTACTAGGCTCTTTTCAGCCCTGTAGCCCCTTTGCACTTGAGATTAACCACTGTGTCCACGGGCAATAGTTTTACATGAGTTTGTGTCCACGGCCAATAGTTTTACATGAACATTGTACGCTATAGTGCAGCACTGCCCCGTACAGCCTAACAGAGCCCAGCACAGCCCACCAGGGCCCAATACAGCCCACCAGAGCACAGCATTCCCCAGCACACCTAAGTCCAGCCCAGTCTAGCCTTCCCAACTGGGAATAGAAAAGGAGAGGGGGTAGTTGGATGGCTGTACTAGGCTATACAAGGCTGGATCTGGCTGGAATAGGCTAGACAAGGGTGCACCAGGCTGCAATAGGCTCCACCAGGCTCCACCAGAATCCAGGGTCTATTACTGCGCTCTTACACTATTACACATATTACACTATTACACTATTATACTATTACACTTAATGCAATATCACAATATTACACTATTACACATATTTCACTGTTACACTTTTACACCTATTACACCATTACATCTACTACATTATTATACTTATTGCGCTATTACACTATTACACTATCACACCTATCACACTTATTGTGCTGTTATACTATTACACTTATTACACAATTACACTACCACACTATCACACCTATTACACTTATTGTGCTATGATACTATTACATTTATTACACTATTACACTATCACAACTATTACACTATTACACCTATTGCGCTATTAAACTATTACACCTCTTACAATATTACACTTATTACACTATTACCCTTTTGGTGAACCAGCCATGGACCCCCTAGAAGCCCCGGTGGTCCCCAAACCACACTTTCGGAGCCAGCCATGGACCCCCTTGGAAACCCCTCAGGGACCCCCAGAGGTCCCCGAACCACATTTTGGGAACCAGCCATGGCTGCTCTATGTTGTTGCAAACTAGTCATGGCTCCCCTGGAAACCCTGGGGGTCCCCAAACCACACTTTGGGAACCAGCCATGGCCCCCCTTGGAAACCCCTCAGGGACCCCCAGAGGTCCCTGAACCACACTTTGGGAACCAACCATGGCAGTACAAGGCTGTTTGAAGCTCAACCAGGCTGTAGTAGGCGAGACCATGGCTCTCTGCTGCCCCCCATTGAGAAAATGTAGTCGTTACAGAGACTAGGCTTCGTGGACACTAAGAGTGTCCACGCTCCATAGCCAATATGGGAAATGGACCGTGCCGAGTCCACCGGCAGTATGTTGTCCACGGGCCATAGGATTTTCTATTGGGACTCCCTGAAATGGACACCACTTTTATTGTTATTATTATTATTATTATTATTATTATTATCATTAACATAATTAATAACCAAAAGAATCAACCAGCTCTAGAGCAACTTATATCAACTCAACATAACACTAGCAAAGCAAATAACTCATAAGTAACTAAACACAACAGAGTTCATGGTAGCCGGTTGGAAGAGGAGGACGGGATCTGCCCCCTGCGTGCTCTCCTCTTATATGGGGGGGGAACCTCCATCCTAGTTTGCCAGTCTGAAGGCAGAACTCCTGGAAGCTCCCTTCCAATCGCTGGCCGGCCTGGAAGTGTCCCCTCCAATCGTCCTCATGGATTGGCACACCTGGTTACAACTGATTTGCATATAGACCCACAGGCGCTCACACAGACACACACTCATAGTCTCACCTCTACCTGGCACACCACCACACCAACACTAGAACCAAATCGTAACATAACCAACATAACACTTGAGGAGACAAAGTGTTGTAAAACTTTTTTTAATCAATTAAAGTGACGTTGTGTGATTCAATGTGTTGTGTACATTCGAGGAATATTATTTTTATTTTATTTGTAATTTTGCTTCTTAATTGTTTGAATTAATCTATGTTTGAATGTGGAATCAGATATACAAGCTTACGCTTGTACATAGGCTATTGTATCTGCTTTTGTGAGACGCAGTTGTAATTCTTTGTACACAAACATTTTGACAAGTGTTGCTTGACAAAAATACAAAAAGACAATAAAATAACCTAAGGAAAATCTGATATAATACATACATTGATACAGTGAAAATACATCGAGTTGTTCTCTGCTGATGTTACCTCCTCTCTCCTCGTAGATCTCACAATCCTTCCTGTGTGTAAAGAGGAGGTTTCCCCTGAGAAGCAGGAGAGGAGTCCCAGTCTGGTCCAGGTGAAACTAGAACCTCCACAGATTAAAGAGGAACAGCAGGACAGGAGTCCCAGTCTGGTCCAGGTGAAACTAGAACCTCCAGAGATTAAAGAGGAACAGCAGGAGGAGCTACTTCAAAGACCAGAGGAGGCAGCAGGGTCATCGTTGACATTACTAGCAGTGAAAAGTGAAGATGATGATGAATACAGAGAGGCAGAGCCTCTAGCCAAAGCTGATGATAGAAACAGAGAGAGCCTGTAGCCAGCACCTCAACTCAACACATGAAAACACAAGCTGATGTAGAGTGCTGTGGAACATCACAAGCAACTGGTGATGACCAGCTCCTCTCTTCACGAGTTCATGAGTTCTGAATCTGACATTACTGAGGACAGTGATGACTGGGCTTCACACGGTTCTGAATCAGATACTGAAGACAGTGATGAGTGGGAGACCAGTGATGATCAGTCTGTTTTGAACACACTGAAACCACACAAGACACAACATGTGGAAGTACAAAGGTTGTCTTTGAGCAAGAGGTTGTCTCAGAACATGAAACCGTCTAAAACAAACACCATCCACGAGGAGACAAACAGGAAAGATAAGTTTCACAGAGTGTGGCCGCAAGATTGAACTGAACAGACACATGAGGACTCATACAGGCGAAAAGCCCTTTGCTTGTTCAGTTTGTAGCAAAATATTTAACAAAAGTGAACTTCTTAAAACACACATGAGGAGTCATATGGCGGAAAAGCCCTTTACTTGTTCAGTGTGTAGCAAAATCTTTAGCCAATCTCAAAATCTGAAGAGACACATGAGGATACACACAGGGGGCAAAACCTTTACTTGTTCAGTTTGTAGCAAAAGCTTTAACCATAATGACAATCTGAATACACACATGAGGACACATACATGCGAAAAGCCCTATGCTTGTTCAGTTTGCAGCAGAAGTTTTAGCCAATCTCAAAATCTTAATTCACACATAAGGAGTCATATGGCGGAAAAGCCCTTTACTCGTTCAGTGTGTAGCAAAATCTTTAGCCAATCTCAAAACATGAAAACACACATAATGACTCATGTAGGGGACAAGCCCTTTGCTTGTTCAGCGTGTAGCAAAAGCTTTAGCCAATCTGAACATTTGAAAAGACACATGAGGATTCATACAGGGACAAACCCTTTAGTTGTTCAGTTAGTAGCAAAAGCTTTAACCGGACTGAATGTCTGAAAAGACACATGAGGACTCACACAGGTGAAAAGCCCTTTGCTTGTTTGGTTTGTAGCAAGAGTTTTACCACAAATCCACTTTACATAACACACATGATGACTGTAGGGGACAAGCCCTTTGTTTGTTCAGTGTGTAGCAAAAGCTTTGGCCAATATGAACATCTGAAAAGACACATGAGGATTCATACAGGGGACAAACCCTTTGCTTGTTCAGTTTGTAGAAAAAGCTTTAATGAAACTGGTGCTCTGAAAAGATACATGAGGACTCATATAGGGGAAAAGCCATTTGTTTGATCAGTTTCTTGTGTTACCATGTTGCCTGAAGATGCACATGAGGACAGATATTAATTAAAACTTAGGTTGCAGTTTGTGTGAAAAATGTTTTGGTCAAAGTTAACGCATTAACACACCACTGTTCATCGTGATTATTTTACCTCCATTGATTGTGTGAGCGCGCACACACACACACACACACACACACACACACACACACACACACACACACACACACACACACACACACACACACACACACCCCCCCCCCACACACACACACACACACACACACACACACACACACACACACACACACACTATATTGTGGTCTTTGTAACAGGACTTGTGGTATCACCTGCAGGGACACGCAGTCTTTGTCTTAAATATACATCAAAATGCTGCTATCTTCCTTCATCTCTGAGGATGAATTTAAAATAAAATCAATAAAGTAGTATAACAGTGAAACAGTCTTCAAAAGTCGGGCTGTAACCCTACCTAATCTTAAATCCTGTCACATTTGTATAAATGTTCTTTGTAATAAAAACGGAAGACCTTTCATTATGCCGCAGCCTTTTACTGAGTTTACAAAGTCCTGAATGTTATATAGAGTCTGGAACTACACCTCCTGAATGTTATATATAGTCTGGAACTACACCTCCTGGATGTTATACAGAGTCTGGAACTACACCTCCTGAATGTTATATAGAGTCTGGAACTACACCTCCTGAATGCTGTATAGTCTGGAACTACACCTCCTGAATGTTATATAGAGTCTGGAACTACACCTCCTGAATGTTATATAGAGTCTGGAACTACACCTCCTGAATGCTGTATAGTCTTGAACTACACCTCCTGAATGTTATATAGAGTCTGGAACTGCACCTCCTGAATGTTATATAGAGTCTGGAACTACACCTCCTGAATGTTATATAGAGTCTGGAACTATACCTCCTGAATGTTATATAGAGTCTGGAACTACACCTCCTGAATGTAGAGTCTGGAACTACACCTCCTGGATGTTATACAGAGTCTGGAACTACACCTCCTGAATGTTATATAGAGTCTGGAACTACACCTCCTGAATGCTGTATAGTCTGGAACTACACCTCCTGAATGTTATATAGAGTCTGGAACTATACCTCCTGAATGTTATATAGAGTCTGGAACTATACCTCCTGAATGTTATATAGAGTCTGGAACTACACCTCCTGAATGTTATATAGCAGAGGTCCTCAAGTAGAAATCTTGAAGGTCCACAAATCATTTTTTGACTAAGCCAAAGGTCCGGTCATTAAAGTCGGTCAATCAAGCCAAGCTTATCAAATCGGATCCCCTCCCAACCAACCAACTTGACAATACTGGGGTGCAGAGTATGAAAACATACATGAAAACAAACATGTTCTTTTTAACTAAAATAAATACTAACATATAATTTTAATTTGAACAACAATTCAAATACTTTTTCACATCCACCCCCAAAAATATATCAGGAGGGGGGTTAAAGAACCCTCTCTTTTAAAATACAGACACAAGGGAGCACAGGAAAGGAGGGAGCCAGCTGTAGTGTTGTTCTTCCACTAAAGGTGAATCAAGTGGAATTCAAATATCACATACACAACATGCTAAAATACAGCACTGCAGCTACATTTCTGATATTGCTTTGTAAATGTCTTCCCCCCTTGTTTGCAGAAGGAGCGAGTGCATTCTCCGGCAGCGGCAACAGCCGCGGAACGTCCGCGGAACTTCCGGTGGAGGAGCGGCAGCTCCCGGCAGTGACTGCCGGCGGTGGAGCGTCAGCTGCCGGCGGAGCAGCGGAACTGCCGCGGAAACTGCCGGTGGAGGAGCAGCAGTCGCGGAACTGCCGGTGGAGGAGCGGCAGTCAACTTCTTTTTCCGCCGATAAAGTATAGTTTTGGACCATGACGGAGCCGCGCCGAATCAGCAGACCTTGAGGCCAAGGAGTCGCGCCCGAGCGCCTCCAGGCGCGAGTGCCCGCGACGACCGGCCGATGGTCTGCTATTCGACTAAGCGGCGTCCGAGTTATGTACCGATAGGCACAGAATCGTAAATAATATTAGTGGGGACTGCGTTACACAAACGCAGCACACTCCCAAAGCTGACGCCACCGGCAGCTCCAGCCGCCGCCGCTGCCGGAAAATGCACTCGCTGTCCCTCCTTGTTTGTCCACTGGGGTTTGCCAGGCCCAACAATCAGTGGACTCATCCACTGTCTGCTAGGGCAGTGGTTCTCAACCTTTTCAGGACGTGACCCCCCAAAATAATCATATTTGAAAAGGGGACCCCCACAAAATAATCATATTTGAACAGGGGACCCCCACAAAATAATCATATTTGAACTGGGGACCCCCCACCCAAAATAATCATATTTGAACTGGGGACCCCCCACCCAAAACAATCATATTTTAACTGGGGACCCCCCCACCCAAAATAATCATATTTGAACTGGGGACCCCCACCCAAAACAATCATATTTGAACTGGGGACCCCCCACCCAAAATAATCATATTTGAACTGGGGACCCCCCCACCCCACCCTGACAAGCACTGTAGGAGTTGAGGCATTACATTTAGTTTGACTCTGTTCCACAGATAAATATTGTGAGCAGATCTACAAGCTCAGAACGAGAAAGGCTTCTTGTGCTTACCCAAAACCCACGCCACTCTGAGTGAGCACTCCGATGCTACGTTCAAAATGTAGTCTTCTGCTGTTGGTAAAAGGCAGCTAGCAAAGTGCCGATACAAGCATACAAACTCACTGCTGTGCTGCTGAACTCTCGTGACCCCATGGCTAACAACCAATCAGCGCTGATTTCTTGCGCAGTCACCCACACACACACACACACACACACACACACACACACACACACACACACACAGAGACACTCCACATGCATAGCGCGCTGCATGAAGTGAATACAAGGAGAATTCTGACTCTCGGTCTCGGTAACTCGCAGATTAATAGCCTGCCCTACAAATATATATATATATATTTTTTTAAACTTGGATTTGACCAGGATCCGCAGGGAGTTGTGCCGCTGTCCGGTCATGGACCACGGTCCGCCTGTTGAGTACCCCTGTTATATAGAGTCTGGAACTACACCTCCTGAATGCCATATAGTCTGGAACTACACCTCCTGAATGTTATATAGAGTCTGGAACTACACCTCCTGAATGCTATCTAGAGTCTAGAACTACACCTCCTGTATGCTATAGAGTCTGGAACTACACCTCCTGAATGTTATATAGAGTCTGGAACTACACCTCCTGAATGCTATAGAGTCTGGAACTACACCTCCTGTATGCTATAGAGTCTGGAACTACACCTCCTGTATGCTATAGAGTCTGGAACTACACCTCCTGAATGTTATATAGAGTTATATAGAGTCTGGAACTACACCTCCTGAATGTAGTGTGGTCATGTGGCCCAATCCTCACCACTTCACTGATTGATTTGCTGGAGGAAACAGTTGAGGAGATGGATGATGAAGAAAACACATAACAAGAGAATCAGTAGCCATACAACTGGAGTGGACAGGTTTGTAGGATGTAGAACGTTTTGACTTGAATCATGGTTTCATACAAATGTTTGTCCTGATGAAGACAGAAATTACAACTGAAGCCTTTAAAATAAATATCTATTCTTTTTTCTTTTTCACTGCATATGGAGCCAAATTATGTGCTAGAAAATATCAGCAATGATATAATATTATGTAAGCTTTGGTAGACTTTCAGCGTGGCATTGATTATTTCTAAATGAGTGTGATTGATATCTATATATTATGCCAAAAGAAAATGTCTACCAATATAACAAACAAACAAATATGACCAAATCCCTGACTCCTATAAACAGTCCAGAGAACTGGCAGGGCTAGGTGAGGTAGAACCAATAGCAGATGACATAATGATAGTTGGGTGGAATCTGTGTAGGAGATTCACTGATTTAGATAGATAGATTGACCAATTGATCCCGCAGGGGATTATTTTTTGCCAAAGGTCAAGGATTTAACCCATTTAGACCTGGAAAGCCTATATGTTGATACCTTTCAATCCGGGAAAGCATCTGTGTCATGGTTATTACCATATATCGCCACTGTCGGGCAGAAACCTTGTATCTCCATGTTTCAAATTTGTATGTTTTTTCGTAAATTAAAGCCATACTTCATCACACAAGAATGTCGCACAAAAGTGGTGCAAATGGCAGATCTACAAGCACACAAGGCCTCGCAAAAATAACAATACAAATAGCTGCAAGCAGCGATAAATGGGGCCAAGGCATGAAAGGCAAAAAAGTAATATGCAACAATAGCACAATAAGATGTAGAAACAGAATAGATTGAACTTGAGACAAAGCAGCCCATGCAACTAACAAATGAGCATTCTCAACAACAGCCAAGCAGGGTGCTGAGGGACTGTGGCTATAGCAACCCAGGGTTAAGAACCTTACTCATGGACACCTCAACTAGGGGTGGGACGATATGGGTACCTCACGATACGATATGTATCACGATATTAGGCCACGATAACAATATATATCACGATATCTGAAAATGCCGATATATTGCGATATCACGATATATTGCATGAAATTTCACCAACGATATATCACGATATCTGAAAATATCAATATATTGCGATATCACGATATATTGCATGAAAATTCACCAACGATATATCACGATAGTCCTTGTATTCAATTCATAAACACATACAATAGCACCAAACAGTTAAAAATCATCATTACACAAATACAGAGTAGGAAAAACAACGTATCACAAACTAAAAAAAAGAAAATCGATATTTTTCGGGAGGATATCGATTATTTATCGCGGGAGAAAGTATCGCGATATATCGATATATCGATATCATTAATTAATACCTTTCTTATAGTGATGTTAAATAATACTGTGTGTTATTCTGTGCAGGTACACAGAAGATTGTCTGATTGTAATGCTAGACATTTATAATCATTTGTAGGTCAATAGTTTATATTAAAGTCCTGGCAATACAGTGTATTTCCTCCACTGGTGACGTAATCACTGTGCAGTTCCATCCAAGTTTCTTGCTCTTCATAATTTTCCCCATCACCATTTCTAGCTTGTGTATTACCTGGAAAAGGTCAACTTCACCACATCATCTGGTCATCAAGTATCATTTGATGGGAACAGTGATGCCTTACCAATCTGTGATATCATGAACTGGGTGTAGCTCCCTGATGGAAGCACAGACTCTGGACTTGTCAGCTGAGGCATGCAGTGTTTGGGATCTGCTTTGTGCTGTGTCTCGTGTATCCTGGTAAAGACTATGGTGGTGTTGGCTGTATTCAAGGCCTCCAAGCCTGGGGCCACAGACATTATGAAGTGGTTTGGTCCTATGCTGAAGAGAGGAACAGTTCTTCCTCTTACTTCCATCCAGGCAATAATCTGCATAACCTGGCTTGTGTCTGCCTCACCAACTCCTCTTAAAAACACACAATACCACAGTAATATCACATAAGTTTATGAGTGTGATGTGGGATCAACAGTTGGTTTTGCAGTGTTACTTGGTTATATTGGTTTACTGGCACTCCTCAGCTTCGTTCTAGCATTCATGGCAAGGAATCTTCCAGACAACTTCAATGAAGCCAAGTTCATCACTTTCAGCATGTTGATTTTCTGTGCTGTGTGGATATAATTCATACCAGCATATATCAGCTCTCTAGGCAAAAATGCAGATGTAGTGGAGGTATTTGCTATTGTAGCATCTAGTTTTGGCCTTTTGGTGCCACTGTTTTTTTTCATAAATCAACGCTATTGAACCCCCTCTACATCTGTGTAATTTTTTTTTTAATAATAACATATGAAAAGTATTAAAAAGCGCCTCTGACGAAAACTCCTAACTCCATTGGACCCTCAAACTGTCCGTCAAAAACAAACAACTCCCCCCTCCTCTCAGGCTCTCGAGAAGCTCTGCTCTGTATGAGGCAGACAGGGAGAAGATTTTTCAATGCTTTTGGGAGAACATAAACTGGGAAGAGAAGAGAATGTATGTGCAAGGTTTGATAGATGTCACCCCAGTAAAGAGGAGAAGGGTGTCTTCACAAAGGTCATCTGCTCGTGTTTTCTTTTTAAATGTTAATGGACAGAGAATGAGTGTGTGCAGGAGTTTGTTTCAAACATCTCCAAGAGCTCAAGGAGATCATGCCAAAAGACTTTCACAGCTTTTATGACGATCTAAAGCACTAAGAAACACCCACCACACACACGCAACAGTGTGATAATAAAATGTTGATAGGTATATGATAGGTAAATTCAACTGTGGTTGTTATTGTTAGTGCAGTAGGCTACAGATTTGATAGGCTACAGATTCTATTTTTCATGAATGTATTTTGTATTTATATGCCATTTATTTATTTTTGGTGTGCCATGATCGCTTTTGTTAAATACATGATTGAGTATTGAGGCAGAATTGTTTGTTGCACTCAACTGTAGAAGAACAACAGTGGTAACAGTTAGATCCATGGTTGTTTACAATGCATGTTAAAATAAAAGTTGTTTAAGTACAGAATTCAGCTTGATCTATAGTATATGAGGATGGCGCTCACCATAAATAGCTGATCTCCAAGCTCACAATGCGTTGTGATGTGTTGTGAGCTTTGAGATCCATTGCCAGCTGTTCTTATCAATGATGGACAAAACCTCCTAACTCCACTTGCACTGGATTTGGGTAAAGTGGTGATAATATAATGACACATGCAAGTATCTGATAATATATAAAGTCACAATACCAAGTTTGATGAGGCATTATTGCTTTGTTTTAAAAATATAAGGTTTTCTTCATTTTCTGAAAAATTGATATTTTGTTTTTCATTTCCTGAACAATTACCATTTTGGATTTAGCTGGTTCCGGCCGAACAGCAGAGATATAATCCTTTTGAAACCCAAGAGAAACATTAAGAAGTCCATCATGGGTCGTGGTGCCACCAAGATGTAGAAGCAGAAATTCACTTCAATGTTAATATATTTTCTAAATTTAACAAAACATAATCCATACTATTTGGGTCCAATACCATCAGAATCGGTTACAATGTAATCTCAAGCAAAGACGAGGTTACTTATTTGGGTTGTATTTTGGATAACAAACTTTCTGCCATCAAATGTGATTACGAAAGTCAATCAAAGACCAAGGTTTTTGGGCAGGATCTCCTCCATTATCAACAGGAGTGCACAGAGGACTCTAGCCGGGCGTACCACCTCCTTTTTTGTTATTAGCATGAATTTAAACTGTCTATCTTGATATTTTTAAATGTAAAAAAAAAAATTAAGTAAAAATAGGGGTAAAGTGGTTAATATGTTTTGTTTTGTTTTAATCTAAATCTGCAAAGTAACTAGTAACTAAAGCTGTCAAACAATTGCAGAGGAGTTAAAAGTACAATATTTGCCTCTGAGATGTATAAGAATAAAGTAATAAAGTAGTAATAAAGGAAATGTAAAATAGGTAAACACTCCAGCCTCAGGGGTGTCATTTGGGGTCTGGTCTCAGAGGATGGCAATTGCCACACCGTTGTGAGCTTGTAGATCGGCTATTTTGGCTATTTTTTTTATTGGGCTTAAGTGGTAACTTTTTTGCCACCCTCTAGTTTTCAATGTAATGACGGCGCTGTCCAGCCTTGATGAAAAAAAGGATATGTATTTATTTCAAAGGCTACAGTTGTAACTTCTGTCTTCATCAGGACAAACATTTGTATAAAACCCTCATGAATACAAGTCAAAACGTTAGCAGTGAATACGGATGTTTGCATGGAGGCTGGTGGGTTATATTACTTTTCTTCTAGTCCAGTGGTTCTCTAACTGCTGTTAAAAGGAGGGGGGGTGAGTCTCACACTCCAGCTCCATATGCAGTAGTTTATTTGACGTTTTGGCCCTTAGGCCTTCCTTGGGATAAAAAAAAACAAAAAATCCAACTTTTGTTGATTCTGAGTAAGGCCTAAGGGCTGAAACGTCAGCTAAGCTACTGCTTGACGGGGTATGAGACTTTTTCCTCCTTACATTTTAAGATTGTTCCCGAAGGTCAGCACCTCACCAAACCATCATCATTATAATATACATCAAGTTATACATGATCTTAATTCATTTACCATATCGGTTTGTTTCCCAGTACAGAGGCAAATTATTTTGTATCCTTATTTTAGGCATACGATTATAGATGAACATTTCACATGTAATAAAATTGTGTTTTATATTTTATCACAAATGTTAAAAAATTGCAGATCTACGAGCTGACAACGTGTCGCATTGACACACTGTGAGCTTGGAGATGTTATTTTTGCTATGTCTTGAGATTTTGACAACATTCAAAGCAAGAGAGCGCTACAGAAACACATAAAAGGACATTTGTATATAATTAAAACTAGTTGATAAGGAGTTGAGAATAGAAAATAAGAACATTTAAATTAAATACATGATTAAATAAATAAATAAATGCATAATAATAAGTGCAGAATTAATAAACTCAGTAAAAGGCTGTGACAAAGGTCTTCAGTTTTTATTTCAAAGAACATTAATACAGATGTGACAGGATTTAAGGTTAGGCAGGGTTACAGCCAGACTTCTGAGTGAGTGAGTGAGTGAGTGAGTGAGTGAGTGAGTGAGTGAGTGAGTGAGTGAGTGAGTGAGTGTGTGTGTGTGTGTGTGTGTGTGTGTGTGTGTGTGTGTGTGTGTGTGTGTGTGTGTGTGTGTGTGTGTGTGTGTGTGTGTGTGTGTGTGTGTGCAAACAATGGAGGTAAAAAGATTGACAGCGGTGTGTTAATGCATTAACTTTGACCAAAACATTTTTAACAAACTCGTTTTTTATTACCATGTATGTGTCCTCATGTGCATCTTCAGGTAGCATTTTCAATTGAAGGGTTTTTCACAATCTGGACTATTCCCCTGTATCAGTCCCCATGCGTGTTTTCAGATGGTGAGATTGACAGAAGCTTTTGCTACAAACTGAACAAGCAAATGGCTTTTCCCCTATATGAGTCCTCATGTGAATTTTCAGATGTTCAGTCTGTTTAAAGCTTTTGTTGCAAAGTGAACACGCGAAGAGCTTTTTGCCCATATGTGTACTCCTGTGTATTTTCAGATTGAAAGTATAGTTAAAGTTTTTGCTACAAACTTAACAAGTAAAGAGATTGTCCCATTTATGGATCCTCATGTGTATTTTCAGATTGGCTAAAGCTTTGAACAAGTTAAGGTTTTTCCCCCGTATGACTCCTTATGTGTTTTATAAAGTCGATTTGTGGTAAAACGTTTGCTACAAACCAAACAAGCAAAGGGCTTTTCACCTGTATGAGTCCTCATGTGTATTTTCAGATTGAAAGTTTGGTTAAAGCTTTTACTACAAACTGAACAAGTAAAGGGTTTGTCCCCTGTATGAATCTTCGTGTGTTTATTCAGATTGAATTTTTGATTAAAGCTTTTACTACAAACTGAACAAGTAAAGAGCTTTTCCCCCGTATGACTCTTCATGTGTATTTTAGGAAGTTCATTTTTGTTGGATGGTGTTTGTTTAGACGGTTTCATTTTCTGAGACAACTTCTTGCTCAAAGACAACCTATGTCCTTCCACATGTGTCTTGTATGGTTTCAGTGTGTTTAAAACAGACTGATCATCACTGGCCTCCCACTCATCACTGTCTTCGGTATCAGATTCAGAACAATGTGAAACCAAGTCATCACTGTCCTCAGTGATGTCTAATTCAGAACTTTGTGAAGAGAGGAGCTGGTCATCACCAGTTGGTTTTGATGTTACACAGTGGTCTACATCACCTTGGGTTTCCGCGTGTTGAGTTGAGGTGCTGGCTAGAGGCTCTGTCTTTCTATTTTCATCATCATCTTCACTTTTCACTGCTAGTAATGTCAATGATGACCCTGCAGCCTCTTCTGGTCTTTGAAATAGCTCCTCCTCCTGTTCCTCTTTAATCTGTGGAGGTTCTAGTTTCACCTGGACCGGACTGAGACTCCTCCCCTGCTGTTCCTCTTTAATCTGTGGAGGTTCTTGTTTCACCTGGACCGGACTGAGACTCCTCTCCTGCTGTTCCTCTTTGTTCTGCAGAGGTTCTAGTTTTACCTGGACCAGACTGGGACTCCTCTCCTGCTGTTCCTCTTTAATCTGTGGAGGTTCCCCTGTATGAGTCCTCATGTGTCTTTTCAGATTTTCAGATTGGCTAAAGCTTTTGCTACACTCTGAACAAGTAAAGGGCTTTTCCCCCGTATGACTCCTCATATGTGTTTTATAAAGTGGATTTGTAGTAAAACTTTTGCTACAAACCGAACAAGCAAAGGGCTTTTCACCTGTATGGGTCCTCATGTGACTTTTCAAACATTCAGTTCGGTTGAAGCTTTTGCTACACACTGAACAACTAAAGGGTTTGTCCCCTGTATGAGTCCTCATGTGTCTTTTCAGATTTTCAGATTGGCTAAAGCTTTTGCTACAGACTGAACAGGTAAAGGGCTTTTCCCCCGTATGACTCCTCATGTGTATCTTAACATATTGACTTGTGTTAAAATGTTTGCTACAAACCGGACAATTAAAGGGCTTTTCACCTGTATGTCTTCTCATGTGTATTTTCAAATTGAAATTTTGATTAAAGCTTTTACTACAAACTGAACAAGTAAAGGGTTTTCCCCCCGTATGACTCTTCATGTGTTTATTCAGATTGAAAATTTGGTTAAAGCTTTTACTACAAACTGAACAAGTAAAGGGTTTTCCCCCCGTATGACTCCTCATGTGTGTTTTAGGAAGTTCACTTTTGTTGGCTGGTGTTTGTTTAGACGGTTTCATGTTCTGAGACAACTTCTTGCTCAAAGACAACCTTTGTCCTTCCACATTTGTCTTGTATGGTTTCAGTGTGTCTAAAACAGATTGATCATCACTGACCTCCCACTCATCACTGTCCTCAGTATCAGATTCAGAACTGTGTGAAGCCAAGTTATCATTGTCCTCAGTGATGTCTAATTCAGAACTGTGTGAAGAGAGGAGCTGGTCATCACCAGTTGGTTGTGATGTTACACAGTGGTCTACATGACCTTCGGTTTCCGTGTGTTGAGTTGAGGTGCTGGCTAGAGGCTCCATCTTTCTGTTTTCATCATCATCTTCACTTTTCACTGCTAGTAATGTCAATGATGACCCTGCAGCCTCTTCTGGTCTTTGAAATAGCTCCTCCTCCTGTTCCTCTTTAATCTGTGGAGGTTCTAGTTTCACCTGAACCGGACTGAGACTCCTCCCCTGCTGTTCCTCTTTAATCTGTGGAGGTTCTTGTTTCACCTGGACCGGACTGAGACTCCTCTCCTGCTGTTCCTCTTTGTTCTGCAGAGGTTCTAGTTTTACCTGGACCAGACTAGGACTCCTCTCCTGCTGTTCCTCTGTAATCTGTGGAGGTTCCCCTGTATGAGTCCTCATGTGTCTTTTCAGATTTTCAGATTGGCTAAAGCTTTTGCTACACACTGAACAAGTAAAGGGCTTTTCCCCCGTATGACTCCTCATATGTGTTTTATAAAATGGACTTGTGGTAAAACTTTTGCTACAAACCGAACAAGCAAAGGCCTTTTCACCTGTATGAGTCCTCATGTGTCTTTTCAGATTTTCAGATTGGCTAAAGCTTTTGCTACACACTGAACAAGTAAAGGGCTTTTCCCCTGTATGACTCCTCATGTGTATCTTAACATATTGACTTGTGTTAAAAAGTTTGCTACAAACCGAACAATTAAAGGGCTTTTCACCTGTATGTCTTCTCATGTGTATTTTCAGATTGAAATTTTGATTAAAGCTTTTACTACAAACTGAACAAGTAAAGTGTTTTCCCCCCGTATGACTCCTCATGTGTTTATTCAGATTGAAAATTTGGTTAAAGCTTTTACTACAAACTGAACAAGTAAAGGGTTTTCCCCCCGTATGACTCCTCATGTGTGTTTTAGGAAGTTCACTTTTGTTGGCTGGTGTTTGTTTAGACGGTTTCATGTTCTGAGACAACTTCTTGCTCAAAGACAACCTTTGGCCTTCCACATTTGTCTTGTATGGTTTCAGTGTGTCTAAAACAGATTGATCATCACTGTCCTCCCACTCATCACTGTCCTCAGTATCAGATTCAGAACTGTGTGAAGAGAGGAGCTGGTCATCACTAGTTCGTTGTGATGTTCCACAGTGCTCGACATCAGCTTGTGTTTTCATGTTTTCAGCTGAGGTGCTGGCTAGAGGCTCTGTCTCTCTGTTGTCATCGTCATCTTCACTTTTCATTGCTATTAATGTCAACGATGACCCTGCAGCCTCCTCTGGTCTTTGAAGTATCTCCTCCTCCTGTTCCCCTTTAATCTGTGGAGGTTCTAGTTTCACCTGGACCAGACTAGTCCTCCTTCTCCTGCTGTTCAGGGGAAACCTCCTCTTTACACACAGGAAGTATTGTGAGATCTACAAGGAGGAGAGAGGTGGTAACATCAGCAGAGAACAAATCACTGTATTTTCACATTGAATCAAATGTTCCTAAACTTATTAGTTTGTTTTGTAATGATTATTTTATTGTCTTCTAGCTTTTTTTTTTGTCAAGCAACACTTGAAATGTAGGATGGGATAAAAAAAAATATTTTTGCAACCCATTTTTTCACCCAGTGCCAATTGCCTAAGCTGTAATCCTGGGCTCTACTCTCCCTCTGCCAGCCTGGGGAGAGCCCCGAACTGAGCTCATGCCAGGGCCGGACTGAGACCAAAATTCAGCCCTGGCATTTTGGTCCGAACCGGCCCACCACCCCCCGGGCCGTTTTGTCAACGGGGGGGGGGGGGGGGGGGGGGTCACTGTTAAAGCATGGGCCACCACCTAGGTTGCACATGAACTCCGCAGCCGCACAGCCCAAACATTAACGTAACTAATAATTGGGCCGCGCAACCCGGAAATGACCGTAATAATCCTAAAACGGGAGCAAATATATTTTTCAAACAAAAAAAAAAGACCCACTTTTGTCATGTGATTCAGTTCATGACACAAAAAAAGAAATAATATATATATATATATATATATATATATATATATATATATATATATATATATATATATATATATATATATATATATATACACACACATGTATATATATATATATATATATATATATATATATATATGTATATATATATATATATATATATATATACATATTCTCCTTGACTGTACACAACACATAGAATCACACGTCACTTTAATTGATTCAAAATGGAAAAAGTACTCAAATGTTTTACTTAAGTAAAATTACCAATACTGCAATGTAGAAATACTCTGTTACAAGTAAAAGTACACAAGTATTGGTATCAAAATGTACTTGAAGTACCAAAAGTAGAAAGTACTCATTATGCAGAATGTCCCATTTCACAAGTTTTCAAATCTTGTAGATCTGCTACAAGCTCATTGTGAGCTTGTAGCAGATCTACAAGCTCACAATGTAGATCGGCTTTTTTCAAATGGCCGAAATGTATATAGGGCTGAAGTGGTTAATGTATGTTTTGTAATAATAATCAAAATCTACAAAGTAACTAGTAACTAAAGTTTTCAAATAATTGTAGTGGAGTAAAAGTACAATATTTGCCTCTGAGATGTAGTGGAGTAGAAGTAAAAGTACTGAAAATTGGAAATACTCCAGTAAAGTAAAAAAGATACCTCAACATTGTACCTAAGTTACACCACTGCCATTTGGTGATGATGGCAGACATTTTACAACCAGACTCGACCAAACAAGCTATCTAAAAACTTGTCACATTTCTTGTGTACCTTAATTTGACCTTTTAACCAAAATGTTACAAAAGTGTAGGCTATAATGAGTCTGACTGAATGTCCGTTATGCGCTTATTATACGTTTTATGGCATCCTTGATTTGAGTCCAGACTTGAATGTACTCTGCTCTTCTTGTCAAAGTCTGGATTAAACCTTACGGGCCTGAGAAAGCAAGTGTGTGTGTGTGTGTGTGTGTGTGTGTGCGCATGTGCATCTCACAGTCTGTTTCAGTGTCAGTGCAGTTGTTATCCTCAAGGGTGAAGATGGGCGGCATGCTGGCAGCAGAGCTCAGGTCTTGACTCAGGGCTGCTGAGTCGTTGGATTTCGATATATCACTGGTAGACTGCTTTATACAGCACACACACACACACACACACACACACACACACACACACACACACACACACACACACACACACACACACACACACACACACACACACACACACACACACACACACACACACACAGTGTGATTATTCCATTTAGCTATATCATAATTAAAAGAAATGTAGGTACACAGGTGAACATTGAAGAGGAACAAATATATATTCACAATGAACCACTTTCAATTTGGTGTGTCTCTACTTTGGTCATGTCATTATAGGTGAACATTTTCACAATTGGAAGTTGTTTTGGAGTAATCTTGGCCTCAATTAGAAACTAATGGTATTCAACACATCATGGGGTGAGAAAATGATAGAAATAAAGTAATTGCTTGGGTGAACTATTCCCTTAACACAAATGCATAGTCATAAGTTAAGCACAGTCTGTTACTGTACTAAACACCATCAAAATGCATATAATGAGAGTTGAACCAATAATGGCCACATGCTGTCTTGTACAGTGAGTGGATACATGTAGGGCCAACTGTCCCTTGAAATAAAAAGTGTGGTCCAGGGACCCTCATGGTTCCTTTAGGGTTCCAAATGGCTCCTTACGGGTGTGTAACTATGAGAGTGTACAAATGGACATTTTTACACTCTCAGAGTATGGGGGCCATGAAATAAAAACGTTTGAGAACCACTGTGCTACACTAAATAGAACAGAGCCTTAATTAGTATAATTAGTAACACCTGTGAAGGAAGTAAAGAAAAGGCCCAATTTCTGTCCAATATGGCTGCTGTGCATAGAAGGGACACACTGGCTCTCATTTATCAACGGAGCGCAAAAAACGGCTTATATTTGTCTCCGCCAGGCCGAAAGGCATGGCGAGAGAGTATGTTTTTCCCCCTGTCCGTCCGTCCGTCCGTCCGTCCGTCCGTGTGTCCGTCCGTCCGTCTATGACCAGCTAATCTCCGGCACCGTTGTCTTGATCGCAGCGAAACTGTGCACACACACTCCCTGGATGCCAATTCAGAACCTCTGCCCCAAATTCTTCTCATGGGCCTTTTATAGCGCCACCAGGAGGCCGATTTGTGCAAAACATATTTTTTGACAGTACTCCTACAGATTTTGTCCAAAAATCACGCAAATCGGTACACAGTATCTCTCTATAGTCATTAAACGAAACAGATCTCTTTCAGATTTCTCATATTCCATCCTGATTGGCTAAAAATGTCTTCCAAAGTTTGCAGGAGTGCTCCGTTTTGAACAAAATGCCTCAAATCATGAACACAGCATGCAATTTCCGTGAAATTTTGCACGCATATTCCCATTAGGCCGAGGAAGAACTACCATTAGATTTTTTTCATGGTGGCGCTATAACAGGCCCATTCGTGTTTTTACCTATAACTGCACCGATCTGTGTAAAACTTTGTATGCACACTCCCTAGAGGTCAAGGAAAAACCTTTGCCCTGCATTTTTCACATCTGCCTATTATAGCGCCACCAGGAGGCCGACTTATGTAAAACACATTATTTTATACTACTCCTTCCAATTTTAGCCAAATTTCACGCAAATCGGTACACATGATCTCTATAGTCATGTGATCACGACGGATCTAAAGTTTACATTATTGGCTTGTTTTGAACAAAATTCCGCAAATCATGAACGCACAGTCCGATTGCAGTCAAACTTTGCACACACATTCACACTATGTTGAGGAGCAAATGCCACCCTTTTAACATTGGCCTGTTATAGCGCCACCAGCAGGTCTAATTTAGCAAAACAAATGTATTTAACAAAATGCCTCAAATTATGAATGCAGTCAGTGTCCGATTGTCGTGCGAGGCCTAAGAAGAAATGGTGCCCTTTTCACGTTGGCCTATTATAGCGCCACCAGGAGGCCACAATAGCCTACCTGACCTGGCGGAGACCTGTGCTCCGAGGAGCACTTTTTCTAGTTTTCCATATATTCGGCCGTACACCAACGTCAAAGTCACATTTATCAAAGGATCCTATACAGACAATGGCGTTTACGAGTGAAACACTCAAAAGGTTTCACTCGTCCTCTTCTATCCAAGGTGTGCTTCATGGTGCATGCAGCCCAGCATGGTAGCAAGTCCCAGTTGACAATATAAATAAACTAATAAACTATTGATAATAATCTGTTTTGGAAACCTAAAATCTCCCTGCGAGTGACTAGTGTCGCCTAGCGTGGCATATTCAATGTGCAACGTCTTCTCAGTCTTCTCGTTGACGAAAATGGCAAATCTACAAGCTCACAACGTGGCTATGTTTGGTGTGTGACACCATCGTACGATGAAGTATAAATTACACTTTTAAAGTGACGGTACACACAATTAACCAATTAACGGTGTCAGTTTATTCAATATTATTTTCCAAAAATAATTAGCTTTCTGTCTGTTAGAAAAGTACTGTATTTGATGGCCCTAGGAAAATGTAGTGCAAGTGATATTTTTTGGTTAAAACAAAGAAAAACGAATAGAGAAAATAAATATGCATTTTTTGTTTAGAAAGAGCTGAAGAGATATGGAGATTTTATAGTAATTATTACAGTACTATTCAAATATTAAGCCATTTAACACATTAATTGCACATTAATGAGTGGTTGTTTTAATGATGGGCAAAAATACTTTTTTACTTTTGTCACCTTCATTTAATATTAGGTGGTCAGCCACAACTGACAACAACAGAAGATACCGGTTCTGTTCAGAAGTTGTCGTCTCACGTCTTTCCACAAAATAATAGAAAGGGCTCGATAAACGGATCAATAAGGTGCTCATTATCAATAAAGATTTACTAGCTCCATCCCTATTGTTCCTTATTTGGGGGAATCAATCAATGACAAAGATCTTACAAGTTTAAACAACTCATATTATAATAGGATGTTCACCACTCAAACAGAGTTGTCTCGTTACAACGTGCTGCAACGCGATGAGTTGTGGGCTTGTAGATCTGCTATTTTTGGCTAATGTCCACCCCCAGAACATGGATGCTGGGGTTCAAGTGGTTAATATAATATATACAAACTGTGCATATATACTGGGAGATCGTATCTTTTTCTTAACCACTTATTTTTCTTAGAAATAATTTGAATATCAGGTAGTTAACAACCCTACTTGTACAATGAGCGGATACATGACACCATAGCCGGAAGCAACTTGCCAGAATTCCATGGCCATTTTAGCCCCACACCACACCACATCACACAGGACCTTTTGGTCTCGCATGGCCCAGCACCCAGAATATCAGCGGTTTCCATTACACAAAAGTACCCTCTCACAGTACTAGGGCTGTGAATCGTCTGCTATCTATCGATTTTTTCAAAACAAACGATTCTCGATTCAAAACTATTCTCGATTCAAAACGATTCTCGATTCAAAACGATTCTCGATTCAAAACGATTCTCGATTCAAAACATAGGATTTCAGGATCTACTCCAGTCTGCTGGCATGAAAGCAGTACATATAATTGTAAAGGTTTTATCAACTGATAATAATGTAAACACACAAAGGTAAATCCAAGACAACATGTCTAATTTATTTATGCTTGCACACATTTTAAGTAACTTGTACAAAAATGTACTTCCGAGTCCGACACTCAGTAAGTTCTCAGTTACCAGAACAATAAATGAAAGTAATAAAACTGCTGTAACATAAATAGAATTGGTAGGCTAGGCTTAGGCTATCTGCCAGCCCAGAACTTGCCACTTCTCAAAAAATTAATTATACAAAAATACTGTTCTTCTTTGTGTAAAAACAACAAAACCAAAAATTGAATAGAAAGAATAAATTGAATGAAATAGGCTTAGGCTAGCTGCCTTTATATTTCTGAGAACAGAACATGCCACTTCCAAAAATAACAAATACTGGTATACAATAAACACTGTTATCTTCTCTTTTTTCTTAAAGGGAAACTTCGCCGATTTTGCTGCCCATAGCGTCAAATTACGTTTTCCGCAGCTCTCACCTTATGTCCGCACTACATGACTGCAGTCAGATCCAAACCAACCCCCATAGCTCAAAGGACCGGCCCCGAAGATGTCACCGTAACATTGTTCAACCTTCTTTCCCCACTCGACCACTCCCATTAGCTACCTCACATGTACTAACCTCGCATCACCAGTCTTTCCACCTCGGAGGAAACATGTACTATCATGGCGTCTGCAAACATATCAGAGTTATACTTTAGTACCCGGACCCACACGCAGCTATACGGACAGTGTGGAGCAACAACCCGTCGGGGATTTTTCCTAGTGGAACTGACAGAATGTACACGGACCGTGGACGGTGGACGCTTGTCTCTCGAGTAAGTAAACATGCTGTAAAGTTGCCACATCACTATAATCTCATGTTGTATCCCTCGGGTAGACTAAACTAGCTTGTGGAGCCGTGGCGTGAACGGAACGTTTGTTATTGTTGAGTTTGCCTGTAGCCACGGAACCCCATGTATTTTTTTTTGGGAACATGACTGTCATGGCGGAACTTCAACCTGGTTTTGGCACTTTCTCCATTCACAACCCTTTCATCTACATAAACGTTCATATTTCAAATATAAAGTTCTTACCCCGTGGCCACAGATGTTACAATTGGAATCGGATGGGTCTAAGTATGAAATTGAATGCTGCTCTTAGAACACATTTGGGCCCTTATAAGTCACGTCTGCCTAAGTACCCGTATCTTCCGTATTTTTCAATAAAAAAACATTTAAATCCGAATGGTGGCCATTTTCTCTTAGATGTATAATGTATCAGAGTGCAATATACATCCCAACCGATAGGGTCGCGTAATTGAAAGCATAAGGAGAAAATGGCCACCGATTGGATTAAAATGCTTTTTATTAAACAATACGGAAGATACTGGTACTTAGACCCACCTGATTCAAATTGTAACATCCGTGGCATGAGGTCAGCACTTTATATTTGAAATATGAACGTTTATGTAGATGTAAGGTCTGTACATGTAGAAATTGCAAACACCAGGTTGAAGCTCCGCCATGACTGACATGTTTCAGAGCTACTCAGTACATGACGACGTCAGGTCCCGAAAATAGCAGATCTACAAGCTCACAACGCGTCGCGGACTCAACACTTTGTGAGCTTGTAGGTATGCTATTTTTGGTGCGCATGCAACTAAGAATAAATTAGGTATCACGTCGGATGATATCCATGTAAACTAAATCTAATCTAATGTGTTCTTTCCAATGACAGGACAGAATGTCAGCCTGCAAAAATGAAGGAACTGCAGATGAAGACCTGGGACACTACAGCCATATTTTTTTCTTCTAAATAAAACGGTTACATTTACACACTGCTTGCTCTACTCATTGGTATATTCTACATTGTGTAAGCATTTATAATGACAAAATGTATTTACACCCAATTCTATAAGGGTTCTTTTGAACTGTTTCATGATAGGAGATGGTCTTTCATTTGGCAGAATGGTACATAATTACATGACTGTAAGCATTACAGATATAATAGTGAAAAACTCTTGTACATTCTGTTAGTATTTACTTCTACATGTAATCATAATTTTTCTGGGGACCTTCTGGGCACATTGGATTCAACTTTACTAGTCTTAGATACAATAGGCTATAGTAAAATCTAATATTATCCATATACACCAATTGAAAGCATGAAACGGTCTCATTTGAAAAAAAGAGAAAAAAAACGATTACACTGTGTATGACAAGAGTATTTGAACATTAGCATGTCATTCTAAAGTAATGCCCATGTTTTCTATAAGTTTAGTCCAAAGAATATAACTGGAAATGACAGTGAAACATTATGCTCTCAGAGATAAGGAGTCACACATGACATGAGTATGAAACGTTTTGTTTTATTATTATATTGTTGTTGACTATGCTGCATCTCCATGGATGTCCCGACTCCCAAGTAGAAGATGGACGTCACGTCACCAGCACCGGACTGTCTACATGGTGGGATGGAATGTAGAAAAAAAAAATTGATGCACACGCGTGCGCGCACACAGACACACACGTTTAGTGTTACTATGCTAATTTATACATGATATATTTAGTTTACTATAATATACAATCAAATCAATACAGAACACAATACAACAGCAGCCAAGACTATAGTTTCACCTTGCTGGCGCAACAAAGACACGGTGATGATGATACTGACATCCTGGTATATAGCAAACTTGCAATGGGTATAGCCTACTGGTCCAACTGTACTGGTTCAACAGAGGCAGATTTCACGTGGTCCAAGAAAGAACATGGCTTCGATGTCGTGTTTTGTGATCCAAAGGTAGACAAAAAAGTCGGAAAAGTTGTAACATTCATCATTCTAAAGCATTCAGTGTTGCCAGATCTTGTGAGAGAAATAAGCAACCAGGTATATGAAAACAAGCCCAAAAGAAAATACCTGTGCCAAGAGCACAGGTGAAACCTAGACATGGGTTATTTGAAAATTGCCGATCTACAAGCTCAGAACGCGTAACGATGTGAGCTTGTATAGATCTGCTATTTTCCAAAAAATCTTGAGGGGAAAAAAGTGCAAAATGTGGAATATTTTTTAAACATTTTAACAACACATTTTTGGTAGGGTCTCCCTGGCAAATATGTTGGCGCGCAGTGCACAGATGAGGGTCCGTGGAAAAGTACATGAACATGTTTGAGAACCACTGGTTTAAACAACAATCAAAACATTTGGAAACAAGCCCAAATATCAACTACATTTTAGAAACCAGCCGCTTATAATAATGTGCCAATGTGCTGTTTGTTGATGTTGTTGTAGTGAGAACTGGGAGGGGAAAGTTACAATGTAGACCACGCCCCCACGCAGCCTCCTCCGCACAAGGAAGTGCAGTGCCACAAAGCATTGTGGTCATTGTAGTAATGCAGCCAAACCCCAGTCATCCAGTCAAAGTCAAGACTTCTATATTTTTCGGGCCATAGGGTGCAAATTTGAAATTTTGCTACTGTTATCTACTATATTATAATAGATAATTAATATATATATTATTAACATTGAGTGACTGCAAGTTCTTCCAGGGGTGTAATGCTCCTTTAACAAATCACAACAACAAAGATAGATGAATATAAATGAATTAAAAAAAATAAAACTGCTGTTACAAAAATACAATTGGTAGGCTTAGGCTTGCAGCCAGAACTTGCCACTTCTACAATTGAATTATACAAAATTACTGTAAGTAACCCCTTTGTGTAAAACAAAAACAAAAACCAAATAGCTTTATAGGCTCCACAAAGAAATGGACTTAGGTTACTTAGCTTAGCTGCCTTAGTGCGTTTATATTTCTGAGAACATGCCACTTCCAAAAATAAAATTAAACAAATACAAATATACTGTAATTTCTCTTTTTTTCTTAACAGCAAATCACAAAAATGCTTGACACAACTTTGTCAATGTGGGATAGGATTTTTTTTCCATCATTCAGTAATCTGTAGGTTTTTCTGCAGGAAAATAAGCTGATCTACATGTTCTGAAGTAAGACAGCTCCGCTGCGCTGTCACTACATCTCCAGCAGTGGAGAATACTCTCTCTGCCGCAACACTTGTACCAGGGATACATAGATAGTGTTTAGCTAATCTGGCTAGTAGAGGAAAATCTCTCTCATTAGACTTCCACCACTGAAGTGGGTCTTCTCTGAGAGAGAGTGCAGGTTCCTCCAAATACTTTTTCATCTCTTCCTCAGCTCTGGTGCTGGCAGATTTTTTAGCAACTCTGACCTCAGTGAAAGTCTTGCCCAGCAGTTTCACCAGTGCAGCAGATGTTGTTCTTCTTTTAGGGGTAGGGCCTTCTTGTTGACCTGACTCTGGCTCCAGATGACTGCTGCCAGCCTCTCCTGACCTCACCTTGTCCTGCAGGAAACAACATGTTTGGTTTTATTTTTGGTCCCTAAGATTCTGTTATTTGTCTGTTTTATTTCAAAGATACAAAGTATTTATTCTTCTTATTTTCTATTCTCTTAAAACACTTGTTTTGTGTAAAGCACTTTGTTTGATGAAAAGTGCAATGTAAATCAAATGAAAAGGTAGGAAGTTAACTAATAATAGGCATGACATCACACATTATACACAGTGTAGGTTAACATAGAAATATAATATACTGTACACACAAACACAGGTAATATGTTTTAAAAATGTGTTGTGTATTAATTAGGGTGACCATACGTCCTCTTTTACCCGGACATGTCCTCTTTTGGGGTGCTGTCCGGCCTGTCCGGGGGGGGTTTATAAAATCCTTCAAATGTCCGGTGTTTTGGGATTTTTAAATTTTTTTTACAATGAAAGCGCTAACTATGGTACTTCCGTAACCCCGGTTTTGTAAATTGCGAACGAGTTGTTCACATTGTTAGTGTTGCCATGTCCGAATATTTACCGCAACTTCAAAAACAAAAATTAGCTTCTTTTTCTGGCTTGTTTTGGAGGAATGTTTCCTTATTTCTCTCACGAGACTTGGCAACACAGCTGCTGACAGGCTGGAGGCACACGTGACCAAACACACACACACGCACACACACACACACACACACACACACACACAGTCACACACACTCACACAGACACACACTGAACAGCATACATCGCGCTCAGCGCTGCCTGTCATTCATTGCTCCCCGACTGAGAAAAGTTACACAGACAGAGGCGGAGAAAATGCCGAAACGCAAATGCAACTTCACAGATGAAATGCGCAAAAAGTACCCGTGTTTTCGTCTGGGTCGTGACAAATGTGAAGCAGAGTGTACTGTTTGCAAAACACTGAATGTTCATACAGAACTTAACATGAAATATTATAGAGCATATTTGTATGAAAGTGATTATTTTGTTATCTACCTCTCTTTTCTTTTTGTTTAAATGTTGAGGCATTATTTATATTTTTTACATTAGCCATAGGAGACATTATTTTGAAGAATGAGCTATAACATTGAAGAACAGGCTACTTCTCTATTTTCTTTTGTTTAATTAACAGGTTTTGAGGCATTTTTTACATTTTTACATTATAGACATGAGAGAGAGGTTATTTTGAATAATGGGGTACCTCACTTGTTCTAAGATAAGACTTGTTGAGAGAGAGATGTTATTTTATTTTGTTAAAAAGCTGAATTATTAAGCTGTGATTATTTTGTTATCTGAAACAAACAGAGGAGACATGCTTTAAATAAATAAATATATTATTTATAAAGCAATATTTTTCAGTACCTCAAAGAGGCCCAGAATTAACCGAATTAACCGAATGAAGGAACAAAAAAAAAAAACCAAAAGTTACAAATCCGGGGGAAAACCGCAAAAAAAATCGCGCGCGCACGGAACGCATGCACGCGCGCGCAGCGCGCGTGCATTCGTTGGGTGTCCTCTTTTTGGGAATTCAGAATATGGTCACCCTATATTAATAATAAATAGTAGGTTAATTTAATTTTACCTCAAGTGCTGCAGCCTCTTTTATCACTCCGGCATGGATGTCCAGTTGGTCTTCTCCGGCAAGGAAAGGCAGTGCTTTAAACCTGGGTTCGAGTGCAGAGGCCTTGTGGAGAAGGTATCTCTTAGTCAGATCCTCATGGATCACTCGTTTGATGTCCCTGACAAATGTTGAGTCATCAGGAGAGACCCCCTCTGTGTTCTCAAGCAGCTGGGCAAGCAATGGAGCGATGAGAGACAGTGTAGGTGATGAATCCTCTGATGTTGGTGGCGTCTTTCATTGGCCTGAGTGCCATGGCTATTTCTTCAGCACTCTTGATTTCTGCGTCACTTAGTGTGGAGGTGTCGGGTGTATTATTTTTTCGCTCCCCAGGAGAGACGAGAGCTGCGCATATAGCAGGCTGCTGCTACAGAAAGCGTTCGACCATATCGTGCGCGCTATTCCATCTGGTCGCGACGTCAATGGTTAACTTGTGCTCATCCAAATCCAGAGCCTTCTGACTCACTTTCAGGGCATCAGACGCATTGGTGCTCCAATGGAAGTATCCAGTGAATCCTCCCTAGCACCCCTGACGCAGTATTGAGCTTCAGAGCTCGCTGAGCTGCGAGGTTGACTGTGTGTGCAAAACATTACGTGCGTTAGGTTCTCCTCAAGCTGCATAGCAGCAGTCATGTTAGATGCGTTAGGCCTAACAAAATAAAACTTTGGTTTCCGGTTGGCTGTCATTTTAGGGCTGAGTAGGTAGGGAATTTATTTTATTTTATTTTTATTTTTATTTTTTTGTGGGAATGATGGGTAGCAAGGAATTTTATTTTATTTCCTCATGGGAAGGATGGGTAGGTAGTTTTTTTTTTTTTCCTATGGCAATGATCGATATTAATGCTTCTTTTTTAATATATTCTATGTTTTCCTGAGTTACCAATTTCTAAATCATTAAATGGTTCATGTACACTGCACTTACAAAATAGTGTCTGAAAACAACAAACAATAAACAATTGAAAACTTTGAATAGAATGTCCACACACTGGTTGAATACTTTTGAGTTTTAATTCAACTCTAAGTAAAGTACCAAAGTAAAGTGCTGTATCACTCACATACCAAAAATATTAATACAAAACAAACATCTTCAAGTAATAAAGTGTTTTGAAGCAGATATTTTAGCTACTGGCTATCCCTGGATCAAACTGGCTAAATGTACCATAGGGCATTTGTGAGAACCTGAAAAATAAAAATAAATAAATCAGGTATTCAATATTGACTTAAAACAATATCCTGTTTATCTGTTGACTGAGCATTTATGAATAGTCCATGAAAAGTTCACAGACCTTTTTAAATGACAAACATTTCAAATTAAACTTTTTTCCCCCTTTCCAATGTTCAACAATGCAATATTTGAGAGAATGTAGCTATTAAAATATATGACACTGTTCCCCAGACAACTGAATTGTAAAACACAAAGACTACAGACCAATTTTGTTTTGTCTGTCTCAATGGTGGCCAATTTAGACCTACAGTATTCCACAGCAGCCATCTTGATGTGTCAATGGGTAACATGGGTGTATTTTAAGTAAGTAATTTTAAGTCCCCATTCAAATGGGTGGGCTTATATTGACTCTTAATTACACCTGACTGTGTAAATACCCATTGATGACTGACAGGTCAAAGTTGTTTATTTTACTTTTTTGAATTGTTCAAAACCTTGAAAAGCACTATGAATTTGATGTATTATGAAATAGGTAAATAGGTCTTTATTGGCCACCATTGATACATGCATGTGTAAACAAAAGTGCTGTGGTGGAAAAAGTACACAAATGTTTTACTTAAGTGAAAGTATGAATACTGCAATGTAGAAGTACTCTGTTACAAGTAAAAGTCCGCAATTCAAAATGTACTTGAGTAAAAGTACAAAAGTATTGGTATCAAAATGTACTTAAAGTACCAAAACTAAAAGTTATAGCAGATCTACAAGCTCACAACGCGTCGCCATGCGACGCGTTGTGAGCTTGTAGATCGGCTATTTTCAAATAGCCTATGTATAAAATAGGGCTAAAGTGGTTAATGTATGTTTTATAATATCAAAATGTATATCTGAAAAGTAACTAGTAACTAAGGTTTTCAAATAATTGTAGTGTAGTAAAAGTACAATATTTGCCTCTGAGATGTAGTGGAGTAGAAGTAAAAGTGTTGGAAATTGGAAATACTGAAGTAAAGTACAAATACCTCAAAATTGTACTTAAGTACAGTACTTGAGTAAATGTACTTAGTTACTTAAAGTGGTCTGTAGCCTTTGTGTCATGGCCCCATTCTATTTAGTGGACTATAGAGCACTTGCAAATGTAGTCCTAGACGATTTTAATAGGGGTTTCAAATTGTCTGATTTCATATGTTTCTATGCAGTAGAATAGTTACTTTCCACCACTGCCTATTTGTCGAGACTATACTAGAAGGCTTTGTCTAAACGGGGAATATTATTTACCCCATGCGCAGAGTGCTGGTGATGTTAGTGACACAAAAAAACATAGGTAACGTTTGCTAGCTTTCTCACACTACACAGTAACGTCAGCTGAACTAAGTAGATGGGATCCGCAGGTCGTCGTCTCTGGGACCGAGAAGCCGACTTGTCTCTCTCGTAGTAAGTTTAGTACGTCGTTAAACTCCTCCTTTTTGTTCTGAGCTTGTTTGGCGGTGGGCAAGTGCACGTTATGTTGGGCTGCAAACAATCGGTCAAATGCTGACTGAGGGGCAGATGCATGAGCATCTCAGGGCTAAATATTTAAAGTCGAACATGGCCAAAACAGACCCAGCCTGAGAGGCTAGAGGCTCGGTGGGCGTAGAGAGTATGTCGAGTGAGATGTGGGTCCATGTATCCGCTCGGTCGTGTCTCCCTGCTGCAGATGAAAACTGACATCGTGTCCTTAATTATGTCTACTTTTAG
Organism: Gymnoscopelus braueri; assembly: GCF_963280865.1. Lineage (NCBI taxonomy): Eukaryota > Metazoa > Chordata > Actinopteri > Myctophiformes > Myctophidae > Gymnoscopelus > Gymnoscopelus braueri. The sequence goes on along the minus strand of NC_137616.1, from coordinate 1,079,437 downwards.
TAGTCAAGCGAATTATTTTAGGAGGTGGTTTGCACGGGCAGACGACAGACACTGTACACAGGTCCATGGCTGGAGGAGGACATGCATGTGCTGCTGTTGTTGTTGTGCGCCCGGCTGCGCCGCCGTCTCCTCGCGATGACGCAATGACGCATGAATAGTAAAACAAAACATTTGCGCACATGATATTTTAGACGAAAGAAAACTTTGATTAAACTTCGCGAATGTGGTCGCACCAAATATATTTTTTGTAAGACGTTTTTGATCGACTCGGTCGGATTTTGACTTAATTTTTTTTGTTTTGTTTTTTTCACTCCAAATGCCAATAAAATCATCTGGGTCGCGCGTATTTAATAGGGTCGGTCGCCAACCGGAAACCAACATATTATTTTGTTAGGCCTTATCAGTTACAATCACCAAGTCCGCGAGCGATAGGTTCCATTCTTTTGCGACCGAGTGAAACGTTTGATTAATGTTGACAGCAGTATGACTTTCATGCATCACCCTCATTTGTAAGACTTTAGACTCGAGCTGCCATTCATCTGTGCTGTAGTGGGCGGTGAATGTACCGAAGGACTCTGTTGCCCTAGATGTCCAATGATCACACGTAAGAGCTACTCTGGTGGCTTTGGTCACTGCTTCCCCGACTTTAAGCTTCGTCTCTCTGTAAAGTTGAGGTACAGCAGTATCCGTAAAGTAAGTGCGACCTGGTATGACATACCGTGGCTCCATCGTCTTCATCATAAACCTAAAGCCTTCTCTCTCCATTACGCTGTATGGGCGCAGATCTTTTGCAATGAAACAAGCGATGGATCTACTTATCTTCTTTGACCGTTCAGAATTGTGTGGTAACTTTGAACAATCCTCGATTGTGCGTTGACCAGCTGCTGTTGTTGGTGCCGGATCCGATTCCTCTGTCAACAACTCTTTGTGATGTCTTTCCAGATGAGCTTTTTGATTGGAAGTATTCCTGAAATACTTTACCCTACCGTGGCAAACTTTGCAAATCGCATGAGTCATGTCAAGCTCTTTCTTGCCCGGTTGATGGTAAAATCCAAAGTGTTTCCAAATGGCTGCTCTCAAAGACCACGGAGGCGGCTGTATTACTTTTTCCTCGTCCATTTTTAGCCACGGCCAACAACAACAGCAACATGTGTTACAAACACACTAAACGCCCCTTTGTAGCGCGCACTGTCACGCAGTAGCTACGGGGACCGAGAAAGCACAATAAACATAGCCAGCATGCCAAGCGGCTGATTTTTTAATTTTTTAAAAATCGATTCTTGGGAAATGAGAATCGATTCTGAATCGTCCAACATGAGAATCGCGATTCGTATTCGAATCGATTTTTTCCGACACCCCTACACAGTACCCCACTCCCCTCCCGGAGGGGGTCGACTTCAAGCGACGCCCCCTTTCTTCAACGTCTCGGACGGCAGACGCCGAATAAAGGGCCATTTTTACTATGACATAAGTACAGTAAGTACAGGAAGTAACGGAGGGGGAGACAAAAAGGGGCTGGAGGAAGGGGGTTTTGTCAAAGATTTGAGTAACAAAATGTTCGCTTTAGAAATTTCACACATATAGAAATGTTCACACATTTCCACGATTTTTGAAAAATAGAAGATCTACAAGCTCATGGCGCTATGAGCTTGTATATCTGCTATGTTTGAATAGCCAAAGTATAAGGTTAAAGTGGTTCAAATTATTGTGACGAATAGGGGATCAACGTCACGTGATTCCTTTGTTTGACCCGAAAAAAACCTTGTATGTGTCTCTCAAAGAGCATGATTATTGGCAGAATCGCGGAAAGTTTAGTATATTTGGCGGTCCTGTTTGAAATTTTCACAAGATCGGTGGTTTTTGCAATTACCTACACTACTATACTTCACCATATGTTGCGGTATGACGCAGTGGTGTAAAGTAACTAAGTATATTTACTCAAGTACTACACTTAAGTACACTTTTGAGGTATTTTTACTTTACTGGAGTATTTCCAATTTGCAGTACTTTTACTTCTACTCCACTACATCTCAGAGGCAAATATTGTACTTTTACTCCACTACAATTATTTGACAGCTTTAGTTAATAGTTACTTTGAATAATTAGATTATTATTACAAAACATACATTAACCACTTCAGCCCATACATTTTGGCCATTTGAAAATAGCTCGATCTGCTCACAATGCGTCGTGAAGCGTCGCATTGTGAGCTTGTAGATCGGCTATTTCAAAAGATTTTTATACATTTTGAACTTGTGAAATGGGACATTCTGCACAATGAGTACTTTTACTTTTAGTACTTTAAGAAGTACATTTTGATACCATTAATTTTTTACTTTTACTCAAGTAAATTTGTAATACCTTACTTTTACTTGTAACAGAGTATTTCTACATTGCAGTATTGATAATTTTACTTAAGTTAAGACATTTTGTACTTTTTTTTTTTGTCTCAAAGAAGTTCTAAAATCAGCATTTAAACACATGCTCACAGATACAATTCACAGTCTAGTCTAGTCGCCGACATGATCAGTCGCACGCGAACGAGCTCCCGAGGCAGCTCTCGGACCAGTTCTCGAACCAGCTCTCGCCCTCACGGCAACACTTTTGCCAGCTTTTATCTACGTTACTCTCTACATTTCCTCTTCATCCTTCTGTGGACTACGGATTCATTCCTTAAACCACCACAGAATCTACACCTGATGGAGACAGAAAAAGGTAATCCACGAGAAGTAAAGAATGAAAAGCACTGCGACTTCTACTTACGGCTCAGAATCGAACAAACATCTGGGATTCGCAGCTGGGACTATCCACACGCTCCTGACTGCGAATTCGGCTAGAAAGAAGAACGTGCCCCCAACAGGACGTATGGACCGAAGAATTATAATCAGTTTTTTCTTCTCCTATCGGGTGATATCCACTTTAACCCAGGCCCAGTTACCACCAGGCAAACTACTACCCGTCTGGCGAGGGAAGAAAACTCTGCTAACGTTGCTAATGTTGCTAACGTTGCCAACAGCGACGGGGAACAACATCAACAACGCCAGGCTGAGTCAACGAACGTCCGGACCACCAGAGCTAGCTTAGCTTCAGGGCGCTATATCAACAACAGCAGCCCAGCTAGCCTAGCCACAAGAAACTACGCTAACACCGGTAGCCTTCTGTCCCAGCAAACCAACGCACCCTCGGACTGCATCGACACCGCAGCCGTCCTCGACGACGCCCACATCGACGCACCACGATGTCCGACAGAGAGACGCTACGCTACCGAAGAAGCCGAACCACGGACTCATCCTGCGGTTTCAGTCGGCGTAAAGGCCAGGATGGACCTCCAAGAACCAGACGAAGGCCCCCCCCATCCCCCATAGCTGGTTGCTTACGACGGCACAGAGGCCTTGATGGACGCCAACACCACAACACCCCCCTCCCTCCGGCGACTGCTTCCCAACCAGGGAAAATCCTCAATAGTGGTGTTACTATCTGCGGTATAAGTGATCCTTACATGATCTTCTGTACCCGGAAAATACATGGACCTAAGACCGGACACCACAAAACAGTCACGATCAGAGACCTCAAGAACTATAAGAGTGAGGACTTAAACCACAGGCTAGAGGAACAGGACTGGTCCGATGTACTAAACAGCACACAGATAGCTGAATCTTGGCTGGTTTCAAAACCAAATTCACTTCAATCTTGGATAGCGTGGCTCCCATGAAAACCGTCACGGTCAAAACCATGGATGAATTCGGACATACTGCCATGAAACTCAGAAACAAAAAGTGTTCTGAACTTCATAAATGTAGGATCAAACTCGCCAAACGCTTCAACAAAGGTCTCGAAACCCACCTAGCTAAACTCATAAGAGAGAGAAATAAGCTAAGAAACAAAGTAACTGCCATGATCAGATCATCACAAACACAAAAAAACTACCTCGATGACAACATTGAAGAAAACCAAACAAACCTCGTGAGCTTTGGAAGTTACTCAACAACCAACTAGGCTGCAGCAAAAATTTGAAAACCAGGTTTGCAAACATCAGCATCAAGGTGAATGACGCTCTCATTACAGCAAATCGGGAAGTGGGTAAAATCCTCAACATCTTCTTTACGACCATAGCCTCAGAACTGGGTGAAAAACTACCCCCTCACTCTGGGAGCTAAGGTAAAGAGCATGTTGACGCATTTTACGAAAAACTAGGTGTACGCAAAGATGATTTTAAACTCACCATGGTGACAACAGATGAGATGTTTAAAAAATGTAGCGCACTACAGCATCACCAAGCCACAGGCCTCGACAATATTCCCTCCAAATTTCTAAAAGACTCAGCCGCCTCCAATGCTCCAATCATCACCCACATAATAAACCTCTCCATCAAACAGGACGGGTCCCTAGCGACTTCAAAATAGCAAGAGTGACCCCACTGCACAAAAAAGGAAGCAAACTAGACCCCGGCAACTACTGCCCTATTTCTATTCTTAGCTCGATCTCCATTCTTAGCTCCATCTCGAAAATCAAATAGTTTATGAACAGGTTGATAAGTATGTTGCGGACAAAAATCTAATTTACAAATTCCAATCTGGCTTCAGAAAAAAAACACTCCACTGAATCATGCCTTCTCTATTTGAACGACCATATCAAACAAGAGGTCGACAAGGGCAAATATTGCGGCATGGTCATGCTGGACCTCAAGAAGGCCTTTGACACCATTGATCACCCAATTCTGCATGATAAGCAATAGGTTTTGATGATACATCGGCTAGCTGGATGAGATCCTATCTGGAGTGGAGGGAACAGGTGGTCGAAGTAAATGGAACCCTGTCCCCCCCCTCCCAGTGAGTTGTGGCGTTCCGCAAGGAAGTATACTAGGACCTTTACTGTTCCTGATATGTGTGAACGATATGTCATCAGCTTGCGACTGCAACCTGTTCCTGTTCGCAGATGACTCGGCACTGCTGGTCTCAGACAGGGACAGGCTGCAGGTTGAAAAATCTCAGCTCTGAACTCGATACGATCCGCATCTGGCTCTCTGACAACAAACTATCTTTACACCTGGGTAAAACCGAATCGATTCTCTTTGGGTCTAGTGTTAACCTTAACAAGGCTGAGAGCTTCACAATCAAAGCGGGTGACGATGTTATCACAAGAAAGGAGGAAATTACCTACCTGGGTTCCATCCTGGAGGCAAACCTCTCTGGTGATAAGATGGCAGAAAGTGTCATCAAAAAGGTCAATCAAAGAACACGTTTTCTATACAGGATCACATTTCTAGTCAGTAAGAATACCCTGAAGATTCTAGCAGGGGCCCTCATCCAAGGTCATTTTGACTATGCATGCTTCTCATGGTATCACAACACCACTAAGGCCTTAAAAACAAGGCTCCAGACATCCCAAAACAAACTGCTAAGGTTACTTCTCGGCCTCAATCGTACAACCCATCTAACCCCTGCTCACTTTGCTAGGGTTGGATGGCTCAGGGTTGAGGACAGAGTACGGCAACTTGCCTTAGGCCTGGTCTACAAGATTCGACACAACATTGGGATCCCCCTGTATTTGTCAAAATACTTCCAAAACGTAAATGAAGTCCACGATCATAACACCAGAGGCAGCTCCACTGATCATATTCAACCCAGATTTGGCACAAACAAGGGAATGAACTCTTTCTCATGCTATACAACAAAAATGTCGAATGCCCTACCCAAAGGAGTAAAGGAGTGTAAAACCATACTCACTTTCAAAACTGCCCTAAAGAATCACCTTCAGGAGGCTGCAATTCCAAACTGGCCCCTGTCAAAGTCTTAACCTACCCGCCCCCCCCCCCCCCTCCCCTCCTTAAACTGTCTATCTATACTTACAATTGGCATGCAGGCGCATGCGCGAGGTAACTGGTTTGACTTAGTCTTTCACTGGTTTGACTTCGTCTTTCACCGCTGTTGCCAGATTGTGTGCGAGCAACAAGCAACCAGCTTCATGAAAAAACACAAAGCTGCGCACTGCGCATGCGTCGACGCACTTTCTCTAACCAATTACACCCACTTCACGCTTACAACACCTGGACATGGCAACCCAACCTCAGCACTGCGCATGCTCAAACGGCTATGTTACACATCCTACCAACAACCTAGCCTGGTAAACCCGACGAGCCTATCAGCGTCGTCGCTCATCGTTCTGTGATTGACAGCAAAAGTTGGCCAATCAGGTGGCGAGTTCGAGTGAGCCCGAATGGATCCGAGTGCAGCCTCAGTGCAGCCGACCAAACACGAATGGCAGCCATTGTTTCTGTGGGTAGTTTTCTCCGCACTTTTCTCCGCTGTTTTAGAACTTCAAAAAGCTCTCAAACTTCTTCTTTGAGGCACTTACTTATAAGATATCGTTTGGATAGAATTTAGTTGTTTCACTTCATATATGTGGTCAATTAATCATGACAGAGCCTATTTAAAAATAAAAATTCATAGAACCGGCAGGGGCGGGCAGTCACACGCATGTATCCGAATAAGGCAACCTCTTTTGGGCATGGCCATCTCAAAAGTCCGGTTGCGTCACATTAGTCGCGGAGGTGGCAAAAATGCACTGCAATTGGCTGAAGGGGAAAAACGATCATTGGCTGAAGGGGTTGTCAGTCAACGGTATTACTCCCGCCCAACTCCAGCCCACAGCCACTATTGCAGAATGGGCGATCATGCCAGACTCACTCCTGGAATGAAATGGAAATGAGATTTCCGGAGGGAGGGTTTACCAGGCTACCAACAACCTGTATGAACGTTAGTCTGGTAAATGTCATCAATGCTACCTAATTAGCCCGTTAAAGCAGGGGTCTTCAACAGGGGGTCCGTGACCCCTAGGGGGCCCTCAGAGTTGCTACAGGGGGTCCGCCAAATCTCTGTGTGATAGGATCATTGTTTTTTACATTAACCACTTGAACCCTAGCATCCCTATTCTAAGGACAACTTTAGCCGAAAATAGCCGATCTACAAGCTCACAACGTAACCACTTGAACCCTAGCATCCCTATTCTAAGGACAACTTTAGCCAAAAATAGCCCATCTACAAGCTCACAACGCCTCGGAGCTTGTAGATCTGCTATTTTCGGCAAAGAGGGGAAAAAGAGCAGACCAAGTACAGAGTGAAAGTTCACTAAGTATTGATGGTTTAAGTCGTTAAATGTCTGAAAATACACATTAATATGAATCCAACATCTATGAAAACCTTTAATCTGCAACACAATTTTATGTAATATATAGTGGGGGTCCCTGCTTCATCTCTCTCTCAGTTAGGTCCTTGGCCTGAAAAGGTTGAAGACCCCTGCGGTAAAGAGTTTCATTTTAGTGTATTTTGTGGGTTTTTGGGACACAATGTAACGGCAGCGACGCGTTGCTGCACCATCACAGGGCATCATGGGAAATGTAGTCATTTCTGCTAATTTCGGTTCTACTGTGTTAAAGGGATATTTCACTTTCAAAACAACTGTGTGGTGAATGTTGTGTGTGGTGCTGATGTTTGTTGTGTGAAGCTTAATGTCAGAGTGTTTGTGTTGGAGCGCCTCAGTGCGGCTGCAGAGTTCATGTGCAACATCTTGCATGTGTGGCTGTGGCTTTACAGTTTTCCTTCGCCGTGTCTGTAGGTCACCCCCAGGGACCCCCAAGGGTCTCCAGGGACCCCTAAGGGGAGGGGGGGGGGGGAGGGGGAACCGCGGACCTCCTTATTTTTTTTTTTTTTTATCCCATGATTTTGTACCCCCAAACGCAATTTTCTTTTGGGGGGGGGGGGGGCTGCCAAGTGGGCGCTGCGTGGGCACTAGACGTTCGGCCTGCGTAGCGGGCCGAACTTCTAGTTGTACATATTTCTTGTTTTTCATACCAGTAACCTGTAAGCTGATTGTATGACGTTCTGCATAGGGGGATGATTTGAGTGCAAGGGGATCTCATTTTAAATAAGCCATTGTGCTTTTATGAGCGATCCAGTTTAGAGTACCTTGTATTGTGAATTGTACTTCCATGTACTGTTTCCATGTCTTTCTAAATAAAGTATTCAATCAATCAATCAAACAAAAGATGCTATGAATGCTATCTTAGCATTCATAGCTTCTAAGTAGCTTGCGGCTAACATGGCACTTCTAAACCACTCAATATTCGGTCCGAATGTTAATCAAAACATAGCCCCTACGGAACCTCTCCCTCCGCTAAGTAGCTCCGAGATGAGGTCCCTCGTTGGTTCCTGCCGTTTGCGGTCGACATTGTCGCACATTTTCCACTTTTACATGTTTCTTACCCCTTTCTGCACATCGTATCCAAAAAGCAAAGCAATTGCGCCACTCTCTCAGATGTTTTAAGTTCTAGCGGAACATAACAGCTTCCAACGTGTTGAAGAAAGTATTTATTTTGCCTCGGTTTTCATCCGGTTCCATAATATTTTGCATTAGAAGATGCAATTCAACATTTGACCAGTAGGGTAATCAGTAATGTTATCTCTACGGGCGCAACTCTTGCGCAATGTCTTAAAAACATGTAACCGGATGAAAACCGAGGCAAATTAAATACTTTCTTCAACTCGTTGGAAGCTGTTATGTTCCGCTAGAACTTAAAACATCTAAGAGAGTGGCGCAATTGCTTTGCTTTTTGGATACGATGTGCAGAAAGGGGTAAGAAACATGTAAAAGTGGAAAATGTGCGACAATGTCGACCGCAAACGGCAGGAACCAACGAGGGACCTCATCTCGGAGCTACTTAGCGGAGGGAGAGGTTCCGTAGGGGCTAATCAAAACATAAACAAAACAACATAACAATGTGTTCAACCATTCAAGAGCATAAAGTCATTTTGTACCTGAGAAGTGGAGATTGTTCGCAATAGTAGCCTCGCTTCACCAGGCTTTCCGCAGAACCTGTGCTTGTGTTCCGTGAGCAACGATAACAGCTGCTAACGATAACAGCAGTGTTCCGTCAGCAACGATAACGGAGCAACAATAAGACTTCCGGTGGACGATCTCTTCAGAATAAGAGTACCCTCTAGAGCAAAAAGGAGCCATTGAAAAACGGTTAATTTGCACATTAAAACTATAAATTAAGCATTTAAACGACATATTATGTTTCTATACAACACATATTATGTTTCTGTGTAACAAAAACGGTTTTTAAAACATTAATAATTTATCTAAATGGATAAATGGTCAGAAAAGGTCAGAAAAGTGCCGTTTTCAGACAACAGTGGACACTGGACAGGTGCCGGCGGACACTGCCGACACTTCTGACATACGCACGCGTGCGGGGACACCTCCCCTACAACGCCACACTCTCGGATAAGCCCGAGAGGTGTAAAGAAAAGTGTGGCGGACCGTCCAGTGAGGTCAGAGGTCAGAAAAGTGCCGTTTTCAGACAACAGTGGACACTGGACAGGCGCCGGCGGACACTGCCGACACTTCTGACATACGCACGCGTGCGGGGACACCTCCCCTACAACGCCACACTCTCGGATAAGCCCGAGAGGTGTAAAAAAAAGTGTGGCGGACCGTCCAGTGAGGTCAGAGGTCAGAAAAGTGCAGTTTTCAGACAACAGTGGACACTGGACAGGCGCCGGCGGACACTGCCGACACTTCTGACATACGCACGCTTGCGGGGACACCTCCCCTACAACGCCAAACTCTCGGATAAGCCCGAGAGGTGTAAAAAAAAGTGTGGCGGACCGTCCAGTGAGGTCAGAGGTCAGAAAAGTGCAGTTTTCAGACAACAGTGGACACTGGACAGGCGCCGGCGGACACTGCCGACACTTCTGACATACGCACGCGTGCGGGGACACCTCCCCTACAACGCCACACTCTCGGATAAGCCCGAGAGGTGTAAAAAAAAGTGTGGCGGACCGTCCAGTGAGGTCAGAGGTCAGAAAAGTGCCGTTTTCAGACAACAGTGGACACTGGACAGGCGCCGGCGGACACTGCCGACACTTCTGACATATGCACGCGTGCCGGGACACCTCCCCTACAACGCCACACTCTCGGATAAGCCCGAGAGGTGTAAAAAAAAGTGTGGCGGACCGTCCAGTGAGGTCAGAGGTCAGAAAAGTGCCGTTTTCAGACAACAGTGGACACTGGACAGGCGCCAGCGGACAAGGCGACACTTCTGACATACGCACGCGTGCGGGGACACCTCCCCTACAACGCCACACTCTCGGATAAGCCCGAGAGGTGTAAAAAAAAGTGTGGCGGACCGTCCAGTGAGGTCAGAGGTCAGAAAAGTGCCGTTTTCAGACAACAGTGGACACTGGACAGGCGCCGGCGGACACTGCCGACACTTCTGACATACGCACGCGTGCGGGGACACCTCCCCTACAACGCCACACTCTCGGATAAGCCCGAGAGGTGTAAAAAAAAGTTTGGCGGACCGTCCAGTGAGGTCAGAGGTCAGAAAAGTGCCGTTTTCAGACAACAGTGGACACTGGACAGGCGCCGGCGGACACTGCCGACACTTCTGACATACGCACGCGTGCGGGGACACCTCCCCTACAAAGCCACACTCTCGGATAAGCCCGAGAGGTGTAAAAAAAAGTGTGGCGGACCGTCCAGTGAGGTCAGGGGTCAGAAAAGGGCCGTTTTCAGACACTAGTGTATACAAATTGGACACTGGACAGGAGACGGTGCTTAGTGCCAGCACTTCTGAGGTACGCACGCGTTCGGGGAGACCCCCTCTACACCCCCACACTCTCCGCTAAGCGGGAGAGGTGTATTTTGAAAAGTGGCGGGCCGTCCAGTGAGGTCAGGGGTCAGAAAAGTGCCGTTTTCAGTGCATAGCCTTTACAAATTGGACGCTGGACACAAGACAGCTATTTGCCGTGGCACTTGTGACATACGCACAAGGTTCATCATACCTGCCATTCCATCTGTACTTTAATTTTATATCTGTTATCTATAATTGTATTTCTACTTCATTACATCAGTATTGTTACTTTGATTGATTGATGTAGTTTATTTAGTAAGACATGAGAATAGTACATGACAGTACATGGAAGTACAAATTCACAATACAAGGTCTACTAAACTGGAACTCTCATTAAGCACTAAGCTTGTTTAAGATGAGACCCCCATGCACACAAATCATGATGAAATATAAGAGGCAGATAGATATACACACTACTATACAGAATGTCATACAATCAGCTTTCAGGTTACTGGTATGAAGAGAGAAAAAAATATATATATATATACAAAAGAGGAAAATGAATGAGGGGGGGGTAGGGGGGGGTAGGTTAAGACTTAGACAGGGGCCATTTTCGAATTGCAGCCTCCTGAAGGTGTATCTTTAGGGCAGTTTTGAAAGTGAGTAGGGTTTTACACTCCTTTACTCCTTTTGGTATAGGCATTCCACATTTTTGATGAATAGCATGAGAACGAGTTCATTCCCTTGTTACTGACATATTTTGTTTGGTTGTGTTTGCACAGTCTCTGTAGAAACAGGTCTCAACATTTCACTGCTTTTACCTGTATTGAGTAAGTGACAGTAGTTCCAGAGTTCTCTTTGAAAATGTCACACATTTTGAAATTGCTCCACATCCATTGCCTGATTGCGAACGCGGGAGGAGGCGCGGCGAAGCCGCGCCTCCGACCAAGTGGAGCTTACTATGTAACCCTGCTTGGGTTGTGTCTCTGTCTCTCTGTCTGTCTCTCTGTGTGCACTGCCTGTGTGCAGCTCCTCTGAGATAAGTAAATGTCCAATTTAGACGTACCATACATCAAATGAAAGGTCTTTGAAAACTGAACACACCTGTCAAGGTTGCGTTTAAGCCCGCCCCTTCCCCCGGAAGCCACGCCCCGGAGAAGGCTCCTAAAAACTCCCCATTGAAACCCCATGTTAAATGAAAAGTGCCCGAATCGCTCCCAAACTTTTTCTACCCCCCCTAAGTGGGGGTCTACGAACAAATACATCGGGCTCGGATTTTGGCTCCGCCCCCCGGAAGTGGGTGAAACAGGCACTTCAAACACTTTGTTGAATTGTTCAAAAACATTCCAAGTTTTTTTTTTGTGAATTTGTATTTTTCTAAGATGCTCCTTTTAACGCAGATTTAAAAAAAATAATTATTGGTTACTTTTTTTTCAATATTTTTTTTCATTCTTTTTTTTCTTTTTTTGCGTTCGCTTACCGCGTTCGCGCGTCTTACTTGTTGATATTAAGCTGGTATGTACACATGATGTAATAGACATGCCACTAAAAGTATGCACTTAAAAGTTTATTTTCATTCATAATTTATATTATTTATAATTGTGAATGTTAAAAATTGTTCTGCTATAGTCACTTACAAAACGTATACACTATTTCAATGTTAAATGATAGTGTTGTTTACTGGAGTCAAACTGGGTTTGTGTCAAATACTGCAGTTCTCGCATTAGTTTATATAGTAGGCCTAATACCTATCACCGTCCTTTGACTTTATTTGACTCTTAGTGAGCAAGACTGTTACTTGAGTCAGCGTTTAATAGCCTACAGCCAGCAATTGTTTCTAATTATGACAAGCACAATAACACAAAATAATACTCCTGTGTGAGAAGAAAATAACTCCAGAAGAGAGTGGCAGATTTTCATGGAACTTGGTAGAAATGATCTCCAGGCTGCCCTAGAAAATGGCACAATCATGGTCACAGTCAATGTTCATCAGTCATATCTCAGGAACGGAGAGAGACACACAACGGGAAAATAGTCTGGTTTCAAGACCATTAATAAAGGCACACACCAACATCTCATTCTGGTAGGCAGAGAGAGGCAGGGGGAGAGAGGCAAAGCTTTTGGAGCTGGGGTTAGTGATATTAGTGATATTGCCAGTGATAAGAAGGACAAAGTCACAAATAGTACAGATAACAAGTTGAAATTATGTGGTGGCAGCAAAAACTTTGCTTTGAAACACAAAAATAGACAGAAAGACAATGCGAATGATCTTCCCATTGCTAAAGCAATACACGCAATGCAAAAACAACACACAGACAGAGACAATGTCAGCTTCTGGAGAGACAATAGAACTTGGTTGGCCAATTAGTTCACAAAAAAGAGAGAGACTTTCTGTTTAACATCTCTGTCAAATTTGGCAAGTAAATAGAGGTGATGTGAAAGGCCTTATTAATCTGTTTGATGAGGGAGACCAAAATACTCTTGCTTGTTCAGTTGATATTGGGAACATACAGGATATGGATGACAATAGTGGATGTCCAGATATTGGTGATACCTTGACCACAGAGAAGAAACATATTAGTGCATATTCAGATAAAGCTGACAAGATAGCTGCAGAGGGTCTACAAGCTGATACATCTGCTACACCCATGAAAATGCGTGTGGGCAAAAGACGTGCCAAAGATCCACTAGGTGATGAGTGGGTGAAGCCAAATAAAAAAACTAATTTGTATACACTATTGTCTGAAAACAGCCCTTTTCTGACCCCTGACCTCACTGGACGGTCCGCCACACTTTTTTTTACACCTCTCGGGCTTATCCGAGAGTGTGGCGTTGTAGGGGAGGTGTCCCCGCACGCGTGCGTATGTCAAAAGTGTCGGCAGTGTCCGCCGGCGCCTGTCCAGTGTCCACTGTTGTCTGAAAACGGCACTTTTCTGACCTCTGACCTCACTGGACAGTCCGCCACACTTTCTTTTACACCTCTCGGGCTTATCCGAGAGTGTGGCGTTGTAGGGGAGGTGTCCCCGCACGCGTGCGTATGTCAGAAGTGTCGGCAGTGTCCGCCGGCGCCTGTCCAGTGTCCACTGTTGTCTGAAAACGGCACTTTTCTGACCTCTGACCTCACTGGACGGTCCGCCACACTTTTCTTTACACCTCTCGGGCTTATCCGAGAGTGTGGCGTTGTAGGGGAGGTGTCCCCGCACGCGTGCGTATGTCAGATGTGTCGGCAGTGTCCGCCGGCGCCTGTCCAGTGTCCACTGTTGTCTGAAAACGGCATTTTTCTGACCTCTGACCTCACTGGACGGTCCGCCACACTTTTTTTTACACCTCACGGGCTTATCCGAGAGTGTGGCGTTGTAGGGGAGGTGTCCCCGCACGCGTGCGTATGTCAGAAGTGTCGGCAGTGTCCGCCGGCGCTGAAAACGGCACTTTTCTGACCTCTGACCTCACTGGACGGTCCGCCACACTTTTTTTTACACCTCTCGGGCTTATCCGAGAGTGTGGCTTTGTAGGGGAGGTGTCCCCGCACGCGTGCGTATGTCAGAAGTGTCGGCAGTGTCCGCCGGCGCCTGTCCAGTGTCCACTGTTGTCTGAAAACGGCACTTAAAGAAAAAACGGCCTGCCACTTTTTTTTTTTTTTTTTTTTACAAATTATCTCTCAATGTTCACCAACATTCTGTACTACTGGTCTTTATCAATTTTCTATCAAGTTCAGGGGCGCTCAGTTATGGAACAATTCTCTCACACACACACACACACACACACACACACACACACACACACACACACACACACACACACACACACATTTTGTGTGCATTTTTCTGAATACATTCTTATTTGTATTGTATTTTAGTTTTTCAATAGGTGAGATCAACTTCATAAACCCCCCCCCCCATGATAATTTTCCAAGAGTGACCTGGCCTAGAGGCAGCCTCATTACAATAATGGACAAACAATACAAAAACAATACGTAACAAACACAAATGAATATCCAGTTAAAGTGCAAAACAGGATCAGAAACTGTGCTAAGTGCACATTTAATGGGGATCAATAGCCAGTTTAAATCAGGAACAACCTAGCACTTGGAAGTGATCTAGTATAAGCCATTTAAAAAGACATACATCATAAATATATTTTTAAAAATACATTTGTGTCTTTAAAAAGAAAATTGGCACTTAGAAGTGTTCTAGTATGCGCCATTTAAAAGACATACATCATAAATGTATTTTTAAAATAGATTTGTGTCTTTTAAAAAACATTACAAATGGGTTATCTTATTTTGAAGGCAACCGGAAACCTTATTGTTGCTAGCTCAAAAACCGGATGTCTTATCGTTGCTACCGGAACGGAGCTAACGATAACGGAGCAACGATAAGACTTCTAAGGACGATCTCTTCAGAATAAGAGTACCCTATAGAGCAAAAAGGAGCCATTGAAAAACGGTTAATTTGCACATTAAAACTATAAATTAAGCATTTAAACGACATTTTATGTTTCTATACAACTATGTTGCTGTGTAACAAAAAGGGATTTAAAACATTAATAATTTATCTAAATGGATAAATGCTGTTCAAAGGAGTGCATAGCCTATACAAATTGGACACTGGACAGGAGACGGCTCCGCGAGGCAACACTTTGGACATACGCACGCGTTCAAGGAGACCTCCTCCTCAACACCACACTCTCCTCTAAGCCGGACGGGGCTCAAATAAAAAGTGGCGGGCCGTCCAGTGAGGTCAGAGGTCAGAAATGTGCCACTTTCAGACAATAATGGGCGCTGCACAGGAGACGGCTCCGCGAGGCAACACTTTGAACATACGCACGCGTTCAAGGAGACCTCCTCTACAACACAGTCTCCGCTAAGCCGGACGAGGCTCAAACAAAAAGTAGCGGGCCGTCCAGTGAGGTCAGAGGTCAGAAAAATGCCGCTTTCAGACAATAGTGGGCGCTGCACAGGAGACGGCTCCGCGAGGCAACACTTTGGACATACGCACGCGTTCAAGGAGACCTCCTCTACAACACCACAGTCTCCGCTAAGCCGGACGGGGCTCAAACAAAAAGTGGCGGGCCGTCCAGTGAGGTCAGAGGTCAGAAAAGTGCCACTTTCAGACAATAGTGGGCGCTGCACAGGAGACGGCTCCGCGAGGCAACACTTTGAACATACGCACGCGTTCAGGGAGACCTCCTCTACAACACCACACTCTCCGCTAAGCCGGACGGGGCTCAAACAAAAAGTGTCGGGCCGTCCAGTGAGGTCAGAGGTCAGAAAAGTGCCACTTTCAGACGATAGTGGGCGCTGCACAGGAGGCGGCTCCGCGAGGCAACACTTTGAACATACGCACGCGTTCAGGGAGACCTCATCTACAACACCACACTCTCCGCTAAGCCGTAAGGGGCTCAAATAAAAAGTGGCGGGCCGTCCAGTGAGGTCAGAGGTCAGAAAAGTGCCGCTTTCAGACAATAGTGGGCGCTGCACAGGAGACGGCTCCGCGAGGCAACACTTTGAACATACGCACGCGTTCAGGGAGACCTCCTCTACAACACCACAATCTCCGCTAAGCCGGACGGGGCTCAAACTAAAAGTGGCGGGCCGTCCAGTGAGGTCAGAGGTCAGAAAAGTGCCACTTTCAGACAATAGTGGGCGCTGCACAGGAGACGGCTCCGCGAGGCAACACTTTGAACATACGCACGCGTTCAGGGAGACCTCCTCTACAACACCAAACTCTCCGCTAAGCCGGACGGGGCGCAAATAAAAAGTGGCGGGCCGTCCAGTGAGGTCAGAGGTCAGAAAAGTGCCGCTTTCAGACAATAGTGGGCGCTGCACAGGAGACGGCTCCGCGAGGCAACACTTTGAACATACGCACGCGTTCAGGGAGACCTCCTCTACAACACCACACTCTCCGCTAAGCCGGACGTGGCTCAAACAAAAAGTGGCGGGCCGTCCAGTGAGGTCAGAGGTCAGAAAAGTGCCACTTTCAGCTAGAACCTGTGGGAAGCCTGCTTTCTATTGTGAATCAAACTGTGATCCGGTCTAGAGCCCGCCTACTGTATCCGGTCATTTAGACGCTCACACACATGCAAGAAACGTTTCCGTATCCGGTACAGAAACAGACCGGATCAGCAACTTGCAAAGCAACTTGATACCAGTCTATCGCAATAGATTCTTGAACACGGTCGCTTTTAGAGCTCCTCCCCCTTTCTTCCATCCTCTGCAGGCCTGACCAATCGAGTACTAAGAAGACTCAACAAGCAGATCAGAGAACCACTTTTTTTTTCATTATTATTATCAGTGGTGGAAAAAGTACTCAAATGTTTTACTTAAGTAAAAGTATCAATACTGCAATGTAAAAGTATAAAAGTATTGGCATCAAAATGTACTTGAAGTACCAAAAGTAAAAGTACTCATTATGCAGAATATCCCATTACAAGTTTTCAAATGTATAAAAATCTTTTGAAAATAGCAGATCTGCAAGCTCATAGCATTGTGAGCTTGTAGATTGGCTATTTTCAAATGGACGAAATGTGTATAGGGCTGAAGTGGTTAATGCATGTTTTGTAATAATAATCAAAATGTTTTCAAATATTTGTAGTGGAGTAAAAGTACAATATTTGCCTCTGAGGTGTAGTGGAGTAGAAGTAAAAGTATTGGAAATTGGAAATACTCAAGAAAAGTACAAATCCCAAAAAATTGTACTTAAGTACAGTATTTGAGTACATGAACTTAGTTACTTTCCATCACTGATTATTATTATCATTTGTCTTTTCTTACCATGTCTTTTAAAGGTTTTAACCTCTTTCACAGGACATGTTCTGTACATTCATTTATTCTCACAAAATGGTTTCAGATTTTATTAAGACTTATTTGCATTTCATTTACTAAAACTTACTTATAAATGAATCATCTTTTGTCCCTGGATCAGTTTCCCCAATAACCTGAACATGTGATAAAGTATATAAAAAGTTAAAAGGATTCAGGCCTATTGATTATCTTGGTTGATTAAAGTAGTAACTTTAGAAAGCCTGCTTTCTGTTTGCTGTTGTGTTCAGAGCACAGATCTGTTTCTCCTGTGTGATAGTGCCCCCTAGTGGACTACATTCATTCCTGCATGGATGACCATCCATGCCACAATGCTTGAGTGAAACTTATGGTGTTCCTTCTGTTCTCTGGACTATTTATAGAGGTCAGGGATATCATCAGTGGTGGAAAAAGTACTGACATTTTTTACTTAAGTAAAGGTATCAATATCACAATGTAGAAGTAGCCTACTCTGTTACAAGTAAAAGGCATGTGTTCAAAGTGTTACTTGAGTTAAAGTACAAAATCATTGGCATCAAAATATACTTAAAGTACCAAAAGTAAAAGTACTAAAATGTTTGAAAATAGCCTAGGTATAAAATGGAGCTAAAGTGGTTAATGTATGTTTTATAATGTAAACATTTATATCTGCAAAGTAACTTGTAACTAAAGTTGTCAAATAATTGTAGTGGAGTAAAAGTACAATATTTGCCTCTGAAGATGTAGTGGAGTAGAAGTAAAAGTATTGAAAATGGGAAATACTCCCAGTAAAGTAAACATTCCTCAAAAGTGTACTCAAGTACAGTAATTGAGTAAATGTACTTAGTTACTTACACCACTCCACAGGATATCATCATATTTGTTTGTTTGTCATGTTGGTAGACATTTATCTTTTGGCATAATTTATCTGTTATCTATTAAATCATTGTGATTGTGTGGTATATTTAGGCCCCCTTCTGCTAAGACCGAAGCCTTAGATAAATTGGCCGAATTAATCTCTCTGTATAATAATACAGAAATAATAATTTTGGATGACACTAATGTATCTGATAGATGGAAAGAAACCTGCAGTAATCTCAACCTCACCCAATTGATCACAGAATCGGGAGCGTACTCAAGTTCCCTCAGCCCTATGTTCCCTCGGCCCTATGTTCCCTCATCCCAAAACAGACCCTATGTTCCCTCAGCCCTATGTTCCCTCATCCCAAAATAGACCGTATGTTCCCTCAGCCCTATGTTCCCTCAGCCCTATGTTCCTTCAGCCTTATGTTCCATCAGCCCTATGTAATATTCTAATGTTTTGTCTTGTCTGTCTGTCTGTCTGTCTGTCTGTCTGTCTGTCTGTCTGTCTGTCTGTTATAAGATATTTCTAGCAAGATATATAAAAAATCCATGTATTTTTGCCAAGAGGGGGCATGGCATGTGACAAAAAGGAAGAACTGATTCCTTAGCCTATGACAAACTCACACAAAGTTATGCATAAATCCATCCATCCATATATATATATATATATATATATATATATATATAGTTACAGCCTAACGTTCAAATCAAAATAAAGGTAAGTATCTAGCACGGTGAATAATTGTTAACCAAAGTTCTTCCCAGGATCGGGGCTCAGTCCAGACATCAATTATTCAGCGAGGTGCGACACATTTTTAAAGGGGGGGGGGGGGGGGGGGCGGGGGGCAGTGGCGCTCCGGCTCACACCTCAGGCTCAGAGAGCATTGTTTATACAGTGGATCACATCTTTTAAGGGGCAGTCCTCTCCCCTGGCTGTAGGCCTCGTTCTGTCCTCACATCACAGGCTTTTTGATAAGTTCCATACGGTGCCTATAACATAAGAAACATAACCTTAGCGTACATTTCACTTATCAACCACAGAGCTTTGGAAGGGAAATAGTGGAGTATTGTCTTACCGCCTGGCTGCCCGTCCTTCACCATGGAGAGTCAGAATACTAGTGAGAGAGACAGAGCAGAGAGTGTTTGTAGCCAACGCCCGGCCTGTCCTGCCCTGAGTTGGGGCTGATCGAGGAGGTAGAGTGGCAGGTACCACCCCTCGATGACGCAGCCTAGGCTACAGCGCTGTCTCCTGGTCTTCTCTCTGTCTCTCCTCCACTGTCTCCCCATGGTGAGGCGCTTACCTGCCAGGCGGTCTCGTAGCGAGACTCCACATAACCCCCCCCTAAGCCCGCCGCCTGGGTCGGGGGCTTCAGCTTCCACTTCTTCATACATCCTCGAGAGGGCGTCGGCGTGTGGGATGTCCTTCCCCGGACGATGTTCAACTTTAAAGTGGTAGTCCTGGAGCTCCAGGAACCATCTCGTCACCCGGCCATTTCGGTCTTTATTGGTGGCCATCCACTTCAGGGGTGCATGGTCCGTGATGAGGGTGAAGGTCCGGCCCCACAGGTAGTAGCGGAGGTGGTGAATTGCCCATTTCACGGCCAAGCACTCCTTCTCCACTGTGGCGTAGTTCATCTCATGCTTTAAGAGCTTCCTGCTGATATATGTTACGGGGTGTTCCTCTCCGTCTATGACCTGTGCGAGGACGGCTCCCAGCCCTGTCCCCGATGCGTCTGTGTGGAGGAGGAAGGGCTTACTAAAGTCTGGGGCTTTTAACACGGGCTCCTCACACAGCGCGGCCTTCAACGTCCGGAACGCGGTCTCTGCCTCGGCCGTCCAGGCGACGGGGGGAGGCAGTTTTTGGCGCGTCAGGTCATAGAGCGGTACTGCAATGGTAGAAAACTGTTTGATGAATTTTTGATAATAGGATATCAGCCCAAGGAATGATTTCACCTGCTTCTTCGTGGCAGGCCTGGGCCACTCCCGGATCCGCTCCACTTTCCGGGTCTGGGGTCTCACACATCCTCTGCCGATCGTGTACCCCAGGTAATCTGTCTCCGCCAGGCCGACTCGACACTTCTTCGCGTTGGCCGGCCTGGCGGAGGGCTCCCAATACGGCGTCAACGTGCTGCAGGTGTAGGTCCAACTGGCGCTGTGTATCACGATGTCGTCGAGGTATGCTGCCGCATAGTCACGGTGGGGTCTCAGGACCCGGTCCATCAGCCTCTGGAACGTTGCTGGGGCGCCATGGACACCGAAAGGCAGCACGGTGTACTGGAACAGGCCCTCGGGGGTGGAGAACGCCGTCTTCGCCCTGGCTTGGCTCGTCAGCGGGACCTGCCAATAGCCCTTGGTCAGATCCAGGGTGCTGATGAAGCGTGCCGGCCCCAAGCGCTCTATTAGTTCGTCTACCCGGGGCATTGGATACGTGTCAAACGTGGACACCTCGTTGAGCTTCCTAAAGTCATTACAGAACCGAAGGGACCCGTCTGGCTTCGGGACGATCACGATGGGGCTGGACCACGGGCTGTGGGACTCTTCTATTAACCCCAGGTCGAGCATCTTCGCCACCTCCTCTTTAATGGCGATCCTCCGGGCCTCGGGAATGTGGTACGGCCGCTGGCGTATCACTGTCCCGGGTTTGGTGTGGATGTCGTGTTGTATGGCACTCGTCCGCCCCGGGAGGTCAGAGAACCGGTCCTGGTTCCGTCCCAGGAGGTTCTTGACGTCTTGGGTCTGGGCGGGCGAGAGGTCCTCTCCTATGGGCACGGGGGGCAAGCTCTGGGGAGGAAGAGAGGTTAGCAGGGCTGGCATGGGCAGTGGGTTGGCCGTGTTCCATTTTTTTTTAATGTTCACATGGTACACCTGGTGGCTCTTCCGCCGGCCCGGCTGCCTCACTTCGTAGTTCACGGGCCCCATTTTCTTCACAATCTCGTAGGGCCCCTGCCACTTGGCCAGAAACTTGCACTCGCTGGAGGGCACCAGCACTAGCACCTTTTCCCCCACCTCGAACTCTCGGAGAGTGGCGCCGCGATTGTACGTGCGCGCTTGGTCGCGCTGTGCTTGGGCCATGTGTTCCCGGACCAGGGGCCAGATCTTCTTCGCCTGGGCCTGGAGCCGGTCTACATGCTCTACGACGCTGCGGTGGGGCGATGGCTGGCTCTCCCAGGCCTCTTTGGCAATATCAATATCAAGTCCACGGGGTCTCCGGCCGTACACCAGCTCGAACGGTGAGAACCCCGTGGATGCTTGTGGTACCTCTCGAATGGCAAACAGAACATAGGGGATTAATTGGTCCCAATCTTTCCCATCGACATCGGTCAGTTTCTTTAACATCTTCTTCAAAGTTTGGTTAAACCGCTCTACTAAACCGTCTGTCTGGGGGTGGTACACGGAGGTGCGTATGCGCTTAATCTTCAGCCACTTGTACAGTTGGGTCATGACACAAGCAGGTCCCTTGGTCCGTAAGTAGCTCCTCTGCTATGCCCACCCGACTAAACATCATTAACAGCTCATGTGCCACGGCCTTTGCCGAGGCCGCGCGTAATGGTATGGCCTCTGGATAGCGTGTTGCGTAATCTAAGATCACCAGGATATAGTGGTGGCCACGGGCCGACTTCAGCAGTGGGCCCACTATATCCATGGCCAGGCGCGAGAACGGGGTGCTGATGATGGGGAGGGGCACCAGGGGGTTATGGAAGGTGGGCCGAGGGGCGGTCCGCTGGCATTCGGGGCAGCCCTTGCAAAAATCTTCTATGGCCCGTTTCACACCAGGCCAATAGAAGCGGGCTAGAATGCGCTCGTACGTTTTCTGAACCCCCAGGTGGGCCCCTAGCTGGTGAGTGTGGCCCAGATATAACACACATGAGGCATACTGTTTTGGCACTAAGAGTTGCTCGATAACATCCCCCCCTTGCTCAGCACCCCCCTATACAATAAGCCGTGTTTTAAAATAAATTTGTTAGGGATTGAGGGAACATAGGGCTGAGGGAACATAGGGCTGAGGGGACATAGGCATGACCCCACAGAATCAACCAGGCCCAATTTTAATAATATAACAAGATCAAGTCTGCTAGATCTTATTCTAACAAACAAGAGTGACAAAATTGCTGCCTCTGGTGTCTTTGAACTTGGTGTAAGTGACCACTGTCCCATTGGCATTAGGGTAAAGAAAGCTCAGCCACAGGTTATTGTAAAGCGTAATTTTAAGCATTTTAACGAGCAGGCCTTTTTTGATGATTTCCACCACAGTGATATTTTGAGCACATCAAAAATATCGGAACCTGACCTTGCACTGAATCCCTTTACTAAGGCTTTCAATGTACTGGTCAATAAACATGCACCTTTCAAAAATCAGAGAATTGAAAACAGGTCATGTCCTTGGTTCACTCCTGATGGATCAGTATTGCGCAAATCAAGGAACAAGGCATGGATTTTAGCTAGAAAGCATGGAGACCATTCTCACTGGACCGCTTTTAGACAGATTAGAAATAGATTTACAACATCAGTGAGGAAAGCTAAATCAATGTATTATTTAAATAATTTCTCCCAATGTTATTCAAATCCAGCAAAAATTCTGGTAATACAATAGTCATCTGGGAACCCCCCCAAATTCTGGAATAACAATAGTGTAACCATGCCTAGCCATAATCAGTATGGCCAAAATGTCATATCTGGTGAATTGGAAATATGCACAACATTTAATAACCATTTTATCACAGCTGGGCACCTTTTTGACAATACTCACTCTGATATTTCCACAAGGAACCCAGTAATACTTGAATCCACTTTAGCTGATTCTCATGAAGTCCCTCAGTTTACCCTCAAACCACTCACCTCTGAGGAAGTAGATATAGTAGGGGGTACTAAGCACAAAAAATGGCCAAATCGTTACGCGGCGGATAAAAGCATGAAATTTGATACAGATGTCCCTTGGGTCATCCTAAAACATCCTAGAAGGGGTGCCCAAAAAAATCTTAAACAGGAAGTGAGTTATGGACAAAATTCAAAATGGCCACCTAAACTGTTGACCGTTGACTCAAAAGACAACAAAAGAATCTCCAAAAAGCATAAAATTTGGCACATATGTCCCTTGGGTCATCCTAAGACATCCTAGAAGGGGTGCCCAAAGGAATCTGAAACAGGAAGTGAGTTATGGACTAAATTGAAAATGGCCGCCTAGTGTTGTCGATTGACTCAAAAGACAACTAAAGAATCTCATAAAAGCATACAATTTGGCACACATGTCCTTTTGGTCATCCTAAGACATCCTAGAAGGGGTGCCCAAAAAAATCTTAAGCAGGAACTGAGTTATTGACAAAATTGAAAATGGCCGCCTACAGTGTTATCCATTGACTCAAAAGACAACTAAAGAATCTCATAAAAGCATACAATTTGGCATACATGTCCCTTGGGTCATCCCAAGACATCCCAGAAGGGGTGCCCAGAAAAATCGTAAACAGGAAGTGAGTCATTGACAAAATTGAAAATGACCGTCTACAGTGTTGTCGATTGACTCAAAAGACAACTAAAGAATCTCATAAAAGCATACAATTTGGCATACATGTCCCTTGGGTCATCCTAAGACATCCTAGAAGGGGTGCCTGAAATTATCTGAAACAGGAAGTGAGTTATTGACTAAATTGAAAATGGCCGTGTACAGTGTTGACAGCAAAAGTTAAAAATAATCTCATATAAAAGCATGACATTTGGTACAAATGTCCCTTGGGTGATCTGAATGCATCCTAAGGGGTGCCAAAAAAAGTTTTAATAGTCTCTCAATGGAAAACACTCCTCCCACACGGGCTGCACTGCTACAATATTCAAATCGAGCAGCCAATCTGGCATTTGGTCCAGAAGCCTGAAAGCTATGCAATCTCTACCATCTCCTGACAAATATGGATGGATTAAAGTCGCTGATTCGTGGACACCTTTATGGACACTCTTGCCAGAGGCTGCTTAAGTTTGTAGAGAACTCAAGTGTGGCTGCAAAGCTGAGCCCTTCTGTTCGAGAAAGTGTAGATGCCGGGATGCTGGGTTACCTTGCAGAGCATTATGCCAATGTGCTGGTAATTGCGAAATGGCACACATGAATACATGTAGTTACTAAACACTAATCACAAAAAAACAGTAATGATCAAGAAGAAAATACATGAGAAGATAGAGTGTAAAACAAGCAAGAAGATGTAGAGTGCAAAATAAATAAGATGCAGAGAGTAAAATAAGAATATGCAGAGTAAGATAAGATGCAGAGTAAAATAAATAAGAATATGCAGAGAGTTAGATAAATAAAGAAGATTCAAAGAGTACAATAAAAAAATAATGCAGAAAGTAAAATGAATAAGTGATGTAGAAATGAAAACAGAAGGTAGACTACAAAATACGGCAGGTTATGCACTGCATAACCTGTCGTATTGAGTCTGCATAATATGCAGACTGCCATGGTCAACTGTTTAAACAGCCATTTAGAATTTCTTCAACATGGTCCCTTCCTAAAAAGTTTAATAAACAAGCAAATAAATAACCTCTTCTAGGATATATTAAGAAGCACTCAATGTACGTACCAAATTATACACTTTTATGACGTCCCTTTATGTTTTCTTTTGTGTCAACTGCTTTAGGCGGTCACTTCCTGTTTAAAACCTTTTTGGGCACCCCTTGTAGGATGCGTTCAGATCACCCAAGGGACATTTGTACCACATTTCATGCTTTTATGAGATTCTTTAGGTATCTTGCATCATCTTTCAACACTGTAGGCGGCCATTTTCAATTTAGTCAATAACTCACTTCCTGTTTCAGATTATTTTGGGCACCCCTTCTAGGATGTGTTAGGATGACCCAAGGGACATATGTGCCAAATTGTATGCTTTTTGGAGATTCTATAGGCTTTTTGAGTCAATCGCCAGCACTGTAGGCGGCCATTTTCAATTTAGTCAATAACTCACTTCCTGTTGAAGACTTTTTTGGGCACCCCTTCTAGGATGTCTTAGGATGACCCAAGGGACATGTGTGACACATTTTATACTTTTTGGAGATTCTTTAGTTGTCTTTTGAGTCAATCGACAACACTAGGCGGCCATTTTCAATTTGGTCAATAACTCACTTCCTGTTTCAGATTTTTTGGGGCACCCCTTCTAGGATGTCTTAGGATGACCCAAGGGACATGTGTGCCACATTTTATGCTTTTTGGAGATTATTTTGGTGTCTTTTGAGTCAACGGTCAACAGTTTAGGTGGCCATTTTGGATTTTGTCCATAACTCACTTCCTGTTTAAGATTTTTTTGGGCACCCCTTCTAGGATGTTTTAGGATGACCCAAGGGACATCTGTATCAAATTTCATGCTTTTATCCGCCGCGTAACGATTTTTCACTTAGTACCCCCTACTAATAGAGCACTTTCAGCTATTGACCCAAAAAAAAGCAACTGGTGAAGACGGCTTGGATCCTTACCTTCGCCAGCTTTCTGCCCTATTAATTTCTAAACCCATTACACATTTTTAATCGATCAATTTGATCAGGTAGGCCTACTATCCCAAAAGTGTGGAATGTTGCTCCTTTGCACAAAGGAGGAGACAAAACAGATCTAAATAACTATCGGCCTATTTCTAAATTGTCATGTTTATCAAAAACACTTGAATCCTTAATATGTGAACAACTCAAAGGGTTTTTACCTACACACTCACTATTGAGTCCTCATCAATCTGGTTGTAGGGCTAACCATAGTACCATCTCCGCTACATCCTTGATCTAAAATGATATTGTGTCTGCAGTAGATAAGAAAATGCAATGTGCAGCTCTGTTCATTGATTTGTCAAAAGCATTTGATACTGTGGACCATTCCCTGGTCTTGCGCAGGCTGCAAAACATTGGCTGTGACTCTAGTAGTCTTAAATGGTTTCACAACTACCTCTCTGATAGACAGCAATGTGTAAAAGCTGGAAAGGTCCACTCTGCACTTTTACCTGTTGTGTCCCACAAAGTTCAATCCTAGGACCGGTTCTCTTCACCATTTATATAAATGATATCGCAAAGGATCTGAAAGATTGCAATGTACATTTATATGCTGATGATACCATTTTATACTGTTGGGCCAATTTCCCTGTAACATATCTATAGCCATGTGATCAAGACGGATCTGTCCGATTCTTCATATTCCATCCTGATTGGCTAACATTGGCTTCCAAAGTTGGCTTTATTATTTTATAGTTAGGGTTACTGGGGTGTTATTAAAGTTATTAATAACAGTTACAGTCTAGTATGTATGGGTTAGGGTTACTGGGGTGTCATTAAAGTTATTAATAATAGATACAGTCTACTATGGTTACTGGGGTGTTATTACAGTTATTCATTGATAATTACAGTTAATATGTAGGGGTGTTATTCAAGTTATTCATAATAATTACAGTTAATATGTAGCTGTCCCCAACAGGTGGTCTAGGTCAGTGGTTCCAAAACTGGGGGTTGGGACCCCCAGGGGGGTCCTAAAATTATTTGGGGGGGTTCCCAGATGATTAGCTTAATGTGCAACATTGTTTTCTCACTCAAAAGTAAACAAACCAACATACAGTGTAAGTGAATGGGTATCTGCACATTTCTAAAGTGACAATTTAAGGACTGTTAAGACGTTTTTAATACCAAATTGGCCAAATTCAAGAAAGAGGCAAACAATGTGAAACTCACAGCTCACAACATTCGACCATTTTCACAATATTTATCTGTGGAACTGAGTCAAACTGAAATTCCAAGTGCTTGTCAAGGTGGGGGGTCCCCATTTCAAATATGATTGTTTTGGGGGGTCCCTCCCCACCCCAGTTTAAATATATTATTTTGGGAACCCTTGGACTGGAGTTGAGGGGACATTAAAGCAGTGAATTGGGTGGGTCTGTGACTCTGAAAGGATACAAATGGAACCTTGTTTTTCTTTTTCTTTTTTTTTTCTTTGGGAACCCCAATCTATACTGTAACTCTGAGTGTACAGATCGAACCAAATGGACCCATGAGGTTCCATTTGGTTCCACCTTGACCTTGTATTTAAAGTGTAGCCTACTTTCATGTTTTTTTCCTGCAAACTTCTAAACAAAGTATTCAATCAATCAAAAAACACATCAGAGAGTATGCAGGGTTGATACATATATTAATGTTATTAATTGTATTAATTTAATTCATATAATAAATATAATCATTTGTGAGAATCATTTATTATGATTCACCTACTAGTACTATAGGCTCATTAGAAGGACTTAATGGAAACATTTTAACTTTTAAAAAGTGTCTAAAGTTATAGTTTATAAGTGATTATAATAATAAGTTATTTCCCCCTCATATTTTCCACAAAGTTGTGTGTAATTCCCCAAACAACCAGTGGGAGGCAGCATGGCACCACCAATGCTCCAGCAGTGTGCTGTTTTAAAGCCACAGAAAGAAGCAAAACCAAGGAATCTCTATCTTTTTAAAGTTATTGAATTTATTAGATTTAATAAATTCATTAAAAAAATATCGTTTGAAGGAAAATGGGCAAAATAAAGGGTGTGCATCGTAGGCATGGGTTAAGAACATTATGATGTATTTTGGTCTATTTGGGTGCTTTTGTTTAGGACAAAAATTGCAATCTATAAATTATAACAATGTTCGAATATCCAACTGGGTGAATATCCAACCTGAAACCAGTGGTGGAAAGTAAGTACATTTACTTAAGATAAGTACTGTACTTAAGTAGGCCTACAATGTTGAGGTATTTGTACTTTACCTGAATATTTCCAATTTCCAATACTTACTTCTGCTCCACATCTCAGAGGCAAATATTGTACTTTTACTCCACTACAATTATTTGAAAACTTTAGTTACTAGTTACTTTTCAGATATAAATTATTATATTGTAAAACGTACATTAACCTCTATAGCCCTATTTTATACCTAGGCTATTTGAAAATAGCAGATCTACAAGCTCACAACGCGTCGCATCGCGACGCATTGTGAGCTTGTGGATCTGCTATTTGCTATCAGCAAAGAATTTGAGTACTTTTTCCACCACTGCCTGAAACGCCCCAGTGTGACGAATCTGCCGGCTGGAAATGCGTGATAGTGAAAATGACGTTTACGTCTTCACCTTCTTTTGAGCAGAACCAAGGTAATTAGAAAAGAAGGTAGGGACAGCCTAGGGGGCGGGCCGACGCCATTGCTTGAACTGGAACAGGAAGTTTGGTGAAATACAATGAAGTCGTCAGCTCCGTTCCGTGAGCAGAAATTGGACTTCCGGTTTTCGAGCTAGCAGAAATAAGGCTTCCGGTTGCCTTCAAAATAAGATCTACATTTTTTAATATTTTTTAAAAGACACAAATCTATTTTAAAAATACATTATGATGTATGCCTTTTAAATGGCTCATACTAAAACACTTCCAAGTGGCAAGTTTAAAAAAAGGACACAATTGCATATAAAAAATACATTTATGATGTACAGTATGTCTTTTTAATTGGCTTAGATCACTTCTAAGTGCCAGGTTGTTCCAGATTGAGGCTATTGACCCCCATCAAATGTGCACTTCACACCTAAATATGGGCCATTTGTAACAGGAATTTATTCAAAGGTTTGAAAACCACTGCATTTAGGTTAGAAACACTTTGAATGGTTAAGCATGCATTCTCTAATTAATGTTTGTCCTGCAAGTGTAAAGTGTAACCTGAAAACCTTATATTATTGCTTTCGTTTTTCCCTGCTAAATGTCTCTCCTTTCATTCTGCTGTAGTTAGGTAATAATTAAGTTATCAGTCCAACCCTGATTTTAAAGCAGATGCCTAGAATTACATAATTACGGTGCTTAGTGCCGGAACTTCCGAGGTACGCACGCGTTCGGGGAGACCCCCTCTACACCGCCACACTCTCCGCTAAGCGGCACTAAGGTGTAGACAAAAGTGGCGGGCCGTCCAGTGAGGTCAGGGGTCAGAAAAGGGCCTTTTTCAGTGCATAGCCTATACAAATTGGACACTGGACAGGAGACGGTGCTTAGTGCCGGAACTTCCGAGGTACGCACGCGTTCGGGGAGACCCCCTCTACACCGCCACACTCTCCGCTAAGCGGCACTAAGGTGTAGACAAAAGTGGCGGGCCGTCCAGTGAGGTCAGGGGTCAGAAAAGGGCCTTTTTCAGTGCATAGCCTATACAAATTGGACACTGGACAGGAGACGGTGCTTAGTGCCGGAACTTGCAAGGTACGCACGCGTTCGGGGAGACCCCCTCTACACCGCCACACTCTCCGCTAAGCGGCACAGGTGTATTTTGAAAAGTGGCGGGCCGTCCAGTGAGGTCAGGGGTCAGAAAAGGGCCTTTTTCAGTGCATAGCCTATACAAATTGGACACTGGACAGGAGACGGAGCTTAGTGCCGGAACTTCTGAGGTACGCACGCGTTCGGGGAGACCCCCTCTACACCGCCACACTCTCCGCTAAGCGGCACAGGTGTATTTTGAAAAGTGGCGGGCCGTCCAGTGAGGTCAGGGGTCAGAAAAGGGCCTTTTTCAGTGCATAGCCTATACAAATTGGACACTGGACAGGAGACGGAGCTTAGTGCCGGAACTTCTGCGGTACGCACGTGTTCGGGGAGACCCCCTCTACACCGCCACACTCTCCGCTAAGCGGCACAGGTGTATTTTGAAAAGTGGCGGGCCGTCCAGTGAGGTCAAGGGTCAGAAAAGGGCCTTTTTCAGTGCATAGCCTATACAAATTGGACACTGGACAGGAGACGGAGCTTAGTGCCGGAACTTGCAAGGTACGCACGCGTTCGGGGAGACCCCCTCTACACCGCCACACTCTCCACTAAGCGGCACAGGTGTATTTTGAAAAGTGGCGGGCCGTCCAGTGAGGTCAGGGGTCAGAAAAGGGCCTTTTTCAGTGCATAGCCTATACAAATTGGACACTGGACAGGAGACGGAGCTTAGTGCCGGAACTTCTGAGGTACGCACGCGTTCGGGGAGACCCCCTCTACACCGCCACACTCTCCGCTAAGCGGCACAGGTGTATTTTGAAAAGTGGCGGGCCGTCCAGTGAGGTCAAGGGTCAGAAAAGGGCCTTTTTCAGTGCATAGCCTATACAAATTGGACACTGGACAGGAGACGGAGCTTAGTGCCGGAACTTGCAAGGTACGCACGCGTTCGGGGAGACCCCCTCTACACCGCCACACTCTCCGCTAAGCGGCACAGGTGTATTTTGAAAAGTGGCGGGCCGTCCAGTGAGGTCAGGGGTCAGAAAAGGGCCTTTTTCAGTGCATAGCCTATACAAATTGGACACTGGACAGGAGACGGAGCTTAGTGCCGGAACTTGCAAGGTACGCACGCGTTCGGGGAGACCCCCTCTACACCGCCACACTCTCCGCTAAGCGGCACAGGTGTATTTTGAAAAGTGGCGGGCCGTCCAGTGAGGTCAGGGGTCAGAAAAGGGCCTTTTTCAGTGCATAGCCTATACAAATTGGACACTGGACAGGAGACGGAGCTTAGTGCCGGAACTTGCAAGGTACGCACGCGTTCGGGGAGACCCCCTCTACACCGCCACACTCTCCGCTAAGCGGCACTAAGGTGTAGAAAAAAGTGGCGGGCCGTCCAGTGAGGTCAGGGGTCAGAAACGCAAACGCGGTCATTGGACGCAACCCCACACAACCCCACACAACCACACACAATAAAAGAATACAGACAAGGCTTTGAAAGTTTAAAAAAAAGACCTTTTAATTACTCTTTACTAATAAAACAGTGTACAAATTATCAAAAAAATAAATAAATAAAGTTTCCAATATTTGTTTTTAAACATTGCCAATTGTCTTAAGGTGGACTGAGAGGCTACTTTAGTAGTTTAGTAGTCACAGATTTGATCAATTTACTTTATGTGTGTGTGTGTGTGTGTTAATAACAGCACTCATTATTCAAACACAAATCATGCAAAACTGTAAAAATGTGGAAGTTCTAGGAAGTGCAAACCACACTCAAAAGTATAAAATGGTACTGCGTGCAACGTACCTAAATGCAAACATCACTCAAATGTATAATAAACGGGTACAACATGCAATGTACCACGGTGCAAAGCTTTTGGAGCTGGGCTTAAAGTCACAAATCGTACAGATAATAACAAGTTGAAATTATGTGGTGGCAGCAAAGACTTTGCTTTGAAACACAAAAATAGACAGAAAGACGATACGAATTATCTTCCCATTGCTAAAGCAATACACGCAATGCAAAAACAACACACAGACAGAGACAATGTCAGCTTCTGGAGAGATGTTGCAATAGAACTTGGTTGGCCAATTAGTTCACAAAAAAGAGAGATGCTTTCTGTTAAACGTCTCCGTCAAATTTGGCAAGCAAATAGAGGTGATGTGAAAGGCCTTATTAATCTGTTTGATGAGGGAGACCAAAATACTCTTGCTTGTTCAGTTGATATTGGGAACATCCAGGATATGGATGACAATAGTGGATGTCCAGATAGTGGTGATACCTTGACCACAGAGAAGAAACATATTAGTGCATATTCAGATAAAGCTGACAAGATAGCTGCAGAGGTTCTACAAGCTAATACATCTGCTACACCCATGAAAATGCATGTGGGCAAAAGAAATGCCAAACATACACTAGGTGATGAGTGGGTGAGGCCAAAAAACAAACAAAAAAAAACTGTCTATTGCATTTGTGAAAAAACAAATGACCCAGCAAAAGCTATGCTTGAATGTAATCTCTGTGGAGGCTGGTATCATATGGACTGTGTGGGAGTTTCACCGAGTCGAGACTTTGATACTCTCACTTATGCCTGTTTATCCACCACTTGCAATCATGAGGCATTGACACAGGGGATTCTATATACAGAAAGAAATTGCCGTGTTCAGGTGCAGCCTAAGCCATTTGTGCACCATGGAGAGGAGGAAAAGTTGGTAGTGCAAGACAGCCCTGTAGTTGAACAGCCTTTTGTGGAACGTGAAACAGATCACTCCCCTGCACTTCATGAAAGCCCTGTAGACTATGTTTCGGCCCTACAAGAGCCGTTTGTGGAAATAGAACAGTCCTATGCACTTCATGAGTGCCCTGTAGATGAACAGCTTGATCAGTCTGGCAATCAATCTGTGGTGGGTCAGCCTAACATAGGACGTGAGTGTAAATTGAATAGTCTTGAAGAGGATGACAAATGCAGACTCTAGATGAAAGTACTGTTCAGAGTGTCATGGGACCTGGTGCAACACTAGGACCCTTCAAACACTGTGCCCTTGAACCTACTAGCTTTACTTTGCAGGCTTCCGAATAGGAACTTTTTCACTCCTACAGAGCCAAAGGAAGTAAGACTTTTAAGAGGTATGAATGGCAAGAGTTATTTGCCAGAAAGCTGAAGGAATCAAATCCTTACTGTATAATACGTTTTGCTAATCACAACTTTTCTATTGCTACCATCAGAAAAACATACAAGCCATGTTTTTGTACCATACGAGCATGTAAGAGTCATCTGATGAAACAGGCAAGTCACATTTGCAAACAACAGTACTTTAATAGAGATTATAGGTTTAAATTGGCTATGTTCATCTTCAGCGCTTTAGTTAATGCCAAAACACTGAAACAAGCAGGTAATATAGTATCTGCTGCTTGTATTGTACTTGGTAGCAAAAGGAACTCCAGCGAGGTGGAAGCTAGTATTGGCCGCATTAAGTATGAAACACAGAAGCTGCCAGGAATTGCAGGAATTATTGATAAAGAGCATGATCGAAAAGACAATTCATATGACACTGCAGTTGATGATATATTTTTTCAAAATCCAGGGCACACATTTCATGCTAAAACAATCCATGGTGTCACTCAAGAATTAGTCAAGAGCATCCCAGCGTTGTCCTTGTCAATGCACAATGACCCACTAGATTTGATACACAAATTATTAATCTGGTTGCATGATTGTAGTGTCCAAACAACTGCTATGGCAAAACATACAGACATCTGTAAAAAATGTGCATCGAAAGTTGAAAGCATTTCATGCGCGCCTACTGTTTTTGCATTACCGCTGACACAGAAATGTGAGTCCCTCAATTCTCTTTTCGAACACACAATCATGGAAGGTGAAGGTCAACAGAGATGTACAGCATGTGGTTCAGCAATGAAGAGACAAATATGTTGGATTGATGCTCCTGATGTCATTACTCTTTCTGTGTCCCGTGTTGATAATGGTGGGACGGTGCTCCACACGCCTGTAGTCCCAATCTGATATAATCGAAATTCCCATTCGTGACAGCAGTAAAATTAAGTATAAGTTGGGCTCAATCATTTGTCATGTAGGCTCAGTGGCCAAAGCCGGACACTTCTGGGCACATTTGCTTTATGACAATGTTGTAATTAGAGCAGATGATACAAATATAAACATCCTTCAACCAGCAAATGCATTGCAATTGGCAAAACCACATGGGTACATTTATTTCTATGTGAAATGTAATGATGCATCACTTAATGCTGGCATCACAATAGAGGACAATTTGGAAGATATTGGCCATGGTGTGGATGTGTTTTTTTGCAATGAAAGACCAAATCACAATATGTTTGAAGCCATACCATTACCAATACTAACATTTCTAAAACAGACATCTGCTTTCCAAAAATGTCACACACGGCTTGCAGCAGCAGCATGAGCAGCAGCAGCAGCAGCAGCAGCAGCGCAGTCCCCAGCATTGTTTAACAAAGCGCTTGAGAAACTCAATGTTGCCAACACTCAGGTGGTGTCATTAGTGTCTCGGCAATTTTCTATGACAGACGTGTGCCACATATTAGACAGCTTTGTGGATGACACACTTGGGGCTCCTTTCCTTGGAAATGACCTGCTTTGCCTTAAAAGTCTTGGTCGCTATATTTGTACTCAATGTGGTGACCAGGCCGTACCATCTAGAAAGAACAAGTCACAACTCATAGTGCAGCCACTTGAAGTGTCACAAAAAGGCATCTTGGATGCAGTTGCAAAAACATTTCCTGCTCAACTTGACCAATGTAAAACATGTAAGCAGGACTTAAGCTTATCAACCTATAAAGTAATTCACAGCCCACAGTCTTTACTTCTCCTGCTAAGATCTGGTGCAGAAATTCCAAAAACGTTCACTCTCTCCTGTCTGTACCACCAAAATGATTATGCTGTGTCCAGTATTTGTGCATTTTTTGATAAGTCACCATATGTGTCATTATACACCTGTAAAGACCAGCAATGGCATATCATGACAAATGCATCCAATGACACAGCAGGCTATACCTTTGAGCTGATGCAAAAAATACTGACCACAGCTAGTTTCTTTGTCGTGTCATACGAAAAAACGAATAGTGTGAAACTAATCAACTTTCCGCAGGTCAAACTAAAACATAAATGCACAGCCAGATGCAAACAACCCAAGCAGACAAGGGATAGAAAAGTGAGACCCATTTCAAAGCCAACTGTGAAGAATAACGGGTGGCTGAGTGATAAGACGATCGATGAGTACCATCAGCTCTTGCTTTCTGGTGTTGAAAAAAAAGCGTATATTTGTCCCAGCACTTTTGTCAGCCAACAGTTACAGAGTACTTGGTGTGATGACATCAGTGTCCTGCCAGATGTACCACGAGCATCAGGCAATTGGTGGAATTATGAGTTGGTGATATTGCCTGTCAACGCAAATAAGTCCCATTGGGGAGCCATCGCGGTAGATTTCTCAAAAAAGACAGTGAAGGGTGATGTTATAGCATTAGATGTTGTGATAATGGATTCACTACGTGTGTATGAGCAAGACCTGGTTAAGGTATTTTTTTGCAAGTTCCGGCACTAAGCTCCGTCTCCTGTCCAGTGTCCAATTTGTATAGGCTATGCACTGAAAAAGGCCCTTTTCTGACCCTTGACCTCACTGGACGGCCCGCCACTTTTCAAAATACACCTGTGCCGCTTAGCGGAGAGTGTGGCGGTGTAGAGGGGGTCTCCCCGTACGCGTGCGTACCTTGCAAGTTCCGGCACTAAGCTCCGTCTCCTGTCCAGTGTCCAATTTGTATAGGCTATGCACTGAAAAAGGCCCTTTTCTGACCCTTGACCTCACTGGACGGCCCGCCACTTTTCAAAATACACCTGTGCCGCTTAGCGGAGAGTGTGGCGGTGTAGAGGGGGTCTCCCCGAACACGTGCGTACCTCAGAAGTTCCGGCACTAAGCTCCGTCTCCTGTCCAGTGTCCAATTTGTATAGGCTATGCACTGAAAAAGGCCCTTTTCTGACCCCTGACCTCACTGGACGGCCCGCCACTTTTCAAAATACACCTGTGCCGCTTAGCGGAGAGTGTGGCGGTGTAGAGGGGGTCTCCCCGAACGCGTGCGTACCTTGCAAGTTCCGGCACTAAGCTCCGTCTCCTGTCCAGTGTCCAATTTGTATAGGCTATGCACTGAAAAAGGCCCTTTTCTGACCCCTGACCTCACTGGACGGCCCGCCACTTTTCAAAATACACCTGTGCCGCTTAGCGGAGAGTGTGGCGGTGTAGAGGGGGTCTCCCCGAATGCGTGCGTACCTTGCAAGTTCCGGCACTAAGCTCCGTCTCCTGTCCAGTGTCCAATTTGTATAGGCTATGCACTGAAAAAGGCCCTTTTCTGACCCTTGACCTCACTGGACGGCCCGCCACTTTTCAAAATACACCTGTGCCGCTTAGCGGAGAGTGTGGCGGTGTAGAGGGGGTCTCCCCGTACGCGTGCGTACCTTGCAAGTTCCGGCACTAAGCTCCGTCTCCTGTCCAGTGTCCAATTTGTATAGCCTATGCACTGAAAAAGGCCCTTTTCTGACCCTTGACCTCACTGGACGGCCCGCCACTTTTCAAAATACACCTGTGCCGCTTAGCGGAGAGTGTGGCGGTGTAGAGGGGGTCTCCCCGAACACGTGCGTACCTCAGAAGTTCCGGCACTAAGCTCCGTCTCCTGTCCAGTGTCCAATTTGTATAGGCTATGCACTGAAAAAGGCCCTTTTCTGACCCCTGACCTCACTGGACGGCCCGCCACTTTTCAAAATACACCTGTGCCGCTTAGCGGAGAGTGTGGCGGTGTAGAGGGGGTCTCCCCGAACGCGTGCGTACCTTGCAAGTTCCGGCACTAAGCTCCGTCTCCTGTCCAGTGTCCAATTTGTATAGGCTATGCACTGAAAAAGGCCCTTTTCTGACCCTTGACCTCACTGGACGGCCCGCCACTTTTCAAAATACACCTGTGCCGCTTAGCGGAGAGTGTGGCGGTGTAGAGGGGGTCTCCCCGAACGCGTGCGTACCTTGCAAGTTCCGGCACTAAGCTCCGTCTCCTGTCCAGTGTCCAATTTGTATAGGCTATGCACTGAAAAAGGCCCTTTTCTGACCCTTGACCTCACTGGACGGCCCGCCACTTTTCAAAATACACCTGTGCCGCTTAGCGGAGAGTGTGGCGGTGTAGAGGGGGTCTCCCCGAACACGTGCGTACCTCAGAAGTTCCGGCACTAAGCTCCGTCTCCTGTCCAGTGTCCAATTTGTATAGGCTATGCACTGAAAAAGGCCCTTTTCTGACCCCTGACCTCACTGGACGGCCCGCCACTTTTCAAAATACACCTGTGCCGCTTAGCGGAGAGTGTGGCGGTGTAGAGGGGGTCTCCCCGAACGCGTGCGTACCTTGCAAGTTCCGGCACTAAGCTCCGTCTCCTGTCCAGTGTCCAATTTGTATAGGCTATGCACTGAAAAAGGCCCTTTTCTGACCCTTGACCTCACTGGACGGCCCGCCACTTTTCAAAATACATCTGTGCCGCTTAGCGGAGAGTGTGGCGGTGTAGAGGGGGTCTCCCCGAACGCGTGCGTACCTCAGAAGTTCCGGCACTAAGCTTCGTCTCCTGTCCAGTGTCCAATTTGTATAGGCTATGCACTGAAAAAGGCCCTTTTCTGACCCCTGACCTCACTGGACGGCCCGCCACTTTTCAAAATACACCTGTGCCGCTTAGCGGAGAGTGTGGCGGTGTAGAGGGGGTCTCCCCGTACGCGTGCGTACCTTGCAAGTTCCGGCACTAAGCTCCGTCTCCTGTCCAGTGTCCAATTTGTATAGGCTATGCACTGAAAAAGGCCCTTTTCTGACCCTTGACCTCACTGGACGGCCCGCCACTGTTTTCTACACCTTAGTGCCGCTTAGCGGAGAGTGTGGCGGTGTAGAGGGGGTCTCCCCGAACGCGTGCGTACCTCAGAAGTTCCGGCACTAAGCTCCGTCTCCTGTCCAGTGTCCAATTTGTATAGGCTATGCACTCCTTTGAACAGCATTTATCCATTTAGATAAATTATTAATGTTTTAAATCCGTTTTTGTTACACAGTAACATAATATGTGTTATATAGCTTCGTTTAAATGCTTAATTTATAGTTTTAATGTGCAAATGAACCGTTTTTCAATGGTTTTCAATGGTTTCTTTTTACTCTAGAGGGTACTCTTATTCTGAAGAGATCGTCAACCGGAAGTCTTATTTCTGCTCCGTTATTTCTGCTCACGGAACACAGATGAAGTCGTCTATGCCAGCCAGCTGGACCAGCTTGTGAACAAACACTATTTTTGAACGATTGTGTCCTTTGTCAGATAATCGGTTCAGGAATATAAAAGAAGACATATCACAGGTTTTTATCCAATCAATTCGGATTTTTTTAGCACACTGTATGATTTTATTGAGGCGTCTAAACAGCGGCATGTATCGTCCATAGACTGTATAAAAATCGTCTCTGGCAGTGTTGCCAGATTGTGTGAGAGAAATAAGCAACCAGGTCTAGGAAAACAAGCCCAAAAGAAGCACCGGGGGCCAGGGGTCTTCAACGTTTTCTTTTTTGGGGAGATGGAGCAGGGACCCCCTGGGGGGGGGGGGGCAACATATATTGTATAATTATGTATACAGTTGTGTTTCATAATCATACATGTTGTGCATCAATACTAAGCTATTAAAAATAATAGACAGGTTAATATATTCATGCTTTTATTTTAAACATACATGTACAGGGTACAGTGAGTAGGGTGGCCGCACTGCCATATATTTTTTGAAACACTACACCACAAATCTGGTACGGGGCTCCCTGGCACAAAACATTTTCAGATGGGGGTTAGGGATAAATACATTGTTTGTTAATTTGAGGGTCCATGACATAAACATAATTGAGAACCACTGGTAATAATCAACTACACTTTAGAAAAAAGCCCCAAAAACCGCAACCACCAATTTACATGCAACTTCACAGAAAAATAAGCCCAAACTCGCTTATAATAAGTGGACATGGCAACACTGGTTTCTGGCTCGGCAGTATCGCGTACTTTGTGCTCTTTAGATACAGTAGCTCAATAAACTTATACAGTGGACACATCGAAAAGCAACACAGCAGAAAACAATGTGTGATATGTCTTCTTTTATTTTCCAGAAGCAATTACTTTACAAAGGTACCAGTCATTCAGAAATATATTTTGTTCATGAGCTGATCCACCGGGCTCTCATTAACTCCAATGCATTCCACTGAACTCACGGCTGCAGTCTGGCTCCCATGGTGCGACGAATCTGCCGGCTGGAATTGCATGATAGCGAAAATGACGTAGACGACCCTACCTTCTTTAAATCTATCTTGAGCAGAACCCGGAAGTTGGAACAATAACAAACAAACATGGACGCGGTGAGGAAGGTGCTCGTGCACGTCCTCTCCAAGGAGCCCCGCGCGGCCCCGCGGCGCGCGCACTTCCTGCAGGTCAGTTTAAACTTTAAACGACTCATCTCTCTCACTCATGACAAAACCAGCACTGCAGTGTTGCCATGTCTGCTTATTATTATAAGTGACTTTGGGCTTGTTTCTAGCCATGGGTTACATCATACGCTCGTCTGTCACAAGCGTCATGGCGCTACTCAGAGCTGCCAACTCTCACTCTTTGAGAGTGAGAGTCACGCAATGTAACCAGAGCTGCCAACTCTCACTCTTTGAGAGTGAGAGTCACGCAATGTAACCTCTTCTCACGCCTCACGCCACACTTTCCATTTCTCACGCTTTTTACCCCCTCTCACAGCAAAAAAAAAAAAAAAGAGCATTCGGGTGGAAAACGGAAGCCTCGTCCTAAAACACACTGCCACCCTTTTTTCGCGGACCGTGGCCGCCGCATTAGACCGGGGGCGAGGGTGTTTTAGGACGACTTTTCCAGATTTGTGGTTGGTGCGCTGCGCGATGGACTGCAGCCACGGTTCACATGACGCTCGTCTGTCACTAATACAAACCAATCAGAGGCAGCTTAAGGCGGGTCATTGCGTCTCTCTAGCCAAGGAGAAGGATTTAAGGAAGCACAATACTTTGGTGGAGAAATTAAAAAAGTATACAACGTGAAACGCCGACCGACGAGTCTGTCAGCGCCTCAATATGCCGTGACTGATTCTGAAGCGGGTCAAACGGTAGATAACTTAACCACCTCCTTTTTACAAACACATTATCTTTACAAATCATTTTATTTTGATGAAATGGTGGGTCTGACTACATGAGACTTAAACGTTACACAGGCTGCTGGTGAGCAGCATACATGTTGCTGGTGGTTTTAACAACAAACTGTGACTAGCAGTGTTAGTCAAATCACTGGTTCTCAACCTGTGTGTCGGGACCAGGGACCCACAAGGCCCAGGGGGGTCCCCACGTAATTTTTTTGTTTGGGGGGGGTCCCCAGATGACAGTAAAGTGACCATTTTTTTAAAGACCTTTTTAATAAAAAAAAAGAAGGAAGAAATGAAATATAAAATAGCATTACTGCATGAAAAGTAATCAACAAACAATATAGGAAATTGTAATTTGTGAAAATAGCTGATCTACAAGCTCACAACACATCATATCTCGGCATGTTGGTAGTTTGTAGATCGGCTATTTTTACTCTTATAGTGTGACACTCTTGTATGATGAAGTAGGGCAGTGGTTCTCATACTTTTTAATTTCATGGACCCCCAGTTTAATAAGCATTAGGCCACGGACCCCCATTTGATACCTCTTTGCTATCTCTGGGACCCCAATCTATACTAAGAAATCCTAACTCTGAGAGTGTACAAATGGAACACTCTCATAGTTAAAGTCATGTAACTCCTCAAGGACCCCTGGGGGTCCCCGGACCCCAGTTTGAGAACCGCTGAAGTAAGGCATTCATTTATGAAAAAACATAAAGTTGAAATATGGAAATACAAGGTTTCGGCCTGACAGCGAAGATATATATATGATTTAATCATTTGCATTTATCCATCAAAACATTATGTTTATTTGTATTTATTCATTTCCTTCACTTGCTGACGTGCTGCTGCGCAACAGGGAAGATATCCGCCAGGCCAGGTGGCCCTACCCAGGCCCATGAAATTGATAGGCAGTCTACAGTAGCCAATTAGAATGAAATCTGCTAAAACTGACTCATACACTAATACAGAACCATATATAGGCAAAATATTGTCTCTGACTCTCTGTCGGTTGGGAAAACTGTTGACCTTTTATTTTAAAACAATTTCAAATGGTGAAAAAAGCCAATCTACGAGCTATAATTATTAAAGATTAAGAAATACTATATTTTAAATAGTGAAAAATACAGAAAATAGGGGAAAATACATAAAATCTCTAATCTGTGATTCTAATGTGATTAATGTGACCCCTACAGTCAGTGAAGTCCAGGGCTGAATGTGACAAATATTGAGACAAATAGGCTATAACCCAATACATAATTTTATGAAATAAATGGGTTATATTTTACAGATACAGTAGTTACACTATTCTTGTACTATATTAAAATTAAATCATCCTTAACCTTCAAGTTAAATTCATTATTTCCGTGGACTTAAAAATCATCGTTTTATTTGATGGCCTTCTTTTTGATTGGCCTTTATTACAGGCCCTACCAGCCTGTAGGGGGAGGTAGAGAATCACATTATAATACCAGCCTGTAGGGGGAGGTAGAGAGTAACATATTATAATACCAGCCTGTAAGGGGAGGTAGAGAGTAAAATTATAATACCAGCCTGTAGGGGGAGGTAGAGAGTAACATTATAATACCAGCCTGTAGGGGGAGGTAGAGAGTAACATATTATAATACCAGCCTGTAGGGGGAGGTAGAGAGTAACATATTATAATACCAGCCTGTAGGGGGAGGTAGAGAGTAACATAGTATAATACCAGCCTGTAGGGGGAGGTAGAGAGTAACATATTATAATACCAGCTTGTAAGGGGAGGTAGAGAGTAAAATTATAATACCAGCCTGTAGGGGGAGGTAGAGAGTAACATTATAATACCAGCCTGTAGGGGGAGGTAGAGAGTAACATATTATAATACCAGCCTGTAGGGGAGGTAGAGAGTAACATAGTATAATACCAGCCTGTAGGGGGAGGTAGAGAGTAACATAGTATAATACCAGCCTGTAGGGGGAGGTAGAGAGTAACATATTATAATACCAGCCTGTAGGGGGAGGTAGAGAGTAACATATTATAATACCAGCCTGTAGGGGGAGGTAGAGAGTCACATATTATAATACCAGCCTGTAGGGGGAGGTAGAGAGTAACATATTATAATACCAGCCTGTAGGGGAGGTAGAGAGTAACATATTATTATACCAGCCTGTAGGGGGAGGTAGAGAGTAACATATTATAATACCAGCCTGTAGGGGGAGGTAGAGAGTAACATATTATAATACCAGCCTGTAGGGGGAGGTAGAGAGTAACATAGTATAATACCAGCCTGTAGGGGGAGGTAGAGAGTAACATATTATAATACCAGCCTGTAGGGGGAGGTAGAGAGTAACATATTATAATACCAGCCTGTAGGGGGAGGTAGAGAGTCACATATTATAATACCAGCCTGTAGGGGGAGGTAGAGAGTAACATATTATAATACCAGCCTGTAGGGGGAGGTAGAGAGTACCATATTATAATACCAGCCTGTAGGGGAGGTAGAGAGTAACATAGTATAATACCAGCCTGTAGGGGGAGGTAGAGAGTAACATATTATAATACCAGCCTGTAGGGGGAGGTAGAGAGTAACATATTATAATACCAGCCTGTAGGGGGAGGTAGAGAGTCACATATTATAATACCAGCCTGTAGGGGGAGGTAGAGAGTAACATATTATAATACCTTTGCTCTAAGTGAAACCTGTGTCCAAACCCAATGTTGAATAAATGTGACTGGCATAATGTAGTCGTGTTTTTCATCAGAATTAATTAATAAATGCAATTATTAACACTATATAAGCATGAGGGGGCCGACAGGGAGAGCAGGTGGCATGGGGGTGAAGACATCAGTCTTAATGTTAAATTCCTTTAAATCAGCGTTAAAAAGGGCCCTTTTAAAATTTTGGGCCCCCAAAAATTTTTTCGCCACCGGCCTTCGGCCGGCGGCCGAACGCATTATGACAGTTAAAGTCTCACTCTTACAAATTTCTGAAAGTTGGCAGCCCTGCTACTTGTTCCTGGTGTTTGAAAATGTTACATTTACAACCAGTACATCTGCATAAACGTTCACATTTCAAATACAAAGTGCTGACCCCACGGCCATGGATGTTACAAGTTAAAAATCCTGGGTCTAAGTACCCGTATCTTCCGTATTGTTCAATAAAAAGCGTTTTAATCCGATTGGTGGCCATTTTCTCATAGAGTTATAATGTATCAGAGTGCAGTACACACCTCCCAACCGATAGGGGCGCGTAGTTGAAAGCATATGGAAAAAATCGGAGAAAATGTCTGGCGATCGGATTAAAATGCTTTTTATTGAACAATACGGAAGATGCGGGTATTTTAAACCAGGCGCTTTAACTTGTTACATCCATGGCTGTAGAGTCAGCACTTTATATTTGAAATCTGAACGTTTATGTAGATGTACTGGTTGTAAATGATTATTTGTCAAAAAACAAGAACAGATAGTGCCAAGACTGTCATGATATGACAGTCAGTAATGATATGACAGTCATGTTTCGCGGCTAGGCTGGTTTCTAAAGTGTAGTTGCTAAAAGTTCCTAATATTGTTTAAACCATTTCAATGTCAAGGACCCCCAAATTAATGTGTATTTGTCCAGGCTAGCCCCCATCTGAAAATATTTTTTTGTTCCAGGGGTTTTAAGCAGGGACCCCCACATATTGTATAGATGAGAGAGAGATGAAGCAGGGACCCCCACTACATATTGGGGTACACCCCCGCATTCCTAAACCCCCCCACTTATACACACCCCCATTCCGAAAACCCCCCCCCCCCCACTCCTACACCCCCCCACTCCGAATTTTTTTTTCGGAATGGGGGGGTGTAGGAGTGGGGGGGTTTTGAAAATTTGAAATAAACCCTGCCATTCCGAAAAATAGATATAAAAAAAATATATATATATAATTTTTTTTTTTTTTTTTTTTTTTTTGTGGGGCTCCCCCAAGTTTGGGAGCCCGGCAAAAAATAAAGTTTTTTTTTTTTTTTTTTTCAATAGAAAAAAAAAACGAGGAGGGAGTATTA
The DNA here is from genome assembly GCF_963280865.1 of Gymnoscopelus braueri. Taxonomy (NCBI): domain Eukaryota; kingdom Metazoa; phylum Chordata; class Actinopteri; order Myctophiformes; family Myctophidae; genus Gymnoscopelus; species Gymnoscopelus braueri. The sequence goes on along the minus strand of NC_137616.1, from coordinate 1,035,720 downwards.
ATATATTAAAGTATTCTGGCGCAGCTGTTCACCTCCCCCCACCTGCGTGCCCCCCCCCCCCCCACCGGGACCCCCCCAGGACCCCCCCCCCAGGCCCAAGGTGTCACTCATAATAATTTTATATTTTGCGCTTTGACACAGAGCGGTTGAGATTTCATTAAGCCAGATCTTTGTCAATTTTACTTGAATTCTTATCATTTTAATGTTTATATGATCTGTAAAATGTAGATTTTCATTTGGTAGCAGTCATGCATTTATTGTAATTTATTATAATTTATTTCTTATTTTCTGTCATTTATTTCCACGCACGTAACATTATCTATCTGTCTGTCTGTCTGTCTGTCTGTCTGTCTGTCTGTCTGTCTGTCTGTCTAGTCTGTCTAGTCTGTCTGTCTGTCTGTCTGTCTGTCTGTCTGTCTGTCTGTCTGTCTATCTATCTATCGCGCTACAGAGCTCGTAGATTGGCTATTTTTTGGTGTCTGTCTGTCTGTCTGTCTGTCTGTCTGTCTGTCTGTCTGTCTGTCTGTCTGTCTGTCTGTCTGTGTGTGTGCGTGTCTGTCTGTGTGTGTGTGTGCGTGTGCGCACAGACAGACAGACACACATCTTTCCTCTACAAATGAGACTAACAAGTAAGTCGAATCCCATGCTATGAGCTTGTAGATCTGCTGTTTTTGAAAGCATCAGAATCACGTGCGCGAGGAGGGAGCGCGCACGCGCGCAATATTAAAGTCTTCTGACGCAGCTGTTCATCAGACCAAGACCACAACGTCATTTGTTATTACCATTCAGGTTCAGTCCATTAATATTGTATTCAGAATAATAAAAAAAATATTATTATCATGCTATTATCATTATTAATGCGCGCACGTTGATTGACGGGTCAGTAATCACGTAGGCCTACTCTCAGAGACGCTCACATGCTCAGGTTCCTCAGATGTTTTCTCGTTAATTAACCCACATCTCGTCACATCTCACATGAAGTAATATACGCATCAGTGGTGGAAAAAGTACTCAAATGTTTTACTTAAGTAAAACCTTTGAGTACTTTCTCCACCACTGTCCACTTCAGCCAGTTATGAAAGTAACTAACTACACTTTAGTCCTAGTAGTTAGGCTACTTTGCAGTTGCAGATGTCAACTATTAGCCATATTAACCACTCCAGACATATTTTATAGGCTTGAAAATAGCCGATCTACAAGCTCACAACTTGACAGACAGACAGACGTCTACCACCGATCTACCACAGCCTGGGTGTCTGTCTGTCTGTCTGTCTCAAAAGTCAGCGGCCATAATGCACAAACAAACACACGCAGTTAACCCTGACGTTACTTAAAACCGTCACTTTTGCCCATATATCTATCTATATATCTATCTATCTCTATCTATCGAGTTCATCTCGGAATTAAATGATTATATTATTATCTATAATATTATAATTATTATTAATCAGTACTGATAAATGTGCCACGTTTCTCTGAACCAACTAAGATCTAAATATCAATCTAGCAGCTAGGGGATACATTAATTCACGTTAATTTAGTCACTCTACCCAAATACGCTCTCTCTCTCTCTCTCTCTTTCTCTCTCTCTCTGTACAGACACATGCTCGCTCTACCCCAGTGCGCTCTCTCTCTCTGTAGAGACACACGCTCGCTCTACCCCAGTGCGCTCTCTCTCTCTGTAGAGACACACGCTCGCTCTACCCCAGTGCGCTCTCTCTCTCTGTAGAGACACATGCTCGCTCTACCCCAGTGCGCTCTCTCTCTCTGTAGAGACACATGCTCGCTCTACCCCAGTGCGCTCTCTCTCTCTGTAGAGACACATGCTCGCTCTACCCCAGTGCGCTCTCTCTCTCTGTAGAGACACATGCTCTCTCTCTCTCTCTCTCTCTCTCTCTCTCTCTCTCTCTCTCTCTCTCTCTCTCTCTCTCTCTCTCTCTCTCTCTCTCTCTCTCTCTCTCTACTGGCCTTTTTTACTGACACACACAAACACACTGACAAATATAATAATAATAATAATAACAGTAATAATAGCATAATAGTAGTAGTAATAATAATAACTTAATACTACTACTACTACTACTACTACTACTAATAATAATAATAATAACAGTAATAATAGCATAATAGTAGTAGTAATAATAACTTAATACTACTACTACTAATAATAATAATAATAATAATAATAATAATAATGACACTATGTTTTTTATTATTCTGAACACAACATTTATGGACTGAACAGAATGAGCTGAAAATATACTTTTATTCAAATAATTATTAACCCACCTCATACATGCATGCAAGTGTAGCAGGGCGGTATGAATAATTATATAATATAGCCAACACCTGGGGAGTAGCACCCCAGGAAATATTTATAATGTAAACCAACCACCTGAACATATATTACTCCTCACACAAGTTCGTTGTACAATTATAAAAAGGCAGAAAAGTAAAAAGTACAAAAAGCTTTATTGTAATAATGGTAACAGGGTAATCTCATCAATAATAAAAGTAACAAAACATTTAATAAGAAAAAAACAATCGGGCAATGCACTTAATAAAATCTATTTGCCTATAGGGCCAGTGCTGCAAGTTATAATAGAATGCCGTCTGTAGGCCTACAATCTCATGAAAATAAACCAAACCAAAGAAACAACACTAAATAAACAATAACAAAATAAGCAATAACACTAAAACTAAATAAACAGGGAGGCTGGCTGTGAGCCTGAGAGTGTGGACCAATGCGTCAGAAAAGAATACGTTCACCCATATAAGGGCATAAGCTCAGCTGGAGGGGAACCTCAGAATGGATTATCAGTGTGAGAGGGTTCTTAATGCGTGGGTTATTGGAAACCCGCAAAGCAGCAGTGGAGTATCACGGTGCCCGAAAGGACAAACGGCCGTGTCATTCTACCATTTACAGTATAATACTAATATTCATTAAGACGGGTGACAGGAGCAGAGAGAGACAGTCACGTACCGCGGTGCAGCAAAGGCGTAAGCCACAATGGACTGCCTGCAGCGGCGAACACCGGTAGGAGACAAACTGTAATAATAAAGGGCCATGGTTATTATAGTGCCTGAAATTAACTTGCTATACTGCGGAGAAGGAGGACCACCAACGTACCCGTTGTGCAGCATGAAGCACTGCACGCCCGGCGCAAAACGCCAACAAGATGGGTTGACACACCAGGGCTACAAAGGACACAAACGCTCATGGTCAAGTTCAAGACCATGCACTACGCAGCATAAGACAATTGCATAAACAGCAAGATGGAGAGACATACCTGCGCTAATGCGCGATGAGAACACAGGCGGGCCCAACAGGCCAGCCTGGACTGATAATAGACCAGTGTGGAGAGACAGACAGCTAACTGTGTTTGGAGGTGCGTTGCTTTAATACTGTGCCAATCAGCCCACTGATGAGTGGACGGCAGCTAGGGGGTCCTTGGGCTGAAAAGCCTTGTGACAGATGAATGATAGATAGATAGATGGATAGATGGATAGATAGATAGATGGATATATAGATAGATAGATAGGTCCCGGTGGGGGGGGGGGGGGGGGTGAACAGCTGCGCCAGAAGACTTTAATATTGCGCGCGTGTGCGCTCCCTCCACGCGCACGTGATTCTGATGCTTTCAAAAACAGCAGATCTACAAGCTTATAGCATGGGATTCGACTGACTTGTTAGTCTCATTTGTAGAGGAAAGATGTCTGTCTGTCTGTCTGTGCGCACACGCACGCACACACACACACAGACAGACAGACAGACAGACAGACAGACAGATAATGTTACGTGCGTGGAAATAAATGACAGAAAATAAGAAATACATTATAATAAATTACAATAAATGCATGACTGCTACCAAATGAAAATCTACATTTTACAGATCATATAAACATTAAAATGATAAGAATTCAAGTAAAATTGACAAAGATCTGGCTTAATGAAATCTCAACCGCTCTGTGTCAAAGCGCAAAATATAAAATTATTATGAGTGACACCTTGGGCCTGGGGGGGGGGTCCGGGGGGGGGTCCCGGTGGGGGGGGGGGGGGTCACGCAGGTGGGGGGGGTGAACAGCTGCGCCAGAATACTTTAATATATTAATACTCCCTCCTCGGTTTTTTTTTTTCTATTGAAAAAAAAAAAAAAAAAAAAAACATTTTTTTTGCCGGGCTCCCAAACTTGGGGGAGCCCCGCAAAAAAAAAAAAAAAAAAAAAAAATTATATATATTTTTTTTTTATATATATTTTTCGGAATGGCAGGGTTTATTTCAAAATTTCAAAACCCCCCCACTCCTACACCCCCCCATTCCGAAAAAAAAATTCGGAGTGGGGGGGTGTAGGAGTGGGGGGGGGGGGTTTTCGGAATGGGGGGGTGTATAAGTGGGGGGGTTTAGGAATGCGGGGGTGTACCCACATATTGTATAGATGAGAGAGAGATGAAGCAGGGACCCCCACTACATATTGTATAGATGAGAGAGAGATGAAGCAGGGACCCCCACTACATATTGTATAGATGAGAGCGAGATGAAGCAGGGACCCCCACTATTGTATAGAATTGTGTTGCAGATTAAACTTTTTCATCGACAGCTTCATAGACTTGATTGACAACAACTAAACTATCATCAGTGTTTGTTTGTTTACACATTGTATCCACATGCTAAAGGGATAATTCACTTTCAAATAAAATAAACATTACAAAATATATAAAACATTCATCAAATCACGGCCCCCTCACGCATTAGGAGGACATTCTAAGTGAGGGGGCCGTGATTACACTTTTTTTTTAAATGATTATTTTACTTCACCTTTGTACTTTGTCTGCTCTTTTCCCCTCTACATCCAACTATTTACAAACAGGGAGGAAGTTGAAGTGGTTGATGTAAAGTGTTTTATTAAAGCTAATAAAAAGCTCCTATCACACAAAGATTTTGTGGCCCCCCCTGCAGTAACCCTGAGGACCCCCTAGGGGTCTCGGACCCCCGGTTGAAGACCCCTGCTGTAAACCAGTGATTCTCAAACGTTTTCATGTTAAAGGGATAGTTCACCCCCAAAAAGACTTTTTTTAACTCCCCATGGAGACTTGAATTCTTATTTTTTGTCGCATTCCTAAGCCAATAATTTTATGACCGGCAGTGGTTCCGGTAGGAGACACAAAGGAGACTCTTTGTGTCTCCTACCAGAACCACTGCCTACCGGTCTGCTGGTCATCAAATTATTGGCTTACGAATGCGACAAAAAATATCTATGAATTCAAGTCTCCATGGGGAGACTATTCGATAGGAAAAAAAGCTATTATTTGGGTGAACTATCCCTTTAAGGACCCCCAATACAGGACCCCCATAATCCCCCCCCCCCCCCATACAAGAATTGTTTTTAGCTTTAGTGTGTTTAGTTTAGACCCCACCCCACTTTGAGAACCACTGACCTGTGTGAATGTATGTTTTTGTAATAATAATCCTTCTAGCATTATTGCATGACTGCATCTCTGTCCTTTTTTGCAAACTGTTAATGAAAGTATTCAATCAATCAATGGTGAATGTGTTCTGGTTTCAGAGCATCACAGGGTACTTCAGTAACAATGCAGAGGACCAGGCGATGGTCACATGTTCCCTGGAGGACAATCGCTTCATCCTTTCTGCGGCCGGACAGACAGACGGACACATCCCCCTGAAGGTGACGGTCTTATCTCTGTCCTTCTGCTGCATGTTAACTACGGGTGTGTGCCGATACACTAATTTCACGATACGATATTTTGACACAAATCATGTTCAAAATATCAAAACATCGTGAAACACACTCCAACATGTTTATTATTTCCTTAATTGCATTCAATTAGGATTTGGGTGCAAAATCGGCAAAGTTACCGATTTAACGGTCCCGTTACTTAACAGTACCTTTAAAATCGACCAAATTGTTGTCTCCGCCAGGCCGAAAGGCATGGCGAGAGAGTATGTTTTACCCTCCGTCCGTCCGTCCGTCCGTCCGTGTGTGTGTCCTGTCTGTGTGTTAGCAGCTAATCTCCGGCACCGTTGGCCCGGTCGCTGCGAAACTGTGCACACACACTCCCTCAATGCCAATTCAGAACCTCTGCCTCAAATGTTTCACATGGGCCTGTTATAGCGCCACCTGGAGGCCGATTTGTGCAAAACCCATTTTTTTACATTTTATCCAAACGTCATGCAAATCGGTAAACAGTATCTCTACAGTCATGTGATCAACACGGATCTGTCCGATTTCCCATATTCCATCCTCATTGGCTAAGGTTCGCTTCCAAAATTTGCAGGATTGGTCTGTTTTGAACAAAATGCCTCAAATCATGAACACAGCTTGCGATTTCCGTGAAATTTCACAAACATATTCCCACTAGGCCGAGGAAGAAATGCCACCCTTTTTCACATTGGCCTGTTATAGCGCCACCAGCAGGTCTAATTTAGCAAAACACATTTTTGGAACAAAATGCCTCAAATCATGAATGCAGTGTCCGATTGCCGTGAACGAGCTAAGACTAAATGGCACCCTTTTCACATTGGCCTATTATAGCGCCACCAGGAGGCCACAATAACGTACCTGACCTGGCGGAGACCTGTGTTCCGAGGAGCACTTTTTCTAGTTTAAATGTGTTTTGATCAACACAAATGCAATTATACATACAGTATTGCATATTGTATTGGTTCTCAAAGTTAGGTCCAGGGACTGTAAGGATTTAAAGTTCAAACTGGAGCCACAAACCACCAGGAAACAACCAGTTTATTTTGGCGGATTATGAGGAATAGTGATGACATTGGTTTTCATGATGATTGCCATGGTTCTAAACAAAGACAAATAAACTAGTTATAATATCTTGCCATAACATAAATATGGCCTTTAAATCATATCATACATTCAAGTATTGCATATCATTCAAATAATAATTAGCCAAGTATTTAGTAACTGCATACTATTAAAAATCAAAATATACATTCAAATCAAATTCATTTCATTTCAAATCATATTTGTTCTTAAACACAATCCACATAACTGGAAGTAAAACACTGGAACTTACATTAAACCAAGTTCAACAGACGCATGGCAGACATCAGCAACACACAGCAAACACACAGGCCGGCTGTGCATGTGTTTGGAGACAAAGGGAGAATCATAGACATACTAGAAAAAGTGCTCCTCGGAGCACAGGTCTCTGCCAGGTCAGGTAAGTTATTGTGGCCTCCTGGTGGCGCTATAATAGGCCAATGTGAAAAGGGTGGCATTTCTTCCTCAGCCTAGTGGGAATGTGCGTGCAAATTTTCACGGAAATCGCACGCCGCGTTCATGATTTCAGACATTTTGTTGAAAACGGACCAATCCTGCAAACTTTGGAAGTCAACCTTAGTCAATCAGGATGGAATATGAAATATCGGACAGATGCGTCTTGATCACATGACTATAGAGATACTGTGTACCGATTTGTGTGATGTTTGGATAAAATCTGAAGGATTAATATCCAAAAATGTATTTGACATAAGTCGGCCTCCTGGTGGCGCTGTAAAAAGCAGATGTGAAAAATGCAGTGCAGATGTTTTTCCTTGGCCTCTAGGGAGTAGGCGTGCAAAGTTTCACGCAGATCGGTGCAGTTATAGTTAAAAATGCAAATCGGCCTGTTATAGCGCCACCATGAGGCTGATGTGAAAAGTTTTAAGTGCCATTTCTTCCTCGGCCTAGTGGGAATGTGCGTGTGCAATTTTATGCAAATGGCAAGCTGCGTTCATGATTTGAGGCAGTTTGTTCAAAACGGACCAATCCTGCAAACTTTGGATGGTAACCTTAGCCAATGAGGATGGAATATGGGAAATCGGACAGATCAGGGTTGATCACATGACTATAGAGATACTGTGTACCGATTTGCATGAGGTTTGGTTAAAAACTGTAGGAGTAATGGGAAAAAATGGCTTTTGCACAAATCGGCCTCCTGGTGGCGCTATAACAGGCCCATGTGAAAAATTTGAGGCAGAGGTTCTGAATTGGCATCCAGGGAATGTGTGTGCACAGTTTCGCAGCGACCGGGCCAACGGTGCCGGAGATTTGGTGCTAACACACAGACAGGACACACGGACGGACGGACACACGGACGGACACACGGATGGACGGACGGACAGGGGCGAAAACATACTCTCTCGCCATGCCTTTCGGCCTGGCGGAGACAATAAAGGTAGACGCCTCCTCCGGCTCTGAGGCGTCTGTATCTTGGGCGCCATTTTGGAGAAGGCAAGCTCCCTGACTACTGGCCAATCACAGCGCGTCTTTTCCGGGACTTGGCAGAATCTAGTTGTATACAAATACAACGGGATATTTTTATACAACTAGATTTGAACAAGTCCCAGAAAAGACACGCTGTGATTGGCCAGTAGTCAGGAAGCTTGCCTTCTCCAAAATGGCGGCCGCGATACAGGTCGCTCCAATGAACTGCAGAGGCCAATGAGATATCTAGGTTTCTATAGCCAAATTCCATTCCCCAAAGTTCGGTCACTCGCTCAATCTCCTCGCTTCCTCCACTCGCGCCTAAGCCCCGCCCCTGCGAGGAGCCGAGGATTATTTGCGAGGACGGAGTGGTCGAGCGGTTGCCGTCAAAGGATCGGACTGCACTTAGCGTCATTTCAAAGCGACGGCAAATTCCGCGATCACTTATGACGTCTCAAACAGCTGGACCAGAGCCGTGGATGAAAATATACATGCATAGAATAATATGCAGGTATAGAATAATACAGAATATAAGAATAGACAATTCATCAATGTGGAGGGCCACATTGTTATCTTTATAGTTAACATTTTGTGCAAAGCCATTTATTCCTGAAATAGTGAACGAAGCGCCAGGATGAGCAAACTTACATTTATGAATTAAATCCTGACCCGTCCCTCTTTTTGCTCGTACAGTTCCCAGACCCCCCACCCCCCGCAGCAGTCCCGCACGGCACTGCTGCTTATAACAGCCACCGTATATTACAGAGTATGTCTGACTCTGAATTACATCATTCATGCAGGGTGGCCATACGTCCTCTTTTACCCGGACATATCCTCTTTTGGGGGGCTGTCTGGGGGGGTTTTATAAAATCCTTCAAATGTCCGGGGTTTTGAGAGTTTGGGTGATATCCCCCCCACTTCTGGGACGAAGAAAAAATAAAAAAAGAGAACAAATTGTGATTTTGCTTGATATTGTTTGATAGCGAAATAAATCATGACTGATAGACATGAAAGAAGACCCTTCACAGCTAATAGAGAATTTTACATTTTAAAAATCGGTTCAGAATTGAATGAGTACGGCTATAGTTAAAGCGTAAAGTGTCCTCTCCTATATTCAGTCTATATGTAACCAGGTAGACCTGTTACTATGGCAGCATCAGCCAGGTGCTCCTTGTTTCAAATTAAGGGTGGGGTTTATTGTCACAGGAGATAAATGGGCTGGGCTGCTTTCATTCAAGAGATCCCCTAGCTTGCTGTAAGGTTGGTGTACCTGAGGAGGACAAGAGCTGGAAGGCATGGCTTTTCTAAATGTATCGGCATATAGGCCGAATTAGTAAGTATGGTACTGTACAAAGTATGCCCTTATTCCATGCTGTGCTCCTTCTCCTCCTCTGTTATGCCAGCCCAATATATGGTATTGTATGTGTTGGTTATTTATATGATTGTGGTGTTTTAGTCTAGTGTGTATTTTAAAAGCTTGAATACTTTATGTACATGAAGGAATGTTGGATATTCATGAAGGATGTTTATGAAGGAAAATAATAAACAGCCTTTTTTTATAAAGTCACTTTATGTCTTATTTCCATGCTCATCCTTGGTTACACGAACCTGTGCATTGCATTGTTAAAGAGGACCTTCCCTCTAGAAAAAGGTGGCGTAGTCTAGTAGGCATTGTATATTTTATTATTATTCCCTTTAAAAAGCCCCCCCTGCTACATATATATATAAATACAATACATTATTTTAAACATAATCTTTGTCACAGTAATTTATAGTAGTCCATGCACTGCATTGAGGCATGATGCAAGGAGAGAAATGAACTATCAGCTTTAGACAGAATAAGTGTGCACAATATATTACAATGTATATAATTGTATTATGCTTTATATCATACAACGCAATAAAGCCAGTGGCTTGTTGCGTCTTTTCTGTTAATTTACTGTGTGTGTGTGTGTGTGTGTGTGTGTGTGTGTGTGTGTGTGTGTGTGTGTGTGTGTGCGTGTGAGATGCGCAACGAGTGATCGGCGGGGGCGAAGGGGGGGGGGGGGGCAGCCGGTGTTTTCGGCATGGTTTCGGGTTTCAAGCATTGTTTGTGTGGCCACATGTGGAGGAGGACCATGTATACGTCACGGGAGAAGGGAAAAAACTAAAAAAAACGTGTACACGTGATGCGGAAGTCTGCCGCGGAGGAGCTGTGGAGAGTGGTCGAGCCTACACTTGATGTACACTCCTTAAATGCGGAAGTGGAGAGCCTCCTCGGCTCCTCCACTCGACTCCACTCGCCTCCTCCAAGAAGTAACTGAATAATTGGACCCTGACTACTTCCGGTTTGGAGTCGGAGTGACCGAGTGGGAGTGAGCGAGTGGCCGAGATTTTCGGGTTTGGAATTTGGCTTAAATCTATGGGGAGAATGGGAATCCAGTCCTGTTTGTAGTGGGGGGAAGTGAGAGGGAGGTACCACAGGTACCACTGAACCATTGTGGTGTCTCCTTGTGGAGCGGAGGGGAAATGAACTTTGTACTTTCTAACAAGGATTGATCCTCTGGGTTACTTGAGGGGGTTCCAAATGAACCCTTACAGGGTCTGTAACTCTGAGAGTGTACAAATGCAACCAAATAGACCCTACAGGTCTGTAACTGTGAGAAAATGGGTGAGGTGCTTCTTTAACAAATAGATTAAATGAGTTTTCTGGAGTTTTGATTGGCCGGCTGGCTCTTTGTCCCGCCCAGAGGGCCTCCTTCTGTCCCTTCAAGCACCTGTCAGTCACCGAGGCAGCCGGCATCCCATTGGACGTGCAGGAGCGGGGCGTGGACGTGGGCGTGGCCGTCCTCCTCCAGTCAGCCAATCAGAGAGTGTTGTTGACGAGGAGGTCGGCTGGACTCCGAATCTTCCCCAATGTCTGGGTTCCACCAGGTCAGTTCTTATTATTATTAGTATTATTAGTATTATTAGTATTATTAGTATTATTAGTATTATTATTTAAGTCAGTACTCCTGTTATCTGATGTAGTCATTGTACATGTTGTCAGCTCCATCCGCATCAGTATTTTTAAAAGCAAATCCAGTTTTCCTTTTAGATATTTTTTGGCTGTGAGCTTGTAGATCTGCTATTTTCAAACATTTTAGTACTTTTACTTTTGGTACTCTAAGTACATTTTGATACCAATTATTTTGGACTTTTACTCAAGTAAATTTTTAATTCCGGACTTGTACTTGTAACAGAGTAATTCTACATTGCAGTATTGATACTTTTACTTAAGTAGAACTTTTGTGTACTCTTTCCACCACTGCTTAGCTGTGTGCAAAATCTTCAGAGCGTGACACCCACACGCAGCCAAGCATAACATGGCTTGTCTTACTTCTACTGGATTTCTTCTCCGCTAGTCCCTCCATAACATTTTAGTCTAGTTTTTATTTGTTGATGACATTTTCAATTTATTTAGTCACAGTTTTAGTCATCATAGCTTAGTTTTTATCAGTGAAAAAAGATAGTCAACGAACATCATAGTTTTAGTTACGTAAAAAAAATTACACTGTTTCACACTGTGTGTGTGTGTGTGTGTGTGTGTGTGTGTGTGTGTGTGTGTGTGTGTGTGTGTGTGTGTGTGTGTTCTCTTCAGGTGGACATATTGAACTGGATGAGCAGGTATAGTGTGTGTAAACATCAGTGTAACTTCAGTGTAACAGTGTCATTTTAATTAAATTAACTTAATGAAGATCATGACTTAAACTCATTAATGTATTGTTAAACATTAGTGTAACAGTGTCATATTTGTAGGACAGATGGTTTTAGGACAAAAGTTCTCTTTATTTTTCTGTGATCACAAACGGTGTCATTTTCGATTTGAGCTCTAACCATTATTATGTACTTGGCTATTCAAAAATAGCAGATCTACAAGCTCGTAGCGCTACGAGCTTGTAGATCTGCTATTTTTGAAAAATATTGAAGATGTGTGCAAATCTTTGAATACATATATTTTTTGAAACAACATTTTAAACTCTGGGGGTCCCTGGAACAACATATTTTGATGGGGGCCGGACATTTGTAGAATGGAAATATTTTGTTCCAGGGACCCCTCCAGAAGCAAAGATTATTTGAGTTAAAGATGTTCGCTCTGTGTGGAGTTTGCATGTTCTCCCTGTGTCTCCTAGGGTAGTTAATACCCTCACAAAAACATGTACTGTAGTAATCCTGGTCACTATACTGCCTCCCCCTGGTCAGCCGGGGCGCCTGATGGAAGGGAAGGGAACTGGTTTGAATAACGTGTTCCTTCCACACGCTACGTCCAACCGGGGAAACTCCCCCCTGTCAGGTGACAAGAAGGTCAGTTGGCTCTCATGCATTGAAGGAGGCATGAGCTCGGCCCTGGCCTCCCTAGGCTGGTGGGGGGAGTGTAGTGCCCAGGATCACTTATCAAATTGGCACCGGGTGAAAAAATTGTTACAAAATCTAGGGATAAAAAAATATTTTAAAAAATAGATGTTCGCTTGAAAAAAAAAGAAAATTGCACAAATGTTCACGTTAAAAATAAATAAAAGCAAGCTCGAGTGCCGCGCTATGAGCTCGGGTTAAAGGACGACTTCACCCATGTTCAACATTATCTTCATATAATTGGTCCTCACTAATGCTCATGATAAAATGGTACATTGTCTTGCTACTCGGTCTGTGTCTCATAGGAGGGCTGTGGACACTTCTGAAACCCGCCTACCAGTGACATCATCGTTGGGGAGTTTTTTTTGTTTTGTTTTGTTTTTCCATTATAGCTAGAGTAAGTGATTTTCTATTGTTACATAGCTCTATATTCTGATAGTACTCATTGCTATAGAGTGTTTGTTCTGTAACAGGAGTCTCCATGTCTCTCCAGCTCTTTATTAAGCAGAAAATGCATTTTCAGGTCAGGATACCAATTTTGATCAGGATATAGATTAAACAAGTGAAATTGGAAGTGATGACACTAAGAAATGATCAGACAAAATGGAACTGGAACACTATAAAAATGAAGCTGATAAATGGGTACTCTCTCCTCATTGGCTGAGATTTCGTCACCTACCTGAAAATGAATTTTCTGTTTATTAAAGAGCTGGAGAGACAGGGAGACCCCTGTTACTGAAAACAAACACTCTATAGCAATGATTACTATCACAATATAGTGCTTTAACCTTTTAACAAAAAACGTTTTGTTTTAACCCAAAAATATCACTTACCCTACCTTTAATGCCAGAACAATAGCTTCCATTATAGCATACTAACTTTCCAGGAATAGAAAGTCTGCGCTTTCTATTAGCTTGGATTACCCCATCGATGATGTCACTGGTAGGCGGGTTTTTGAACTGCTTACGGCAGTGGTTCTCAAAGTGGGGTCCGGAGACCCCCAGGGGTCCTTGAGGGGGTTCCCATCAAAATGTGTCAATATGGCATCAAAGTCAGTTAACCACGTTAACCCTATAGACCCGATCTACAAGCTCACGGCGCGCTGTGAGCTTGTAGATCGGTAATTAAAAGAAATGGCCAAATGCATATGAAAGGAGCATTTCCCCCCTCGTTATTCTTACCTTTATCATGACGTTATGATATCCTAGGATGAGTGGTACAGTACAGAAATTCCATAACTCCGTAACGGATCCGCCAGTTAAAAAGCCTATGGTTCTTGCTTTAAATTGCGTATTTTAATAGCTTTTATTTTTTTCTCTGGAGAGATCTGATGTTTACAGTGAGAGAACACTATGCACCTGTTGTTCTTAAATGCGCTCGACCGTAAGCCGCGCTTTCACGACACTTCCGGCGCCCGACCGGAAGTGTCGTGGCGGATCCGTTATGGAGTTATGGAATTTCTGTACTGTACCACTCGTCCTAGGATATCACAACGTCATTAAAAAGGTAAGAATTACGTGGGGGGAAATTCTCCTTTAATGCGGGGTCCTTGACATGAACATGGTTGTGATTGACAGCTGCTGGAGACGGGGCTTAGGGAGCTGAGGGAGGAGACTGGAGTCAAACTGGAACCTGAGGATGTTTCAGCGGAAATATTGGGACTGTGGGAGGTACACGCACGCACACACACACACACACACACACACACACACACACACACACACACACACACGCACACGCACACGCACACACACACAGGTTGTGACATGATGTTTATATGTATATTTATTACGATATCATAATAATGATGTGTTTTGTCTCCCCGACAGTCTGCCTATCCTCCCATGTTGTCCAGAGGCAAGCCACATAGACACCACATAGTAACATACATGTTACTACACACAAACTACACACACATGCAACTACAGGTGTGTGTGTGTGTGTGTGTGTGTGTGTGTGTGTGTGTGTGTGTGTGTGTGTGTGTGTGTGTGTGTGTGTGTGTGTGTGTGTGTGTGTGTGTGTGTGTGTGTGTGTGTGTGTGTGTGTGTGTGTGTGTGTGCGCGCGTGTGTGGTGTAGATTCACTTTATTTAACGTATCTTAATTCATACCATATTGTATTGGTGGCTCACTAACAACACACACACTCTGTGTGTGTGTGTGTGTGTGTGTGTGTGTGTGTGTGTGTGTGTGTGTGTGTGTGTGTGTGTGTGTGTGTGTGTGTGTGTGTGTGTGTGTGTGTGTGTGTGTGTGTGTGTGTGTGCACACGCATACACACAGCTATAGTAATACATGAGATCAACCAGTAATAGACCAAGTATATAGTTTAGGGTTATGGCAAATGTCTGCTTTAAAAATATATATTCAAAGACTTGCGCAAACTTTCACGATGTTTAAAAAATAGCAGATCTACAAGCTATGAGCTTGTATCTGCTGTTTTTGAAAGAAAGAATAAAGACAAAATTGACCTGATTCTTTCCCAGTCTAAATGGGTTAAACAGGGGGTTTTGGTTGGAGGAGTAACATTAAAGTTTACTCACTTGTCTGTCTGTCTGTCTGCCTGTCTGTCTGTCTGTCTAGGAACAGTTCTCTCCGTGTCCAGCAGAGGTCAGTGGATGTTTGTGGGCGGAGCCTCCTCTGGTCAGAGCGATGGTGTCGGCTGTAGACGGTGAAGAATCTGACGTCTTATTGGCTGATCTACCTCCCTCTGTCAGGTAAAGACGTCCTATTGGTTGGTTTGACCTCCCTCTGTCAGGAGCAGGGGTTAGATGAGTTGTAGGTTTAAGGCCAAGAAGTAGCCTTACCAGTTTGTTTTGGGATGTCTGGAGCCTTGTTTTTAAGGCCTTAGTGCTGTTGTGGCACCATGAGGAGCATGCATAGTCAAAGTGACCTTGGATGAGGGCCCCTGTAAGAATCCTCAAAGTATTCTTACTGACTAGAGAGGAGATCCTATACCAAAAAAAGAGTGTACATCTGTAACCAAATGGACCCGTAACGTTCCAATGACAAATAAATCAAGATTCAGAATGTGTCATTATTTGTCATTTGTTTTCCAACTGCAAGCAGCTTTAGAAAAAAATGTTTCTCCTAGTTAAAGACAGCAGAAATTCATGAATGAAAAACAATTATATTGCAGGAAAATACTCTATCGATCTGAATCAATAAATCCTAAAAAACTAGAGGAATTCATGAAAGAAAAATAAGCATAACATGATAAAAACAGTGAGCACCTCTGTGTTAAATTGGCTATGTTTTTCCAAAATGTTAAAACATTTAATATTTGGAAAATGTTTTTAAGTAAAGTAAAGTGTACATGATTAGAACATGCTTAAATATTCGACAATTAAGGTCTAATATTTATATAAATAAACACCTGTATATATTTTTGGACATAAACAAGAAGTTGAATAGTGATAGTTGAAGTTTTAATAATGATAATGATGTACCGTTCATGTTCACATCATGTATAATTTACATTACTTAAGACCATTTTTCTATAATTTTTTTTTTTTTTTACATTTTGGACAAAATAGCCAATTTTACATCAAGGTGCCCAGATGTAGTGCCCACCTATCCTGTATCCTCTGTACACGGCAGGTAGGCTGGGCTCACAGATCAACAAATTGTCAACAGACAACACTATAAATCTACTGTCATCAGTATGGCAAATACAGTGCAAATACATCACCCTATATTATGAACACTGAATAAAAACGGTACTCCATCTGCAAAGTAGCCTACTTAAGCCACGTGTGTGTGTGTGTGTGTGTGTGTGTGTGTGTGTGTGTGTGTGTGTGTGTGTGTGTGTGTGTGTGTGTGTGTGTGTGTGTGTGTGTGTGTGTGTGTGTGTGTGTGTGTGTGTGTGTGTGTGTGTGTGTGCGCTCTGTGCAGTGTGTGTGAGTTCTCTCCAGGCGGGTCTCTCACCCTCTCAGAGGTTCCGGTATCAGTGTTGTGTTCTCGGGCCCCCAGCAGTGGACCGGACGTAGAACGGGTCAGCACCGGAACCAAGTTCGCCCTGGAACTGTGGCTGAAAACCCTGTAGAACCACCACGTCACCTTGGGGACGGGTACCATCTTGGATTTGGCAATAAATACATAAATACATAATTTCACTGATTCAGTCGCATTCCTTGAGCCCTAAAACCTAGAGTTAGACGTCAAAACCACCTTTCCGGGTCATTGAGATGAGCTGGGATTAGCCAGTAGTCGCTGTGATTGACAGTTCTTCCTTCCTAGCCTTTTTCAACTACTGGTATTACGCCTAAACCTAACCATAACCCTATCTTCAGTAAAACTATGCCTAAACCTAACCTTAACCTCAGTAAAACTATGCCTAAACCTAACCTTAACCTCAGTAAAACTATGCCTAAACCTAACCTTCTTAACCTTAGTAAAACTATGCCTAAACCTAACCTTAACCCTATCTTCAGTAAAACTATGCGTAAACCTAACCTCAACCTCAGTAAAACTATGCCTAAACCTAACCTTAACCTCAGTAAAACTATGCCTAAACCTAACTTTAACCTCAGTAAAACTATGCCTAAACCTAACCTTAACCTCAGTAAAACTATGCCTAAACCTAACTTTAACCTCAGTAAAACTATGCCTAAACCTAACCTTCACCTCAGTAAAACTATGCCTAAACCTAACCTTAACCTCAGTAAAACTATGCCTAAACCTAACCTTAACCTCAGTAAAACTATGCCTAAACCTAACCTTAACCCTAACCTCAGTAAAACTATGCCTAAACCTAACCTTAACCTCAGTAAAACTATGCCTAAACCTAACCTTAACCCTAACCTCAGTAAAATATGCCTGCCAGGAAGCCAATCAGGTAAGGCGGGTCTATCCTATAACGCCATTGTAAGCTCCTGGCAGCCATCTTGGACGCCATCTTGAAAATGACGCCTTTCCACTAGTTAGATAGAGTTTTTAGTATGTTCTTAAGCATGCCTAGAGGTACCAGAATCAAATGGAAACCCTTTTGTATCAATTTCTTTGGGATTAAGTGTTATTTATTTCATATATTGACCGGTCTCATTTGCATATGGGGTTCTAGTAAGTGTTGCCCACATCTTTGCGAGGGCATGGGGCCTCAATTTGTTATTTAACCTTCATAGATAACAAATCCACTGAGAAACGGACCTCCGCTCTCTCCACGGTCACAGAAGTTTTGGAAATGACCCGACAAGAACTCTCTCCGTACCAACACCAACACATCTGTTTAGTTCACTTCATCATGAAATTAATCACATTTTAATATACTTCATTATGAAGAAACATCTGCTTTGATGTCGACCCGCTCCAAACTCACTAGATCAATACACTTTTTAGCTTGAGACCCATGAGAAATTGTATATCTCCCTGGGACCCAAACTAGTGAAAATAGCCGATCTACAGGCTCACAACTGTTGTGAGCTTGTAGATCGGCTTTTTTCCCTACTTCTTAAAATTATTTTTCCCCTCTTATCAATAGACATGTCATGCAAATGAGAAAAAAAACAAAAACAAAACAAAAATATGGACAATATAACAAAGAAAATAAACAACAAAGCATATCGCAATAATAAAAGTCATAGGCACAAAAAGTAACCTCTGGTGAAAATATTTAATGGACCCAGGTTAATTTGGCAGACCATATGGAAAGTATTTGGTGATTAAGAGAAGTGATTTCAGAACTTTCTTGAATTGGTGGGAAGACAACTCCCATAGATGTAATGGTAGAAAAATCCATATTTTAGACCCTCTGTAGCCTGTATTAAACTGAGTTTGAAACGTATATTATTATAAGCGACTTTGGGCTTGTATTCCTGTAAAGTCGCTTGTAAATATTCATAGTTGCTGGTTGCTTTTGTTTGGGCTTGTTCCTGAAGTGTAGTTGCTTATTTGGGCTTGCTTTCAAGATTCGTTTTGAAAATAGCTGATACAATAGGGCTCAAGTGGTGAAACTGGTCGCTTCTTTTGGGCTTGTTTTCATAGACCTGGTCACTTGTTTCACTCACAGAATCTGGCAACACCGAGGCCAGCTCGGACCAAACCTTCACCCCCCTCTCTCCCCCCTCCTCACTACCCCACGGCTCTACCAGTCGGCCCAAAGACTGAACATAATCGCCGGGTCGATAGAGGTCCGGACTATGCTATCCAACAACAAGTTGTTGGCAGCAGACGCTTTCCAACACGGGTCGGGACTAAATCGGTGCGGTGGAGAGCTGCCTGTATAGCCTAGGCCCTAATTCAGGGGTGGGCAACTTTGATGATGGAGAGGGACACTATATTTCCACACTCACTCCCGAGGGCGACATTGCATATACTGTCAGGCCATTCTATGTCACACAAAAGTAGCAAAAATAGCTGATCTACAAGCTCAAAACATTCGCAGTGCGACACGTCTTGAGCTTGTCGATCTGCTTTTTTTGCTATTTTTGAATTGGAATCCAGAATTCTTTTGTGCTATTTTTGAATTGGTATCCTGAAAAGTAAAATATTTAATTAATTTCAAATGCATTTAGTTATACTTATGTTAACTTTATGAACTTAAATACAAATACGTTGGACATAAAAAAGACAATAGAATTGTAATACATTAAAGGTAGGGTAAGTGATTTGCAATTATTCAAATAATTGCAAAATGGGTCTATGTTCTGATAGTGCTCGTTACTATAGAGTGTCCTGTCCATATAAGGAGTCTCCATGTCTCTCCAGCTCTTCATAAAACAGAAAATGCAATTTCGTTTCAGTTTCAGTTTCATTTCCAATTTTATCCAATCAGGATAGAGAACTCAATCAGGATATAGATTAAACAAGTGAAATTGGAAGTGATGACACTAAGAAATGAGCAGGCAAAATTAGAACTGGAACACTATAAAAATGAAGCTTAAAAATGGGTACTTTCTCCTGATTGGCTGAGATTTTGACACCTACCAAAAAATGTATTTTCTGTTTATTAAAGAGCTGGAGAGACGGGGAGACTCCTGTTACTGAACAAACACTCTATAGCAATGATTACTATCAGAATATAGTGCTTTAACCTTTAAAAAAAAAACTTTTTGTTTTAACCCAAAAATATCACTTACCCTACCTTTAAGCTACTACTAATATAGACTGAAGCAATTAAAGCGGGTAATGTTTGGAATTGTAACAGCTGAAATCAATAATATATCAGTGTCATATTAGTGCAATATCAATCTGGGAACCCATCGCCAAATGAAAAGGAAAAACAGCGCCCTCTGCTGTTTTCGACTATCTCAGTTGGCTCTGGGAGGAAGTTAACCCGTAGCACCCGTGCGCAAGGAAACCGGGGTTTCGGTCTGCCTTCAGTGCATCACTTCCGGTGGTGCGACTATGTTTTCATTCCCACTAACAATATTTCTACACGGAACACTAACACCACTTCTCCCAGAGAACATGGATCGTTTTGGTTATAAGCCCACTTGTTTCTATGATGAAAGAGCAAGTTAAAATGTGAATATCTTTCCGTGGTTTTGTCTGCTACGCGGACACTATTGTTAAATTAGTTTCGGTTTGTTTCGAGTGGGGAAGGATCGACGGACACGTGAATCCCGCCCACTACATTTGATTGGGTAAAGCGCGGCCTGCTTCCTGATCTGAAGGCACGCCCACTTGAAACCAATGCGCACGGGTTGTCAACACGGCTACCGACAGATTCAAACGCAGAGCAGAATCTGTTCTTGAGAGATTAGTGCGATATTAACCTGCGGGTCACATTAAGTGAAGGTGGGGGCCGCATGTGGCCCCCGGGCCGCCAGTTGCCCATGTACGCCCTAATTCCTCATGAGGGACACCTGGGACAGGGGAGGAGCAGCCAGCTCAATCACAAGTCAGGTGACAGCAGCCACGAGGAGCACCCAGCTGCGGACTCGCAGACGAGACCTGGTGTGTGAGTGTTGATATGTGAGCGCTGCTGTGTGAGGGAGCGGAAGGTTTTTTTTTTGGTTTGTTTTGCGTGTGCGCAAGCGTGCGCGCATGCACAAGTTTGCGTGCGCGCGTGCACAAGCCTGCGTGCATGCGTGTGCAGGTAGATTTGCTTAAATACTTCAAATATTTGACTAATTTCTCTCTCTTATACCGGCCGCAGTTGTCCCGGGGAGAGACCCACATACCCGGGCCTCGCCGACCCGGGTCCAACACGCCCTCCGCCGCCCCTGGGCAACCCACCGTTCCGGAGGTATCGCCCTGGGGGGGCTTGTAATACTTTTCTGACAGAACCTCCAGGGGAGTCGCTCGGCTGCGATTATTTATATTATTTATGTTAAAAATACATTTTAATATAAATATTGGGAGTGAAATTGTTTAATAACCAAAAGAACATGCACTTCCGGTATTTTAATGTTATTCATTTATATATCCACCATAATCATGCAATCGTTGATACAATCAGTTTTAACATTAATATTGAGAGGAAATTGTTTAATATATAGAAAAAAACATGCACTTCCGGTCCCTCACACAGCAGCGCTCACATATCAGCGCTCACACACCAAGTCTCGTCTGCGAGACCTTAGCTGGGTGCTATTGGCAGCCACAGCAAGGCGTTGTAGACACTGAAAAACAAAGAACCATTAGTGACCCAATAATAGTACAAGCTAAACTGAGGTGTGTACATGTGCAAGCACATAACATGTCAAATAATGAGAAAGAGCAAGAAATTGTGAAAATAGCCGATCTTCAAGCTCTGCTATTTTCAAAATATTTATCTGTGGAACCGAAAATGTAATGCCTCAACTACATTCCAAGGTGGGGGATATGATTGAAAAGGTTGATAACCATTGGACTAAATAACTAGAACAGAGATAACAGAGACAGAACACATCAGCCAAGGTTCTCTGTCCCATTTATTAATGATACATTTGGGATTCCAGTGGTGGAAAAAGTACTCCAAGGTTTTACTTAAAAGTATCAATACTGCAATGTAGAAGTACTCTGTTACAAATAAAAGTCCGGAATGAAAAATGTACTTGAGTAAAAGTACAAAAGTATTGGTATCAAAATGTACTTAAAGTACCAAAAGTAAAAGTACTAAAATGTTTGAAAATAGTCGATCTACAAGCTCACAGCACGTCGCAATGCGACACGCTGTGAGCTTGTAGATCGGCTATTTTCAAATAGCCTAGGTTTAAAATAAGGCTAAAGTGGTTAATGTATGTATTATAATGTAATAATTTATATCTGCAAAGTAACTAGTAAAGTTGTCAAATAATTGTAGTGGAGTAAAAGTACAATATTTGCCTCTGAGATGTAGTGGAGTAGAAGTAAAAGTATAGACAATTGGAAATACTCCAGTAAATTAAAAGTACCTACATTGTACTTAAGTACAGTACTTGAGTAAATGTACTTAGTTACTTTACACCACTGTGGGATTCTCACAATTAGCTTAAGAGCTTATGGGTTAATGTAAGCTAGGCATGCTGTATGTAAATGTATCAGGCTCTTACATACCAGGAACTGTGATATGCAGGATGAATTCACTGATGAATTCACTGTCACCGCCATAGTAGACGACTGTTAACTTAAAAATAAAAATGAAGATAATTATTTACACATACAGAGGATGACAATGCCATTATGTGATTCTTTACAGAATATAAAAAGATTTGTAAAAAGATTATGATTTTACACGTCAAGTGCATTCAAACTACTATCCATGAAATATCTCATTCAAGTAGCTTAGAAACTAAGCAGGTACTGAGCACATCACAAGCAGTGATAAGGGAACATGATAATGAAAAGCTGCAGCCTGAGGTTATCTGACCAGAGAAAACGAGGAGCACCCAGCTGCGGACTCGCAGACGAGACCTGGTGTGTGAGTGTTGATATGTGAGCGCTGCTGTGTGAGGGAGCGGAAGTTTTTTTTTTTTTGGTTTGTTTTGCGTGTGCGCAAGCGTGCGCGCATGCACAAGTTTGCGTGCGCGCGAGGTAGATTTGCTGAAATACTTAAAATATTTGACTAATTTCTCTCTCTTATACCGGCCGCAGTTGTCCCGGGGAGAGACCCACATACCCGGGCCTCGCCGACCCGGGTCCAACAGATAGACAACCCCCCCCCCTTTCTTTCTGCCCTGACTCCCACTCCCCCATTGTTGTACATATAGTGTTATTATTGCTTTGACCCTCATCCCCCCCCCCATTGTTTGTACGTACTGTATTATTTCCCCCCTGCTTTTTTTTTATTTTTTTTGTTTGTACATAATCTACATATAGTGATATTCTTTTTTTCCCTGTATTTTCTTTAATGACATTTGAACTGCTGGTGCCACCATATATGATTATGAATTGAATACCAAGGACCACAATGGAAACAAGACTGAAAGGACTTTTTTGAACGGACCTTTTTAGACAAAGTATTTTAAATGTAATTGTGCTGTTTTACATTTTTGCCTAATAACATATTCAATCAATCAATCAATCAATCAATCAAACACACTAATCCTTCCAAGAAAAGGTTGATAACATTTTGGACAGCCATAGCTGAATTCGGAGAGAGTCCGCATAAGTGTTCGAAAGAACCATCTGAATATGAAAATATGCAATTTTTTGCATGTTTTCTCAGGAATACATTTTCCTCTTGCATAAAGTGTGTTCACTTTTTGCAAAATGCATAAAGTGTTCTTCACTTTATGCAAGTTCACTTTATTTGTGTTCAAGATATTTCCAGGTTAATAATTGGTGTGCTGTTGTGTGAGGGCCTGGGGCCATCCTGTGTCCTGCTTAACTCACCTTGTTGTCATTTTCAAACTGACTGGCATCCTTCAAGGTGATGGGAAGAACTGTGTCCCCAGAAAGAGGAATGGCAGTCCAAGTCGGAACATTGTAGTTCACGTTGGGACTGCCCCTCACAGCATAACTCTTGGCGTTGGGAGGGGCACTCCTGAAAGAAATAACAATTGTGATGCAAGGCTGATGAGCAAATGAGTGTCTTCTTACAAATAAACAGTGGAGTATATGTGGAAAACACATACAGTAATATTCTATTTCAACAGGCAACAGCTGGATAGCCAGCTCTAAATTGACTGTTGGATAGATGCATCAAGCTGGGGATGGGACTATTTGTCTATTATGTCACCCTAATGCAGGGGTGATGCAACTTTGATGATGGAGAGGGTCACTATATTTCCACACTCACTCCAGAGGGCCACATTGCATACACTGTCTATGTCACATAAAAGTAGCAAAAATAGCCGATCTACAAGCTCAAAACGCGTTGCAGTGTGTATATATATATATATATATATATATATATATATATATATATATATATATATATATACATACAGAGTAGAAACAACAGATATTACAACAACAGCAAACATAGCTTAGGCTATTAGCCTAATATAGTCAATGACAATACTGTATCTAACATATTCCAGTAATCGTTGGCTTACCCGCTGATATCAACAATGAGTTCCGTCCCGAGCGTGTACAAAACGTTTTTTTCACGGTCCAGTCTGATCGGTTTGGTCATGACTATTCTTCTAGTTTGGCTGCAGCAAGGCGGTGTAGACACTGAAAAACAAAGAACCATTAGTGACCCAATAATAGTACAAGCTAAACTGAGGTGTATACATGTGCAAGCACATAACATGTCAAATAATAAGAAAGAGGAAGAAATTGTGAAAATTGCTGAACTTCAAGCTCTAACCACTCTCTACAATAAAAACATTTTATTGTAGCAAAAATGTTCCAAAATATTGGGTCGGATCGCAACCATCAGCTATTTTTGCTATCTTGGAAAATGTTAAGACGATTTCTGAAGTGTTTAACCCATTAAGACCGAGAAGGCATCTGTGTGTCATTTTTTTTATTTCTTTGGCTATTCAAAAATAGCAGATATACTCGGTGCCGCGCTACGAGCTTGTAGATCTGCTATTTATTTGTTTTTAAGTCGTGAAAATTTGTTGCAAATCTTTTCGGAATAACGAAAACTAAAATTGAAAAAATGTTTTCGTTGACTGAACTAAATAAAAACTATAAAAATAATAGATTATAATTATAATAGATAACTAACTGAAACTGTATTTTGTGTTACTAAACTAACTAAAACAAACTGAAATTATAGACAAAATGCACTTAGTTTTTGTTTTTCTGATTGTCCAACAGTAACAGAATATATATATATATATGTTTAAATGGTATCTTTTGTTGAGTTTTTATTACACAATACTTACTCTGACCTCTTTGAATCCTGCACCTGACAAATAACCCAAAGTATGAAAAAAAACTAACACTAAAACAAATAAAAACTAAACTAAAACTAAGCGTTGTCACAAAAATCACTAATAAAGACTAGCAAACCCGCTCTAAAAACGAATGAAAACTAACGGAATTAGATTTTTTTTGTCAAAACGAATTTAAACTAAACTATAATGAATAATCCAAAACTATTATAACCTTGGTCTGAAGCCTGGTCTCCCTGGTCCACATCTGTAGCCTGAGGTCCCTGGTCCACATCTGTAGCCTGAGGTCCCTGGTCCACATCTGTAGCCTGATGTCCCGGGTCCACATCTTCTGTCTGGTGTCCCTGGTTTTTGATTGATTTATTTAGAAGTTTGCAGAGAAAAGAACACATGGAAGTACAGTTCACAATACAAGGTCAACTAAATAGGATTGAAAAAGCCCATGAAAGCCTAATAGTTTGTTTCAAATGGGGTCCTCAGGTACTCAATTCATGGAGACATTAAAAGACAGACAGATATACACTACTATGCAGAACATCATATTAACAGTTTCAAGGTAAGAAAAGGGGGGGGGTAGGTTATGACTTTGACAGGGGCCAGTTTTGAATTGCAGCCTCCTGAAGGTGTTTTTGAAAGTGAGTAGGGTTTTACACTCCTTTACTCCTTTTGGTAGGGCATGTTTGTGCCAAATATGGGTTGGACGTGATCAGTGGAAGCTACCTCTGGTGTTGTGATTGTGGACTTCATTTACGTTTTTGAAGTACTTTGACAGGTACATGGGTATCTTAATGTTGTGGTGTATCTTGTAGACCAGGCCCATTGCAAGTTGCTGTACTCTGTCCTCAACCCTGAGCCATCCAACCCTAGCAAAATGAGCAGAGGGTAGATGAGTTGTAGGTTTAAGGCCAAGAGGTAGCCTTACCAGTTTGTTTTGGTCCATATCTTTAGTCTGGTCTCCCAGGTTCACATCTTGAGCCTGGTGTCCCTTGTCCATATCTTCAGCCTGGCTTTCCCTCTGAGAGGAGCTCGTCGACGGTCCTTCCGCCGTTACGTTGGAAGAGACAGGTTGGGAGGCCGACACGTCTGAAAAGGTGGGAAGACATCGAGAAGGATTTTCATAATGATGTAATTATGCTAATTGTGCTTTAATTTGTATTTAGTGTAACGAGGGTCCCTCTAAATTGCTCTGTGTGAACTACCTATTCCTTTGGCATGCACAAATTAACCATATGAACCCTAGCATCCCTATCCTGGGCAGGTCATAGGCAAACATTCTGCAAAAATAGCGAATCTACAAGCTCGTAGATCAAGCGGCTATTTTCAGCTAAGAGATTCGGTGTAGAGGGAAAAAAGGAGTGGTCCAAGTGCAGACCACTGGGGGACCCTGGTCAAGGTCAGGTTTCGAATCCACCACGGTGCATCCGGTTGGGTCGAGCGGCTATTCTATATGGAATATAAAAAAGCGGACGGAACCATCATTCTCACTTGACTCTAGAGATAATGTGTACCGATTTGCATGATGTTTCGACAAAATTTGTAGGAGTAATATGAAAAAGAAAAGTGTTGCAAATATCGGCCTCCTGGTGGCGCTATAAAAGGCAAAAGTGAAAAATGCAGGGCAGATGTTTTTCCATGGCCTCTAGGGAGTGTGCGTGCAAAGTTTGATGCAGATGGGTGCAGTTATAGTTAAAAACGCAAATCGGCCCACGTGACAAATTTGGGGAAGAGGTTCTGAATTGGCATCCAGGGAGTGTGTGTGCACAGTTTCGTAGCGACCGGGCCAACGGTGCCGGAGATTAGCTGCTCACAGACAGATGGACGAGTGCCGCGCTATGAGCTTGTAGATCTGCTATTTTTTGAAAAATCTTGAACATCTGTGCAAATCTAGACAATTGGAAATACTCCACTGGAGTAACTCCAGTAAAGTAAAAGTACCTCAAAATTGTACTTAAGTACAGTACTTGAGTAAATGCACTCAGTTACTTCACACCACTGTGGGATTCTCACAATTAGCATAAGAGCTTATCTGGGTTAATGTAAGCTTTGGCATACTGTATGTGAGCCAGCCAACTCAACACAAAAGGACATGTATCAGGCTCTTACATACCAGGAACTGTGATATGCAGGATGAATTCACTGATGAATTTGCCGTCATAGCCATGGTAGACAACTGTTAACTTAAAAATAAAAATGAAGATAATTACTTACACATACAGAGGATGACAATGCCATTATGTAATTCTTAACAGAATATAAAAAGGTTTGTAAAAAGATTATGATTTTACACGTCAAGTGCATTCAAACTATCATCCATGAAATATCTCATTCAAGTAGCTTAGACACTAAATAGGTACAGAACACATCACAAGCAGTGACAGAAGGGAACATGCTAATGAAAAGCTGCAGCTTAAAGGGATAGTTCACCCCCAAAATGACTGTTAGTCATCCATTAGTCACTCACTGCATTCATGGATATTTTTAGTTTTTGTCGTATTCCTAAGCCAACAATTTGATGACCGGCAGCGGTTCCGGTAGGAGACACAAAAAGTCACACTAATCCTTCCAGGAAAAAGTTGACAACATTTTGGACAGCCATAGCTGAATGCGTATAGAGAGTCTGCATAACTGTTCGAAAGAACCATCTGAATATGAAAATATGCATTATTTGCATATTTTCTCAGGAATAAACTCTCCTCTTGCATAAAGTGTGTTGTGTTCACTTTATTTGTGTTCAAGATATTTACAGGTTAGTAATTGGTGCGCTGTTGTTTGAGGGCCTGGGGCCATCCTGTGTCCTGCTCAGTGGTGGAAAAAGTACTCAAATCTTGTACTTAAGTTAAAGTATCAATACTGCAATGTAGAAATACTCTGTCACAAGTAACAGTCTGGAATAAGAAAAAAATTACTTGAGTAAAAGTACAAAAGTATTGGTATCAAAATGTACTTAAAGTACCAAAAGTTTTCAAATGTTTAAAATGTCTAAAAATCTTTTGAAATGAGCAGATCTGCGACGCATTGTGAGCTTGTAGATCGGCTATTTTCAAATGAACGAAATGCATATAGGGCTGAAGTGGTTAATGTATGTTTTGTTATAATAACCAAAATCTACAAAGTAACTAGTAACTAAAGTTTTCAAATAATTGTAGTGGAGTAAAAGTACAAAATTTGCCTCGTAGATGTAGTGGAGTAGAAGTAAAAGTATTGGAAATTGGAACTACTCCAAAGTACTTAAATACCTCAAAATTGTACTTAAGTACAGTACTTGAGTACATGTACTTAGTTACTTTCCACCACTGGTCCTGCTTAACTCACGTTGTTGTCATTTTCAAATTGACTGGCGTCCTTCAAGGTGATGGGGAGAAGAACTTCGTCCCCAGAAAGAGGAATGACAGTCCAAGTCGGAACATTGTAGTTCACGTTGGGACTGCCCTTCACACCATAACACGTGGCGTTGGGAGGGGCACTCCTGAAAGAAGGAACGATTGTGATGCAAGGTTGATGAGGAAATGAGAGTCATCTTACAAATAAAGTGTGTCAACAACAGTAGAGTATATGGAAAGTACATAATATTCTATTTCAACAGGCAACAGCTGGATAGCCAGCTCTAAGGCCCGGTTTAGACTGCAGTCACATCCAGTCAAATCCGATTTATTTCTCAAATCAGATCTTTTGGCCCGACTGTTCACACTGCATTTGCAAGTGACCAGATCTGATCTGTCATAGATCTGTGTGTTCAGACTGATTTAAACAACATCAACCCAAAGCCGCCCTGTGTCACATATCTGCTTTGGTTACCCTGGTAACGACGTAGGTGTCATGACTTTTATCTCTTTATATGTGTTCTTAAAATTGAGAGATATGTTTTCATATATTGCCTTGTTCCTATACATTCCTACAAGTTTCGCTTGTACAGAGGCATCACCCCAAAGTGCTAGGAGACATTGAATATCTCCGTCTGTCCACTGAATGCTGCTCGCCATTTTCCAAATCGGACTCCATGTGACCTGTCTCTGTTCAGACTTCATGAAACAAATCGGATTCCAATCTTGATGTGGCACAGATCTGATTTAGGCTAGATTCAGGCTGGATTTGGCTGCTAGTGTAAACGGGGCCTTAATGTACTGTTGGATGCATGCATCAAGCTGGGAATGGGACTATTTGTCTTATGACTTGGTAGAGAAATACTGTCACGGCACAAATTAGTTCATTTATGTCACCCTAATGTGTTACATCCCGTTGTGTATACTGGTATTTGTCAACTGACTGAACCCTGGTTGGTTGTAAGGGTGCGAAAACTTAAAATATCAAAGAATGTATACAATCATCAGTGGCTCTAAACTATAGAACAATATTAGCATTCAATTAAGTACATTAGTACTAGATGAATTGGCTGTGGGAAGGGTGGGCGTCTACTAGTGACCACAATCTTTGGTTTTAGAAGTGCGAGAGAAAAAGAAAAGTCTGGGATGCATTCGGTCTAATCTTCTTCATTTAGATTACAGACAGGAAGAAATATAACACCCACTTTACATCAGATTATTTGAAGCATTACCTGTGTCTCATTCAGGTAAAATAATTATACATTTTCCCGTTGCAAATATAACTATAAATGCGCTTGTAGATCTACCAATTTTATAATAATAATTATAATGAATGACATTATGGATTCCCACTTGGGTCCCCAGCAACCCCTGACAATTCTGCAGTGGTGGAAAAAGTACTCAAATGTTTTACTTAAGTAAAAGTATCAATACTGCAATTTAGAAGTACTATTACAAGTAAAAGTCCAGAATTAAAAATTGACTTGAGTAAAAGTACAAAAGTATTGGTATGAAAATGTACTTAAAGTACCAAAAGTAAAGTACAAAAATGTTTGGAAATAGCCGATCTACAAGCTCACAGTTGTGAGCTTGTAGATCAGCTAATTTCAAATAGTCTAGGTATAAAATAGGGCTAAAGTGATTAATGTATGGTTTTATAATGTAATAATTTATTTATGCAAAGTAACTGTCAAATGTACCAAACCTACACTCATACAGAGTAGAAATAACAGATATTACAACAACAGCAAAGCAAAGCACATAGGCTATTAGCCTAATATAGTGAATGACAATATCTGGCATATTCTGGTAATTATTGGCTTACCCGCTGATATCAACAATGAGTTCCGTCCCGAGCGTGTAAAAAACGTTTTTTTCAAGGTCTAGTCTGATTGGTTTGGTCATGACTATTCTTCTAGGTTGGCTGCAGGGTTCTATGAATATAGCTTAGAGCTACTACTAGTAGTGAGTGTTATTACTAGTGTGCAGCTACAAGTATATAAGCTGTTTTATATTGGTCAGTCACCTTTTAACGTTTCCAAACTTGGTTCGGTTGAAAGAATGACGTGCAAATGTGTGAGCCAAAGTTATCTGGTTTCTGACTGAAAACATTTGCCTGTCCTAGATCACAGGCAGTTGTGGAAAAAGTACTAAAATGTTTTACTTAAGTAAATAAAAGTCTGGAATTCAAAATGTACTAGAGTAAAAGTACAAAAGTATTGGTATGAAAATGTACTTCAAGTACTAAAAGTAAAAGTACTAAAACGTTTGAAAATAGCAGATCTACAAGCTCACGTTGTGAGCTTGTAGATCGGCTATTTTAGCCTATGTATAAAATAGGGCTAAAGTGGTTAATGTATGTATTATAATGTTATAATTTATATCTTCAAAGTAACTAGTAACTAATGTTTTCAAATAATTGTAGTGGAATAAAGGTACAATAGGCTATTTGCCTCTGAGATAGTGGAGTAGAAGTAAAAGTATTGGAAATTGTAAATACTCAAGTAAAGTACAAATACCTTAAGCTCAGTGCTTAATGAGTCTTCCAGTTTAGTAGACCTTGTATTGTGAATTTGTACTTCCATGTACTGTTGTTCTCATGTCTTACTAAATAAAGTACATCAATCAATCAATCAATCACCTCAAAATTGTACTTAAGTACAGTGCTTAAGTAAATGTGCTTAGTTACTTTCCACCACTGTGAAAGGGTGAGCCAACGTTATCTGGTTTCTGACTAAAAACATTTGCCTGTCCTAATAGAGCGTCGCAGTTCCCGCCCACTTCCTGTTTTTTTTGGTGCCGGAAGAAAAAACTCAATGCATTTTTCCATTGACATTTCCAAAAATATTTATATCTATTAATTTAAGCCTCGAATCAAGCCATCATGACATGACATGAATCATGACCATAAAACGTTTGATTCTGTGATTATTTTTTTTTGAAAACGGCAAAACAAAGGGTATTTATTAAATATAGTATATCATATAATTAAATATAAAATAAAAAAAAATCACAGAAAAAAACGTTTTATGGTCATGATTCATGTCATCTCATGATGGCTTGATTCGAGGCTTAAATTAATAGATTAATAGATTTTTGGAAATGTCAATGGAAAAATGCATTGAGTTTTTTCTTCCGGCACCAAAAAAAACAGGAAGTGGGCGGGAACTGCGACGCTCTATAGATCACAGGAATAGCAGCTGAATGGCTAATCTCGTGAGCTCAGACTTTGATTATACAGTCCTTGGATAATGCAAATGCAACAGAACTGTTCCCCACAACTTTCATGACCACTTTCCCTAACTAATCAAATGGCAGGTGTGCAGCCAAATCAAGCTTAGGCTGGGGTTTCCACGGCAATCAATTGGTTCATTTGGGCCACGGCCAGAGCCTTTTGTACAATGGGCGTATCGGTCAGATCGGCAGTTCTGGACAACCGTCTATCCGACCGACTCAATTTTTCAATTCAATTCAATTTTATTAAAGTGTCAAATCACAACAAGTTGTCTCAAGACACTTTACATGTAGAGAAGAGACCCGACAGTCCAACCCTGAGCACCGTGCACTCGACTCCCTCGGGTCCCCTGCGACGAGCGTGCCGAATTTGAAGTCGTTCGGTTTCTCATTTATTGTAAGATAATGTATCATATACTATATAGTCTATACACTGTATATACAGTGTATAGTGTATATACAGTATATATACGCTGTTGTGGTCCTAAAAACATTTCACTGCTTGTGAAATTATTATGACAACAATACACACAGACACAACTAGATCGTTCAGTAGATTCATTATAGGCCTGAAATTGAAGATACTAAAAAGATATGAATCTCTCTAGGTCAAATGAATACAAAGTCAAGATACACAAGAATAAAATATGTGTTTATTTTTTAACAGATGCAAAAGATATTTGGAGTAAAGTATAGATTATTCCTATCAGGTATTCGGAAAACACACTGTGCTTGTTGTTCAAAGGGATAGTTCACGCAAAAAAATACGTATTTTCTATCAATTACACACCCCATGAAGCCTTGAATTCATGGAGATTATTTTGTTTTGCATTCTTAAGCCAATAATTTGATGACCGGTGGAAAGATGCTAATGTCTCCGGTAGGGGACTCAAAGTTGACACTTTCACGGTCACACGTAACCTCACTCCGTCAAATGGAAGAAGCTTGCGACACACATTTTGTTTCACAGCGTACTTGCATCTGAGACTCCGGGCGCAGAATCGATGACAGACGGAGTTTCATTTTTTCAAGCTACTAGGCAGGTGATTGGATGATCCCGCCCCTAGCAGCCGCTGATTGGTTCGTATGCGCAGTGGTTCGGGCAGCTTTACTCTGTGAGCAATCCCAGACCCTCCTTCCTGAAACCAAATGCAAATGAGATTTCCGGAGGGAGGGGGGTTTACCAGGCTAGGTCACACGTACATGGTCATCAAATTATTGGTTTAGGAATGCGACAGAAACAAAATAATCTACATCAATTCAAGACTCCATGGGGTGTGTAATTGATAGAAAAAAAGGCATTTTGGGGGTGAACTATCCCTTTAATACACTTTGACTTCCTGGATATTTTTGTGCCACTGCAAGTGTGCCACTACAAGTCATATACTTAACTTTCTAACCACAGACCGGCTGAACATGAACATATATACACTGAACGCGTGCTCTCATATCAAACAGCCGGTTACTGCATAGCACCTTCACTGTCACATCAAAAGGCCTTTGTTCAGACTGCAGCCAAACCTAATGTCTTTCTGATCTAATCTTTGAGACTGACCACACTGTTATTTGCACAGTGGTGGAAAGTAACTAAGTACATTTACTTACTGTAAGTACTGTACTTAAGTACAATTTTGAGGGATTTTTACTTGAGTGTTTCCAATTTCCAATTCTTTTACTTCTATTCCACTACATCTGGGATCCAAATATTGTACTTTTAATCCACTACATTTATTTGAAAACTTTAGTTACTAGTTACTTTGTGGATTTGGATTATTATAACAAAACATACATTAACCACTTCAGGCCTATACACATTTAGGCCATTTGAAAATAGCCGATCTACAAGCTCACAATGTGTTACGATGCAAATAATTGTGAGCTTGTAGATCTGCTATTTTCAAATGATTTTAATAATACAAGTTTGAAAACTTGTGTAACGGGACATTCTGCATAATGAGTACTTTCTACTTTTAGGTACATTTTTATACCAATACTTGTGTACCTTTAGTCAAGTACATTTTTAATTCTAGACTTTTACTTGTAACAGATGATTTCTACATTGCAGTATTAATACTTTTACTTAAAGGGCAAGACCACTTTAGAAGAGGTTTGGGTTGTGTAGTTACTTTGCCATGATGTAACTCCAAAGGTGGGCAAGAAATAAAACATTATTGCTCCATTGATTAGAAATTGATAATTCAAAATATGCTCCTCATTGACTTACATTGTACGGTAAAACTGCTCTCAAAGTCACTCTTTTAGCACAAAGACGAACGCAAACAAAGTTGATTCAGACAATATAGAACATCACCATACCCAGTACTGTTTTTTTTTTAAATAAAAATGTCAACTTCAAGTTTATTTTGCCATTTTTAATAAGTAGAAAACCCGGACTGGATCGGCGGATCCGGATCTTCAAATAGTAAAATCAACAGGAAGTTCACATTTTTATTAAAAAAAAAAACAGTACTGGGTTTGGTGATGCTCTATATTGTCTGAATCAGCTATGTTTGGGTTCATTTTTGTGCTAAAAGAGTGACTTCGAGAGTTGTTTTACCGTACAATGTAAGTCAATGAGGAGCATATTTTGAACTAGACGCGTCGCAATTATGGGAAATTGCAAAGTGTGGTTGCGCCGACGCCGGTCGCAGGTCGCCGCCGCCGGGACTTGAGGAATACGCTTGGAGGAATACCGTCGGAGGCCGCGCGACGTGCCATTCGAATTTGGTGCTGATTGGATCCTGCGTTTGTGATACATGGCGTTTTGATTTTAAGAAATAGACCCCTCCCACTAAATAAATAGGCCCCTCCCACAAATGTAGCAGGCCAATGACATCGTCCTGTAACTCCTGAGATCACCTGCTTTTCATTTTGAGAGGAGTGATCCCCCCAAAAATAATGTTTTTGCATCAAACGGTTACGTTTTGCGCAGTTGTGGCGCCCCCTATGGATCAAAGTGGAAATGCTTTTGGGGATTTGTTGAGTAAACCACCCTCGACATGTGATTTAAATTTGGGATCGATTGGACGTTTCGTTCGTGATTCTTGGCATTTTTGGTAAAACGGGCCCCTCCCACTAAGTTTGGAAGCCAATTACGGACGAACGGTAAAGACTATCAAAATGCCGTTCGGAGATATTTATCGCATGGGTCCATAGATGACCTGTACCGATTTGTGTGAGATTTGGACAAAATTTGTAGGAAAAGGAGCAAAAAGTGTGTTTTGAAGAAAATTCTAAATGGCGGAAAATGTATCTAGACGCAAATGGGCGTGGCCTATATGGGGAGTTGCATCATGACCCAAGGAATCCAGGGGAAAAGATTTTTTGATTTTACGACCTACGGTTCAAGAGTTATAGGCCAAAACGTAAAGGGGGCTGTTATAGCGCCACCATGTGGCCGACTGGTGTGATTATTTTTTAAATAATTTTGCAATAAACTATTAACCTCCCCTCTAAGTCTTGTAACTGTAGCCCTTATGGTTTCCGAGAAAAAAATACTTGAATGGGAGTTTTTGCAATTCCCATTAAAGTGGATGGGGAAATTTAATGCACTAATAAATCAATATCAAAAAATCTATCCAGACGCAAATGGGCGTGGCCTATATGGGGAGTTGCGTCATGACCCAAGGAATCTAGGGAAAAATAAATTTTGATTTTACGACCTACGGTTCAAGAGTTATAGGCCAAAACGTAAAGGGGGCTGTTATAGCGCCACCATGTGGCCGATTAGTGTAATTATTTTTTCAATAATTTTGGACTAAATTATAAACCTCCCCACCAAATCTGGTAACTCTAGCTCTTACGGTTTCTGAGAAAAAAATACTTGAATTTGAGTTTTTTCACTTTTCCATTAAAGTGGATGGGGAAATTTAATGCACTAATAAATCAATATCAATAAAACTATGCAACCAATCTCTTAGCAAAATACACGCACAGGATTCCCGGTGAGACCGGTCATTTTGACATATGGCACTAAATTGGGAAAAATAAACTGTGGGAGGAGAGACCCGGCAAAATAAAGTTTATCTAGAAGAATAATAAAGCCGGAGGATTACTATAGTCTGGTTGCCCTGTTAGGGCAACCACACTAATTATCAATTTCTAATCAATGGAGCAATTATTTTTGATTTATTGCCCACCTTTGGAGTTACATAATGGCAAGGTAACTACACAACCCAAACCTCTACCAAAGTGGTCTTACCCTTTAAGTAAAAAAATAAGTACTTTTTCCACCACAAGTCATCAGAAGGGGTTTGGGATTCAGACAGTGTCGACTTATCTGCATTGGTTACCGTGGACATAGGCGTCAGTAATGCTTACCTTTCACTCTGTCGTAGGATGTTGCTCACAGATCTAAAAGCATCACAAATGCATTGTGATGCGAGTGCGTAGATTGTCCATTTTCAGCGACACCGCCATAAAACAGGTGTCCAGCCTGAGACATCTTTTAGAAGTCAGATTTGAATCGCAATTCAAACCACCTACAGTAATAATGTGGTTCAAATTTGGCTTTTTGCTGTTCAGACTTGATCAACCCAATCTGATTCCAATCGGGATAGAAATGATCGGCCAGAAATGATCAGTCAGTCTGTCAGTCAGTCTGAACATAGCCTTAGGACAGGGGTGGGCAACTTTGATGATGGAGAGGGCCACTATATTTCCACACTCACTCCAGAGGGCCACATTGCATATACTGTCTCTCCGTATTTTAACTTTTTTCACCATTCTGTCACACAAAAGTAGCAAAAATAGCCGATCCACAAGCTCAAAACTACTCCACCACATCTGGATTCCAATTTTTGAATTGGAATCCAGATTTCTTTTTTGCTATTTTTGAAATATCCTGAAAAGTTACATTTTTATTTAATTTCAATAGCATTTAGTTATACTTATGTTAACTTTATGAACTTAAATACAAATACATTGGACATAAAAAAGAAAAAAGACAATAGAATTGTAATATTAGTTCCAAACCAAAATAAGTTTTACTCTTATGTACCTGTACACAAGATGTAACAATAAAGTACAACCTTGAACCTTAAGCTACTAATATAGACTGAAGTAAATTGTAACAGCTGAAATCAATAATATATCAGTAATCTGATATTAACCTGCGGGCCGCATTAAGTGAAGGTTGAGCCGACCAGTTGCCCATGTATGCCTTAGGACATCTCTTGCATGTACCTCTTGTAAACGCATGTCAATTTATTTGATAAAATATCACAGAAAAATCCACATCAAGTCAACATACTGTACACTGTATGACTTATTGACCCAAACATTTATGGTACAGAGGAGGACGTTATGGACTAAAGCAAATCATATTGTTAGGATAGTATCAAATTCCAAAAAAAAAAGAATTCTACAAAATAGCAGATCTACAGTAAGCTC
The DNA here is from genome assembly GCF_963280865.1 of Gymnoscopelus braueri. Taxonomy (NCBI): domain Eukaryota; kingdom Metazoa; phylum Chordata; class Actinopteri; order Myctophiformes; family Myctophidae; genus Gymnoscopelus; species Gymnoscopelus braueri. The sequence goes on along the minus strand of NC_137616.1, from coordinate 998,990 downwards.
ACAGCACGACGTAATGCGCTGTGAGCTTGTATTTTCATTACATGCAGCAGTTGTCATTAAATGTCACCTTAATTATCACATATTCTCATCTGTTACAAGTAGGTTTACCTCATTGAGAGTTCTGTTCATTTGTGAAGTATCCCGTGGTTGTTGGCGAGTGGCTGTTCGACAGTTACTCAGTTTTGGAGAACTCTCAGAACATTTTATTGTAGCAAAAATGTTCCAAAATATCGGGTTGCATCGCATCGATCAGCTATTTTTTGCTATTTTGGAAAACGTTGGACAATTTCTGAAGTGGCCAGGAAAAGACAACCTTAAAGGGATAGTTTACCCCAAAAATATTTTTTTTCTATCGATTAGTCACCCCATAGAGACTTGAATTCATGGATATTTTTTAGTTTTTGTCGCATTCCTAAGTCAATAATTTGATGAACAGCGGACTGGTAGGCAGCGGTTCCGGTAGGAGACACAAAGAAGACTCTTTATGTCTCCTACCGGAACCACTGCCGGTCATCAAATTATTGGCTTAGGAATGCGACAAAAACTAAAAAATATCCATGAATTCCAGTGTCCATGGGGTGACTAATTGATAAAAAAAAGTAATTTTTGTGGTCCGTCCCTTTAAGTCCAAAATCTCAGATGATATCTAGTCTCATGTTGCCCGGTTCTAATACTGGTCCCTCATACTAGACATTGCTAAGCTGAGGAACAGCGCCACACAGGGGAGAACCTGGGGGCAGCAGAGAGTCTTTGTGAGGAGGTTTGAAGGCTCCCTCCTCCACACTGCTGCTGCTCTGGTTCTGCTTCTCAGCCGCAGCCTGGGCTCCCTGGTCCACATCTGTAGCCTGTTCTCCCTGGTCCACATCTGTAGCCTGATGTCCCTGGTCCACATCTGTAGCCTGTTCTCCCTGGTCCACATCTGTAGCCTGATGTCCCTGGTCCACATCTGTAGCCTGTTCTCCCTGGACTACATCTGTAGCCTGATGTCCCTGGTCCACATCTGTAGCCTTATGTCCCTGGTCCACATCTGTAGCCTTATGTCCCTGGTCCACATCTGTAGCCTGATGTCCCTGGTCCATATCTTCAGCCTGGTCTGAAGCAAGGTTATTATAGTTAACGAACGGAATAACGAAAACTAAAATTGAAAAAAACATTTTCGTTGACTGAACTAAATAAAAACTATAAAAATAATAGATTATTATTATTATTATTATTATTATAGTTACAATAGATAACTAATTGAAACCGTATTTTGTGTTTACTAACTAAAACAAAATGATAGACAAAATGCACTTAGTTTTCGTTTTTCTGATTATCCAACAGCAACTGAATATACATATGTTTAAATGGTATATTTTGTTGAGTTTTTATTACACAATACTTACTCTGACCTCTTTGAATCCTACACCTGACAAATAACCCAAAGTATGAAAACTAAAACTAATAAAAAACTAAGCGTTGTCATTAAAAAAAACTAATAAAGACTAGCAAACCCGCTCTAAAAACTAACTGAATTAGAAAAAACATTTGTCAAAACGAACTAAAACTAAACTATAATGAAAAATCCAAAACTATTATAACCTTGGTCTGAAGCCTGGTCTCCCTGGTCCACATCTGTAGCCATAGGTCCCTGGTCCACATCTGTAGCCTGAGGTCCCTGGTCCACATCTGTAGCCTGAGGTCCCTGGTCCACATCTTCTGCCTGGTGTCCCTGGTTTTTGATTGAATACTTTATTTAGAAGTTTGCAGAGAAAAAAACTATTTTTTAAATTTTTTTAAATTTATTTTTATTGTGAACAAGTACAGTTCACCATAAAAGGTCAACTAAATAGGATTGAAAAAGCCCAGAAAAGCCACAGTGGCTTGTTTCAAATGGGGTCCTCAGGTACTCAATTCATGGAGACATTAAAAGACAGACAGATATACACTACTATGCAGAACATCATATAAACAGTTTAAAGGTAAGAAAAACCAAAAATATGTACAGTAAACATATATAAAATATGTACAGGGGGGGGGGCTAGGTTATGACTTTGACAGGAGCCAGTTTTGAATTGCAGCCTCCTAAAGGTGTTCTTTTAGGGCAGTTTTGAAAGTGAGTAGGGTTTTACACTCCTTTACTCCTTTTGGTAGGGCATTCCACATTTTTGTTGCATGGCATGAGAACGAGTTCATTCCCTTGTTTGTGCCAAATCTGGGTTCGACGTGATCAGTGGAGCTACCTCTGGTGTTGTGATTGTGGACTTCATTTACGTTTTTGAAGTACTTTGACAGGTACATGGGTATCTTAATGTTGTGGTGTATCTTGTAGACCAGGCCCATTACAAGTTACTGTACTCTGTCCTCAACCCTGAGCCATCCAACCCTAGCAAAATGAGCAGGGGTTAGATGAGTTGTAGGTTTCAGGCCAAGAAGTAGACTTACCCATTTGTTTTGGTCCATATCTTTAGCCTGGTCTCCAAGGTTCACATCTTGAGCCTGGACTGAAGCCTGGTCCACATCTTCTGCCTGGTGTCCCTGGTCCATATCTTCAGCCTGATTTTCCCTCTGAGAGGAGCTCGTGGACGGTTCTTCCGCCGTTACGTTGGAAGAGACAGGTTGGGAGGCCGACATGTCTGAAAAAGGGTGGGAAGCCATCAAGAAGGATTTTCAAATTGATCTCCAGAACACAACGATACACGTTTCTAATGACATATTGTCCCTGGTATGGTTATGAGCGGAGCACACGTTAAATGTCAATATCAGTCGATCATGTTAACACATACAGTGCCAAGATCGCGTCAACACGTTCTTTCAAATCCATCGCTTGAGTGCCAGGATTCCTAAGAACGAGTTGACACGTTCTTTTGAATTTTCATTGTTTAATCTGTGATCGCACGGCTGTGTTTATTTCTCATCAACACTTTCGTTTTCCACTTACGTCACACTCACCCGGAGCCGGATGTAAAAAAAAAAAATCATTTCCGGGTCACGTTGTTTTTCTCCGGTGATTTTCGGCCAGAATAAGGAAAAACACGTTTTTTCACACGGTATAAAAGACAAACGGACAGCTCAACTTCTATTTTCTTTGGTCCGGGTGACTAACAGTCATCGTCGTAGTGTATCACATTGTTTTCAGGCCGATCAGCGGGCCGGGAATTGTCGAAAATTATTACATCACCCCCTCCCAAACAGGCCCACGTCACATCCTTTGAATGACCGGATATGACGTGGGCCTGTTTGGGAGGGGGTGATGTAATAATTTATATCTGCAAAGTAACTAGTAACTAAAGTTTCTACAAATAATTGTAGTGGAGTAAAAGTACAATATTTGCCTCTGAGATGTAGTGGACTAAAAGTAAAAGTATAGACAATTGGAAATACTCTAGTAAAGTAAAAAAAAAAAAAAAAAAATTGTGCTTAAGTACAGTACTTGAGTACATGTACTTAGTTACTTTACACCACTGCTCTCTACCTGTCTGCTGCTGCTGCTGCAGGTGTTGCTTGCGGGCCAGACGCTTCTCCAGGGCCAGCTGCTTGTTGCGCTCCATGCGCAGCCTCTGCTCCTCTGTCAGCGACGGGGCCGAGGAGGAGGAGGCTGGGGTGGAGTGGTACGCCGGAGTGGGAGCCGGCGTGGAGCGGGGGAAGGCCGGAGCCGGGGTGGAGTGGACTGGCCCTTGGAGTTCATTGGGGAAGACCCCTCCAAATGGGTCCGGTTCCCCAAAGTCCTGCTCGTCCCTGCGCTCGCCCATTTCTTCCTCGTCTGAGGGGCAGTGGTGGAAAAAGTACTCAAATTCTTTACTTGCGTAAAAGTGTTAATGCTGCAATGTAGAAATACTCAGTTACAAGTGAAAGTCCGAAATTCAGAATTTACATGAGTAAAAGTACAAAGGTATTGGTATCAAAATGTACTTAAAGTACCAAAAGTATAAAGTACTCATCATGTAGACGGTCCCATTCAAGTTTTCAAATGTATAAAAATCTTTTGAAAATAGCAGATCTACAAGTAGATCGGCTATTTTCAAAAGGCCGAAATGCATATAGGGCTGAAGTGGTTAATGTATGTTTTGTAAGAATAATCAAAATATACAAAGTAACTAGTAGTTTTCAAATAATTGTAGTGGAGTAAAAGTACAATATTTGCCTCTGAGAACTGAAAGTTGTTGTTAGGCCGTCACAATCTGTGATTTGGGAAACAGTGCGTATGACTTAAAAAACAATAATTCCCACAAGGGTAGAGTGGAATGAATCAATGTATTTATTTAACAAAAGTCGAGAGCTCTTGGAGACTGGAGTGTTTGTTCAGTAACAAGGGTCTCCCCATCTCTCCAGCTCTTTAACTCATTCACTGCCAGATTTATTTCTGGCCGTGTTTGCCCACTGCCAGCAATTTTCGTATTTCTTTTTCTGGTCACAAAAAAATTATATTCATTATGATCACTCACAAGTCCGATCGTTTGTAAACACACAGGGTATGTGTGTGTGTGTGTCGCCCAGACAACAAACATTCCAATCGGCTCAGCCCCTTCTAATGCAGCCCCATGTGAACACAACATTTCTCGCAAAAGATGCACGGTTCTCTTACTGTGCTTCTAAAGTGGTCACTGCGGGTGATAAAGAACAGTGCGATCTTTTATAAAATCAAATAAAAACTGTTTTACGTTTATGACGTCTGTGGCAGAATTGGTAATTGGAAAAAAATATGTTTTTTACATCCGTGGCAGTGAATGAGTTAATAAAAAGAAAATACATTTTAAAGTCATAGCAATTTCATCCACTCAGGACAAACTTTTTTTTAACTGCTTTAGCCCAAAAACTTGATGACGTCAAGTTTTTTTTTAATTTATTTTTATTTACAACTTGAACCCTAGCATCCTCATTCTGGGGGGGAGCATTCACCAAACATAGCTGATCTACAAGCTCACAACGCATTGGTGTAGTAGAGGGGAAAAAGAGCAGACTAAGTACAGGGCCAAAGGCAGTTTACAAAGTCTTGAGTGTTTAAGTGGTTAAATGACTTACCATCTTTACCGATGAAATCCTCGTGGGTCAAGGGCATGTCTAGTCGTATTCGCTTCACACACGTCTGAAGGTGCGTGGAAAAAGGGCATAATTGACAATAATATTGTTTGAAGATTGTACATTTCGTTTAGAAGTGATGGAAAAAGTACTCAAATGTTTTACTTAAGTAAAAGTATCAATACTGCAATATAGAAATACTCTGTTACAAGTAAAAGTCCGGAATTCAAAATTTACTTGAGTAAAAGTACAAACGTATTGCTATCAAAATGTACCGAAAGTAAAAGTACAAAAATGTTTGAAAATAGCAGATCCTACAAGCTCACAACGAGTCGCGTTGCTGCGCGTTGTGAGCTTGTAGATCTGCTATTTTCAAATAGCCTAGGTATAAAATAGCACTGAAGTGGTTAATGTATGTTTTATAATGTGATCATTTATATCTGCAAAGTAACTAGTAACTAAAGTTTTCGAAACATTTTAGTGGAGTAAAAGTACAATATTTGCCTCTGAGATGTAGTGGAGTAGAAGTAAAAGTATAGACAATTGAAAATACTCCGGTAAAGTGAAAGTACACAACATTTTAGTACAGTACTTGAGTAAATGTACTTAGTTACTTTACACCACTGTCGTTTAGCTTTTTACCAATATTCAGCATCTCCAGCTCACCTGCACGTCTTTTTTGGCACCGAGCTTCTCCACTTTGTCTATGAAGTTCTCAAACTGCATTTTGGGGTACAGCCTGTGAGCCCAGTTCTCCATCTTGTGCATGAGGAGCCTCAGGTCTTCAGTCTGACCAACCACGCATGCACGCACGCACACGCACACACACACACTTTGTAAAATATGTACAAAAGCGAGCAACTTTGATGATGGAGGGCCACTGAATTTCCACACTCACTCCAGTAGTATTCAGTAAACCCCATCACTCAAAAGGCCCATTATGTAAATGTCATTGATTGATTGATTGAATACTTTAACAGATTTATACAAAATAATGCTAAAAGGATAACCCAATAAGCCCAGGGCTTATTTCCATTGAGGTTCTGTGTCATCGAGACATTTAAAAACAAACAATAATATACAATAATATGCAAATAAAGGGATATTCATACTCCATTGAAAACACACGTCTCTGCTTCTGGTGACTGATATTGTCCCTTTAATGAATGTTAGACTCATTGAAAACACACGTCCTGCTTCTGGTGACTGATATTGTCCTTCTAATGAATGTTAGACATTACATTACATTAAAACGGTCATTTAGCAGACGCTTTTATCCAAAGCGACTTACAATAAGTGCATTCAACATAGGTAGGCAAGAAAGCTACTAATCACCAGAAGTCTTACGTGCATTCTCTTCTAAAACAAGCAACTAAGAGTATACCTAGCGCTAAGGCAAAAGTGCAATATATCAGCTACCTACTTTCTTAAACAGATGAGATGAATAGGAAAATCAAATGAGCAAGAGATAAAACAAATAAGTGTATCAAAATAAACAAGATCCAATCAAACAAGAGCTTGTACAACTAATTGACAACAAGTAGGCAAGGCTAAGAGGAAGGGTCAGGGTAGTGTTTCCTGAACTCATTGACTAATTGAAAACACACAAAGTATTGCACAAACAGGTGGGGCGGATTCCTAATTTCCTTACCAGCATCGTTCTTGGCTTGCAAAGCCCCCGAATAGGGCACGGGTCTAGTATATAATACAATAATGTGGCAATTACTTCTGTGGCCTACTGGCAGTGTGTATGCAAAGTTTGACACACACAGACCTTGTCATTTTTAACATTTTAACCCATTCAATCCGGGAACGCATCTGTTATTTTCGATTCAAAATGTATTCAAAAATAGCAGATATACAAGCTCAATGAGCTTTGCACACGAAAAATCGTGTGCAAATCTTTGAATATACATTCTACAAATGTCTTCTAAATCCTAACCGTTTTTTGAAAAATCTTATGTTGCTATGAATTAATATCAGTGGTTCTCAAACTTTTTCATGTCAAGGACCCCCAAAATGATATGTATTTGGCCGTGGACCCCCATCTAAAAAAGAATTGCTCCAGGGACCCCCCAGAAGCAAAGATTTGAGTTACAAATGTTCGCTAAAAATATATATATATTCAAAGATTTGTAAAAATGTTACTGATTTTCAAAAATAGCAGATCTACAAGCTCATATGAGCTTGTATATCTGTTATTTTCGAATAGCCAAAGAAATCTAAAATGACAGAGATGCGTTACCGCATTGAATGAGTTAAAACATTTGCCCAAAATAGAGACATCATCCTAAATTTATGTTTGATATGATCAAATATATCAGATATTCTACATTTCCCAAAAGCAAACGTGTGTATTTCACTCAATGTAACCAGAAGCAGGGATAAAACACAATCCGCACCAGACATAAAAAATGGATGATCAGAGTTGGGATATCAAATGCAGAGGCATGGATTTGACCCCATCCCCCCCAAGCAAATCCAACCCTTCACACTGGCAGAACGCCAAGCCCATCATCAAAGCTTACCTCATGTCCTTTGCCTTTGAAGTGAACATTATCAAACAGTGTCCGTAGAGCTGGCAGTCCTCTCTCTGACACCAGCCTAGAAACACAAACATATCTAACATTATACATCTGTTGGAAATACACTACGCATTAAAAAGTGAGCAGCAAAATACTGACACGCCCCCTCATTTCAAACTCCATTTTAACCATGTTAGATTCATCGGAAACACCCGTCCTTGGTTCTGGTGACTGATATTTTCCTTCTACTGTGTTTTTTCAATTACTTTTTTCATGTATTTTAACTCATTCAGTGCCATTGATGTCGCCGACGTCACGTTTTTATAAGCCCAGAGTGCCAATGGACGTCACCGACGTCATGAAAACAAATATATATAAAAAAAATATATACCGTAATTTCCGGACTATAAGCCGCTACTTTTTTCCCATGCTTTGAACCCTGCGGCCTATACAACGGTGCGGCTAATCTATGGATTTTTACAGCTAACGGCCACTAGTCCAGTGCAGTTTGTATATGTACACATTTGTTTTTTTTCCCTAAATTTGGCTGGTGCGGCTTATATTCAGGTGCGGCTTATAGTCCGGAAATTACGGTATATATATTTTTTATTTTTTTTAAATGTTCAGAACCCAAGATATCATGATTTGAAGATTTGCTGCTTTATTCACTTCTTGTTTAACATCTTACTGAAAAAGGCTGTATCTCGCTTCCTAAGCACTTTTTTTTTACAATGTATTTTTGGCTCTGGCACTCAGAGCCAAACTGCCAGAAATAAGTCAGGCACTGAATGAGTTAAATAGCCGATCTACAAGCTCGTAGATCGGCTATTTTCAAACGTTTGAGTACTTTAAGTATATTTTGATGCCAATACGTTTGTCCTTTTACTCAAGTCAATTTTGAATTCCGGACTTTTACTTGTAACAAAGTACTTCTGCATTGCAGAGCTGATACTTTTACTTAAGTAAAAAATGTGAGTACTTTTTCCACCACTGTTGTCGATTCTACAGCTCACAGGTCACACCCTGTGTGTGACCGTCAAATACAATTGGGAGCCTTTCTTTCGTTTTAAAGAGTAACAGTCAGAGTAACGAGACCAACAGTTTTCTGTTGGTCTTTATCAGCTGAGTTTACAAGCAAGAACCAGCAGAATGCTACTCAGTATGCCGTAACCCATATAGACGGGGAACGCATCTGTGTCATTTTAAGATTTCTTTGGCTATTCAAAATAATAATACAAATAATTAAAAAATATTTCTTTTTTAAGGCTAACATTTGTAACTCAAATATTTGCTTCTGGGGATTCTACAAATGTCTTTTAAATCCTAATTTTTTTTTTAAAAACGTATGTTGCTAAAATATCAGTGGTTTTCAAACTTTTTCATGTCAAGGACCCCCAAAATGATATGTATTTGGACACGGACCTCCATCTTAAAATATGTTGTTCAAGGGACCCCCCAGAAGCAAAGATTTGAGTTAAAAATGTTCGCTTTAAATATATATTTAAAGATTTGCACGCATTTTCCACGATTTTTTCTAAAAATAGCAGATCTACAAGCTCGTAGTGCGGCACTCGATGCCGCACTATGAGCTTGTAGATCATTCAGGAGATTAGGCCATTTGATTCAGGCCGTTAGAAAAGAGAGTAAAGTGAGAAAGATTAGAAAAGAGATTAGGATCTACAAGCTCACAGTGCGTTGCATCGCGACGCATTGTGAGCTTGTGTCGGCTATTTTCAAATGGCCAAAATGTATATACGGTAGGGCTGAAGTGGTTAATGTATGTTTTGTAATAATAATCAAAATCTACAAAGTAACTAGTAACTCAAGTTTTCAAATAATTGTATTGGAGTAAAAGTACAATATTTGGTAAAATTAGTAAAATGTTTGGAAATTGGAATAAAGTAAAGTACAAATACCTCAACATTGTACTTAACTCATTGGGTGCCATAACCGGAGATCTCGTGAAACTATTTTTTTACTTCTTTTTTTTTTCCATAAGGGGCGGGCTAGCGCAACTTTGGAATCACCCACGGTGCCTCTTAAATGGAAGGGACAGATGGAAACCTCCCTTCCGTCCGCTCCCATTCTATCTCCTTGATAAAAACCTCCAGATCTCCTTAACTTTTACAGTGGTGAAAACGAGTCATTTTCGATGCACGATCGATCACTCCGCAATGGTGACTCGCGTGAGAGATCTTATTGTTCCAGGCGTTAGCCAGGAACATCCATCGGCGTACACGCATCTATTGTTTACATCGGGTTCTTGTCGTCGATTCTACAGCTCTACTAGATGTACCGTGTTTTAATGAACCTCTGGCACCAAATGAGTTAAGTACAGTACTTGAGTAAAGGTACTTAGTTACTTTACACCACCGCACAACCCGAATTCCGGATAAGCGGTTGAAGATGGATGGATGGATGAAATGGAGCAGTTTCATACCTGTTAGAGTCCAGCTTTGGCTGAGGTCTCCTCACTCCTTTCCTTTTAGCAGCAGGAACCTCGGCCAGCTGGGACACCTCGCCTTCTTCACCTGCGTACAGCAGCACAGACTAGGGCTGTTAACATTCCTCAGAAATGAAATTCGAATATTGGTCTTATAAATTGGCCCGAATATCGCATATATATTTATGTTTATGTTACAGGGACAATACAAAAAACAATGTATCAAGTTCTCTTATCCAATAAAAATATATATTTTGTTTGTTTTTATAACTTGATACATTGTTTTTTCTATTGTCCCTGTCAAATAAACATTAAAAGCATGTTTGTTTTTTATCGAATATTTATATTTATATTAGACTATACATTTTTTTCCCCATATTCGAGGAATATTTGAATATGGAATATTGATTTACCAGCCCTAGCACAAAGACACACAGTCAAACAAACACTCTGATTCACCAAGCACAATACATAAACTGTAGTTACACAACAATAGGCCAGTCACAATTATTACATAGTTGTCTAATCGCAATTATTTGATATAAGCACAATTATTTGTCATAATCGTCATTATCGTTTCCATGTTGAAAATTGTTCATGCATTTTAAAATATATAAAACAACTGAAATAGCTGATCTACAAGCTTCTTTCTCTTTTTTTTTGTATAAAATTATCAAATAACATGTTTTTTTTATTATGAAGCTTAAAAGCCCAATGTTCGATGGCAAAAAACACAATTAAATCGTTTATCTTTTTTTGTATGACAATGAATCGTCGTCTTAAATGTTGTCATCGTGACAGCACTACACAACAACACACAACAGTATGCGTGACGACTGACACAAGGACAGACACGCACACATGTTGACATGTGACATAGTGTCAGCCAGTACAGTGGGACTGTGGTTCTCAAAAGTGGCGTCCAGGGGCCCCCAGCGGTCCTTGAGGGGGTTCAACGGGGACCTCAGCCAAATGTATGTGTGTGTGTGTGTGTGTGTGTGTGTGTGTGTGTGTGTGTGTGTGTGTGTGTGTGTGTTTTTATGAGCGGAACTAGCTTGTATATCTGCTATTTTTTAAATCTTAAAATGACACAGACGCGTTCCCGGTCTTAATGGATTAAAGGTAGGGTAAGTGATTTACTTTGGTTAAAATAAGTGTTAAATAGCTCTATATTCTGATAGTACTCACTGCTATAGAGTGTGTGTTCAGTAAAAGGAGTCTCCCATGTCTCTCCAGCTCTTTATTACTCTCCTGATTGGCTTAAATTGTGTCACCTACCTGAAAATGTACTATATTCTGTTTACTAAAGAGCTGGAGAGACCCCTGTGACCGAACAAACGCTCTGTAGCAATGATTACTATCAGAATATAGTACATTAACCTTTTTAACAAAAAAGAAAAAAAAGAAAGAAAATATCACTTTAGCCTACCTTAAATTTACAAAAAAGATACACAAAAATTGAAAACGTGGAGACAAGAGGTTTCTGCCCGACAGCAACGAAACGTCATGTGTGTGTACCGTGCGTGCGTGCATGTGTGTGTTGACCTCACCGTTTCCAAAAGGATTGTCGTCTCCTCCCTGGCCTGGGGAGCGAGGTGGAGGCAGAGGAGGAAAGCTTTCGTCCTCTGTGTGCTCATAGTCAGGCATGTCAAACAGATCCATGATGTCGCCTCCTGCACAAGAACAGTTGGTAGCACTGTTAGAAACATACACACTACAATCTTCACTTACTTTTCATTACTCTTAAGATAGGTTACTGATATTTTTGGGTTAATTGATTGATTGATTGATTGAATACTTTATTTAGAAGTTTGCAGAAAAAAAGCAATTATTTTGACCAATTAAATCGTCAATATATTTATAGATTTTTGACTAAATTACGTGCACATTACAAAGACAGACACTTAGGAAATCCTCAGTGGTGGAAAGTAACTAAGTATATTTACTCAAGTACTGTACGTAAGTAAAAGAAAATTAGGTATCTTTACTTTACTGAAGTATTTCCAATTTTCAGCACTTATACTTCTACTCCACTACATCTCAGAGGCAAATATTGTACTTTTACTCCACTACAATTATTTGAAAACTTTAGTTACTAGTTACTTTGTAGATTTTGATTATTATAACGAAACATATATTAACCAGTTGATTGAACTTCAGCCCTATATATCCAATATATATCCTATATATAATGCGTCGTGTCGTGATGCGACGCGTTGTGAGCGTATGATCTGCTATTTTTAAAAGATTTTAAAAGATTTTATACATGATAACTTGTGAAATGGGACATTCTACATAATGGGTACTTTAAGTACATTTTGACACCGATACTTTTGTACTTTTACTTAAGTAAATGTTTAATTCCAGACTTCTACTTTGTAACAGAGTATTTCTACATTGCAGTATTGATACTTTTACGTAAGTAAAAAATCGTACTTTTTCCACCAGTGCTGCTCATATACACACCAAAATGCAGTTACACATTCTGAAATATTTGTCACTGCCATACAAATGACTTTTTTCCATTCCTCTTTTATGGGAAAAAACCCAAGTTTTTAAACAACAACGTTACGTTTATCCAGAAACAAGAAATATACCAAGGACACGACAGTGACGTCCAAAACAATCGACGCGTGTGTATGATATTATTGTGTGGGGGGGAGGGCAGCCACCGGTGCACGATAGTGATGTCACCGACAAATCCTTGGTATTTTTTAGTACAGCTAGAACTTCCCGCGCTATAGCTCTGAAACATGACTGTCATACCATGACAGTCATGGAACCACGTGTTCCTGGTTTGAGAATGTTTTACATTTACAGCCTGCACATCTACATAAACGTTCACATTTCAAATATAAAGTGCTGACCCCACGGCCACGGACGTTACAAGTTAAAACGCCCGGGTCTAAGTACCCGTATCTTCCGTATTGTTCAATAAAAAGCATTTTAATCCGATCGCCAGCCATTTTCTTCGAATTTTCTCCATATGCTTTCAACTACGCGCCCCTATCGGTTGGGAGGTGTATTGCACTCTGGTACATTTTTCTTTCTTTTTTTAAATGGCCGCCGATCGGATTAAAAAGCTTTATATTGAACAACACGGAGATACGGGTACTTAAACCCGGGCGTCGTAACTTGTTACATCCGTGGCCGTAGGGTCAGCACCTTATAATTGAAATATGAACGTTTATGTAGATGTACGGGTTGTAAATGTAACATATTCAAAACACAGGAACAAGTAGCGCCATGACAGACAAGCGTCATGTTGAACCATGGCTACAAACTACAGAGCGTTGCTCTGGATTCTAAAACACTGACACACAACCGATCGACGAGTGAATTTAAATCTACTTTCTCCGACATTATATCATTATTATACATGAGGATAAACGCTGAATGTCTCTATGGAGACGACAATAAACAAGTTTAAGTACCTGCAGCTGAACCGCGTAGTCAAACACACAGCAGAGAAAACTCCACAACACAGGACTCCCTCTTTCTTTGGTGTTTCGACCAGGTGGGCGTGGTTGCAGCAGTGAACACTGTTGGACGTAACCACGACACCTGGTCGAAACACCAAAGAAAGAGGGAGTCCCGTCAACACACACGCCGTCAAACCAGTGTTGCCAGATTTTGTGAGAGAAATAAGCAACCATGGACTAGGAAAACAAGCCCAAAAGAAGCAACATAGGCCATTATGAGCACTTTAAACCTACATAATGCTGTATTAATTGAAAACAGCGTCGCGACGCGTTGTGAGCTTGTAGATCTGCTGTTTTAAAAAAATCTTGAAATAAAAGGTGGAATATTTGGAAGATTTTTTAAACATTGAAACAACACAAATCTTGTACGGGGCTCCCTGACACAAAACATTTTCAGATGGGGGTTAATTTGGGGGTCCATGACATGAACATATTTGAGAATAAGCAACTACACTTTAGAAACAAGCCCAAAAAAGCAACTACACTTTAGAAACAAGCCCAAAAAAACCGCAACCCGAAACTAACAATATTTACAAGTAACTTTACAGAAAAACAAGCCCAAAGTCGCTTATAATAAGCGAACCTGGCAACGCTGCGTCAACACATAATAGAACGTCACGTCCGGACCACTTGTCTGCATTACATTTCAAAATAAAGGTATGATGAAATGGTCGTCAGTACATTTCTAAAAGGCATGGGTTTCCGAGGCTAGTACATTTCAGAATAAAGGTCACACCGGTCTCCAACCAACCAGCTCCTATGACAAATAGCAAAAACAGTGAATGAAAACTTCCATTTTGGGGGGATTTATTTTCATTTTTTCTTGAAAAATATTGACAACTTTTTTTAATTTTTGAACATGCTGCCTATAAGGCAACGTTTTGGGCATGTCAGTATAGTATAATTACATGACCAAAATAGGGATGCCAGGGTTAATGACGATAAACTGTTTATTAAAGGAGTAGCCTCGGAAACCCATGCCTTTTTCTTTATTAAAGGAGTAGTTCACCCAAAAAATTGACTTATTTTCTATCAATTACACACCCCACAAATAAATTCATGGAGATTTCTTACTTTTTGTCACATTCCTGAGCCAATAATCTCCATGAATTCAAGGCTTTTTGGGGTGTGTAATTGATAGAAAATAAGTAACTTTTTGGGTGAACTACTCCTTTAGGGCGCAGTCCCGGTCACACCCAAGTTTAATTCTACTTTTGAGTGAGGATTCTGCCAATGCTTTTCAATGGGAACGGAGCGGTTTGCTGCCATTATTTTGCGGATTTCTGCAACAACAAAAAAACGCTCTGTTCCCATTGAAAAGCATTGGCAGAATCCGCCCTCATAGGTAGAATTAAACTTCGGTGTGACTGTCTGCACCCTTAAGGTTCTAGCTGCTAGAACCTTAAGCTAGAATCTAGCTGTTTCTGGCCGTTCCTAATGGATGTTTGCCAGTGGTGTAAAGCAACTAAGCACATGTACTCAAGTACTGGCTAGATCTGCTATTTTCAAACATTTTAGTAGGCTACTTTTACTTTTGGTACTTTAAGTACATTTTGATACCAATACTTTTGTGCTTTTGGCGACATTAACGATGTGGCTCTTGAGACCTTTGCCTTGATGTCGAGCAGGGGTGGGCAACTTTGAAGATGGAGAGGGCCATATATGTTTCCACACTCACTCCAGAGGGCCACATTGCATTATATATTGTCAGAGGGCAGAAACATGCTTGGGGGCGGGGGCAGTGACACTGAGCCGCAGCCAGGGCCCTCATATTACAGTTCGCCTATAGGCCCTAGGGCCTCCAGTCCGCCCCGCCCGCCCGGTGTGTGTGTGTGTGTGTGTGTGTGTGTGTGTGTGTGTGTGTGTGTGTGTGTGTGTGTGTGTGTGTGTGTGTGTGTGTGTGTGTGTGTGTGTGTGTGTGTGTGTGTGTGTGTGTGTGTGTGTGTGTGTGTGTGTGTGTGTGTGTGTGTGTGTGTGTGTGTGTGCGCGCATGTGTGTGGGTGCGTGTGTGTGTTATGGTCTTGCAAAGGCTACGCCCCTTGCCTGAGTCATCTGACAAACCAGGAAACATTCTTCTCTGTCTCTCTCTCTCTCTCTCTCTCTCACACACACACCCACATACATACATACATACACACACACACACACACACACACACACACACACACACACACACACACACACACACACAGAAAATAACAAGATCTGCCTTCAAATCAAACGCACAACAACTTCCACTGAGGGAGGACAGACTTCCAACAACAGCAACAGGAGAGTTGAACCAGGATTCACAGTGAAAGTAAACCTCAGGGAACATTAGTTGAGCAGGAAGTGTTACTATACGACTGACTGACTTCCTGTCTTTGAGTGTCTGTGGCTTCCAAATCACTCAATGGCCTCCACCTCGTCTCTTCCAGAACAGAAACGTGAGAGAACTTCATCTGTGTGTGTGTGTGTGTGTGTGTGTGTGTGTGTGTGTGTGTGTGTGTGTGTGTGTGTGTGTGTGTGTGTGTGTGTGTGTGTGTGTGTAACACATGTAACAGCCTTTTATGCATGTCTAGCCTATGTTATTTAATGTCAACTCATCCATCAATGTATGATTTTTCTGTAGCTGTTTGCCAGAGAGAGAGAGGGAGAGAGAGAGGGAGGGAGAGGGAGAGGGAGAGGTGGGTTCCAAATGGACCCTTACAGTTCTGTAACTCTAAGAGTTATGGTGGTCCTTGAAATTAAAAAGTTTGAGAACCACCGGTAATGTAATTACAGTGGTGGGAAAAGTACTAACATTTTTCACTTAAGTAAAAGTATCAATTCTGCAGTGCAAAAATACTCTACTTACTCGAGTAAAGGTATTGGTATCAAAATGTACTTAAAGTACCAAAAGTAAAATTACTCAGTGTGCAGACTGTCCCATTTCGCAAATTTCTAAATGTATAAACATCTTTTGAAAATAGCAGATCTACAAGCTCATTGTGAGCTTGTAGATCTGCTATTTTCAAATGGCAGAAATATATATAGGGCTGAAGTGGTTAATGTATGTTTTGTGATGATATCAAAATCTGCAAAGTAACTAGTAACTAAAGCTGTCAAATAATTGTAGTGGAGTAAAAGTACAATATTTGCCTCTGAGATGTAGTGGAGTAAAAGTATTGAAAATGGAAAATACTCCATTAAAGTAAAATTTCCTTAAAAGTGTACTTAAGTGCAGTACTTGAGTAAAACTTAGACTTACACCACTGTGTAATTGTATAGTCCACATACCAGCTCTGACAATGTGATAAAACCTGTTCCAGTGTTGTGTTCCAGTTTCGTATCTCCGCCCGTCTTCCAGTTTCGTTTCTCCGCCCGTCTTCACAAGCTTGTGTCTTTTTACATGTCTGTTTACATGTATAGTACTTTCTGGAGAATGCATTAGCCTACTGTTACTAAAACACACTTTCAATTATATATTTTTTTATATACGATGTTGTGTGGGGGTCCCTGGCTCAAAATATTTTCAGATGGGGGTCTGCAGCCAAGTACATATTATTTGTGGGGGTCCTTGACATGAAAATAATTGAGAACCACTGGTTTAAAGCAGTGGTTCTCAACCTTTTCAGTCCGCGACCCCCCAAAATATTTGAACTGGGGACCCCCCAAAATAATCATATTTGAACTGGGGACTAATTTATCAAATGTTTCAACAAAACATTTGATAAACACTTGAAACTTTTTTTGTTTTGTTTTTAATTGAAATCATGAGAAAAAAAAAGTTTTGCAGGAAACATTTAACAAAGGTATACTCACAACCCATGAAAATGGGTCTGTGACCCAAAAATGGGTCCCGACCCAGTGTTTGGGAAACATTGCTCTAGCATCTAAACATTGAGGGAAGGGGTGGAAGTGGATTAAAACTACTATCAGACATGCAAAAGTGTCACTTTTCAGCTACAGTCACCTTTTTGAACCCAAATAGGGCAATTGTGTGACACCTGACCCGAAAGAAAACAACATGTTGTCACCTTTGTCACCTTTTTCACCTCGGGGCTGTTTGCATGCCTGTACTATGCCTACCATAGATACTGTAGATAGATAAATAAGTACATAAATAAATGTTATTCTCAAACTTTTTAAGTTTATTAGGACCCCCAGTTTGGTATGCATATTCTGGTTCCATTTGTACAATATAAAAAAAATTAGTGTTTCCAACCAGGTAAAGACAACACATATGTCACATCATGATATTGTGAAGTCCCAAATCCCTGATCTCTTTTTGTCTCTTCCAGAGCAGTTCTTCCATGCAGTTTCTCACCCAGCTTGCACACAGAACGCTCAACCAATGAATACAGGTAAGTCATCTTAATGCATCTGTGTAACCACTTTTAAACCATTGTTTTATACTTTAGCTATTCAAAAATAGCAGATCTACAAGCTTGTAGCACGGCACAGAGTGCCGCGCTACGAGCTTGTAGATCTGCTATTTTTTTTTAAATCTTCAAAATGTGTGCAAATCTTTGAATGTACAGTATATATTTTTTTAAAGCGATTTTTTTTTACTCACATCTTTGCTTCCGGGGGGGGGGGGGGGGGGGGGGGGGGGGGAGGAGTACCTGGAACAAAACATTTTGAGATGGGTGTCCACGGCCACATACATATCATTTTGGGGGTCCTTGACATGAAAAAGTTTGAGAACCACTGATACATAGCAACATGAGTTTTAGGATTTAGAAGACATTTGCCCAGAAGCAAAGATTTGAGTTACAAATGTTTGCTTGAAAAAATATATATATTCAAAGATTTGCACAAAATGTCATGATTTTTCTAAACAAATAGCAGATCTACAAGCTCATAGCGCGGCACTCGGTGCTTGTAGATCTGCAATTTTTGAATAGCCAAAGTATAAGATAATGGTTAAAGTGGTTAAAATCTAAAAGAATAGACGCTTTCCCGGTCTTAAAGGGTAAAACAGCTTCATTGATAGCTTCCTATATACATGTAGAACCATCAGCTCAACTCAACACAGCTGACATGTTGTTTCTATTCAATCAACCCCTGGCATTGTAAATGAACTGGATGCAACGGATACAAGAAGAGTGTTCACCTTGATCTAAAATTGGCTATTTTTGTCCATATGAAAAATATTAAGATATTAATATTTGGTACATCATTATTAGACTTAAAGGAGAATTCCGGACAAATTAAGTGTTATCTTTGATGTCTCGTTACTCACCTAGCCCTAGAATGTCTGTGATCTTACATACATTTCAAGTATTCCAAATACACAGTCATAGATCTCTCTCGGTCCCCCACTGTGTAGTGCCCATCTGCGCGGCCATAAAAGTGCTCTAAACTCCGTCTGTACTCACCCAATAATTAATTCCTAAAACGTGGAGTCATATTTTGTCCTCTAGTTTCATATCCATGTGAAAGTTCTGCCAGAAAACGTGTGTTTAGTCAAATATCTCCACTTATTCACGAGCTGCACACGGACGAGTTCTGTGCGACGCGAGGGGCCAGGAATGATTGCAGCACTGAATATACGTAACTTCCTTAAGGACGCACAAATGTTTGGGACACACAATTGACAGGTGCTTGTGATTGGTGCGGGGTAATGAGTCAATGAGTCAATGAGCAACTCGTGTTGCCAGAATCTGGAAACAAGCAACCAGTGTTAAATCGTTCGCCATTGACGGCAGCCTCGCAGATAGTTTCAACGCATGTTTGACTATCATGAGACTCTACTATGAATACTAGTAGTGAAAAAAACAACTTTGCGTCGGTTATAATAGACGAATTTCCCTTAGCCACGCGCTCCCATTATGACAACGGAGGGGGTTTAAAAAATGACGACAGGGGAATATATGAAAAAAAAGAACGCTACTTTTCACATCGGTAGGTGAGTAACGAGACATCAAAGATAACACTTAATTTGTCCGGAATTCTCCTTTAAATTCACCCTTCATCTTCTTGTTTATGCCCAAAGTGATTGGTTTTGTGGCAATTAGTTGCAATTGTAGACATATTAGGCCTTAATTGGCGAGTGTTCAAGCATGTTCTAGTCATGTATACTTTACATTACTTAAAGGGATAGTAAAGACTTTTTTTCAATCGATTAGTCACCCCATGGTGAGTTTTTGTCGCATTCCTAAGCCAATAATTTGACCTACCGGTCCGCTGACCATCAAATTGGCTTAGGGATGCGACAAAAACAAAAAAAAATCCATGAATTCAAGTCTCCATGGGGTGACTAATCGATAGAAAAAAGCTATTTTTTTGGGTGAACTATCCCTTTACGACCAATTTTCCAAATATTTTAGTTTTTAACATTTTGGGATAAATAGCATCGAGGTGCCCACTTTTCCTTAGTGCCCACTCTTCCCGTCACCGACGCAACACGTGTCAAGATGAGACCTAATGAAGTCAATTAGACAATACTAATAAAATGTTTGTTTTGTGTCACAGGTTCCAGTTCCCTGGGGAGGGGCTGTTCCAGTGCAGCGCGACGGGGTTGGTGTTCGTGACGACGGGGGAAGGAGACGTCGTCTACACGACGATGTATTGGAATGAAAGATGGCTCCAGTCATCGAAGAAGTCCCCTGCAGGACCCCTGTTTGACCTCCAGTATCCCCAGGAGTCCGTCTGCCAGCTACACCTGCCTCACTGTGACGTCACACCCGGTGAGCTCTGCATTTAGCATTGTCCATTCAGTTTAACCCCAATTAGACCGGGAACGCATCTGTGTGTCATTTTTTAGATTTCTTTGGCTATTGAAAAAAAATTAGATCCGCTATAGGTCAAATATGTTGTTCCAGGGACCCCCCAGAAGCAAAGATTTGAGTTAAAAATGTTCGCTTAAATATATATAAAATATTTTTGAATAGCCAAAGAAATGACACAGATGCGTTCCCGGATTTAATGGGTTAAATCGGTAGTTCGCAAACCTTTTCGGAATTCAGCATTTTTCAAAAAAAGCAGATCTACAAGCTCGTATTGTATATCTGCTATGTTTGAATAGCCAACGCTAAAATCTAAAATGGGTTAACAACCCGGTAGGTACGTGCTTGGCTCACATTTTCACATCCTCCTCATAATAGAACTTGATTGATGCTATTTGTCACTAAATAACTAATTATTTGCCAAAATGTGAAAAACCTTTCACAGGTGATGACCTCTGTGTGGCCAACATCACAGATGAGGGGTCCGTCCTCTTGAAACCGTTGAAAGTGACCAAGACTCACGTGATCGTAAACGTGAAAGGCCCGTCTCGCTTCGGGATCGTGAGGAAGCTGAGTCGGAAGCTCAATCCAACACATGCTCAGATCCAACTGTTCCTTCGACTGCCATCGCTTGAGATCAAAGTGTTCCTGCTGCCGGGAAATCTGCCTCTCGATGAGGTAAACTATGTGTTGTCTGTTAAAGGGATAGTTCACCCCCAAAATGCCTTTTTTTTCCTATCGATTAGTCACCCCATGGAGACTTGAATTCATGGATACCGCTGCCTACCGGTCCGCTGGTCATCAAATTATTGGCGACAAAAACAAAGCAATATCCATGAATTCAAGTCTCCATGGTGTGACTAATTGATAGAAAAAATGTATTTTTTTGGTTGAACTATCCCTTTAAGTATCTAGCATCCAGAGATTTGAATCTTTTTGGACTTATTGTACTGTACAGTACTTGAGTAAATGTTCTTAGTTACTTTACACCACTTCCTATAACACAATACAAACACAGTGGTCTTACACCTGCATTAGGGTACTATTCATGATTATTTTTTCTGGAGCCAAGGTATGGCACCTGCCATACCCAATTGACGCCCCTGGGTAAATGTGTTGACACTAACGTCATACTGTTGGTGTCATTGTAGGTGAGAGCGCAACACAAAGGCAACAGACACCTCGAGACCACCTCGGCCTGTGAGCTCGTCCCAGACCACCACTACAGTCTGCACTGTCCTCCACATGAAGTCCAACCAACGGTATCACACACTAACACAGTGGTTCTCAACCAGTGGTCCGGGGACCACCAGTGGTCCTTGGGGGGTACCAGGGGGTCCCCAGCGAAATTAGTTAACATAGCTTCAGAATCATTTTAACCACTTAGCTTTGGCTATTCAAAAATAGCAGATCTACGAGCTCGTAGATCTGCTATTTTTGAAAAATAGTGAAAATGTGTGCAAATCTTTTAATGATATATATATTTTTTAAGTGAACATGCGCATGCATGCATGCATGCATGCATATATGTATGTTAGCACTACAACAGTTAATACAATGCAATAGTAATACAGTTGTATGTGTCTTCAGGAAGGGACTTACAGTCTGAACTATGGACCAAACTACCATCACATATATGAAGTGGATGTCGGTGCGATAGAAGCCGTCTCCCTGGAACTCCGGGGACCTGAGGAGGAGCCGGTTTGGCAGCAACACATTAACCTGAAAAGTAAGTCTTTTGGGTTTTATGACCTCAATTACACCCAAAAAACCTGAACCTTGAACATTCAGTGGATTTTCTGTGGTCTGTGGATTTCTGAATAATTAGGCTAAAAAAAGTGCTGGGATTGGCCCCTTGACTTTGACGTCATAGTCCCTTCATCCCGCCCCCTCCCCTGTCCTTTCCTTGGGGGGGGGGGGGGGCAACCAATTCCAGACAACCAATAGCATTAATTCCCCACCCCCGCTCTGATCCCAGCCAATAGCATTAATTTGCGAGTCCATTTTTCAGACCGGATATATAGAGAGATAACGGATTTTAAATCGCTGAAAAATAGGCTTCCTTTACGGTCTGTAGAGTCTATGGGCGTAACGCTGTCCTGGAGAGAAGTGAAACATGGCGTTTCATAAATTAGATACACCATAATGTAAACTATAAATCCAATCTGCTATTTCCAATCAGCTTTTTTTCCCCTCCCCCCTGTCTGTCTGTTAGCCAATCATTTAGTCAGTCAGTCAGTCAGTCAACTGTCTGTCTGTCTGTCTCTCTCTGAACAAGGCATCATCTCTCCTCCAGGTCGTCTAGACTCCGGCCCCGGTCAGTTGAACACGCCGCCAGCGAAGACGATGACATCCCCGGAAGCAGAGCTGCTGCTCTCTGCGAGGATGAGGTTCATCAAACAAGTGCCGAGGGTCGTGATCAGTCGTCTGCTGGACACGCTGTTGGACGAGGAGATCATCGATGACCCCGAGATGGACCTGGTCACGGTGGAGAAAGAGCGGAACGACCGAGCGCGGGTTTTAATCGACATGGCGAGAAGGAAAGGGAGTGCGGCGTCTCTGAGGTTCATCTCCGCGCTTCGCGAAGAGGATCCCGCCCTCCACCGCGAACTGGGTTTCGACCAACCTTGATTTGTCACTCTTCTGCTGTAAGGTGCTCGGGTGGCGCAGTGGTAAAAGTCTCTGCCCACCACCACCACGGAGGTTGTGGGTTCGAATCCACCGTGGTGCGTCCGGCTTTGTCGAGCGCCTATACACGAACACAATTGGCCCGTGTTTGGGGGAGGGAAGCTGGAAGGGGAGGAGGGTGATATCGGTCATTGCACATACTCCTATTTTTTGGTTTATTTGTACCTTTTATGTTTCGGCATTTTGCAAAGAATGTTTAATCATTCAGTGTCAGTTCTAATGTCAAGTTTATAGTTGCCAGGAGTCGCCACAGTCACCAAAGTTGTAAAATATTTTTTTTTACCATTAACCGTCTCATTATAAATATATTGTCATGCAGATGTTTTTATTATGAGATAGAAAATGCAATACTTGTGAAATGGAAAGGGCACAATTTGAAAAGGAAATTTCAATTTGAACAAAAAATTGGCAGAACAGTTTTTGTACATCTTATGCCCAAACATAATTTTGGTGATGTTTGTGCTTTATGATTTTCTTTTATCATGGATGTACTTATATTGATGTTATTATTGCTTCAATGTTGCATATTGTCTTTTAATGTTTTGTAAAGTGCATTGAGACACATGGGATTTAGCATTTTAAATAAAATGTAATTGCTTACAAATCGCCTCGTTCCTGTATTAAAACTCAATCATGGGTAGTATGTAGCCATGGTTCACATGACACCTGTATACAAGCGTCATGGTGCCGAGTCCCCCTGGTCTAAAGTTGTGTTCGATTTTTTTCACATTGCCATCTCTCACATAAACATAAACGTTCAGATTTCAAATATAAAGTGCTTACCACCAAGCCACGGATGTTACAAGGCGACGCGAACCGCGATAAGTACTCGTATCTCCCGTATTGTTCAATAAAAAGCATTTTAATCCCATCGCCGGCCATTTACTTTTTTCTTTTTGTAATGTATCAGAGTGCAATACACCTCCCAACCATTAGTGTCGCATGGTTGGAAGCATCAGAGAAAATTTGGAGAAAATGGCCGGCGATCGGACTAAAATGCTTTTTATTGAACAATACGGGAGATACAGGTACTTATCGCGGTTCGCGTCGCCTTGTAACATCCGTGGCTCGGTGGTAAGCACTTTATATTTGAAATCTGAACGTTTATGTTTATGTGAGAGATGGCAATGTGAAAAAATCGAACACAACTTTAGACCAGGGGGACTCGGCACCATGACTGTCATGGTATGACAGTCTTGTTTCAGGGCTAGGGTAGTATGGTGGTGTAAAGTAACATTTACACCAAGTACATTTACTCACATACTACAATTAAGTAAAATTTCAAGGTACTTATACTGTACTGTACTGTACTACTACTGTAATTTTTCCATAATTTATACTCTATATCTACATCTCAGAGGCAAATATTGTACTTTTTACTCAAGTACAATTGTTTGAAAACTTTAGTTACTTCACAGATTTAGACTATTATTACAAAACATACATTAAGTACAAGTATTAAAGTAGTAAAATATCCCACATTTGTAAAACATTGTCGACAATAGCCGATCTACAAGCTCACAAGCTGGTTAGCTTTGTAGATTGGCTATTTTCAAAATGCCAAAGTATAAAATAGGGCTTAATTGGTTTATGCATGTTAAGGGCGCGCCCCCACCAAGAGTTGGCTGGCTGCTGTTTGCAGAATCTGCCAATGCATTGTCAATGCAAATGCGTTGATTCACGCAAGAGCAGATTTTTCCGCCTCTCGCGCAGACCTTGCGTTTATCTGCTCTCCGCGACTAAGCATAAAACTGCTGGAGGCAGGCGCTGATTTTCTCCCTCTGTCCAATCGGGTGAGTCGAAGGCGGACCGTCTCAAGACTCAGGAAGCAACATGGTGCTCAAGGCAGCAGGCACAGGCGGTGCGGACTACGGGGAGGCTCCTGAAAGTGAGTGACAGGCGCGACACTCCCGTTTTTTAGAATCCGCTGGCTGCAAAAAACTGTGGCCGCGCACAACCTGCGTTTATCAGCGGCCAGCCAACTCTTGGTGGGGGCGCGCCCTTAGTGATAATTAGAATCTGCAAAGTAACTAGTAACTAAAAGCTGTGAAATTATTGTAGTGGAGTAAAAAGCACAATATTTGCCTCTGAGATGTAGGCCTAGTGGAGTATAAGTAAAAGTAGGCTACTGAAAATGTATCCAGTGAGATGGAGTTACTGTTATTCAGTTCTCAACTCAGCAGAGCCCTTTGCTGGTTAAGACACAACATGACATGACATATACGAATGTCAGTAGAACAAGGCAAATAACACTCACAAGTACTCACTTTTTTTACTTGAGTAAAAGTATCAATACCACAATCTGGAAATACTCAGTTACAAGAAAAAGTCCGGTCTTCACATTTTACTGGAGTAAGGGCGCGCTCTCACCAAAAGTTGGCTGGCCGCTGTTAAACGCAGGTTGTGCGCGGCCACAGTTTTTTGCAGCCAGCGGATTCTAAAAAAACGCTGTGACGCACCTGTCACTCACATTCAAGACCGTCCCCGTAGCCCGCACCGCCTGCTGCCTTGAGCACCATGTTGCTTCCTGAGTCTTGGGACGGTCCGCCTTCGACTCACCCGATTGAGCAGAGAGGGAAAATCAGCTCCTGCCTCCAGCAGTTTTATGCTTCCAATAGACAAGTCGCGTAGAGCAGATAAACGCAAGGTCTGCGCGACAAGCGGAAAAATCCGCTCTTGCGTGAATCCACGCATTTACATTGACAATGCATGGCAGATTCTGCCCCAGAGGTAAAATAAAAGTGCGGTGAGAGCGCGCCCTTACAAGTAAAAGTCTGGAATTCAAAATGTACTTGAGTAAAAGTACAAAAGTATTGGCATCAAAACGTACTTAAAGTACCAGAAGCAAAAGTACTCATTATGCAGAATGTCCCATTTCAAGTTTTCAAATGTTTTCAAATCTTTTGAAAATAGCCGATCTACAAGCTCACAATGCGTCGCGATGCGACGCATTGTGAGCTTGTAGATCGGCTATTTTCAAATGGCTGAAATGTATATAGGGCTGATGCATGTTATGTAATAATAATCCAAATCTACAAAGTAACTAGTAACTAAAGTGTTCAAATAAATGTAGTGGAGTAAAAGTACAATATTTGAATCCAAGATGTAGTGGAGTACAAATACCTCAGAATTGAACTTGAATACAGTACATGTACTTAGTACATGTACTTAGTTACTTTACACCACTGGTGTCAAAGGAAAGGTCAACATCTTGTGTGGACACTTTTCTCCCATGCATGGTAGCACTGGACTTGCTTTCTATTACAGAGAATTGCTGCCATCTGTTGTTATAACCACGCTATTGCAACTTAGCCTGCACTAGAATGGTTTTGATTGATTGATTGCAGTGGTGTAAAGTAACTAAGTGCATTTACTCAAGTACTGTACTTAAGTACAATTTTGAGGTACTTTTTCCAGAGTATTTCCAATTGTCTATACTTTTACTTGTACTTATGGTGGATACAATTCATCATAACAGTCATTGTGGTATTGATTAATTGAATGTATTAGTAGATGCAACAATCATCACCTGTTCTTCCTTGTCAAACTCCTCTCCTTGACAAACTCCTTACAAATAGCCGACTCTTACAAACCTATTTCAAACAAGCCGACTAAGTGTGAGTCAACTATAAAATAAAGCAGAGTGACCATCTGTTGTTACCTCATGTGTACTTCTCCTGACAGTATAAATGTATAAAAAAGACATTGGTGTTGGGGGGGGGTGCTGGGGGAAGCTCTGGAGGGAGACAGAAGTCTCTCTCTGCTGTGATGAGATCTACAATAAAGTATGGAGTTTGATTCCTGACATTGCAGTCCTGCATTTCCTGATCTGTTTAACTTACTTAAAGTAACATCTAAAAGCTGCCATTACAGTTGGTGTCAGAAGTGGGATGGATGCTTTGCTGAGCAAACACTCCATTTAGAATCTAGAAGATGAGAGAGAGAACTCTCAAACCCAAACAAGCAGAAATACTATTCTGTAAGATAGCTGTATCAACATGTAGGTGGTAAAATGTCTATTGAGTTGTCATTCTATAAATCTCCTGTCGTATGTACATGAATATGATTATTAATTTACAAAAAGAAAAGCTGTGGAATATGGTGGCAGGAATGTATAGATTGCCACGTATATGTATTGTGTATTTGTTGGTTTATCATTGAAGCAAGGTTTTACACAAATGTGCTAATTCCAACTCAGCTACAGCTGTGGATCTAACAGCTGAGCTGACTCTCCCATGCTACTCTCACTCTGTCATCAAATCTGTATTTGTGTACCTATGTGTGTGTCGCCCTTATCTTTAGTCCATACCTTATATGACCATTTAGAATAGCATCTCTGGTACAGTGTGGACTATAAGAACTGTCTTCGATTGGTGTTCAGGAGGCTTGTGCCCGGAGGGGCTGCAAGAGTAGGCCACTAGGCCTGTTTCTTATGATCTGTATGCTGTTGCTCTGCTGAATCTTCCTAAATAAATGGTCTACACTTCACCCTGACTGGAATATAATATTTTCCATAATATACTCCACTACATCTCAGAGGCAAATTTTTTACTTTTACTCCACTACAATTATTTGTAAACTTTAGTTACTAGTTACTTTGCAGATATAAATGATTACATTATAGAACATACTTTAACCACTTTAGCCCTATTTTATACCTAGGCTATTTATGTATTTATTTATTTATCAGGGACAGTGCACATTAATCAATATGTCAGTTTTTCACATCCACGTAAATGAGCCAGAGTTCACCAGAGTTGGCTAATTTTCATCTGTAGTCCCTGAGCAGGCTGTTAACAAATGGTACTAGTTATCCATAACTAGTGAATTCCTGAATCTTGGGACGCTCACAACGCGTCACATTGTGACACGTTGTGAGCTTGTAGATCGGCTATTTCCTGTGTGCGACATGGCAACCAAGTATCAGGGCATTAGGGTGACCGCATATCTAGTGTGGTGGATAATATATATCTGTACATTTACGACTATCTGAGCTGTATTATGAAGTAATTTGACAGATTGAGAAACACTAATTTCTCTCTTGAGCAAGTCTCTAAGTCTCTGTGACGTTCTCCCAGGACATTACTGCTCTGTCAACTTCCCCTGGACATGAAAGGGTTAAAAACACAAACATGGTCTAAACAGGATTCATTTAATTACTCATCCTAACAGGAAGTCATTATCTCTAGATCCCTGTCCACCAAAAACTAAACAAATATCCCAGAGAAACTAAAACTAGATTTAAAAAAAACCTCACAATACAAACAAAGGAGGAAGTTTACTATTTTACTTTTGTATCTGCACTTAGCTTTTTTGATACTTTCACTCCACTACATTTCAGAGACAAATATTGTACTTTAGACCTCACAACATTTCTAGGATGGGGAAAAAAAGTAGGCCTACATTGTGAATTAAGCACTTAGGCCCTGGCCCCTGTTTCAAATACAGAGTGAAAATAGAAGATCTACAAGACACCACTGTGAGAAACACTGGCCTGGAGCAGGGTTCCTCCCTAGGGTGCCGTGACGCAAGTGCAGGGGTGCTGCAGAATACTTTGTTAATATTTGGAATTGATCAGTTTAGAAACCTTAGAAACCTCTATACTTAGTAAAACAGACCTGAGTTGCACTGTCCTTAGTGCGTTCGTTTTCCATCCACATTCCACACCGAATCTCTTCGTCAGAAATAGCAGAACAACAAGCTCACAACGTTGTGAGATATTTTCTCAAGTGTTCCTCAGTGGTTCTCAAACATTTCCGTCCGCGACCACCCAAAATAATCATATTTGAACCCCACCCTGACAAGCACTTGGAATGTCGGAGTTGAGGCGTTACATTTAGTTTGACTAAATATTGAGAAAATAGTCGTAGATGTAGACAGTTTAGCATGTTTGATCATAAAAGTCCTTAAATCATAACTTTAGAAATGTGCAGATACCCGGTACATTTATACTGTATGTTGTTTTGTTTACTGTTGAGTGAGAAAACAATGTTGCACATTAAGCTAATCATCCCCAAACTCATTTGGAGACCCCCTGGGGGTCCCGACCCACATGTCCCGATAGAGATGGAATCGTAAATCTTGTTTTGGGGTGATTGTTCGGCACAACTGCCAATCAAAGTGACTTGCCAATCACAGCGCGTCTTTTCCGGGACTTGTCAGAATCTAGTTGTATAACAATATAACGCGCCGTTGACAGCTGAGGGGAAACAGCTGTTCTGAGTTCACCGAGCTAGTACAGGTAAAGATCCTTCATTTAGGACTGGGGTCTTCAACATTGTTCAGGCCGAGGACCCCTTAGCTGAGAGAGAGATGAAGCAGCGACCCCCAATATTGTATACAATTGTGTTGCTTTTACATAGATTTCATAGATAGCTTCATAGACTTCACATGATCAGTGCTGTGTAAATTGATGTTTATTTGTTTACAGTCACATTATCTTTTCTAATAATATGTTGTATTCATGTTAATGTTTCCGACATTTAACCAACCATCAACACATTTAAACCCTAGTCCATACTTAGTAAACATGACCTGATTTGGCTCTGTACTTGGTCTGCTCTTTTTTGCCTCTACACCGAGCCACTTTGCCGAAAATAGCTGATCTACAAGCTCGCAGTGTGATCCATTGTGAGCTTGTAGATCAGCTATTTTCAATGATTGTTCCCCCCAGAATAGAGATGCTAGTGTTCAAATGGTTAATAAGGCTTTGGCGGCTCAAAACTGGTGTAGGCTAAAGAATGACGCAGAAGGAGATCGGTACTCAAATGGTCTCCTAAGTGGGTGTAGTTGCATCTCCCCGTAAGGTCTGAGGAAGAGCCTGGTGGTCTCGAAACATTACCGGCCTAAAATAAATTGGCAAACGGGAGCACACTGGAGTGCATATTTGGTTTATTTTGATTACAAGCACACCAAGCTTAGTAGGTGTGGGATGGGCGTGTCTTCTGCCCCTTTCTCTGCCTCGATGATGATGATGACGTTGATGACAACGAAGGCTCTTCGTGCATGGCGGCCATGTTGAGCGTGTGGAGCGGCCATGTTGTCTGTACTCTTTAGGTGGGAGGTGTGGAGTGGCCATGTTGTCTGTACTCTTTAGGTGGAGGTGTGGAGCGGCCATGTTGTCTGTACTCTTTAGGTGGAGGTGTGGAGCGGCCATGTTGTCTGTACTCTTTAGGTGGGAGGTGTGGAGCGGCCAAGTTGTCTGTACTCTGGCAGGTGATGAAGGATCCATCCTGCTGGAGCCAACAGAGCTACTGCAAACACACACATTATGAACACACTCTGCTGTGAGAGATAGACAGGCAGACAGGCAGGCAGGCAGGCAGGCAGGCAGGCAGGCAGGCAGGCAGGCAGGCAGGCAGGCAGGCAGGCAGGCAGGCAGGCAGGCATGCATGCATGTAGGCAGGCATGTAGGCAGGCAGGCAGGCAGACAGACAGACAGACAGACAGACAGACAGACAGACAGACAGACAGACAGACAGACAGACAGACAGACAGACAGACAGACAGACAGACATTTTAAAAAAAAATCATTATTGTTGTCAGTAGTAAATAAATAATCATTATAAGAAAGTATCTGTAATATAATAATAATAATAAGGGTAATAATAATAATGGTAATAATAATAATAATAATAATAATAATAATAATAAGTGTAATAATAATAATAATAATAATAGTAATAATAATCATAATAATAACAATAATAATAAGGGTAATAATAATAATAATAATAATAATAATAATAATAATAATAATAATAATAATAATAGTAATAATAATACATTATTATTATTTTAATAATGGTTCTTATTTGCTTTCATTAGTGTGTTTTTTCCTTACTGGTTTTACATTTATTCTGTCTTGTATGTTGTCTTCTTGTATGAGCTTCATTATTCTACTTTGCAGAATTCATAGCGCATCCAGTGGTGGACAAGTACTCAACACCAGTACTTGAGTCAAAGTATAGATACTCCTGGTCAAATATTACTCCACTGCAAGTGAAAGTTGCTCTGTCAAATTTGTACTGGAGTTAAAGTCACTTGCTTTTAAAAATAGTATTGAAAATTACATAATTAGAAAAATACTTGAACCGTTGGTTTGTTCATAAAACATTTAAATCAAATGTCAAAAAAATGTAAACAAATCAATATAAATTCCACAAATCTCTGTATGTCTGTCTTTAGTTTGTTATTATTGTTTTAAGAACATTGGGGCAAATGAAAGTAATGTTCAGTAAAAGCCAATGTTTTTTGTTTTTTTTTCATGCTGCTACAGAGGCTGAGAAATAATCCTTATCTTTTTGTAAAGGTTGACAATTCTGTATACTGCAGTTTTTCAGAGTATAAATGGACACTCACCCCTGGTCCGATGTGGTTCTTGGGAGGTTTGCTGCTGATGCTGGAGCTGCTGTGTTGTACAATCCACCTGGATGAGCTCATCAGAGCCTTGAGGTGTGACCTGCTCAACATGCTGGGACTGTAGATGCTCTCTGCTCAGTACAGGCAACACTTGTCTCACTGCATGTGAAGCTCTCTGTCTCTGCTCAGTACAGGCAACACGCATCTCCACAGCACTCGTTCCCAAACAATGGGGCGGGACCCATTTTTATGGGCCGGGAGTAAAAATCCCTTCTGTAAATTTCCTATAAGCCTATATATTTGTGGGATCGCTAAAGCGATCACACTACTGTTATCTTCACTATTTGTGTGACAGTTTTTTGGCCCCTTACTAGTACTTCATACTTTTAGCTACAAACTACAAACTTGAATTTTTGAAATAATTTGTACTTTTAGAGATATTTCACTTTTTACTGCTAAAAAAATCCCATTAATTTCAATGGGGAAATCCTATTTAGCTACAGTGGAGCCTAGCAACTGCTTATTAGACCCTAGCAACACCATCTTAGACCATAGCAACCACCTATCATACCCTAGCAACCACCGATTAGACCCTAGCAACCACCGTTCTACCCTAGCAACCACCTGTTTTACCATAGTAACCGCATATTAGACTATATAGACTGCAAATTAGACCTTAGCAACCACCTATTGGACCCTAGCAACCGCTTATTAGACCCTAGCAACCACCTGTTTTACCTTAGCAACCACCTGTTTTACCCTAGCAACCACAGTTTTACCCTAGAAAACTACATTTTACACTATTCAGCACCGACAAACCTTTCGAACCTTTCGAACCTTTCGAACCTTTCGAACCTTTCGAACCTTTCAAACCTTTCAAACCTTTCAAACCTTTAGAACCTTTAGAACCTTTAGAACCTTTAGAACCTTTCAAACCTTTCAGACCTTTCAAACCTTTCAAACCTTTCAAACCTTTCAAAACTTTCAAAACTTTCAAAACTTTCAAAACTTTCAAAACTTTCAAACCTTTAGAACCTTTTTCAAACCTTTCAAACCTTTCAGACCTTTCAAACCTTTCAAACCTTTCAAACCTTTCAAACCTTTAGAACCTTTGGAACCTCTTAAACCTTTAGAACCTTTCAAACCTTTAGAACCTTTCAAACCTTTAGAACCTTTAGAACCTTTAGAAACTTTAGAACCTTTAGAACCTTTAGAACCTTTAGAACCTTTAGAACCGTTCAAACCTTTCAAACCTTTAGAACCTTTAGAACCTTTCAAACCTTTCAAACTTTTAGAACTTTAAACCTTTCAAACCTTTAACACTACTAACAATATCAATACTCAATACCATCAACATTCTTAGCGATCCCACAATGTTTCTTCAGGAACAGTACTTTCTAGTTTTGTATTATTATTTCAGAATTATTATATACATATAGTTATATATATATATATATATATATATATATATATATATATATATATATATATATATATATATATATATATATATATATGTACAGTACTTTGTCATTTGTACTTTTGAATACTTGAGTATTCACTTGAGTATATCCTCAATACCATCAACATTCTTAGCGATCCCACAATGTTTCTTCAGGAACAGTACTTTCTAGTTTTGTATTATTATTTCAGAAGGAAAAAATAATTATTATGAAAACTATATACATATAGTTATATATAGTTATATATATATATATATATATATATATATATATATATATATATATATATATATATATATATATATATATATATATATATATATATATATATATATATATATATATATATGTACAGTACTTTGTCATTTGTACTTTTGAATACTTGAGTATTCACTTGAGTATATCCTTTGTCCAGCAGTGGTGGTGATAAGGCACACAGCGTTCAAAGCAGAAGCCAGGCCAGACATGCACCTGGACTAGTGTCTGCAGTGTCAACAATAGAAGCCTGATTGGATTTACTTTCTACTGTAGATGAAAGCTGACACTACACAGTCTGAATGATGCTCTGTTGATAACCATGGAAACTGTCCTTAGAAGCAGCGATATACATTGGAGATTTGAAAGTAGCACATGTACAAGGGGCAACTAGATTTTTTGGGGGGAATATTTTTTAAACATTTCAACAACAAAATATTTTCAGATGGGGGTCTGCAGCCAAATACATCATGTTTTGTAGTATTTTTTATTGAATTGTATTGCATTGTATGTATTATATGTATTAATGATGCATTGAGTACAAAGGACCACAAGCCCCTGGGCTTTTTTGTGTTCTCTTTTAGCATAAACTTGATAGGCATGTTAAAGGATCTACACCATGAATTTAAAAAATAACAATAATATTTAATATGATATTGTTTATGTCCCTCAAACGTTTTTCTAAAGGTTTGAGCCTAAATCAAGCCTCAGATATACTCATTCCAACTAACTCTCTCTGGCTTATAAAGCACTTTCACCTGCAATACCACATTGTCCTGTTTGGCACGAGGCGCTATTGAGCCAGTTTGTATGCATGTTATCTCCTGGTTCTGTGTGGAAAAAAAAATAAAATAATGTATTCTTACTGAAAAAAAAAGATTATTATTATATATTTTTTTGGTTGGAACTGAAAAACGGGAGGTATTGTACCCTGACGTGACGTCATGTCAGGGTGCAAATCAGTTTGGCCTGTTTTGAGACCAATTTACAGAAAACCCCAGATTTGCTGTGAAAGCCTGAGTGTTCAAACTGGGGTATTTTTGGGGGATAGAGGAGAGGTAGGGGAGACCAAAAACACACAAAAAAGAAGAAAAAGATAAAATTCATGGTGTAGTCCCTTTAATAAAGTATTCAATCAATCAAAAACGTTTGAGACAACACACTGCTGGTCTGCCGTGGTATAATTCAGCGATTCTCACGCTTTTTAATTTCAAGGACCCCCAGTTTGATATCATTTTAATCTCTGGGACCTCAATCTAGACAATGTAAAGTCATCAGTGTTCATTTAACTCTAATAGTGTTAAAAGTTGTGCACTACAGACCCGTAAGGGTCCATTTGTGTGTGTGTGTGTGTGTGTGCACGCGCGCGTACACACACACACAAACACACATGCGCGCGCACACACGCACACGCACACACACACACACACACACACACACACACACACACACACACACACACACACACACACACACTATTCCTGACAGCAAGTGCGCTGTGCCTATTATCACAAGTAAGACGCGCGAACGCTGGAAGCGAACTCAGCTCGAAAATAACAATAAGAAGAATCGAAAGGAATGAGCAATTGTAGAGAAGTGGGGTGGTACAGTGAAATTAGTGAGAACAGGGCCGCCAGAAGAGTTTGTGAAATGTGTTTGGTTTAGGCATGTTGCAGGCTGTTGTGCATTTTAATCAGAGCATCATCTACATTCCTGGTGGTGCACTCTGGCGCACTCTGGCGGCTGCTTACAGGCAGTGCACAGACGTGAGTCACATGGGGGCGCGAGCCAATGAGAGCGTGAGTCACATGGGGGCGCGGCTGCACACAGAGACACACACGGACAGAGACACACACACACACACACAACCCGAGCACAGTTGCATAGTAAGCTCCACTTGGGCGCCTCCTTCCGCGTTCACAATGATTTTTGTTAGCTAGTTTTTCTAATTTGTGCATTTTGCATGTATTCCTCCTTGAATAGGCTCTATGCACAGCAGCCATATTGGAAGGAAATTGGGCCTATTCCTTACTTCTTCACAGGTGTTACTAATGATACTAATGAAGGCTCTGTAACAGAGCCTCTGTTCCATTTAGTGTAGCACA
Organism: Gymnoscopelus braueri; assembly: GCF_963280865.1. Taxonomy (NCBI): domain Eukaryota; kingdom Metazoa; phylum Chordata; class Actinopteri; order Myctophiformes; family Myctophidae; genus Gymnoscopelus; species Gymnoscopelus braueri. Next base: position 963,978 of record NC_137616.1, on the reverse strand, counting down.
ATGGTTCTCAAACTTTTTAATTTCAACCTTGAAATTAAAAGGTTTGAGAACCATTGTGCCAAATGGCACTCTTACGGATCCGTAAGAGGCCATTTGGAACCCCCTCAAGGAACCATGAGGATCCCTGGAGCACACTTTGAGACCCACTGGTGTAGCAGAGTGTTTCCAGTGAGCCAACATGCACAATATCAGCACCCTGACTCTGTTTGACCAGAATGGAACAGAGCCTTCATGTATCATTATTGGTAACACATGTGATGTGAATGAATAAAGAAGCCCACTTTATTTCCAATATGGCTGCTGTGCACAGAGCCTATTGAATTGAAAGAGGGTCTGATGAATTGAGTATACGTGAGGACCCCTATTGAATCAAGCCGAAAGGCTTCTTTGGGCTTTTCATCCTTTTTAGTTGACCTTGACCGTGTACTTCCATGTGCTTTTTCTCTCTGCAAACTTCTAAATAAAGTATTCCATCAATTTAAAAAAAGGTCGTAAGGGTGTAGTTCTCCATTTGGTCACCAGATGGCACCACCGTTACAGCGTTATGGAGGAACGTGGGGTGACGTCACCCGGGCCAGCTGCGGTTCAACAACAAGTCATATGACCAAACAGGAAGTGTTCCAGACGTGTGTTGTTTTCATCTGGTGACAAAACAACTGGAATGAAATGAAGAGGAAAAGCTCAACATCTGAAGGCAGGTCAGTGAAGAGACTCTATTTATGTCATGAATACTTGTTATTTAACACCGTTTATTTAGAGGTTGATTATAGCTTGTTAGTTGGTAGCTCCATAAAGAACCTCTCACTCCGCTATACAGCTCCGAGATGAGGTTCTATGTCGTTACCTTCCAGAATCGGGTGAACGTCCTCCAAGGCTCCGCTGTTTACCCTTTTGTATATGTTGTATCCCAAAACTAATGGTAGATTCCAAGCCGCACGGATGTTTAAAGTTTGGTTCGGCGCATACAATTTTAGGAACGGAGCGAAACTACCCGTTTAAATCGCTTATTTAGTCAGCCTGTGGCCATGTTTCCCATTCAACCCGGAAAACCCCCCTACGTCCGCTGCCAGTACTGCTCCCGGTTTGGCTACAATGGGAAACATGGCCACAGGCTGACTGAATAAGCGATTTAAACGGGTAGTTTCGCTCCGTTCCTAAAATTTTAAGCGCCGAACCAAACTTTAAACATCCGTGCGGCTTGGAATCTACCATTAGTTTTGGGATACAACATATACAAAAGGGTAAACAGCGGAGCCTTGGCGGACGTTCACCCGATTCTGGAAGGTAACGACATAGAACCTCATCTCGGAGCTGTATAGCGGAGTGAGAGGTTCTTTATGGAGCTAGTTAGTTGGCTAAAGAATGTGAGCATCGTATGAAAACAAACAACACGCATTGTTTACATCAGACGCCATTAACGGACGAATATCCAAAATACTTAAAGCACATAATAGAAGTACTGGTTGTTTGTGTTTGATGCAGAGTATCTGAAGTGACAGAAATAAGACTGAGAAATAAGAAAGTGTGAAATACAGTGTTGCCAGATTCTGCAAAAGAAATAAGCAACCAGGTTTACGAAAACTATCCCAAAGGAAGTCATGTTCTTTTTTTAAATAATAGATCTACAAGCTCACAACGGGATGTATGGTATAAATGGACACAACATCTTCTATCTGGGTCCCTGCCTTTAGATTGGAATGTGCTTACAATTACATATTAATCTGGGGGTCCTTGATTGATTGATTGATTGATTGATTGAATACTTTATTAGCAGTTTTCAACAACGAAAAAAGCACAGGAAGGTACAGTTCAATACAAGGTCTGCTAAAAGGATTTTAAACCCAAGAAAACCTATGCTTGTTTCCATTGGGGTCCTTTGTGCTTAATTCATCGAAACATTTAATGACAGACAAATATACAATACAATGCAAAACATCATATAAACAGTTAGAAATAAAAAAGAACAATATGTACAGTAAACAGTTCGGGGGGGCGGGGGGGCATAGTCATTTTTTTACAGGGGCCAGTTGAGCTGCAGTTTTTGCAGGTGGCTGCAGTTTCGCCACCTGTAGTTGCTCTTTTGGAGCGGTTTTGAAGGAGAGTAGGGATTTACACTCCTTTACTCCACATAATTGTGGCATAGCAGGAGAACGAATTTAACCCCTTGTTTGAGCCAAATCTGGGTTGAACGTGATTAGTGGAGCTCCCTTGGTGTTGTGATTGTAGATGGTACTGACGTTTTGAAGTAGTTTGACAGGCACATGGGTGTCTTTGTGGTGTAGTGTATCTTGTAGACCAGTTTGTTTTGGGATGTCTGGAGCCTTGTTAAGGCCTTTGTGGTGCAATTGTACCATGAGATGCATGCATAGTCGAAGTGACTTTGGATGAGTGCTCCTGTTAGTCCTCAATGTATTCTTACTGACCAGTGAGGAGATCCTGTACAAACATCTTGTGCTTTGGTTGACTTTTTCCATTACTTTAGTTGCCATTTTATCACTGGAAAGATTTGCCTCTAAAATGGAACCCAGGTAGGTAATTTCATTGACATGAAAATGTTTAACAACCACTGGTTTAAACAACATTAGGAAACAAGCCCAAATAGTCAACTAGACTTTAGAAACAAGCCACAAATAATAGTCAACTACACTTAAGAAACAAGCCCAAAAAAACACAACCCGCAACTACCAACATTTACAAGCAACTTTACAGAAAAACAAGCCCAAAGTCAACTTTACAGAAAACCAAGCCCAAAGTCGCTTATAACAAGCGGGCATGGCAACACTGGTAAAGACATTACAAAACAGCCATAAAATCAAAGATGGTGGCATGGTGCATTTCACCATTCGCTCAATGCTGACACCTGCTGGCCGGGTGGCGTTATTACGACAACATTGTCCTTTTTATTATTATTTTCAAAACATTTTAAAATAGTGAAAATAGCCGATCTATAAGCTCACAACCGATGTGTTGTGAGCTTATAAATCTGCTATTTTCACTACTTTTGTGTGACGCTCTTTTATGATTAAGTAGGGCATAGGGATGTTAACTATTAATCTATCATCGATTAATTGCCATTAAGAATTTGCTGGATTCAATGTATTGTTTTTTTTTGGGGGGTGGCGGGGCTAGTGAAAGGTACAGGTGTGGTGTGTGTGATATCAAATGTGAGCTTACCTTAATCACAGTAATCCTTAATCATATTCCATCATATACAATGGCTTTTGGAGAGAAATAAGACAGACTCCATAGAGCACTCTAGAGGGGAGGTCTGTGTCCAGCTGATGCTCGTTAATGTTATATACATCAGTGCTATTTTTCAATTCAGGTTTCAACCTTTTAAGACCGGGAACGCATCCGTGTGTCATTTTTGTATTTCTTTGGCTATTCAAAAATAGCAGATATACAAGCTCATAGCGCTGCACCGAGTGCCGAGCTATGAGCTTGTAGATCTGCTATTTTTGAAATATTTTATATATATATATATGTGTGTGTGTGTGTGTGTGTGTGTTTTAAAGCGAACATTTTTAACTCCGATCTAGATCAAGATTTTTCAAAAATAGATATACAAGCTCATAGCGCGGCACTCGATGCTGCGCTATGAGCTTGTATATCTGCTATTTTCTGAATAGCCAAAGAAATCTAAAGTGACACAGATGCGTTCCCGGATTTAATGGGTCAAAGGACAACTTTGGCTTTAGGCTACATATGTATTTTTTTACACAATAAAAAAGGTCCCGTGGTCTTTGATGGCCAGGTGTGAGTTATTGGGGGCTAGAAGAGCTACTGTAAATAATAATAAAGAAATCGCCAGGTTATTGTGTAAAAAAATACATATTTAGCCACCTGCCCGAATCAAATGCCCCCGCCCACCACAATTGCTAAAACTATAGAAAGCAGTAAATGAAAAAAACGTAGTACTCATCTTTTATTTACTTTAATTAGAAGCTAAAACATAAACCTTGGTTGTAAAAAACTAAGTTGTCCTTTAAAGGGATATTTCACTTTAAAAAAAAACATTTAAGTCATCTTATCGTCTACTCAGGCTTTTGTGAGCCCCCGAGACAGTTTTTAAGTTGCTTGATTCAGTATTTAGATATTTGATATTCATTTTATCAGACATGCCCCCTTCCTATACAAACCCATTATAACTTCAAACTCTATTTTAACCATGTTAGATTCATCAAAAACACCCGTCCTCCTTGGTTCTGGTGACTCATCCTGCCCTCCTAATACGGGGGGGGAGGGGGGGGGCGTGTTTTTTCGATTACTTTTTTCATTTTTTTTTAAAAATTGTTTGTATTTAATTTTTTCATTTTCCAAAAACAAATATTAAAAATAAATCAAAAAAGTTATTGAAAAAACGCCTCCTCACGTATTAGAAGGACAATATCAGTCACCAGAACCAAGGACGGGTGTTTCCGATGAATCTATCATGGTTAAAATGGAGTTTGAAGTTACAATGTGTTTGTATAGGAAGGGGGCGTGTCTGATAAAATGAATATCAAATATCTAAACACTGAATCAAGCAACTTAAAAACTGTCTGGGTTTCTCCCAAAAGCGTGAGTAGACGATAAAATGAAGTGAAATATTCCTTTTATGTTGTCACTTTCTTGCCACCCACTATTTTGTTTTCACTAAATGACGCCCCTGCCCTGGAATGGCTTGACATGAGATCGGTTCTTGTCCTTGCAGGTGTTAGAATGGAGAATGATGAACTTCCGTCAGAGGATGGGCTGGATGGGGGTGTGTGTGTACCTGCTGTGCAGCATAGCGGCCGTCTACTACGTCTTTGAGATCCAGCGCTTCAGCCTGGAGCATGTAGTAGAGAGCGTGGAGCCGCCGCAGCATCATCAGCCTCCTCCGCCGCTAGGGGGCGCTGTAGCCTCTCCTCCTGTTCCACCGCCTCCATCGTACTCTCTCTCCTGGAGCCAGAGTGCGAAGAACCGCCTGCTGCTGCTGCCCGTGTGGGCCTGGGCGGCCATCTTCCTCCTGCCATACCTCCAGGTACCATTTATATCTTCTTGGCCAGTGGTGGAAAAAAGTACTCGCATGTTTTACTTAAGTCAAAAGTATCAATACTGCAATGTAGAAGTACTCTGTTACAAGTAAAAGTCTGGAATTCAAAATTTGCTTGAGTAAAAGTACAAAAGTATTGCTATCAAAGTGTGCTTAAAGTACCAAAAGTAAAAGTACTAAAATGTTTGAAAATAGCCGATCTATATGCTCTATATCTATATGTTGTGAGCTTGTAGATCGGCTATTTTCAATTTGGGCTGAAGTGGTTAATGTATGTTAATGTAATAATTTATATCTGCAAAGTAACTAGTAACTAAAGTTTTCAAATAATTGTAGTGGAGTAAAAGTACAATATTTGCCACTGTCTGAGATGTAGTGGAGTAGTAAAAAAGTAGTAAAAGTACTGAAAATTGGAAATACTCCAGTAAGTAAAAATACTTCAAAATTGTACTTAAGTACTGTACTTGAGTAAATGTACTTTACACCACTGCTTCTTGGCCATTGTTCTATTCATTACTTTTCCCATTAACCCATTGAGATCTGAGGCCGATGCTACAAATGCCTTCTACACCAGTGGTTCTCAAACGTGTTTGTGCCATGGACCCCCAAAAAGATTATGTATTTGGCCGTGGACCCCCATCTGAAAATGTTTGTGCCAGAATAAATACTATATTATTAATATATTTATTATCATTAGAAATTGGCAAAATTTTAGTTTTTACAATTGTTTGTAAATGTTACTTTGTAGATTTTGATTATTATTACAAAACATACATTTTAAAGGAATAGTTAACAAAAAAAAATATTTTTTTCTATCGATTCACCCCATGGAGACTTGAATTAATGTTTTGTTTTTTGTTTTTGTCGCATTCCTAAGCCAATAATTTGATGACCAGCGGACCGGTAGGCAGCGGTTTCGGTAAGAGACACAAAGGAGACTATTTGTGTCTCCTACCGGAACCGCTGCTGGTCATCAAATGATTGGCTTAGGAATGCGACAAAAACATCCATAAATTCAAGTCTCCATGGGTTGACTAATCGATAGGAAAAAAAAAGTTATTTTGGGGTGAACTATCCCTTTTAGCAATTAAGCTCACGTTGCACGTTGTGAGCTTGTAGATCTACTATTACGTATTTAAACTTATTATTTTACCCATTATCAAATTATTTTTGGCAGGTGTTTCTATTCCTGTACTCGTGCACGCGGGCCGACCCAAAGACCCTGGGTTACTGCATCCTGCCTGTCTGTCTGGCGGTCCTCTGCAACAGACACACCTCCTTCACCAAGGCATCCAATCAGATCAGCCAACTGCAGTTGATTGACACCTGAATTGAGTTGAGGAACGGGAGCGGTTGGTTCATCGTATTGCTCGTGTCCCAGGTGGTAGGAGTTAACACCAGAGACAAGGCCTTATATATTTTTTTTTGACGACGTCGATATCGGCAATAGGTGACAATGTTCAAACATTTTCAGAAACGTTGAAACTTGTGAGTGACGTGTTCTGAGCTTTTTTCGGCAATTTTTGACAAGATATCAGTCAAACAACTTTGGTAATCTGTGATCAAGGTCTCTCCCAAATTGGAATCGGCAGCAGACCCAAACCCATCAGGCCGTCCTCAGTAACAGACACACCTCCTTTGCCAACACTTTTGGTTGAGGGCAGGAGCACTTGGTCTTTGTATCCCCTTGACCGAGGCGGGAGGAGTTCAGACAATAGACTAGGCCCAAGACAAATAGGAAAGCAAGACCCGTCATCTCCGGTTTACCTCCCGTATCTGTGTGACGTAAGTGGCCGCTTCTTCAGTAGACCAGAGAGTGAACACGGCTTCTGACCCATTCTTTCACTGAACTAAATATTGGACTCATTCTTCAGAAGCCTCATCATCTTCCGAACATTCTGCCACCAAAATGGCTTTTGTCATCGACCTTTCTCTGTCCCAGCAACACACTCTCGCGAGATCTAGCACCGGTAATCATAGGACGTTCGTGAGATCTGCCGTCAGACAGTGCCCACTTAGGAGACCATTTGTGTACCATATTTGCACCTAGTGGCGAAGCACGGGATGGCGTGTCTTCCTAAAATAGTTGATCATCTCTTGATTTAGTAGGGGACAGGAGCGCTTGCTCTTGTATCCTATCCTAGACACTACACTAGGCTGTATTGAGGTTGAATGTATTGTGAGGTTTACACTGAAGATAGTCTGGTGTAGCCAGACAACTATTCCACAATATGCCAATGCTATATAGAGTCTGGAACTACACCTCCCCTCCCGAAAGCCGAGAAAAGAAGCTGTCATGTGTTCGTCATTTCTTTTCAGGAAAATATATTAAAAAATATATTTACATTTTATTTTGGAATTTCTATTTCTGATAAGCAGCAAGCTATGTGTTATTTTGATAAATAGGACAAATTTGTGCGTCTGTGAAGACGAAATGGAAGCGGGAAGGGGGTGTCACATCCGCTTTATCCCCAGATCATTTTCAGAGCTTCCGTTGCTCCCGACTGTATGACGGACGCATTCGAACATTGTGGGAGGCAACAGTCTGGCTCGCGAGACTACACTGAAGATAAATGTCACACAGGAAAGAGAATAGTTCAGAGACCCCTTCGATTCCTATCTACAGTATCAAACTATACGTGAAGACAAAGTCAAAACACATTTTTAAACATTGTTTTGCAAAGGTATTAGAATTACAATACAGACATACCTCATTTACATAATGATACTATGACACTCAGATCATTGTGTTTTGTTTGATCATACTTGGGGGTGTCTCGAGGTCTTGACTGGTGTCCAGCTGTGGCAAATTCGATTGATTAGATCGGTGGTTCTCAAAAGTGGGGACCCCTCAGTGTTCCTTGAAGGGGTTCCAATTGGACCCCTACAGGTCTTTAACACTGACAGTGTACAAATGGAACCAAATGGACCCTTACAGGTCTGTAACTCTGAGAGTGTAGAAATTGAACCAAATGAACCCTTACAGGTCTGTAACTCTGAGAGTGTACAAATGGAACCAAATGAACCCTTACAGGTCTGTAACTCTTGAGAGTGTACAAGTGTACAAATGGAACCATTGGTTCCATTTGTAAACCTGTCTACATACCTTTCACCAGTTAACCATGTACTCTGTGGTGAAGCAGTGAAAGATGCTCTAGCAGTTCTAGAAGTATACTTACTCCCATCTGCTGAAATCACCTGCTGTGTTCTTCTATTATTATTTTATTTTCTGCTTTGTTCAGTTGGGAGTGTCAGAGGGGAAAACCATGGACAGAGAGGGAACACCTCATTCGGATGCTATCAATGCATTGAATGGGACATTATCACGTTTTATCAGACCATTGAATGGGCCAAGTAGGCGACGTGTTATCAGGACATACTGACCTACCGACGGAGATGACTTATATAAGTTAAGTTTCGGTTTCGGTTTTGTACCATGACGGAGGCACGCAGTCTCGAGCGAACTGGAGCCACGTGAAGCACCACCGAGCGAGCTAAAGCGAGCGAGTTGACGTGCCGAACGTTGCGACGTTCGCTTGAGCCTACTCAGCCCTGTCCGAGTTATGTACCGATAGGCACAGAATCGTAAATCATGTTGTGGGGACTGCTCTGCCTCCGAATAGGTCAGTAGCTCCTGATTACGGCCAATTAATGGTCTGATAAATAGCGGGATGGTCAGTATGTCGCCTGCTTCGCCCATTAAATGGTCTGATAAAACATGATAATGTCCCATTCAATGCATTGATAGCATTCGCAGCCGGTGGAGAGACAGAGAGATGCGATGCATGCCGCAGGGAGTCAGATTGCAGTGTTGATTTCGTCGACTAAAACTATGACACAAAATGTCCGTCGACTACCTTTTTCACTGACGAAAACTAAATAAAAACAAAATAAAACTAAGCTATGATGACTAAAACTAAGACTAAATATATTCTCATTTTCGTCAATAAATAAAAACTAGCTGAAAATGTTAGGGAGGGATGAGTGGAGAAGAGATCCAGTAGAACTAAGACCAGTCATTTTATGTTTGGTTGCGCTCTGTTGTTGCGCTCTGAAAATAGCAGATCGCTGCAACGCGCTGTGAGCTTGTAGATCGGCTATTTTCAGCATGCAACCAAGTGTAAAATCAGCCATTACGACGCCATCAAGGCACTGCCAAAATACATTTTAGTCGACTAAATCAACTGTAGATTTAGTCGACTATAATCTTAGGATATTTAGTAGACTAAAACTAGACAAAAACTAAAACATTTCAGATGATTAAAATTTGACTATGACTAAAACAAATCAAAATTGGCTGTCAAAATCAACACTGCTTAGTGGTTATGTCACCGGACACCTCAAATCATCTGCCTAAAGCCTAATTTATGCCCCGTCGCGCGCTGAGAACTGCCGGAGAATACCAGGCCTACCAGCTCATAAGATCTGCTATTCTCCGACCCCCGTGGTGAAGAGTCGCTGACTGCTCACAGACTTGGAGCACACAGCTGACATTTTAGATTTTTGTTCAGATCTTCGGCCCGTCCAGATTGGAACTAGATTGGTCTTATGGAGTCTGAACAGCTACAAAGACACGTGGAAGCCGATTTTTTGTGAAACAGATTTCAGCCACATCCCTTGGTGGTTTGAAATGAGATCCATTTCTTGATTCCTGAACTCGGACACTGAGGCTAGATTTTTTCTTGGTCGTACACTGTCTGTTTCTTGCAGAAAATAGCTGATCTTCAAGGTTTGTGAGCTGGTAGATCTGTTATTTTTGGCAATTTCTGAATACACAAATCTGATTTGATGACTTGCAAAAGACAGCCAGTCCTAAATATCTGATTTAATAACAGTGTGGAAAGTTGGTCTTAAACATCAGATTTAATAACAGTGTGGACAGTCAGTCTTAAAGATCAGATTTTCTTAAAAGATATTTCTTTTGGCCTTTTCTGCCTTTATTGATAGAGTAGACTGACAGAAAATGGGGAGAGAGATATTTAATAACGGTGTGGACAGTTTTGAAGGTTTGAAGACCTTCCAAAGTTACTACATATGCCGGGATCATTACATTCAAGGATGTTTATACATCTTGGGACATTTCGAAACTATATTTTGCCATATAAGACGCCACCAGTGTTTTCTTTAATGGGTGTGAATGTATTCATGGAACTGAAGCTGACAACAATACTGCAAAATGTCTGGATCCTTTCCTGTGTTCGGTATTTAATTAACTACTGGTACAATTGATTGTTATTTGTTGTTTTATTGAGGAATGGAAACTGAACCAACAGCTGGTGCCTTTGAACCATATATATAGGAAGACATGTTTTCACATTACAGTAACGTATCGTTGCTGTCAGGTGGAACGCTTGTATCTACGAGCTGACGAGGCGTCCGGCAAAGTCATTTGCAAAGAAAACAAAACAACAAAAATAATACGGAGATACTAGGTTTCTGCTCGACAGTGACAATATTGTATGTTAAGGTTGAAGTTATGGGATTTATTTTGAATGGCGATGTTTAACCCTACATCCCAAAATGTATGTTGTTTTCGTTTGGTAATTTTTTCCCCCTGATAAATGTTAACTAATAATGAGACTGACATTACTTTCTAGAACATTCCTGATTTATAAGTAGTAAATAAATAAATAAGACCTGCCACTTTACCTTCAAGTAAAAAAAAAACTGGTGTCTAAAGGTGTCAAATGAAAGAATATGGATCTAAATGATGTTGGGTTTTTTTCCCATCTTTTTTCTAGTGGTCAATGTGTTTGTTTTGTGTAAAATGAAATGATTTAAAAGATAGAAAAGCCATTGCTACGTCACTCCAGTTTGACCTGGTCTGGGTTTTCTGATTTGAACATCAACAATCACCTGAATCAGTGGTTTTCTAAACTTTTTTTATTTTATTTTTTTGCAACTACCTGTAAGGGTCCATTTAGAAACCCCTTCCAGGAACCCTGAGCCTGAGGGTCCCTACACCCCAGTTTGAGAACCACTGACCTCACTAGTCATGTTCAGATCTATAATAGAAGACATTTAAATCTCATTACAACTTTGTAACTGACAAGAGATAGACAAACAACTCTAATTATGTAGGTTAATCTTAATTGATAATCTTAAACCTTATGTTTTTTTACATGGATTTCTCTGAGCTTTTTGTACTGGTTTCCCATTAAAGGTAGTGTAAGTGATGTTTTTTGTTTGCTTAAAATAAAAAAACGTTTTTTAAAAAGTTAAAGCTATATCGTGATTAGTAACCATTTCTATAGAGTGTTTGTTCAGTAACACATTTCACCCATTCAGGAGAGAACCCCACAAAGATAATGTAATAGCTCGTGTTCCAGTTGCAATTTTGTCTGCCTGTTTATTTGATTAATCACTTCCTATTTCACTTGTTTAACCTGTACGGGTTCTCTCTCCTGATTAGATGAAATTGTTATCCCGACCTGAAAATACATTTTGTGGTTACTAAAGAGCTGGAGAGACAGGGAGACCCCTGTTACTGAACAAACACTATGCTATGTGAATATAGAACAATGTAATATTATTTTAACAAAACAAAAGCAAAAAAATATACCACTTACAGCACCTTCAACTATTTGTGTGGTTTAATATGTTTAAAATATGTTTCTCAAAGTGGGGTCCAGGGATACCCATAGGTCCTTGAGGTGATAGGGGTCCCCAGCTAATTTGGTTAATATAGATTCAAAATCAGTTTAACCTCCGAAACCCTATACATTGGCTATTTGAAAATAGGCGATCTACAGGCTCACAACGCGTGGCTTTGTGACGCGTTGTGAGCTATAAACGAGACAAATCTTGTATGGGGGTCCCTGGCCACAACATATTTTCAGATGAGGGTCTTTGGCCAGTGGTGGAAAAAGTACTCAAATGTTTTACTTAAGTAAAAGTATCGATACTGCAATGTAGAAGTAAAAGTCTGGAATTAAAAATGTACTTGAGTATAAGTACAGAAGTATTGGTATCAAAATGTATTAACGTACCAAAAATAAAAGTACTAAAATGTTTGAAAATAGCAGATCTATGCGACGCGTTGTGGGCTTGAAGATCTGCTATTTTCAAATACATTTGAAAATAGAGTGGTTAATTCATGTTTTATAATATAATGATTTATATCTGCAAAGTAACTAGTAACTAAAGTTTTCAAATAAGTGTAGTGGAGTAAAAGTACAATATTTGCCTCTGAGATGTAGTGGAGTAAAAGTACTGTGAAAATACCAAAAGATTGTACTTAAGTACAGTACTTGAGTAAATGTACTGAGTTACTTTCCACCACTGTCTGCGGCCAAATACATAATTAATTGGGCTTGCCTGACACTATAAAAAGTTTGAGAAATGCTTTTCTAGATCAACCAGCTCTTTACCGAAATGTTGACTTTTCCGTTATTGGGAAAATGAACTGAAAGTTTTACTGCGTGTGATGTTTGTGTCTTCCCATCAGATGAATTATTATCATGTGATTGTTTGTGTCTAAAAAAGGGCTCAGCCTTATTTGAACTTTTCTACAGAATGGGTGTATTTATGTTGGTGCTTGTGATTTTCTTGCCTTTCTATATTCTGAATACACTGTGATTTTGAAGAATAATAATATAACGTGTTCCTGTGTTCTTCCTTTTATTGAAGACTGACAGTTGGGATGGAAAAGACATTGTTGCTGATTGATTGATTGATTGATGTACTTTATTTAGTGAGACATGATAAACAGTACATTGAAGTACAATTCACAATACAATGTCTACTAAACTGGATAACTCATAAAGCACTAAGCTTGTTTAAAAAGATCCCCACACACACAAATCATGATGACATATAAGAGACAGACAGATAAAGAGTCCCGCAAAAGTAGTGAAAATATAGCGGAAAATAGCAGATCTACAAGCTCACAATTCCTCACGATGAGCTTGTAGATCTGCTATATTCACTAATACATAATTAAAACATTAAAAAAAAAACTGACAGCAACAAAATGTTCATTCTGCTATAGTTAAAGGAGTAGTTCACCCAAAAAAATACTTTTTTTCTATCAACTACACACCCCATGAAGCCTTGAATTCATGGAGATTTTTTTGTTTTTTTTCGCATTCCTAAGCCAATAATTTGATGACCAGCGGAGTCTCAGGCACTGAGTCTCCTACTAACCGATGACCCGGTCATTTGTTATTGGCTTAGGACTGCGAGAAAAACAAAATAAATCTCCATGAATTCAAGGCTTCATGGGGTGTATAATATATTTTTTGGGTGAACTACTCCTTTAATGTCTTCATGTAAGACATTCATTCATTCGGTAACCAGAGGAGTGGACACCTAAACATTGTGGGCACCTCACTGTTAAATTGGCTATTTTCTTTACGAAATATAAAGTTAATCTTAAAGTTAGCTTAAACATTTGACAATTAAGGCCTAAAGTTTATAAAATTGCTCCACATTTCTACAAAACCTGTGATAGCCAGTCAATATGGGCATAAACAATAAGTTAGGTCTTATAATGATGTTAAAATGGTCACATTACCTAGACCATTTTCCAAATTCTTATTCTTTCACATTTTGGAAAAAAAGTCACATTTAACCCAAGTTAAAGAGGCGACTAGCCTAGTATTTAACTTGTTAAATGGTATTTTTTTTTTGTATTTAACATGTTAAATACTAGGCTTAAATGGTTAAATCTAAGGACATTTCCTCTATGATCTTAGTTTCTTAGTTTTGTAAGCACACAATACAGCTTTACCACTGGCGGATTGGATGCAAGTCTGCATGTTACGTTTGTGACCCACCACCCCTCAGGCCATTTTGATATCCACAAGTTTCCTAGGGCGTTGTGGGCGTCACTTCCTGTCGATTTCATTGGATTTCATTGGATCAAATCGACAGGAAATGCCCAGAACGCCATAGGAAACTTGTGGATAGGATGTTCCCCCAGAATATGGATGCTAGGGTCCAAGTGGTTAAGTGTGTTGATTTATAAAAGTAAAAGACTGACGGATATAAAAAGTAAACACTTTAATCAAACGTTATGTACATAGAGACGCACATTGAACAGTGTGTATGTATATAGTTTGTACATAGACCAATTATTTGTTCACAACCATGGTGTGACTGCACGCACAGGTGCCAGTTGCATGTAATCAAATCCCAACAGATCCCCATGGATTAAAGGAGTAGTTCACCCAAAAGAAATCTTATTTTCTATCAATTACACACCCCATGAAGCATTGAATTCATGTAGATTTTGGGGGTTTTGTCGCATTCCTAAGCCAATAATTTGATGACCGGGTGTATTTCCATTAGGAGACTCAAAGAGACTCCTTTGTGTCTCCTACCGGATACATAAACAAGAAGAAAAGTCTCCATGAATTCAATGCTTCATGGGGTGTGTAATTGATTGGGTGAACTACTCCTTTAAAAGTCCTCCTTAGTCGTCACGACTGATTTCAGTCATTTATTTATGAGGTTTAACGACCCCCCCCTCCCTCTGATTGCGGTTTGAGAACTTTGAGAACCACAATACAACATAATTCTCCATATTGCGTTAATAGTTTAGGAAACACGCTTCACAAATCACAGATTGGGACGGCGGAACAAAAAATGTCGTGAGATTTGTTTTCGCCCCGGATCTCCAAAACCTGATCTTTTGAGGTGCACTGGTTTCAGTGTATTCAGCATCCTGTGTGTAGGCTGGCTACCAAGGGACATGCTGGGGGGAAGTGAAGTCTGACTCATACTTCGAGTGACGGCGTCACGTAGAGAATAAGCAGACCTGTTATGAGCTTGTAGGTCTGCTTATTCTCAGTGCGTGATGGGCACGAATTAGCATTCACAAGTGTCCGCTGGGAGAGCAGTGCCGTGGTTCGGTTCTGAGCTGCGCATACTGACTGCTATGTACACCGGACAGTGTCAGTTGCAGCTGTTGGTTTTGGATCTTTTGGGTGGAGGTTCTGGAGGAGGAGCTGTGGCTTCATCTTCATCACTGTCATCCTCATCTGGAACACAAACAGTTAACTGTGTTATTTATTCCATCCCATAGTTCAGGCGGCTCCGAAACCTTTTCACCTACAGACACAAAACGTTACTATTGGCGATCTACAAAAATACATCACTTACAGGGCCCCTTCATCCATTTTCAACCATATCTTCTCATGATTGGTCCTCCTCACTAATGTTAATTAATATGTATTTAGCCGTGGACCCCCATCTGAACATATTTACGAGATTTGTGTTGTTAAAATGTTTCATTAATATTCAAATTTGATACATTTTATCTATAATATATATAAGATCTAAAAGCACACGTGTCTCCTGCGTCCCCTGGGAGCAGCTGAGTCACTGCACTAGAACAGTGGTTCTCAAACGTATTAGCCCGCAGACCCCCATTTGAAAAGATATGCCAGGGACCCCCATAACAGAAGATTTTTAAGGCTCTAGCAGTGATTATCAACCATTTTAATTTCAATGACCCCCATGAGTTTGACATGCATTTAGGCTACGGACCCCCATGTAATGTCATTTATATCTCTGGGACGACCCCAATTTATATTGTAAAATCAATGTTAATGTAACTCTGAGAGACAGTGTACAAATGGAACCGTCCATTTAGTTACTAACTATCCATCCTTTAGCTGGGAACCCCCTGGAACTCTCTCAAGGAACCCTGGGGGTCTCCGGACCCCACTTTGAGAACCAATGCACTACTAGAAGACATGTAAGCATGGTGTCTCACCCTCCTCATCCTCCTCCTCATGGAGTGTGTGAGTGTGTCCATGTTGTGTCTCAGCCTCCATCAGCCCAGTGAGTGCAGAGGAGACCTCTCCACTCAGCTCTTTAATGGCGCCCCTCACAGCCGTTAAACTCTGCTCTGTGGTGGCCACGTTAAAACTCTGCGTCACGCCGTCTCTGTGGGTCAGCACGCCTCGCACCGCGGCCGCCATGTTATTCCCTTATTTTACTGATTTATGTGGCTATTTATTTCGTTTTATTGTCGTTTAGTTATTTGGTTATTTATTTTTTAAATGTATTCTCTGTCTGTCGACGCGCCGCGAACTGACGCCATGTTGTTTGCCGAAGGTTTAGTTTACGACGGTGTCGTGGCGTCGAAAATAACAGATCTACAAGCTTACAAAGCGGACGTGCTTTGTGAGCTTGTAGATCTGCTATATTCGACTGTATGCAACGCTGTCGTCGTCATCACCAAGCGACCTAGCCATGGTTCACATGACGCTCGTCCGTCACAAGCGTCATGGCGCTACTTTTTCCTGTTTTTTGAAAATGTTACATTCACAACCAGTCCAGTACATCTACATAAACGTTCATTTTTCAAATATAAAGTGCTGACCCTACGGCCATGGATGTAACAAGTTAAAACGCCTGGATCTAGTACCCGTATCTTCCGTATTGTTCAATAAAAAGCATTTTAATCCGACCGGCGGGCATTTCCTATTTATTTTGTATTTTGTTAATAATGTATCAGAGTGAAATACACCTCCCAACCGATAGGGGCGAGTAGTTGAAAGCATTCGGAGAAAATGGCCACCGATCGGATTTAAAAGCTTTTTATTGAACAATACGGAAGATACGGGTACTTAGACCCGTGCGCTTTAACTTGGAACATCTGTAGCTTTTGGGTCAGCACTTTATATTTGAAATCTGAACGTTTATGTAGATGTACTGGTTTTAAATGTAACATTTTCAATTTTTGCAATGACTGTCATGATATGACTGTCATGTTTCAGGGCTACAAGCGACCACTGCGCTCGTCGGCAAAAAAAAAAAAAGTAAACACAAAATAACTTTACATTATATATTATGTATTTAATGATTTGTAGAGTGATTTATTTTGTTATACATTTATTTTTGTTAGTTTATTTATCAGGCGTACGCTTTTTTTTTGTCTTAAAACATAATAATCAATACGACTCTTATTTTGAAGGCCGGAACCGGAAACGGTATTGGTACGAGTTGACAGCAGATCCCGCTCAGAACGGAACCGTTGTGTTGTTGTTGTGTTGTCTCTCAGTTCATCCACAGCACACTGTGTGCAGCAGGGTTTATTATAGTCATTCTAGATCTGTATACAGTGTTGCTGTATAGTTGTTGTGATGTCGGACAAGGAGGCAGAAGAAGCCACAGTGTCTCTGGTGGAGGTGTTGGAGGAGGATGAGGAGCTGGAGGAGGAAGCTTCTGCTGTTTTAGGAGGATCAGACTACGACAGATGCTCCTATCCACAGGTAACAATATCCACCATAACCCCTATCTAACATACAGAGAGATGCTCCTATCCACAGGTAACAATATCCACCATAACACATACATCTAACATACAGAGAGATGCTCCTATCCACAGGTAACAATATCCACCATAACACCTACATCTAACATACAGAGAGATGCTCCTATCCACAGGTAACAATATATACCATACCATTGTGGCAGCGGTGGCCTAGTGGTTAGAGGGGCGGCCTTGATACCGGAAGGTCCCTAGTTCGATTCCCCAATTCATCACATCAATCATGAATCACCGCTGAATAGCCCTTGAGCAAGGCTTCCATGCAGGGTCTGGCTGTAAATAAGTTTCGCACTTAGTCCAACACCCTGGGTAAACAACAAACTTTGCTTTGCATCTAACCTAGAGATGCTCATATCCATAGGTAACAATATCCACCATAACACCTAGTACAAAGAACTAGGTAACTATCCACAGGTAACAATATATACCATAACACCTAACCTAAAGAGAGATGCTCCTATCCACAGGTAACAATATCCACCATAACACCTAGTATAACATCTAATATAAAGACAGATGCTCCTATCCACAGGTAACAATATCCACCATAACACCTACATCTAACATACAGAGAGATGCTCCTATCCACAGGTAACAATATCCACCATAACACCTACATCTAACATACAGAGAGATGCTCCTATCCACAGGTAACAATATACACCATAACACCTACATCTAACATACAGAGAGATGCTCCTATCCACAGGTAACAATATCTACCATAACACCTAGTATAACATCTAACATACAGAGATATGCTCCTATCCACAGGTAACAATATACCATAACACCTAGTAAAACATCTAACATACAGATAGATGCTCCTATCCACAGGTAACAACATCTACCATAACACCTAGAATAATATCTAACATTAAGAGAGATGCTCCTATCCACAGGTAACAATGTCTACCATAACATCCAACATAACACCCAACAATACATAACAAGAGATGCTCCTACCCACATATAAACCCTTACATCTACATCTAACATGGAATAACTAACATCACCTATAACATCTACCAAACATCTAACCTCTAATACACTGGTTGCCAAACCTTTTAGCCCAGACCCAAAACAGAAATTTGGTTTTGGTCTCCCTGGGACCAAAACTAGTGAAAATAGCAGATCTACAAGCTCACAACGCATCCGTGTTGTGAACCCTTGGTCTTTTTCCTTTTGGGACAATTGAATCTCACTTATTTGTATGACAATTAATCGTCAAGTACATTTGATTGATTGATTGAACATTTTATTAGGCAAAAGAATGTAAAACAACACAGTTACATTTATAATGCTTTTGTCTAAAAGGTCCGGCCAAAAAAGTCCTTGCGGGCTTGTTTCCGTTGGGGTCCTTGAATTAATTTCATAGACATATATAGTAGCAACCAAACAGTTCAAAAATCAACATAAGAATACAGAGGAAAAAATATATACCACTATGTACAAAAAAGGCATGAGAAAATAAAAAATTATATACAAAAAAAGCATTAGAAAATAAAAAAAATATGTACAAAAAAAGGGGAGGGGGGGGGTCGTCTGTCTACAGGGAAACTGGTACTAGCTCCTCTTTAGGCCTCCAGAAAGATGAGTTTTTAGGGCTGTTTTGAATGGGCCCAGCGAACTGCATTTTTTGAGGGATGGGGTTAGACTATTCCATTCCTTGGTGGCTGTGCTATAGAAGGAGAATTTGCCCATGTTTGTTTTATGGGTGGGTGGTACCAGATTGTTGTTTACGCTCCCTCTAGTTTTGTGACTGTGGGTGTCACTAACTTTTTCGAGGTAATTATACAGATATGCGGGTATAGGGGGCATTTCGGGCAAATCTGCATTTACAATTTTGAAGACAAGTCCCATTTTTAGTTGTTTAACCCTGTCTTCCACCCTGAGCCAGCCTAGGCTGGAAAAGTGAGTGGGAGAGAGGTGGGTCATGGGCCCCAGTCCGAGAAGTAGTCGAATCAGTTTGTTTTGGGAGGTTTGAAGCTTAGTCTTCAGTGACACTGAGGTGTTGGAGTACCAAGAGGAGCTAGCATAGTCAAAAAGGGGCTGAATCAGGGCCCCTGAGAGGGTCCTGAGTGCCTGAGGGTTGACAAAAGAGGAAACTCTGCCCATAAATCTGGTTCTCTGGTTTACTCCTTTGACCACCTTTGTTGCCATGCTTTCACCTGTCAGGTATTTGTCAAGAATACATCCCAAATAGGTAATCTCTTCTTTGCTAGTGATGATTGTGTCATCGACTTTGACCTTTGACTTTGACAATTTCATGGTCGTGACAACCATAAGGGCTCCAAGGAAAGCAGGTTGGAGGAAACCGCTGATCCAGAAGTGTATTTTCCATTTTTTAGGTCCTGGCAAATATCTAATAATAAATAGATGAATCTTCAAAGCTTGAAATGCTGCAATAACTCTTGACAACGTGTGTGTGTGTGTGTGTGTGTGTGTGTGTGTGTGTGTGTGTGTGTGTGTGTGTGTGTGTGTGTGTGTGTGTGTGTGTGTGTGTGTGTGTGTGTGTGTGTGTGTGTGTGTGTGTGTGTGTGTGTGTGTGTGTGTGTGTGTGTGTGTGTGTGTGTGTGTGTGTGTGTGTGTGTGTGTGTGTGTGTGTGTGTGCAGGGCTATGTGAAGCGACAGGCCCTGTATGCCTGTAACACGTGCACGCCCGCGCACGTTGAACCAGCCGGCATCTGTCTGGCCTGCTCTTATAAATGTCACGAAGGTCACGACCTCTTTGAACTCTACACTAAAAGGTGATTATTATTATTGCTGTTGTTGTAAATTACAATTATTTCAAACGTTTCCTTATGAACGATTATTTAAGAGAATAGTGAAAATAGCAGGTCTACAAGCTCACAGTGCATTGTTATGCGTTGCGTTGTGAGCTTGTAGATCGGTTAATCAGACCAATCAATTTAGTCGATTATAAAAAATCTATTCTAATTATTTTGTGTCGATACATTCATATATACGGAAAAAATACTTCTCGATTATTCGATGAACCTACATGAGCAAGATTAAGTGGGTTATCTAAATCTCGGTTTTAACCCATTAAGACCGGGATCGCATCTGTGTCATTTTCAGATTTCTTTGGCTATTAAAAAAATAGCAGATTTAGCAGCTTGTAGATCTGCTATTTTAGAAAAAAAATGATATTTTTTCAAATCTTTGCATATATATATTTTTACATTTTTAACTAAAATCTTTGCTTCTGGGGGGTCCCTGGAACAACATATTTTGAGATGGGGGTCTGCGGCCAAATAAATATAATATCATTTTGGGGGTCCTTGGCATGAAAAAGTTTTCCGAACCACTGATATTATGGCAACATGAGTTTTCTTTTTAAACTGTTAGGATTTAGACATTTGTAGAATCCCCCAGAAGCAAAGATTTGAGTAACAAATGTTCGCTTTAAAAATATATATGTATTGAAAGATTTGCCCAAATTTTCACGATTTTTCAAAAATAGCAGATCTACAAGCTCATAGCGCGCATGGCGAGTGCCGCGCTATGAGCTTGTAGATCTGCTATTTTTGAATAGCCAACGTATAAAATAATGGTTTAAGTGGTTACACAGATGCGTTCCCGGTTGTAATGGGTTAATATATTTCGGGTGAATTGCCCAGCCCTATGTTGTTGTTATTACTATGGTCATCACTGTTGTTGTAATTGTCGTGTGTTTGTTTGATAGAAACTTCCGTTGTGACTGTGGGAACAGCAGGTTCACTGATCTGGAGTGTAAATTATATTCAGTGAGTAAACACACACACACACACACACACACACACACACACACACACACATACACACACATACACATACACATACACACTTACACTTACACTTACACGCACACACACACACAGATGTACAGTATTTGTAATTAATGGTGTGTGTTTTTCAGGAGAAGCAGCAGCTGAACGGTGCTAATAAATACAGTCACAACTTCTGTGGATTGTACTGTACCTGCAAGAGACCTTACCCTGACCCAGAGGACCCGGTACTTATTATTAGTATTATTATTATTATTATTATTATTAGTAGTAGTAGTAGTAGTAATGATGACCAGATAAACCATTTTAACCGAAAATATATCGGAAGCGATATTTAGAAAAAATAACCCAATTACCAAATAATCAAGAAGCTTTTTTTTTTTTTTTTTTTTACAAATAAAAATAAATAATTATAATCCATACACAATGAGTATATATAGATGGACGTAATCGTAGCATTAGTTAGTAATTAGCATTAAATAGCATTTACCATAACTTGTATATTAGTTTATAGTAGTTTAGACTAGGCAGGATTTCAGAAAATTTGCTTATTTAAAGTGCTGAAGGCAAATCGTGTTAATTTATGACACACATGATTTTTAGGGGTATTAAGGTGTGCTGAATCCAAATCTGCTGTGTGTCAAGCTCAAAAATGGCCGCTAAGCCCTCAAAATAGACCATTTAAAGATCACACAATGAAGATGATGAGTACACACACAATGAGTGCACAAAAAAAAGAATGGAGAAAGACGACTCTGATGAAGGCAGAATAGTTGTGTCATTGAAACAGCATGGTGTGTTTCAAGATGGTGGAGACACATTGACAAACATGATCAACAAGGATGTAGTCACATCTGAGATTCAGGAATCTCTGCTTAATGCAGAAGAACTTGGACAAGCACAAATGAAAGTCTTTGTCGAGAAACGTCTATGTGAGCCTCCAGATAGTGACCAGCACCTGGCTCTGAAATCACCTATTCGAAAGAATAAGGCCAAGACATTTGCCTCTTTATACGAAGTTGTGCAACTTTCCAAGGGCAAGCAAAACACTATCAAAGTGGATAGGATCATTCTACAAAGGCTCATTACAGCTTACAGAGCAGGGCGCCAGGTAAACCTTGAAAACATCCCTACACATGAACTCATGACCATCCCACTATCTTTGGCGACAACTAATGGTAGTCTACATTTCACAAACAAATCTGTGCTAATAAACATGACAGAACATGTCCAAACCCCTGCAAAAGTTACACTTGATGATTCCAGCTGCCTGCTCATTGATGGCCAAGCACTCGTGATGGCACTAGGAAAGCAACCTGGCATTAGAACATTTGGTGAATATGCCAACATGTTTGCTGAAGCTGTTTTTAAAATGGGAGAAAACTGCCAGAGGATTGATGTAGTCTTTGACAGGTATCAAGAGCTAACGATCAAAGCAGGCACAAGGATTAAACGCAAGCAGCGCCACCGACCAATACGTCGTAAAATAGAGAACGAGTCCGTTCCTCTTCCACCAGACTGGTCTAGCTTCATGGCACTTGAGGAAAATAAAGCAGACCTTGCTCTATTGCTTTCAAACCATCTGATTAAACACAGCCCAAATAATCTAACCATCATTGTATCAGGGGGGTTTGCCGAAGTGACCACTGTCAAGTCATCGGATCCAGATCTTGAAGTCTCTCTTCCAGTACATGAAATTCGCATGTTGCTTTCTGCTGATCAAGTTGACACACTACTTGCCTTCCATGCTGTCACTGGCTGTGACAGCGTGTCTCAGTTCAGTGGCCACAGTAAGAAAACAGCCTGGCAGGTGTTCCAGCAACATCACACAGATCTCATTGGGCTTGGAAAAGGCCCTCTCACAGTAGACATAGCGAGGTCAACAGAGAAATTCATCTGTAAGATATACGGTGTGCCTGAAGTTGATACATGCAATGAAGCAAGAGTCAAGTTGTTTTGTATAGGTCGTGCACAAGAGACTCTGCCACCAACCTCAGATGCAGCAAAGTTTCACATCATGCGTTCCCACTATCAAGCTCTTGTCTGGAACCAAGCTCACTTGCCACATCCTGATCTTCCTCCAGTGACCGAAATGGGATGGATGCACCTGAATGGTCAGTTGGTGCCACGGCTGCTTTCTCTGCCACCTATGCCAAAAGCATGCAGGGAGATCACGTCATGCAGTTGCACAAAGGGATGTCTCAGCCAATGCTGTGGCTGCAGGAAAGTACGTATGGAGTGCATTGAAGCGTGTACAGTAATTGCAAGAAACTTGGCAACACCTGCCAGAACACTGAGGATGACTGGGACTAAGTCCATGTGTCTGCTGCCTGCAAATACAAGTCAGAAACACAAATTAAGGCAATTATACATCTTAAAGCAAATATTCATTAACAACCCCAAAAAAAAAAAAAAAAAAAATGCATTACCAAAGAGGCCAATTTTCACAATATAAATTATATAAAAGTGGTTCCTTCACAATTGATCTTATATCAGAATATTTCATTGTATTCCCCATATATGTAAACATAAAAAAGCACATTTCAGTCTATTTTATACCTTGTTTAATCAAACATATAGTGTTTTATTATGTTTCAGCATAGTGGTGGCCGCCATCTTTGAATGGTCCATTTTGAGGGCTTAGCGGCCATTTTTGAGCTTGACACACAGCAGATTTGGATTCAGCACACCTTAATACCCCTAAAAAACATCTGTGTCATAAATTAACACGATTTGCCTTCGGGGTTAAGATTTTTGGAAAACTGACCTAGTCTAGTTCTAGTATCAGTATATATATATATTTTTTTTAAAGATATTTTTTGGGCCTTTTTCTGCCTTTATTGATATTGATAGATTGAGAGAGATGGGGGGGTGAAACACAGCAAAGGTCGTCGGGATCTGAAGTCGAACTCGCGACATGCTGTCAAGCTGGATTACCAGCATTATGTGGTATGCGCCTGGACCGCTAGGCCAGCGGGCGCCCCTTAGTATCAGTAATATTAACCATAACTTGTGCATGTGTTTCTCAGGTGGAAGATGAAATGATACAGTGCATCATCTGTGAGGACTGGTTTCACGGCCGGGTAATGCAACACCTCTACACAACTATCACAATATAGACCTTTAGGTTTTTGTTTGAACAAAAATATCCCTTCCAGAAGTTTGTGAACCCCTGTACTGTAGAATTACACAATACACACTGAACAGCTGCTGATGTTTCTGCAGTGCTCCAGTGCCCTCTGCTGGCCATCCTACACTTAGCAGGAGCAAATCGGTGACATTACACTAGTACTTCGGTTGTCAAAGTGGGGAGGTTCCAGAGGGTCCCCCTAAATGACCTCATATACTATCAGAATCAGTTTAACCACATTAATCCCTATATACATTGGCTATTTGAAAATACAAGCTGAGCTGCTATTTAAAAAAATAACATGAAGCCATACCTTTTACACAATGGATTTAGTATTGAATGAACAATTCCTTGACTAGTACACACTTTTGTCCACTGTGTCTGTCCCCAGAAATGGTGAAATGTCGGTGACAAGTTATGTCTAAGCCCTTTGGAATTCTATTGTCCCGGGTACGATAACTTGTGGTGGACGATAATTAATGATGTTATTGTGTTATCGCAGATTATGTTACGCTAACTATGCATACATAAATCTGATCCCAGTGTGTTTGAGTCACCTTCTACTGTAGGCTGTTGTCTGCTGCACTGCTAGAGTGTCATTCTGTTGTGTTATAGAGACCCGTGGTTCCCAAATCTTTCCGTCCGCAATCCCCCCAAAAAATAATAATTATTATTATTATAATAATAATTTTAGTATAAAACACTTCCGTCCTTGCCACACTTTCTTCGGTTCAGCAAGGCCCCTCCGAAGCCGAAAACAAAGTTTGGCGTCATTTGGCGTATGCTGCAGCGTCCAAAAAGACCAATTGTCTTAAAAAACAGATTTAGAATAGAGGTGCCACGATACTAGAATTCATTTCAGCACCCGGGCAGGTCATTCCTGTATATTATTTAGTAGAGTGGGCCTCAAACATTTAGTATTTGGCCGCGGACCCCCATCCGCGGACCCCCATCTCAAATATTTAGTTCCAGGGACCCCCAGAAGCAAAGATTTGAGTTACAAATGTTCACTTAAAAATATATATATTCAAAGGTTTACAAAAAAAATCAAGATTTTTTAAAAATAGCAGAACTACAAGCTCACGGCACTCGGTGCCGCGCTATGAGCTTGTAGATCTGCTATTTTTCAATAGCCAACGCATAAAAGGTTAAAATCACTGTGATGCTATATTAGCACATTTTGCTGGGGACCCCCTGGAACCCCCCCAAGGACCCCACTTTGAGAACCAATGACTTACATACTGTGTGTGTGTGTGTGTGTGTGTGTGTGTGTGTGTGTGTGTGTGTGTGTGTGTGTGTGTGTGTGTGTGTGTGTGTGTGTGTGTGTGTGTGTGTGTGTGTGTGTGTGTGTGTGTGTGTGTGTGTGTGTGTGTGTGTGTGTGTTTTTTTAGCACCTGGGCTGTACGGCTCCTGACTCAGTGGAGACTCAGGAGATGATCTGTGAGATCTGTATGAACCAGCACTCCTTCCTGTGGAAGTACACTGCTCACATCAAAGGTACCAAATTCACCTGCTGCTCATCATCACTACACACACACACACACACACACACACACACACACACACACACACGCACACGCGCACACACTCAAAAAAGTCCTGGGGACTTGTTTCCATTGTGGTCCTATGCATTCAATTCAACATAGCATAACAATTATCACAATAATACATGTCATCAACAAATACAAACACTATATGTACAAAATTACATTTACCTCCCCTTGTGGTTTTTAGCTGGCCAATTTAGAAACAAACCAGTGTTACACATCCTTTAATCCATTAAGACCGGGGAAAGCAATTGTGTCATTTTAGATTTCTTTGGCTATTCAAAAATAGCAGATCTACAAGCTCATAGCGTGGCACCGAGTGCCGTGCTATGAGCTTGTATATCTGCTATTTTTGAAAGATTGTGAAAATGTGTGCAAATCTTTGAATATATATATTTTTAAAGCGAACATTTGTAACTCAAATCTTTGCTTCTGGGGGATTCTACAAATGTCTTCTAAATCCTAACAGTTCTTTGTTTAAAAAACGTACGTTGCTATATTCAGTGGTTCTCAAACCTTTTCATGTCAAAAACCCCCAAAATGATATGCATTTGGCCGTGGACCCCCATCTCAAAATAATTTGTTTCAGGGACCCCCAAAAGCACAGATTTGATAAAAAAAAGTGTTTGCTTTAAAAACATATATTTTCAAAGATTTTCATACATTTAAAAAAAATAGCAGATCTACAAGTTCATGAGCTAAGAACTTATATAACGTATATCTGCTTAAAGGAGTAGTTCACCCCCAAAAAATACGTATTTTCTATCAATTACACACCCCATGAAGCATGCTAATAAAGATGCTAATGTATCCGGTAGGAGACACTAGGAGTCTCTTTGTGTCTCCTACCGGATAGACCGCCCCTTATCAAATTATTGTCTCAGGAATGCTACAAAAACAAAAAAATCTCCATGAATTCAAGGCTTCATGGGGTGTGTAATTGATAGAAAATAAGTCATGTTTTGGGTGAACTACTCCTTTAAGTACCAGATACTAGTGTCGTGTCACTCACTTTGGAGAAGTAGTTCGACAGGTATGAGGGTTTAGAAGTACTCAGATATTTTGCTTAAGTAAAAGTAGCAATACCACAATATAAAAACACTCGGTTACAAGTAAAAGGCCTGTGTTCAAAATGCTACTTGAGTAAAAGTACAAAAGTATTGGTATCAAAATATACTTAAAGTACTAAAATGTTTGAAAATAGCCGATCTACAAGCTCACAACGCGTTGCGAGCTGGTAGATATGCTATTTTCAAAAAGCCTATGCATAAAATAGGGCTGAAGTGGTTAATGTATGTTTTATAACGTAATAATTTATATCGGCAAAGTAACTAGTAACTAAAGTTTTCAAATAATTGTAGTGGAGTAAAAGTATAATATGTGCCTCTGAGATGTAGTGGAAAAGTACTGGAAATTGGAAATACTCCAGTAAAGTAAAATCACACCCTGTGTGAAGTGGGCGGTGTCTTGCTAGCTAATCACAATACTGAATGGAGTCAACCAATCATGTACAAAAAATAAATACATTTATTGAAACACTCTTTATGATGGAAGAAACCATAACTTAAAAAAAACAAATTTATGTTTTTTTTAAGTTATGGTTTCTTATATAGGGCCATTTTTGGCCAATCACAGCGCAGGATTTGTTGTACAAATATCCAAACCTCACTTATAGGGGCGGTTTCACCGCCCAAAAATACCTCAAAATTGTACTTTAGTACAGTACTTGAGTAAATGTGCTTAGTTACTTTACACCACTGGGGTTTAGAATGACTGTTGTGCCTGTCTGGACAGGGTGTTCAGCTGCCGGATCAGAGAACGGAGAGAGGGAGGTGAAGACAGAGGAGGAGGAGAAGAAGAGCGGAGTGGAGGAGGCGAAGAAAGAGGGGGAGCGAGGCGAGGAGGAGGTGAAGAAAGAGAAGGAAGTGAAGAAAGAGGAGGAGAAGAGAGGAGTGGAGGAGGCCTCGACTAGCCTGCACAACACAGCTCAGGAAACCGTAAGTCCCACCATACACGCACACGCACAAGCACACACGCTAGGGCTGGTAAATTAATATTTGAATTTCGAATGTTCCTCGAATATGGGGAAAATATGTATATTCGAATATGAAAATTGTAATGTTTATTTGACAGGGACAATGCAAAAAACAAATGTATCAAGTTATAAAAACAAACAAAATATATGTTTTATTGGATCCGAGCACTTGATACATAGTTTTTTGTATTGTCCCTGTCAAATAAACATAAAAAAACTATATATATATGAATATCTGCCAATTTTTAAGACCAATATTCGAATATAATTTCTGAGGAAAGTTACCAGCCCTAACACACACACACACACTGCAAAATCCGTCATGGTGAGCATGGGCTGGATCAGGGGTTCCAAAACAATGGTGTAAATATCTTTATTTTTATTTTTTTAAAACGTTTAAACGTTTAAAAAAAAACGCCGATGGACAGCGACAGGCCAGCATGCTGTGAACTGGCAACATTACAAATCTCAACAAATACAAATTTCAGTGTAATTTTAAGATTTCTTTGGCTATTAAAAAAATAGCAGCAAGCTCAATAGCGCGGCACCGAGTGTCGAGCTATGATCTGCAATTATTTTTTTATTCAGGGAAATTTGTGCTAATCTTGGAATATTTATATATATTTTTTAAAGCGAACATTTTTAACTCAAATCTTTGCCTCTGGGGGTCCCTGAAACTAAATGTTTTGAGATGGGGATCCTCAGCCAAATATTTTTTTATTGGGGGGGCCCTTTTTGACATATAAAAAGTTTGGGAACCACTGATATTATAGCAACATACGTTTTTCAGAAAACTGTTAGGATTTAGAAGACATTTGTAGAATCCCCCAGAAGCAGTTACAAATGTTATAAAAATAAAAATATATATATATAAATTCAAAGATTTGCACGATAAAAAAAAAGATCTACAACTCATTGCGTGGCACTCGGTCCCGCCCATGACAGAGGGACATATAATCAAATAAAATGCAGACTGGCTTCGCAGACCCCCTAGTGCAGTGGCAATCATTTGGAATTATTTTGGTGCGGGTCCCGAGATGATTAGCTTAATGTCCAACATTGTTTTCTCACTCAACAGTAAACAAACCAACATACAGCATGAGTGTATACAGGGTATCTGCTCACAACGCCTCGCAGTGCGAGGCGTTGTGAGCTTGTAGTTCGGCTATTTTCACAATATTTACTGTATCTGTGGAACTGAGTCAAACTAAATTTAATGCCTACAATTCCAAGTGCGTGTCTGGGGGGTGCCCAGTTCAAATGTGATTATTTCAAGGGGTCGCGGCATGAAAAGTTCGGGAACCTTGACAACCCTCAACCCTCGCCCTAGTGAATGGTCGGGGTCCGCGGACCCCAGGTTGGGCCCCCAGGGCTAAAACAGAAAGCGGGCCAGTATAGTGCCACCATGAGGCCAACTTCAAAACATTGGGGTGGGGTGACTTCCTAGGACAGGGGCCGGCAACCCTAGATGTTGAAAGAGCCATTTTGGACCAAAAAAATAAATACAAAATCTGTCTGGACTCTGGGACTCTCGGGAAGGTAACATGGGCATATTAGCCTATCAAGTGTACATTAATCAAAAAATGACTAATTACAAATACATGTAAATGACCATTCAAATCCCTGCAGCAGGTTCAGTTTAAAGCATGCTATTTGGTGGTTTAAGTTTAACTTCCATTACAATATTATGCCATGTTTTGTTGAATGGACGAAATCATAGAAAATAATACAATAAAGAAATCAGCTTTTTCATTTTGTCTTTTTTATTTTTGGGATTCTGTTACTATCAAAACACAAAATGGAACATTTGTGAATTGGAGAAAAAATACTTTAAGTTGTAAAGTGCTATTAGTGGAGCAGATTGCTGAAACGATCTTTCACTTGGTGATACAAGCACCAAATTTGGCACACAAGTGCTTCAGAACCTACTTTCTCAGAAAAGTATCCACTTGAAAAAAACAAAATGGCCGCCATTTGAAGTGGTTTTAAACAGTGTTTGAACTATATTTTGATTGAATAATCCTATTTTGATGGTCTATACATCGAAATGTACGTTTTTGAGTATGATATATCCAATTCTGCATTTAGAAAATCTAAATTATTGGATATTATGATGATACAAATGCTGTGCTGTGCTGTGCTGTGCTGTGCTGTGCTGTGCTGTACTGCACTATACTGTACTATACTGTACTGTGCTGTACTGTACGGCACTGTACGGCACTGTATTATACTGTACTGCGCTGTACTGTATGGCACTGTACTGGACTGGACTGGACTGGACTGGACTGGATTATACTGGACTGTACTGTACTGTACTGTATTGGACTGTAGTACTGTACTGGACTGTACTGTATTATGCTGGACTGGACGGACTGGACTGGACTGTGCTGCACTTGGGTCATATGGAACCAAACCGTAACAGTTTGGTTCTTCTTTTAGTCCTCAGGCACACAACTGTGTACACTTAAGCATGAAGTGATAGCATTTGCATCGTCCTCGGGATTCTGTCTTTTAGACACATTCTGTCAACTGCTCACAAGTCTGAACAATAGGTGGAAGGATTGTCCAGAGAACTTGCCAAACCTCTCCATCTTTTTGCCAGCCACAGTTGGCAGGGCTTTCAGTTTGCATTTTGCACACTGTTGCCTGACATGCAATTGACACTATTGAGTTCTTCCAGTTAGAATACATTCATTTTGATTTTTGGATCATTAATACATTTCTGTTCATTCAAGTTCTACTTCAAAAACATTTATTTTGCATTTGATGAGGCGGCCATCTTGAAAACTGGCGGCCATCTTGGAGTTTCAGCTGGATAACGTACTTTTCTTAAATAGTATATCCTGGACATCATTTGTGCCAAATTTGGTGCTTGTATCACCAAGTGAAAGATTCTGATGGAATATTGATTTAATATGCCCCACTATATGCAGGCCCACTGTAATTTCAGTCCTCCCCATGTTAGTGCAAATGAATAAAATAAAACACGGCCTGCTTTTGAGAATAAATAGAACATTATCAGTTTAACAAAAAGTTTAAGCAAAATAAAATTAAAATAGGCCAGTTTAAGTTCGATTTTGACTCGATTCGATTTCAGTGTGTGGTAATCCTCCTCTCTTTTTCCCCTCTCAGCCACAGACACGCACCGTAGGCTACAGCAATCCTCGGACCTGAGCAATAAAACACAATGATATCCGCTAAGCGTCATTCCAATCACTGATAAAATCACTTGATAAAACAGCTACTTAGTTACTAAATATGCGCCTATGAAAGGATTGTGTTCTTACCCGTTTAATGTGATTTCTTTTGCGGAGCTTGTCTTGTCTATCTGCTATTTTTGAACATTTTGTGTGAATGTGAGAACTACTGATTTAGGAGGAATTTGTAGAATCTGCCTCAGGTTACTGGGTTAAGCAAAAGCAGGTAAATTGGTGGACTTGTTTGGTTGTGTCTTCCAGAGCGACCATGACGAGGTTCCGTCTAAACGAGCTCGTCAGGAGGTGGCGTGCAGGCTGAAGGAGCTGCAGCTCATTGGTCGGAAAACCAGCCAATCGGGAGCCGTGTTCTGGCCGTCCGCCTGGCGCTCCAAACTCTGCTCCTGCACTTCCTGTCAGGTAAGATGGTGGAATTTGTAATTTCTACAACTTTTCATGTTTTTCCACCTGACCGTGGCAATATATTACTTGTAGTCTAAATCTGTGGTTCTTTTCTTTTTTTTAATTATTCATAGAATGATTTTTCTGAAATTCTTCTGAAAAATGTTTTCTTTATAGAGTTTCTGAAAATGTTTGGCAATATGTTTTTAATATATATTTTTGGAAATGTATAAAAAATAACTAAACAGAAAACAAAAATGTATATTGGGAAGTCATAGTCTTCATCATAACGTATGTGTGTACTAACCTGCATGTTGCTATGCAGGAGTTGTACTCTACCAGTGGAGTCAGTTTCCTATTGGATGAGTCGGACACTGTGCTGGCCTATGAGAACAAAGGAAAGAGCGACGACCAGAGCGGCCACGACCCTCTGATGTCAGCCCTGGACAACCTGAACAGAGTCCAACAGCTGGAGATTATACATGGTACTAATTAACATTAACATAACACTAATAAAACACACACATATATGAATATATGGTAATTGCCGGTTTTGACCGTTTCTTTTATGACCGAAAAATATAATTCCCTCCGGATATCCTGACAGATAAAAAAACATGACAATTTATTATTATCACTTACTGTGTAAAAACGCTCTGCACGGCGACTCGCTCGCCTAAGCTCGCTCGCCGGTGCCTCTTGTGGCGTTTTACACACACACACACACACACACACACACACACACACACACACACACACACACACACACACACACACACACACACACACACACACACACACACACACATACATATATATATTCCATAACTCAGTTGTAACGAGCGGTTATTTGAGTGACCTCTGGCATCAACAAGGCATTTTCGGCCATTTGTGTATGAAAGTTCCAGTAGAGGAATACTCAGACCAGCCCCCGTTTGGCACCAACAACCATGTCATGTTCAAAGTCACTTTAAATCAACCTTTCTCCCCCATTCTGATGCTCTGTTTGAACTGCAGCAGATCGTCTTGACCAATGACCTGCAGCAGATCGTCTTGACCAATCACCATGTCTACAGGCCTAAATGCATTGAGTTGCTGCCACATATATGATAGGATAATTGCATTAACGTGCAGTTGTAGAGGTGTGTCTAATAAAATGGCCGGTGTTTATACGTATCACAGAAATATTACCATTTTCCCTGTATATTGTTTGGGAATGTAAAGCTAAATTATGGGGATATATGGTGTGCATACGCTCAAACTCAAACTTTTTCATGTCAAGGACCCCCAAAATGATATGTATTTGGCCGCGGACCCCCATCTCAAAATGTTTAGTTCCAGGGACCCCCAGAACAGAAGCAATGATTTTAGTTACAAATGTTCGCTTAAAAAAAAATATATATATTCAAGGTGGGGTTGGCGAAAGGGCCTACTCTGTGTGGAGTTTGCATGTTCTCCCCGTGTCTCCTAGGGTAGTTAATACCCTCACAAATGTAGTAATCCTGGTCACTATACTGCCTACCCCATGACAGGGCGCCTGATGGAGGGGAAGGGAACTGGTTGGAATAACGTGTTCCTTCCACGCGCTACGTCCAACCAGGGAAACTCCCCCTGTCAGGTGTCAAGAAGGTCAGTTGGCTCTCATGCATTGAAGGAGGCATGAGCTCGGCCCTGGGCTCCCTAGGCTGGTGGGGGGATTGTAGTGCCCAGGATCACTTAGAAAATTGGCACCGGGTGAAAAAAGGGTAACAAAATCGTGGGATCATTTATTTATATATATATATATATATATATTCAAAGATTTGCACACATTTCATGATTTTTCAAAAATAGCAGATCTACAAGCTCATAGCGCGACACTTGGTGCCGCGCTATGAGCTTGTAGATCTGCTATTTTTGAAAAGCCAAAGTATAAAATATGGTTAAAGTCACATGATTGTGACTCTATATTAACATTTTTTCTGGGGACCCCCTGGTACCTCCCCAAGGACCCCTGGGGGTCCCCGGACCCCACTTTGAGAACCAATGCACTACATTCTTTGCCGTTAGTGCGTGCATAATATTCGTATTGGACAGTTCTACTATTAATAGTATTTTGTTTTGACAGGATACAACGATATGAAGACTGAGTTGAAGGATTTCCTCCAGACATTTGCAGCAGAAGGGAAGGTCAGTGATTGTTATTATCATTATTTTAGTTTTAGTTTGTGTCATTAGTACACAAAATAATAGCTGCCGGTTTGCAGTAGGCAGCCATTGGACCTACTTCAGCTTAAAGCATGAGTCTTCAAACAGGGGGTTTCAATAAAAATAAAAACTAGAAAATGTGCTCCTCGGAGCACAAGTCTCCGCCAGCAGACTATAGCAATTATATTATCATAGCAATAACTAATGAGATAGTTGAGATGTTTAAAAAAAGATAGGATGAAAAAAAGAGATCCAAAATTTTTTGAAGATTGAGGACACACACACGCACGGACGGGTGATTTGGACTAGAAGATACTGTTCCAATCAAGACTGATTGATCCTGTCTTACCTCGCTTCAAAAACGTAAACGGCTTTTTGAAGTGACACACCTTTTTATTATAGGATCGTATTTCGTCATGCGTCCCTCTAGCCAATCAGAGACATTGATGTCAACATATTGACACGTATTAAGAGTTCGGCTTTGTTGTGGGATCATTTCAACTAGTCCTCTTCTACGTTACAATTGTAGATGAGTATGCTTTCTTAGCTTTGGCCTTCTGCGCCTTTGCTTGACCAATGTTAGGTGTTCTCAGAGGGAAACACACACGCACAGACGGGTGACTTGGACTTACTGAAGGTACTGTTCCAATCAAGTCTGATTGATCCTGTTTTACCTCACTTCAAAAAGTAGGGGCTTTTTGAAGTGACACACCTATTTATAGAATTTTATTTCGTCACGCGTCCCTCTAGCCAATCAGAGGCATTGGTGTCAACAAATTGACACGTGTCACGTGGAGCTTGCCCAATGTTAGCTTGGCTAACAATGTTTGCTCACACAAAGCGAAAACATATTCTCCACCTTCGGCGGAGACAATAAACAGAAAAAGTTGAAATATGTAAATACAAGATGTCTGCTCAACAGCAACGATATGCAAAAGTCAGTTTCCATCATAGACTGTACACAAATATGGACAAAGGGAGCGTGATGTCACCCATTGGTTTCTAGAGACCTGTTTAGAAGCCTCTAGTTCGGCGTAAAATGGCTGCGAGTGCAACCACAACCAGTGTGCTATTGGTGTGAAGGGGAGCGAGGGGTGGATCTGCACTCAGTAGAACCCAATCACAAGCCCCGAAAGCATACCCTGCTTAATCAAAATTCTAAATTTTACTTAAGTACAGTACCCGAAAGCATACCCTGCTTAATCAAAATTCTAATGTTTACTTAAGTACAGTACTTGAGTAAATGTACTTAGTTACTTTACACCACTGCGTTACTGCCCAACACCGCTGTCATCTGACTATCCTGTCTCTGATAGGTCGTGACTCCTGATGACATCAGACAGTTCTTTGAGCAGCAGCAGAGTCGAAAACGAAGCCGCGCGAACCCAGGACAGTTCTACTGCAGCTGAACACCTGGACCGCTGCACTTCAGGAGCCAGTTGCACCACTTCACACTAAGTTCAAACTTAGCCTAGTTATAGCTTAAAATGTAAGCTATAACTAGGCTAAGTTTGAACTTAGTGTGAGCTGGTGCAACTGGCTCCTGGACACTTGGACTGCATCTGAACACCTGGACAGTTGTACTTGCAGCATCCAGCTGCCTCTCTCTCTCTGTCACATCTGTCTGTCGATGCAGTTTGGGATATTTCAGTGATTCTCAACCCTTTTTGAACCCCAAGTTTGATATCTCTGCTGTTTGGCCGGAACCAGCTAAATCCAAAATGGTAATTGTTCAGGAAATGAAAAACAAAATATCATTTTTTCTGAAAATGAAGAAAACCTTATATTTTTTAAAACAAAGCAATACTGCCTCATCAAACTTGGTATTGTGACTTTATATATTATCAGATACTTGCATGTGTCATTATATTATCACCACTTTACCCAAATCCAGCTCAAGTGGAGTTAGGAGTTTTGTCCAAACACAAATCCAGCGCAAGTGGAGTTAGGAGGTTTTGTCCATCATTGATAAGAACAGCTGGCAATGGATCTCAAAGCTCACAACACATCACAACGCATTGTGAGCTTGGAGATCAGCTATTTATGGTGAGCGCCATCCTCATATACTAAGTATAGATCAAGCTGAATTCTGTACTTAAACAACTTTTATTTTAACATGCATTGTAAACAACCATGGATCTAACTGTTACCACTGTTGTTCTTCTACAGTTGAGTGCAACAAACAATTCTGCCTCAATACTCAATCATGTATTTAACAAAAGCAATCATGGCACACCAACAATAAATAAATGGCATATAAATACGAAATACATTCATGAAAAATAGAATCTGTAGCCTATCAAATCTGTAGCCTACTGCACTAACAATAACAACCACAGTTGAATTTACCTATCATATACCTATCAACATTTTATTACGTGTTGCGTGTGTGTGGTGGGTGTTTCTTAGTGCTTTAGATTGTCATAAAAGCTGTGAAAGTCTTTTGGCATGATCTCCTTGAGCTCTTGGAGATGTTTGAAACAAACTCCTGCACACACTCATTCTCTGTCCATTAACATTTAAAAAGAAAACACGAGCAGATGACCTTTGTGAAGACACCCTTCTCCTCTTTACTGGGGTGACATCTATCAAACCTTGCACATACATTCTCTTCTCTTCCCAGTTTATGTTCTCCCAAAAGCATTGAAAAATCTTCTCCCTGTCTGCCTCATACAGAGCAGAGCTTCTCTGAGAGCCTGAGAGGAGGGGGGAGTTGTTTGTTTTTGACAGACAGTTTGAGGGTCCAATGGAGTTAGGAGTTTTCATCAGAGGCGCTTTTTAATACTTTCATATGTTATTATTAAAAAAATTACACAGATGTAGAGGGGGTTCAATAGCGTTGATTTATGAAAAAAATAATAATAATGAAAATGGAGTTAGCTGGTCCCGGCTGGACATCGACGATATACACTAGCCCGCAGACCCCCATTTTGATACCTTTTTTTTCATCTCTGGGACCCCAATGTGCACTGTAAAATCATCAGTGTTGATTAAAGGAATACTTCAGCCATTTTCAAACCATCTTCATATAATTGTTTCTCACCAATGCTCTTTGTAAGATGGCACCATTTCTGTCTACTCACTCTGTGTCTCATTGGTGGGGCTGTGGACAGTTCAGAAACCTGCCTACCAGTGACATCATCAGTAGGCAGGTTTGGTAATATCAAACAACATTTTTATTATTGTTTTTATGAACCCATTAAGACCGGGAACGCATCTCTGTCATTTTTTTAGATTTCTTTGGGCTATTCAAAAATAGCAGATATACAAGCTTATAGCGCGGCACAGAGGGCCGTGCTATGAGCTTGCAGATCTGCTATTTTTGAAAAATCTTGAAAATATTGTGCAAATCTTTGAATATATATTTAAAAAAAAAAAAATGTTTTTGTATGTATCTGGCCATGGACCCCCATCTCAAAATATTTGGTTCCAGGGACCCCCAGAAGTTGTAAAATAGTTAAAAATGTTTGCTTTAAAAAATACATATTCAAAGATTTGCACACATTTTCCACGATTTTTCAAAAAAATAGCTAAAGAAATCTTAAAAATCACACAGATGCGTTCCCGGTCTTAATGAGCTAAAAGTAAGAGCAATGTCTTCTGTTTCTATACTCTTACATTAATTAAGAATTAAATGAAAGGTTGAATAATAGTTTGAAAAGACCAAACCTGCCTACCGATGACGTCCCTGGTAGGCAGGTTTCTGATCTGTCCACAGTCCACCAATGAGACATGAGAGTGAGTAGACAGAAATGGTGCCATCTTATAATGCGCATTAATGAGGACCAATTATATGAAGATGGGTTGAAAATGGCCTAAGTGGTCCTTTAACTCTCGGTTCCATTTGTACCCTCTCAGAGTTACAGACCTGTAAGGGTCCATTTGGACCCCTGACGGGTCCCCAGACCAGACGTTGAGAACGGGCATTATATTTCGTCACTGCAGATGTTTCCACATCTATCTGATTGTGGATTCTAGTTGTATGAAACCAAGCTTCAGTCATTTCTGTTGTTAGCATCACGTTGTATGTCCCTATCAAATGTAGTCTAGATCATATTCTAAAGCGTTGTATTTGTGCATGGAGTTGAGTGGATTGTACCTTTTATGGAACAGTAGAAACAAATTGAGTTCAAAGGGGTAGTTCACCCAACAAATGACTGTTTTATTCAATCAATGACTCACCCCATGAAGTCTTGAATTCATGGAGATTTCCTTTTGTTTCTGTCGCATTCCTGATTCAATATTTAATTGAAGTAAATAGGAGGCCAATCTTAACAAGAGCAATACTATATTTAAAACAATCACTTAAGCAGGACAGTATAGTTCTTACTGGATTACACTGTGATTGTTGGATTTTTTTTTTTTTAAAGAAAATGATATACATAGATTTGCCTTGGCCTCCTGTTTTCTTCAATTCATCAAATAGTGGAATATTGGATCAGGAATGTATTAAAAAAAAAAAAAATCGCCATGAATTCAAGGCTTCATTTGGTGAGTAGTTGATAGAAAAAGTATTTTTGAGGGGGTGAACTACCCCTTTAACCATGACGTTTGGGAGTCATTGTCCTGTATATACTCCATCCTTTGTACACTTTCACAAATAAAACCATGAATAATGTTGAGTAACTTCACTAGTACAGTATTATGTTTACAGCTCTGACACAAAGGTGTGACTTTTAATCACTACTGACTTTCAGACAGTGGTGGAAGAATAAACTATACGGCAGGGGTGATGCAACTTTGATGATGGAGAGGGCCACTATATGTCCACACTCACTCCAGAGGGCCACATTGCATGTACTGTCTCTCCGTATTTAAACTTTTTTTTAGCCATTCTGTTACACACAAGTAGCAAAAATAGCAGATCTACAAGCTCAAAAACGAGTTTTGAGCTTGTAGATCTGCTATTTTTGCCATCTTTGAATTGGAATCTAGATTTTTTCTTTTTGCTATTTTTGAATTGGAATCTGCATTTAGTTATACTTATGTTAACTTTATGAACTTAAATACAAATACATTGGACATAAAAATAATAGAATTTTAATACTAGTCATTACGCTACTAATACAGACTGAAGTAATTAAAGCGGGTCATGTTTGCATGTTTGGAATTGTATAACAGCTGAAATCAATAATATCTAAGTATTCCGATATTAACCTGCGGGCCACATTAAGTGAAGGTGGGGGCCGCCAGTTGCCCATGTACAGTAGTATGCTATAGGGGATGCAGTGTTGAACGGGGAACAACACCAGCATCCATCGCTGCCCGCAGTGTGTTTCTCAACGACCACCATGCAGCAGGTAACCTTCGGAGATAGCTAGATTATATAACGTTAGTCCTAATATATTTGTATTTATTATCATGGTGCAAGCGTTACCGTCACATTCACTGCGTTTAGCCCATTAAGACCGGGAAGGGAACGCAGATCTGTGTCATTTTAAGATGTCTTTGGCTATTAAAAAATAATAACTTTATTTGTATAGCACCTTTCATACAAAATTGCAACCCAAAGTGCTTCACATTAAGATAATAAAATAGCAGAATGAACTGAAACATAACTAAACAGTGTAGTTAAACTAAAGATCAAGTCAACGTAGGGCAGAATTATACACATTAATCAAAGTAGAAATAGCAATAAAATAAATAATAAAAAGTAATAGAAATAGTAGAAAACAAAACGTGAACACAAGATGAATTTAGATAAATGCCATTAAAAAGATAGGCGTCAGGTAGCTACTTTCACCATTTGTCCTAATGTTAGCTGCTCACTCATTGTCAGACCGGGATTACACGTCGTGATTATTTAGGCAGAGAAAATCTCAGTATAGGGTTATCTTAAAGTTTGATTTGAACTTTAAGTAATGTCGCCCAACGTTTTTTACGCGCACACACAGTGAGACGAGATCCTATGGCCTCTTTAGCCTCATATCATTTTAAAGACGTGAGTAATAACTGTGAGCATTGGATAGAGTAGAGACACAAAAAAAACTTATATCAGACTGTTTTAACCAGTCTATTCAGCGTCTCGACGGTGGTTGAACAATTGTTAAGCAAACTTTTTACAAAATACTTTGCCGTGTGCGTGTTGCTCATATAATTACATACGACAGGTAGTTTACAATGACCAGTTTATAACTGGAGATTCATAATCATTGAAGTCATTCAGTGAGATGTGCATGTGATTAATTTGGAGCCATGCATATGAACAGCCGTGCATAATGTTCACACGTAATGTAGCCAGCCCAGTTCCACAATGTTTGCCAAGTAAAACCAGAATCCTCTGGATATGCATAATTGAATGTCTGTGTTGTCACGTTTTCTGTGTTGTTGCGTTGTGAGCTTGTAGATATAGCTATTTTTGGCATTAGGGTTAAAAATTGGAAAAAAATAAATAACTGAATGTCATTCATAGAACCACCGTCATGCACGCACACATGCGTGTGTGTACAGGTATTACTATACTGCCCTACAAAGCCAAAGTGCAGTAACTACGCTACTAATTGAACTGATAAAGGGGTTTAAGTGTTTCAATTGGTCAGCCAAATGGATTATCGGCATGTAAGTGATATTACACTAATTGTATATCTGTTCTTGAGGTAATTGTGTATTCCCCAAAACCCCGAAGGCTAATTTGACCTTTGGAATACACAAATAAGTCGGTGTGTCCAAAAACGGAGTTACTGCACTTTGGCTTTGTATAGGGCAGTATACTTGAGGTCCAAAAATGGCGTAGGTACGTACTTTGGCCATTTCAAAAAGCTCCTGGGAAATTCTCCTGCAACCGATGGGGAGGTTGGCCCGATAGCTCTGGTCTTCCACGACCTGCCCATACCAGAGCTCACTGGTCACCGGATGATCCTCAACTGTATTAGACCCATCTTAAAGACCCTCTACTGAGAAACTCACAGAATTTCAGACACAGTCTTGCAGATAGTCGCTCTGAGGAGGGTACTGGAAGGTGTCAGGGAGCAGAACCTTAGCCTGGTTCCAGACCATAGACCCCGCCCGCTCTCTGAGTGGACTGCCTCTTGGTCTGGTGTTGTAAATGTGAACCTAGGATTTATTCGGTTCAAAATGTATTGTCCAATGAGAGTCGGAGGTGGGGGTGGGGATCCCTTACGATTGGTTTAGGGAAATTCTAATCCCCTCCCCCTTGTAATCGCCTACACTGGAGCCAATGTCAGACTGAAGCTCAGCCTCCATGCAGCTTCAGTCTGATAATCAGGCTAGCAGAACCTGTCAGTGGTGATTAGACACCATACACTAGGGTAAACTCATGCCTGTAGTTTCGCTGTTTTACCCCTGCTGGTGTCAGAAAGAATTTGTCTTAACACAAGCGGATGGGTTTTTGACAAACTTTAGACTAGATTTTCTTACCTTAATAAAAACTGTCATAACTACTATATGCTTCCAGTCGCTAGTTTAAAGTCTCCTTTCAATCATCATGATATGCGTTTTGGTAAACTATGGTCCCATTTATTTTTAAATTTACGATAAAGTAGATTATGCTCTAGGAGGGGCCGGATGATTTGATTGACAAGCTACACAACCAATAGCATTCATTCCCCGCCCCCGCTCTTGATTGACAAGCTACCCAACCAATAATGGTCTGGTGGCATTCTGCAGGATATGACGCGATATGACGCAATATTGAAAGATATAGCGGATTTGAAATTGCTGAACAATCGGCTTAATTTTCGGTCTGTAGAAAGCAGAGGTGTGGCTTTGTCCATCTCTTTTATATAGACTCGGTCCAGGATTCTGACCCACGATGGTGAGACTAAAGAGTTTGAGATACTCGTGGGTGTCCTACAGTGTGATACCGTGTACTGGAGTGTTTCCAATTTTCAGTACTTTTACTTATACTCCACTACATATCAGAGACAAATATTATACTTTTACACCATTTGAAAACTTTAGTTACTAGTTACTTTGTAGATTTTGATTATTATCACAAAACATACACTAACCACTTTAGCCCTATATATATTTTGGCCATTTGAAAATAGCCGATCTGCAAGCTCACAATGTGTCGCGATGTGACGCATTGTGAGCTTGTAGATCTGCTATTTTCAAAATATATATTTTTTTAAATTTGTGAAATGGGATATTATGCATAATGAGTACTTTTGGTACTTTAAGTACATTTTTATGCCAATACTTTTGTACTTTTACTCAAGTAAATCTTTAATTCCGGACTTTTACTTTTTCTACATTGCAGAATTGATACTTTTACTTAAGTACAACATTTGTTTCAAATCTTTTTTATTGTGAAGCACAGGGTAGAACATTTGAGTACTTTTTCCACCACTGATTGTGACCCATATACATGGGTCAGTGTGGGTGCGGGGCAAAAATGCCACTGTGGCTTCGGGACATATCACTGAAGGGCATAAGGCCAAACTGAAGGGGCACAGCATTGAAATGACTGCCCTGCTTTCAGACAAGACATGTGCTGTGGGGAGGATCAAACATAGCTCATGTGTCTGCGAAGTCATGTGACCGTCTAAGAATAAAGTCACATAAACAGAGACAGTATGCAAGTCTGACAGAGAGGAGAGATTAACCACAGCCTTCAGTATACACGTAAGAACTTATAACATATAACATTAATACGGTCGATAGTCATGAATGCTATGGTTACTTAACATTAATACATTTTAATAACATTAAACAATAACAATAACATTAAACAATAACATTAAATAACATTAATAACATTAAAAACATTTTACTTTTTAGTTGCAATGGAGATATTTGATATTGGTATGAGCAATGTGACTGCGCCTCATTGAGACTTTGATGAGACAGGGGTTATGACTTGGTGTCACTTATTGGAGTAGATTTAAATGAATTTGTCCCAGAACCATTAACATATGGCAGCCTTTTAGAATGTAGATTTTTTGGGGGGGTCATTTAGTTTTTCTTTGAGGACTTGGCGGGCCGGAATGAGATGGTCAAAGGGCCGGGTCCGGCCCCCGGGCCGTATGTTGCCCATGTGTGCTATAGCAGTTGGCATGGCAGCCCATCAGTCCATAAACACAGTTTGGCACAGTGGCAGTATGTTGCTTAATGACAAACGTTACACACA
Source organism: Gymnoscopelus braueri (assembly GCF_963280865.1). NCBI lineage: Eukaryota > Metazoa > Chordata > Actinopteri > Myctophiformes > Myctophidae > Gymnoscopelus > Gymnoscopelus braueri. The sequence continues at coordinate 921,322 of NC_137616.1, read as the reverse complement.
GCAATCCAAGAACAATTTCTCCTTATAAAACCCAATATCCAGGCTATGCACATTCCAATGGCAGTAATAGATCTTTTACTTTATTTCACGGTTTTGTATTATAGTCAAATTCGTCAGCTACGAGACAGATTTTAAAGTACGTTTCTAGCTCTTACGAGGACAGAGATAATTCAAAATGAATAAATACTATCCTAAAGGGTCACCGTTGACCTTTAGGACTCGAAAGGTTTAACCAAATAAAAGCTAATAACTCCAAATGTGCTCTTGCGCTCTGGGGTGATGATAATGAATTCCCTCATGTCAACAACTCGATAGACTCCAGCTGAGGCTCTTCATTTACACATTCAGTTGGTGATGCATCAACGCTTCTGTGCTTTTCTTTGATTTGGGTTAATTTTGACAGCAAACTTTGATTTAGTTCTAGTCATAGTCTTTTCATGTAGTATTTTGATATTTTAGTCGTCTGAAACGTTTTAGTTTTAGTCGACTAAATATCATAAGATTTTAGTCGACTAAATCTACAGTTGATTCTGTCTACAAAAAATTTCGTCGTAATGCCTGATTTTACACTTGGTTGCATGCTGAAAATAGCCGATCTACAAGCTCACAACGCAGAGTGCAACACCCGAGCCCAATCAAACATAAAATTACTTAGTCTTAGTTGATTTGTTGATTGATTGAATACTTTATTTAGAAGTTTGCAGACAAAAAGCACATGAAAGTACAGTTCAATTACAAGGTCAACAAAATAGGATTAAAAAAAGCCCAAGAAAGCCACTGGCTTGTTTCAATTGGGGTCCTCTTGTACTCAATTCATATTGACATTAAATGACAGACAGATATACACTATATGCAGAACATCATATAAACAGTTTAGTTCTACTGGATCTCTTCGCCACTAGTCCCTCCCTAACATTTTAGTTCTACTGGATCTCTTATCCACTAGTCCCTCCCTAACACTTTAGTCAATCTTTTATTTGTTGACGAAATTGTCAATATATTTAGTCTTAGTTTTTGTCATCATAACATATCAAGTTTTTATTTAGTTTTCGTCAGTGAAAAAAGGTAGTCGACTAACATCATCATGGTTTTAGTCGACGAAATTAACACTGCCTGTGTCAGGATACGTTCATATTTTCCGAACTCTCCATGGCAAACGTGTGTCAATCGTGTGTTTGAAACGGGTCAGGAATTATCCGATTATTTCTGTGTTGTTATTCTCCCTTATCAGCATCGTCATGGAGACAGCTGGATTTGCTGTGCCAGGGTCCTCTGGTCCGTCGTTGGGGTTTGAGGACTATTCTGTCTACACTAACCTGTCTGATGAGGAGCTGATCCAGATAGCCATTGAACGCAGCCTCAGTGAAGACCACAATAACACTCCATCCACAGATACCAGACAAACTCCATGTCCACCCAATGCAGAAGTCAGACAGCCCAGCTCCCCACATATTCACATCATCAGCACTCAACCCGGCAACCAAAACCAGAGCGTCACCGCTCACTACAGTTCCCACAATCCTCCAACTTCAAAGCCTCCAGACGGGTAGGTGTCTGTCAGATAAATTAATAAATTATTCATTTCAAATTACTTTCCAGGCGTCAGTCAATAAATATGATTATATATGAAGAAGCTGTATAAACAATGTAATGATCAAAGTCTAACTGGTAACATGCTAGCTTAAGGGGATATTTCACTTCCAAAAAATGTTTTGGTCATTTTATGGTCTACTCAGGCTTTTGTGAGCCCCCCAGACAGTTTTTAAGTTGCTTGATTCAGTATTTAGATATTTTATATTCATTTTATCAGACACGCCCCCTTCCTATACAAACCCATTATAACTTCAAACTCCATTTTTAACATGTTAGATTAATCAAAAACACCTGTCCTTGGTTCTGGTGACTCATCCTGCCCTCCTAATACGTGAGGGGGCCATGTTTTTTTTATTACTTTTTTTATTTATTTTATAAAAAAATAAAAAAATGATAAAAAGAAAAATGAAAAAAGTAATTGAACTAGAACCAAGGACGGGTGTTTCCGATGAATCTGCCATGGTTAAAATGGAGTTTGAAGTTACAATGGGTTTGTATAGGAAGTGTCTGATAAAATGAATATCAAATATCTAAATACTGATTCAAGCAACTTAAAAACTGTCCAGGGTGCTCCCAAAAGCCTTAGTAGACGATAAAATTACCACTTCTTTTTTTTTAAAGTGAAATATTCCTTTAACTGCTTAGAATCATTATAGTGAAATAGAAAGCATTATAGTATATAGTGTTTTATTTATTGTTGCATTGCCTGTTTCATGTTGTTATGTTTTGTTTGTCTCAGACCACAATGGAAATAAGTCACTGACTTTATTGTGTTTTTATCCTTGACGTTTCTGTGAGAAGCATGTAACATGTGTTTTTCTTTTAACCATGACGTCTAATAAATCATTAATCCAATCTTTTCACCAGATTTCAGAATTTGATGACTGCATCTCTATTGCTTAATCTATCTATACTAAGAGCTAACAACACATCACATTGTGACCTGTTGTTAGCTTGGAGATCTGTTCTTATCAACAACTGACACCATTTTGCAATGGGGTATAAATTGAGCTAAAAATAATTCCAACTATGATTATCTGAGAGAAGTGCAGAAAATGTTCCCAATTTGGTGTAGTGTCTTAAAGGACCATGTCACCATCTTTATATAATTGGTCCTCCTCACTAATGTACCATTTTTGTCTATTCACTCTGTGTCTCAGAGGAGGGCTTTGGACAGTTAAGAAACCTGCCTACCAGTGACATCATCGGTTGGCAGGTTTGGTAATTTAAATTTTCAATGTTGTTTCTTATTTTTTTTATTAACACAATAACAATGGCTTATATTAATGCATGCACATTTTCCAAGAATAGAAAGCCCACAGCCCTCCTCTGAGACACCGAGTAGACAAACAATGGTACCATATAATAATGAGCATTACTCTGCTGTCGGGCAGAAACCAGCTCCAAAATGTACATTTTTCAGGAAATGACAAAAACAAAACAAAAAGTGGAGTTAGGAGGTTTTGTTCATCATTGATAAGAACAGCTGAATGGACCTCCAAGCTCACAATGAGGTTAAAGGTCAAAAGGTAGTGGAGCCTGGAGTCTGCAAAACCAGCTAACTCCACCCCCTTTGGTGGAGTTAGCTGGTTTAGCAGAAAGTTTGAGGATCCAATGGAGTTAGCTGGTTTTGCCAGAAGCACTTTGATACTTTTCATTGGTTCAATATTTTTTAATCAACACACAGACGTAAAGGGTGGTCAATAGCACTGATTTATGGAAAAAAATGCAAAAGCGGAAAAAATGAGTTAGCTGGTTTCTGCCGGACAGCAACGATTAGTGATTTGATTGATTTAGATGTATTTATTTACAGTAGCACAAATTGTAAAACAATACAAAAAACAGTACGCAAAATATAAAAAGGAAAAGTGCCAGGGCGGCAAGAAGCCCAAAGGGCTTATACGAGGCCTCTACCTATGTATAACATAATAAAACATTAATGGAACATAATTTGCACACAACAAAATAGTGAGGTGAGGACCAATAATATGAAGATAGCTGGAAAGTGGGTGAAGTGGTCCTTTGACCCATTAAATCCGGGAAAGCATCTATATCATTTTAGATTTTAGCTATATACAGTATATTAGCAACAACAACAAACTGTTAGGATTTAGAATGCATTTTTAGTATCGGCCTCAGGTCTAAATGGGTTCATTATAGTTGGATTATTGGCAGAAGAGTGACCCCTAGGGGCAGTGGTTCTAAAACTTTTTCAAGTCAAGGACCCCCAAATTGATATGTATTTGGCCGCGGACTTCCATCTGAAAACCTTTTGTGCCAGGGACCACCAATTAAAAAAAATAGCAGATCTACAAGCTCACAGCGCTTATATATCTGCTATTTTTGAATAGCCAACATAGAAATGGATAAAGTTGTTGAAATAATTGTGATGCTGTATTAACTACTTTTGCTGGAGACCCCTGGAAACCCCCCCAAGGACCCCTAAGGGCCCCCGGACCCCACTTTGAGAACAAACGCCCTAGGGGACAGACTAATATGCATGCTGACTGACTCCTTGTTCATGTGACAGGGGCTGGGTGAGTCACTTCACAACGGGCTATGGAAAACGCATGGTGGCGTATCGCAACGCTGCTGGAAACATTATAGGTGTCGAACCAGAAACAGAGGAGTGAGTTGAAAACAGACACAACAATTTGCAGTGGTGTAAAGTAACTTTTACTCAAGTACTGTACATTTTTTAGGTATTTGTACTTTACTTGAGTGTTTCTAATTTCCAATACTTTTACTTCTACTCCACTAAATCTCAGAGGCAAATATTGTACTTTTACTCCAATATAATTATTTGAAAACTTTAGTTACTAGTTACTTTGTAGATTTTGATTATTATTACAAAGCATACATTAACCACTTCAGCCAGGACACATTTCAGCCATTTGAAAATAGCCGATCTACAAGCTCACAATGCGTTTGTTTGTTTGTTTGTTTGTTTTTGCTTTTGCATGCATTTTTGTTTGACTAATTATTATACATTGGGCCTCATTCACCATCCATTCTTAAGAAATGTCGGAAAGACTTTATATTAAAGGGGAATTTTGGACCATTGTTTTCTTACCTTTTCTATGATGTTATGATATCCTTGTATCTAGCGCAAGGCCTATTGGTGCGCACTTTTTGCTGTGGCGGACCCGAATGGAGTTATGAAATTTCTACTGTGCTATTCATCCTAGGATATCATAACATCATAGAAAAGGTAAGACAACCGTGGTCCAAAATTCCCCTTTAAGGTCGCATCTATAATGCATTATAAACGCATTTATAATGCATTATAATGCACTTATAAGGCTTTATAACACTCCTTATAAATGTTTATACTCATGTATGACAACTTATAACAAAGTTTATAACGTATTGTAAGTGCTGGTCATAATGCATTATTATTCTCAGTGGATTTTTTTTTTCAAATCGGCCTCATGGTGGTGCTATAACAGGCGGATTCACATTTTGGCCTATAACTCTTGAGTCGTGGGTCGTACATTAAAAATGATTTTCCCTTGGATTAGAATTTTAAGAAGAAACTCACAAAGAATGTTGGTGAATGCGGCCCATTGTTATTATGTTCATGACAGCAATTATGTGCTCTGGCCTACACCAAACCCTTTTTCATGAACAACATTACATCTCCAAGTTGAAATCGTATGTTGAGAGCCCTCCAAAAAGGGCTTTCACTTTTGCCCATAGGGCGCACTACAAAATGCATAACATTGTCATTTAGGGCCGCCGTAGAAATGCTACTCCCCCCCATCTTCCTCGCATCCTGACGGCCACAACTCATTGCTTACAGAGCCTTGGTTAAACAACCCTGCCTGGTGGAGAGATATGCGCTCCAAGGAGTGCACGTTTCTAGTTGTGTATTGTTTTCTAGGGAGGCGGATCCTCTACTTGAAGCGATAAGGACTGGTGACGCTAACAAAGTCAGAAAACTAGTTAACCTCCCAGGATGCAACCTGGTGTCCAGTAAACCTGGCTGGCTGGCAATCCACCAGGCAGCCTACTATGGACAGGAAGCCTGTCTCAGAGTGCTGCTGACAGGTAACACAAACACTTGTTTTCTTATTGTCCTGTTGAAGAACACTTTGACAAGAGACATGGTTCTTCTGGGAATTATTATTATCTTCTCTCTGTCTAGTTTAGTGTAGTGTTGATTTTGACAGCAAATTTTTATTTTGTTTTAGTCATAGTCTTTTGAATAAAATTCCATTTCGTTTTAGTGATAGTTTAGTCGTCTGAAATGTTTTAGTTTTTGTCTAGTTTTAGTCGACTAAATATCATAAGATTATAGTCAACTAAATCTGCAGTTGATTTAGTCGTCTAAAATGTATTTTGGCGGGCCTTGATGGCGATTAATGGTTGATTTTACACTTGGTTGCATACTGAAAATAGCCGATCTACAAGCTCACAACGCGTCGCAGTGCTATTTTCTATTTTTTGACGAAATTGTCAATATATTAAGTCTTAGTTTTAGTCGTCGTAGCTTAGTTTTATTTTCGTTTTCGTCAGTGAAAAAAGGTAGTTGACGAACATTTTTCGTCATAGTTTTAGTCGACGAAATCAACACTGGTTTAGTGTGTCTTGTTTCTTCCAGCCCAGCCTAGCATGGTGAACCAGAGAACGGCGAAGGAACAGACATCAGCGTTGATGTTAGCGGTCGCTAGACAGCATGCAAGCTGTGTCAGTCTGCTGCTGGAGAGAGGAGCTAATCCTGAAATTGTGAATGCAGATCGAGAGACTCCGCTCTATAAAGGTAAAAAATGTCATTGATGATGCAGGAACTATCAGTGTTATGTATGTTAATGGTGTAGTTCAAGTGGTTCCCAATGCTATCCCTTAGCGGCCCCTACTACTGCTGGTTTTCTGTCCTATACCAAAAGGACTCCTAGTAGGCCTATGCTGCTTCTATTCAACCAATAAGTGTTGTATAGAAACAACATGTGAATAAGTTAATTCACATGGGCTTCTTGTCATTCTACTTAGCTGACTACTAAGGGACTAGTTAGACCTGGGGCAACAAGATGAACCAGCACTTGAGGACCAAGTTTGAAAACCACTGAGGAAACCTCCTATACTTCATCTGTACCTTCACCCTCTTAGTTTTCTACTGTACAGGTATATTTCTCTTGATGACATTTTAAATACAAACTACCTGCTTACCTTAAAAGGAAAAGTAACTTAACGCCTGGCTCTACATCTTGCGTGAACACACACACACACACACACACACACACACACACACACACACACACACACACACACACACACACACACACACACACAGCGGCCCCCAAACAAACACGCGAGTGAGCTGGCGTTATATTGTCGTACAACTAGATGGCTTGAAAGTATCTAGTTACCATTAAATTATACGCAACGATCTGCCAACTATACATTCTTTCGCGTGCTTTTGTTTACTTCATGGTTTACTTCCTAGTAGTTCCTGTCATGTGGGTGGGTCTGTTGTCCAATCAGAGGCTGAATAGCCAGTTACGTTATACAGCACATTGCAGCCACCGCGAGGCACGCAATGTATATTCAAGCCTTTGAAAAGCATTTGATTGGCGTGTCCCATATGATGTGAATGTGTCACGTCCCACACCTGCTTTCACTGAGAGGGCAGTCTTTAGGCCAGTTTTGAGGTAAAAATCCATATTAAGGCGCACTGCTATCTTTTGTGCATGCCGATATCAAAAGACACAGGATGATTTCCTAGCATCCTTGTGCCTGAAGTGAAACACGTGAGCAGGAGCACTCGGACCAGCATTAATATGATGTTAGGAGACGAGGGTGAAACTCTTGCTGCAATGTGTTGTGAGCTTGGAGATCAGATATGTTTTTGTGCTCACGGCAGCAACTACTTTAAAAAAAGTTTGATTCCATGAACAGGGAGTGCTAACCTTGTCTTTTTTCATAGGATTAATGAAGGATTAAGTGCTCAAAATGCACTTGTGTGAGTGTTGTGTTCAGATCGGATGGATTGGAAAGGGTTGAACAGGTGCTGTTGCTTTTTACTTCATCATGCCTGCCAGGAACAACTATAGCAGTTGATTGAGGTGTAATCAAATTATAATGATACACTGAATTAACAGTGAAACTTTGATTTATAGTAATTGGTTGAGAATTGGATGCAGTATATGGATTAATGGAAATTAATGTTGTGAGGAGCAAATGCGGAACCACTACTTACATTTAAAATAATTGTCTGTGATTAGCCTGGAGATGCTAACACAATTGACACAAGGAATTAACAGTTACACTATTACAGGTAAATTTGTATCACAATTGCTTAATTCAGAAGTGCCAGTGTCCAAGTGTACGCACATTGTGAAGTCACCTGCTGAGGTGCGCTCTTGTATACAATCAAACCATTGTGCTTTGCGGATAAGACAAGCTCCATGGATCGTCTTAAATACAAGCACAAAGTCTGTGGGGAAGATAGCTTAGCACTCTGATAGCGGGACACCACGCTTCATTTTAATATCAACCACACCTCCATAGTCGGCACACAGCTCTGTGGCATCTAAACAATCTTAAGCGCAAAGCAGTTGCATGTGGGGATCATAACAGCCGGCGCAAGCCGCTATAATAAGCAATAGCGCTGGTCACGCAAAATAGGGCCCTGTATGTTTGTAGCAGAAAAATATCCTAGGTTTTGTGCAAAACTGTATTATTCCTGTATTTCCATAATGTGGCATACCGGTTTCCCGTTTAATTTCATGTCCCATTGCTTCTTTCATTGGCTGATTTGTTTGGATATTTTGATTGATTGCTGCCGATCCAATCAAACAAAGTAATGGGTAAATGAACCAGAACAGGAAACGGGTTTGCCACCTTTTGGAAACGTGGGACTACAGTTATGCACAGAGCCTATTGTGTATGTTTACCAAAGAGTGTCTGTTCTCCCCAGCATGTGAGAGGAACAATGCAGAGCTGGTGGCCATGCTGTTAAACCACGGTGCAGCAGTCAACACCCCATGTATCCAGGGATGGACAGCGCTGCACGAAGCTGCCAACAACATAGAGAACAGCTTGGAGATCTGTCAGATGTTGGTCAAAGCTGGAGCCAAAGTCAATGCAGTTAGCGTCTATGGCATGACTCCTCTGGCCACTGTAGCTCAGAGTGGAAAGTTTGAAGCAATGCAATTCCTTCTCAAACACGGTAGGTAGATGACAACCCTAGGACTACTGGTTTTCTATCCTACCATGACCAATATTGTTGCTAGTGTTCTATTAACTAACTATAATTTATCGGCGAAAAACGTGCGGCCAGTGGGGGCACACGTCAACACCATCCCCATATTATGTGGGGAAGCTTGCCATACATCCACAGCAAGAAGTATGCCTGTGTTGTATATTACCTGAGAATAAAACGTTTTTGAGCTTTATAATCATTAGGGTTAGGGTTATTTTTCACATTTTTGTATTTAACCACTATCCTAAATCACAACATAACTACATGACTGACATTTCTAACAAACCAAACCGCATGCAAATCAGTTGACACTTCAGCAAGTTATTATTATTTTAATTGTGGAGAGACTTCCTGCTTTCAATAGACAAAATATGGCGGCGCCAATGACGCATCGCTCCAATGAACAGCAGCGGCCAAAGAGGTTAAGCATAATACAATATCTACATGCCTAGACCAACCACTGACGACCACTGAACTTCTGTTACAGCTCAGAATCAGAAAGCTTGTCTGAGACCTTTTCTGGCAAAACCTGGACATGTTGACTTGTGATTCAGACTAATGGAGGACTGGCAGTTCAGATGGCAGCAGAGCTGTCATATGGTACACAGCTGAAACATTAGATAAGATAATATATACCATTAAAAAACAACGTATGTGAGGTAAACTTTATATTCTGTGAGGGGAATATAAAGTGGCTTTATCCATATGCTGGTGTGGATGAAAGGTTAATGATGTAAATTTAAATTATCCAGGTGCTGACATAAACAGCCAAGCGACTGATGGATCAACAGCCCTTTATGAAGCAGCAAAGAACGACCATGAGGACATCATAGAGCTTCTTCTGTGCCTGGATGCAGATGCTAACATACCAGGAGGAAAGAGAGGCCTGTTGCCCCTTCATATTGCTGCCCAGAAAGGAAATGATATGTACGTGCACTCACACACTGCCCCCACACACCAACACCTCACTACTGTCCCCAAAGACACCACAACCTGACTACTGTCCCCAAATACACCACAACCTCACTACTGTCCCCAAAGACACCACAACCTCACTACAGTCATACTTCGCACGACTGTGTCACGTGTTTAAAATAGCCGACCTACGGTACAAGCTCATGTGTTGCAGATGTGACGTGTTGTGAGCTTGTGGGTGTGATACTTTTGGTGTTTTATGCATCGTACGACAGCATACATTAAACACACCACAACCTGACTACTGTCCCAAAAAAACACAAACGGACTGCTACACTCATTAAACATTGTAATTGTACACTGTTCTTCAATGCTGGTTTGAATATGTATTTATGATGGTTTTACATTTAGTCATTACTAGAAAACGGTGCTCCTTGGAGCGCAGATCTCCGCCAGGCTGGGTTGCCTACCCAGGGCTGTGTCGGTCATGGTGTGCAGCTGTCAGGACATAAGGAAGAGTTTGTACAACAGAGGGTGCAACTTTTTGCAAGAAGTATCAAAACCCTGTTTGACGTTCATTGTCATATGACATTTTTATTAAAACCAGTCAAGCCAGTCATGGCCAATCGTAATGAAATACGGAAAATCTGAATGAAACAAGGGTATCAAATGACTCCAGAGATAATGTGTACCGATTGTTGTGTGTTTTGCACAAAATCTGTTGGAATAGTAGCAATAAAAAAATAAAAAAGAAGCAAAATGGCCGAAAATCTACACTGCCAGAAAAGGGCGTGGCCTAAATGGGGGTTATTATTTTTATTTTTACATATAATTTGTATTTTCAGGGTTAGGGTTAGGTTCAGTTCAAAAGCTGTAGTCCAAAATGTGAAGCAGAAGTTCCCTGTATTCCTCAATGGGTGTAGTGGCGGGGCGCATCAGGTGAAAGCCAGTATTACACACTGGAACGAAGAAATTCAACGGCATTCAGGCACAGACGGGGTTAAAACACTTGTTTATTAAGCAATACGGAATATTGCGGAACACAAAGGGCCCCTATAGTCGGATAACATCCGTGGTTTTGAGGTATACAATCAAACAGTCATTGTTAATTTAATCTCTCAAGAACAGATTCAGAGCTGCGCTACTGAATCTGTTGGGAGCCCCGTTCAGAACGTGTGTGCGTTACAAGTGGGCGTGCCTTCAGATCAGGAAGCAGGCCGCGCTTTACCCAATCTGTGCGCTCGCTTCCCACTGGAAACAAACCAAAACTCATTTAACAATAGCGTCCTCGGAGCCGACAAAACCAATGAAAGTTAGTAACATTTTAACTTGTTCTTTCATCATAGAAACAAGTGGGCTTATAACCAAAACGATCCATGTTCTTTGGGAGAAATGGTGTTAGTGTTCCGTGGAGAAATATTGTTAGTGGAATGAAAGAAAACATAGGCTCACCACCGGAAGTGGAGGGCTGAGGGCATGTCCAAACCCCGGTTTCCAGCCACATAAGTCTAGTTAATCCTTTTTTATTTGACGATGGGTTCCCAGATTGGTGTTAATTTAACTCTGAGAGTGCATAAATGTAACCATTCATTTGGTTACATTTGTACACTCTCAGAGTTACATATGGATACATTAACACTGAGGATTTTACTGTGTAGATACACAAATGTCCATATCGATAAAATAAATCTATGACAGTGTTGATCCAAGGCGTATAGAGCGTACCTCCAAAACCGTTTTCACCTCTGCCCATAGTGGGCACCACAAACACGAACAGTTGCACCATCTGTCGTACAAACTATTTCCCCCAGCAGCTTCGTCGTGTCCTGACAGCTGCAACTCATGACTGACACAGCCCTGGGTAGGCAACCAGGCCTGGCAGAGATCTGGGCTCAGAGGAGCGCACTTTCCTAGTTGTTATTATTATTATGATTATTATTGTGATTACTTTCCAGCATGGTTTCCATGCTAATCCCAGCCACCAGAAGAACGAGGGTTCATCGAACTGGGATCAGTCCTCTCCACCTTGCAGCAGAATACGACCATGATGAAATTCTGGAGCTTCTACTCTCGGCCGGGTTCGACCCCAACGCTCAGCTGTCCGAGGAGAGGTCCAAACTGTTCGAGGACCATCGCAGCACAGCGCTCTACTTCTCTGTCTTCAACAACAATAAGGAGGCCACCTCCATGCTGCTGGAGGCAGGAGCCAATCCCAACCTGGACCTCTTTTGCCCTCTGCTGGTGGCTGTGAGGCAGGGCTGCATGCAGACTGTCAGACTCCTGTTAAAACACGGAGCGAACATCAACGCCTACGTCCCCCTCCATCACACCAGCTTCCCAGCCTCCATCCTCTTCAGTATGAAGCATCTCCACATGCTCAAGTTGTTGTTGGACAATGGCTGTGACGCCCAATCCTGTTTCACCTGTGACTATGGCAACGGACCTCATCCACCAATCAGAAGCACCCGCTTAGAGAGAGTCCTTTCCGACGACACACGCGACCATTGCTATCAGGTGTGTGTGTGTGTGTGTGTGTGTGTGTGTGTGTGTGTGTGTGTGTGTGTGTGTGTGTGTGTGTGTGTGTGTGTGTGTGTGTGTGTGTGTGTGTGTGTGTGTGTGTGTGTGTGTGTGTGTGTGTGTGTGTGTGTGTGTGTTTGTATTTGTATCCTACCAGCTAGTTAATGGGCTCTGTGCACAATTGTAGTTTAGAAGGTGGCATACCCATTTCCTGTTCCGGTTCAAATCAATCAAACAAAGCTATGGGAAAATGAACCAGAACAGGAAATGGGTATGCCACCTTCTAAAAAGTTGGGACTACAGTTATAAACAGAGCTAATTGCATTCACTATGTTTCCCAGGTTTAACTAGTAAACCAGGTGACCATTACTACCTTCTAGGGTGGATAGAAACAAAAACAGTGAGCAAGCTGTTAAAGTGTTATTCTATACTACTATACTTCTAATAAATGTACTATATAACCATGTAGTTTGTTTGTGAATTTTCAGTTCTGTGAAATGATCTCCATGGACAGCCTCAGCCAGTGGGCAGGGCCCGTTATTGACGTTCTATTGGACTATGTTGGTCATGTGACTTTGTGCTCCAGGCTTCAAGAACAACTGGACAGCTACCCTGATTGGCACGGCATCAAAGAGAAAGCAGGTAAGAACACCAGCAGTACTAGATGTCCTGGTAGGATATACAACCAGCAGTACTAGAGGTCTTGGTAGGATGTAAAACCACCAGTAACAAAGGTCCTGGTTGGATATAAAACCAGCAGTACTAGAGGTCCCGGTTGTAAAAACTAGAAAAAGTGCTCCTTGGAGCACTGCCAGACCCCTAGTGGTTGAAGAGCAGTGTCACGCGAAGCTTGGCTAATCAAAAAGAGGGACAGGGAGGAAAAATGAGGGACAGGGAGGAAAAGAGGGACAGACCGACAAAGCCTCATGTAGGCCGACCCCCTGGGTCTGGCAAAAAACAGCAGTACTAGAGGTCCTGGTAGGGTGTAAAACCAGCAGTACTAGAGGTCCTGGTAGGATAGAAAACCTGCAGTACTAGAGGTCCTGGTAGGATATAAAACCAGCAGTGCTAGAGGTCTTGGTAGGATAGGAAACCAGCAGTACTAGAGGTCCTGGTAGGATAGGAAACCAGTAGTATTAGAGGTCTTGGCAGGATAGGAAACCAGCGGTACTAGAGGTCCTGGTAGGATAGGAAACCAGCCGTAATAGAGGTTCTATCAGAATAGGAAATTAACATATCTGGATAACCAGGGCTAGTAGCCTCTGCTTTATTCTATACTTTATACAGTGTGTGTAAGTGCAGAATGTTGTGTGTTCCAGCACCACCGTGGAGACTCATGCAGTTGTGTCGTCTGAAGATCAGACAGCGGGTTGGAATCCAACGCCTCAGAGATATTGTGACCTTACCTCTTCCTGGAACTCTCATCAGGTTCCTCCAATACCAGGAAGCTTCTGTGGATGAACCCCAGGATTCATGGGAGGACATTAATGCATGGAGCTAACGATTGGGAAACCAGCATTGACAACAAAGATCAGGCAAAAGGTTAAAATCGACCGTCAAGGCGCTCTGTCAAAAAGAGGGGCAGAAAGGGGGCTCCATTTCCTCCTTCCTTGGCCTATCCCTTATGGGGCTATCTGACAGACAGGTTTCTGATATAAAGATTTCTGACGGAAAGGCAATAGTTTTCTGACAGAAAGGCAGTGGTTTTCTGACAGAAAGGCACTTTCTGACAGAAGGTTCAAAGACCATGCAAAAACAGGTCACAGCAGCAAGATTGGTGGCATAGCGTAGCGTACTAGGTGGTAGACTAACAACTCAATTTTAATCTGTTTATTTTGCCACCAGTACTCCAGCCCCTAGTTCAGAGTCAGTCCGGAATTTCTTCATAGACAAAATTAACAACAGATCATCCATATCACATTTCTTAGGTCATCTTCACAAAAGCTCCTTCCAGTTCTAGAAACACCCTAAAACTAAAGGTGACTGGCCCTTTTCTGTTGTTGCCCCCAGAATCAACATTACAAAAGTCCAGCTCCACCAAACATTTTATATCCACCCTAAAAACCCAACTCTTCTCTGTTGCTTTTAGCTCAGTCTGAGGGCAACTAATCTCTCAAGAACAGATTCTGCTCTGCGTTGGAATCTGTCGTGAAGGTTCGTCATAACATGTACGCACTGGGCTACAAGTGGGCGTGCCTTCAGATCAGGAAGCAGGCCGCGCTTTACCCAATCAAATGTAGTGGGCGGGATTCACGTGTCCGTCGATCCTTCCCCCTCGAAACAAACCCAAACTAATTTAACGATAGCGTCCGCGGAGCAGACAAAACCACGGAAAGATATTCACATTTTAACTTACTCTTTCATCATAGAAACAAGTGGGCTTATAACCAAAACGATCCATGTTCTCTGGGAGAAGTGGTGTTAGTGTTCCGTGTAGAAATATTGTTAGTGGGAATGAAAACATAGTGGCACCACCGGAAGTGAAAGCTGAAGGCAGACCAAAACCCTGGTTTCCTTGCGCACGGGTGCTACGTTGTCATTGTCCCAGAGCCAAGATGAGATAGTACAAACAGCAGAGGGCGCTGTTTTTCATTCTCATCTTGGCTCTGGGTTCCCAGATTGGAGGGCAACTAACTCATTGTCTGTTTTGACCTTTTTATGTGTCTTTATGCTGTATTTTATGCGGTCTATATGATGTTATTTAAAATGGAAAGCACTTTGGGTCAATTTCTGTTGTTTTTAAATGTGCTACAGAAATAAAGGTGGCTTGACTTGTGAAAGGTACTCGACTGGTTATCTAAACCTGAGCCATGAGCTAAATTCCATTCCCCAAAGCTCGGTCACTCGCTCACTCTCCTCGCTTCCTCCACTCGCGCCTAAGCCCCGCCCCTGCGAGGAGCCGAGGATTATTTGCGAGGACGGAGTGGTCGAGCGGCTGCCCTCAAAGGATCGGACTGCGCTGAGCGTCATTTCAAAGCGACAGCAAAATCCGCGATCACTTATGACGTCTCAAACAGCTGGACCAGAGCCGTGGATGAAAATATAAATGCATAGAATAATATGCAGAATTATACAGAATAGACAATTCATCAATGTGGATGGCCACATTGTTATCTTTATAGTTAACATTGTTGTGCAAGGCCATTTATTCCTGAAATAGTGAATGAAGCGCCAGGATGAGCAAACTTAAATTTATGAATTTAATCCTGACCTGTCCCTCTTTTTGCTCGTACAGTCCCCAGAACCCCAGTACAACAATTTACTCCATGAAGTGTATATGTGTGTCAAAAAGGAAACGTTGCAGCCGAGGGGCGCGCAGAACGGTGGATGCATATGTATATCAGAAACAGGTTCACATTTAACTATAGCCGTACTCATTCAATTCTGAACCGATTCTTAAAATGTAAAATTAGCTGTGAAGGGTCTTCTTTCATGTGTATCAGTCATGATTGTTTCGCCATCAAACAATATCAGGCAAAAAGGAAATATCGGCGGGTCCTTCTTCTCCATCGCGTTGCTCGCGCACCTCTCGTCCTAAAACACCCTCGCCCCAGGTCTAATCCGTCGGCCTCGGCCCGCGGAAAAAATGGGGCAGTGTGTTTTAGGACGAGCGTTCCGTTTTCCACCCGTTTTCTTTTCTTTTTCTTCGTCCCAGAAGTTAACAATGTTTACATAATCTTTGTCACAGCCATTTATAGTAGTCCGTACACTGTATTGAGGCATGCACGAAGAGAAACTATCAGCTTTTGAGACAGAATAAGTGTGCACAATATATTACAATGTATAATTAGTGTGGTTGCCCTAACAGGGCAACCAGACTATAGTACTTGATGAACTTTCTAGATAAACAATACTTTGCCGCGCTTCTCCTCCCACAGTTTTGTGTCCCCAATGTCGTGCCATATGTCAAAATGACCGTCTTGACCGGGAATCGTGCGCTTGTATTTTGCTAAGAGATTGGTTAAATAGTTTAATTGATATTGATTTATTAGTGCATTAAATTTCCCCATCCGCTTTAATGTAAAAGTGAAAAAACTCAAATTCAAGTATTTTTTTCTCAGAAACCGTAAGAGCTAGAGTTACCACATTTGGAGGGGAGGTTCATAATTTAGTCCGAAATTATTGAAAAAATAATTACACTAATCGGCCACATGGTGGCGCTATAACAGTGCCCTTTACGTTTTGGCCTATAACTCTTGAACCGTAGGTCGTAAAATCAAAATGTCTTTTTCCCTGGATTCCTTGGGTCAATACGCATCTCCCCATATAGGCCACGCCCATTTGCGTCTGGATAGATTTTCTGCCATTTTGAATTTTCTTCAAAACACACTTTTTGCTTCTTTTCCTACAAATTTTGTCCAAATCTCACACAAATCGGTACAGGTCATCTATGGACCCATGCGATAAACCTATCCAAACGGCATTTTGATAGTCCTTACTGTTCGTCCGTAATTGGCTTCCAAAGTTAGCGGGAGGAGCCCGTTTTACCAAAAATGCCAAAAATCACGAACGAAACGTCCAATCAATCCCAAATTTTAATCACATGTCGAGGGTGGTTTACTCAACGAATCCCCAAAAGCATTTCCACTTTGACCCATAGGGGGCGCCACAACTTTGCAAAACGTAACCGTTTGATGCAAAAACATGATTTTTGGGGGGATCACTCCTCTCAAATTGAAAAGCAGGTGATCTCAGGAGTGACATGACGATGTCATTGGCCCGCTACATTTGTGGGAGGGGCTTATTTATTTTAGTGGGAGGGGCCTATTTCTTCAAATCAAAACACCATGTATCACGAACACAGGATCCAATCAGCACCAAATTCGAATGGTACGTCACGCGACCTCCGACGGTATTCCTCCAAGCATATTCCTCAAGTCCGGGCGGCGGCAACCTGCGACCGACGACGGCGCAACCACACTTTGCAATTTCCCATAATTGCGACGCGTCTAGTTGTATTATGCTTTATATCATACAACGCAATAAAGCCAGTGGCATTCGGCATGGTTTCGGGTTTCAAGCATTGTTTGTGTGGCCACATGTGGAGGAGGACCATGTATACGTCACGGGAGAAGGGAAAAATAAAAAATAAACGTGTACACGTGATGCGGAAGTCTGCCGCGGAGGAGCTGTGGAGAGTGGTCGAGCGTACACTTGATGTACACTCGCTCAATGCGGAAGCGGAGAGCCTCCTCGCCTCCTCCACTCGACTCCACTCGCCTCCTCCAAGAAGCACATGAACAATTGGACCCTGACTACTTCCGGTTCGAAGTCGGAGTGACCGAGTGGGAGTGAGCGAGTGGCCGAGATTTTCGGTTTGGGAATTTGGCTATGGAGTCATATGCCCAAAGATGGAGTCCTTAGATATGTCAGTTAGCTCCATACTGTATCAGTACCAAGCATTCATTGACGTGGTCGGACCGAGTATCGCATAACTATGGCGACCTATCCAACAAACCTGTATGATGTGAAAGCCTTTTCTACAACTTGACTTGACTTAAGTAAGAATTTTAAGTACTATTACATTGTTTGAGTTTGTCCATTTTTCCAGTACTCCACTACATCTAATTAGTAGGCAAATATTATACTTTTTAATTTAATGGAAACCCCCTTCCCTCATGTGACCTCTGAAAAGTGTTCAGCGTTTTAATTATGTTTTAGTAGGATTCGGATGGATGGATGGATGGATGGATGGATGGATAGATGGATAGATGGATAGATAGATAGATAGATACACAGTTTTGTCCTGTCACATGAAGACATTTGTGAGTTATTTACATTTTATGAAAAGTCATACCATCACGACACGTTTTGATCTTGTAGATACCAAAACCTTCCGGAAGTAACCACGCCCCTGTTTCCAACCAAAAAAGGTGAAAAATGTATGTCCTCTAAAACCTACCAAACTGATATTTTTGAAAGATCTTGAAAAAAAGATTTTTTTTTACACAGATCTTACATATTTTCAGATGGGTGTCCACAGACAAATATGCAGTATATATTAAGTTGGGGTCCTTGACACGAAAGTGTTTGAGAACCACAATTATTTTTTTCAACATTCGTTTTACACTTTTTCACAGTTGTTTGGCAACGGTTTGTGTTATTTGTGACGTCACACCAGAACTGTGATCAGTCTATATAAGAGGTTGAGAGCCTTTAGTTGTCGACTTCAACCTAGAAAGAGATAAGCAGTCATGGATTTCAAGAAGCAACTGACGTTCCAGCTAATGCTGAATGTGCTAATAGCCGTTATTGGGTCTTTCCTAAACGGCTACAACCTCGGGGTTCTTAATGCCCCTCAGAAGGTCATCGAGATGTTCCTCCATGATGCCTGGCTCAAGCGTTATCATGAACCCATCCCTGCCGCCTCCCTCAAGGCCCTATGGGCTGTCACTGTTACCATATTCGTGGTCGGTGGCATGATAGGCTCCTTCTCTGTGGGACTCTTTGTGAACCGCTTCGGAAGGAGGAAGTCGATGCTGATGGCCAACGCTCTGGTCTTTGCCTCTGCAGCTTTCATGAGCTGTTCCAAGCTGGCGGGCTCCTGGGAGATGCTGATTATTGGCCGGTTTATAGTTGGGCTCTTCTGTGGTCTGTCCACTGGCTTTGTGCCCATGTACATCGGTGAGG
The DNA here is from genome assembly GCF_963280865.1 of Gymnoscopelus braueri. Classification (NCBI taxonomy): domain Eukaryota; kingdom Metazoa; phylum Chordata; class Actinopteri; order Myctophiformes; family Myctophidae; genus Gymnoscopelus; species Gymnoscopelus braueri. Next base: position 902,463 of record NC_137616.1, on the reverse strand, counting down.
TCGCTCCCACTGCCATCAGAGGAGCCCTGGGAAGTCTCCACCAGCTGGCCATCGTCATAGGCATCGTAGTCGCACAGGTGTTGGGCTTGGAGTCACTCATGGGCAACGAGACCTGGTGGCCATTGCTACTCGGCTTCACTGCCTTCCCTGCTGTGCTGCAGATTGTCCTGAAGACCTTCTTCATTGAGAGTCCCCGCTTCCTGCTCATCAACAAGAAGCTGGAGAGCGAGGCAGAGACTGTGCTGAATAAGCTGCGTGGGACCAAGGACGTGAGCGCCGACATGGAGGAGATGAAGGAGGAGAACAGGCAGATGATGAGGGAGAAGAGTGTGACCATCCTTGAGCTGTTCCGCTCGCCCGTCTACCGCCAGCCTATCTGCATCGCCATTGTCATGCAGCTCTCCCAGCAGCTGTCAGGCATCAATGGTGTGATCTTCTACTCCACCAAATTATTTGAGAATGCCAAAGTGGAGCAGCCTGTTTTTGCCACTATTGGAGTTGGTTTGGTCAATGCAGCATTCACTGTTGTCTCGTTGTTTTTGGTGGAGCGTGCCGGTCGTAGGCTCTTACAGATGGTGGGGCTGCTGGGAATGGCTGGCTCTGCCGTGCTGATTACCATTGCTCTAAATCTGCTGGACAAGCTGAAGTGGATGTCATATGTTGGTGTTGTGGCTGTATTTTCCTTTGTGGCATTCTTTGAGATTGGGCCAGGGCCCATCCCCTTCTTCATCACTGCAGAGATTTTCTCCCAGGGACCAAGGCCCTCAGCCATGGCTGTGGCTGGTTTATTCAACTGGACTGCCAACTTCATTGTGAGCTTAAGCTTCCCGTATGTAGAGGAGCTGCTTGGCCCATATGTGTTTCTCATTTTCACCGTGTTTCTGATCGCATTCTTCATCTACACCTTCTTCAAGGTGCCAGAGACCAAGGGACAAACAATTGAGCAGATCTCCACCGCGTTCCGCAAGAAGGCAGAAGGCCGAGTACAGGGAATTGTTGGGAAGCCTGAGGAGGAAGCATCATCTGTTTAGTAAACATGTTGACAAAAGGGGGCTCGGTTGGCACAGGGATAAAGAACCTGTCTGCCAATGCTGAGTCTAGGCCCTAGACTCAGCATTGGCAGACAGGTTCTTTCTTTTGGATTTGAACCCCTAGACTCTAGGGGTTCAAATCCACCGCGCTGCAATGGTTTGGCTGAGCGTCTATGTACTTCAGTATCTGTGCAGTTTAATCAAGTGGGACATTTTCACTCTCAGACCATTCAACACACGCATGCAGGCACGTTTTGTTTACATTTAGGATATGAGCACGCATATCAAAGTTTAGTCACATCCCTTTGAAGCCTGCAACACAACACAGCTTTTTTTTTTTAAAGACACCACTCCTGCAGGCGGCTTGGGGAGCTCGCTCGCTTCGGTCTTGGCTCCTCCAAAAAGCATATTTACTATTTTAGACACGAAGACCAAGTGTGGGGTGAGCAAGTACGTCGGAGAGGCTTATTGTCGGTATCAGCCGGGAATGCGTGAGTCTATCCCTGTTACAATGGAACCTTGGAGACGGATTGCTGAGGTTGAGTGCCACACCTACCATTAGCTTGCCCAGCACTTGCCGCACGACTTGCCGCACCCAATATGCGGCACGACTTGAGTAGCACATATGAGTAGCACTACTCATATGCTGAGTTGGCGGTGACCAGGATCAAACCCACTGCTTGTCTGGCAGAGATTTAGGAATTGGAATTTGGCTAGTGGCTCCTTTCAGCAGGGAATATTGATTGGAAGGAACAGCATGGAGGCGCTACATCCTGGTGGAAGCTCGTCAATGGCAGGTGAGCCAGTAGGGTACAACAGCAGTGGCAACACAGCAATGTGTGGTGAGGACATAATTGGCATGATGAACACTAAATTGGGAGAAAAGGGGTAAAAACGGCAAAAATAAATAAATTAAAAAAAGAAAGAAATACAATTAAAAAAACATACCAAAAAACAGAAACAAAATTTCTTAGAAATGTCAAGTGTGCCTGCAGCTCGCTAAGTCTGTGCAACCTTGTGTTCGAAAGGTAGGGTCAAATAAATGAATGTTGAATTGTTGTAACCACATACCCAATATCGTTCAAAGTCGAGACCTTCGATTCAGCGTCCTCCAAATAGGGGGGGGGGTAATGACGTTTTTTTCCCCCTAGACCCTAGCTCAGTGAAATGTTATGGACCCAAAATAGTGTCACAAAGTGGCTTGTCAAGATTTTTGTCCTCTTTTTTTTTTTGCCTCTCCACTTCATTCGGAAGCCAATTACAGCCGAACGGCATGGACAATTTTGTTTTAGGTTTCGACAGAATCTGTAGGAGTAGCAAAAAGTGTATTTTGAATACAATTAAAAATGGGGGAAATCTAATTGGACAGAAATGGCATATGGGTCATCATCCAAGGAACCCAGGGGGAAATACATGCCGATTCTACAACCTACAGTGTAGGCCAAAATGTAAAGTGGGCTGTTATAGCTCCATATTCTTTTTTTCCCTTTTGTTTTTTGGACTTAACCTCTCTATCAAGTGTGGTAACTGTAGCTTTTCCCATTGATGTCGGTGGGAAAGTTTAATTCACTGATAAATGAATATCAATTGAACTATTATTAAACATATTACTTAACACAATTCAAGCATACCATTCCAGATGAAGCCAGTCAATTTGACAGACTCTATAATAAAAGATAGTGAGAACAATACTGTGGTTGCCTGGGGGCAACCACACTAAATACCAGCTGCAAGTCGTCATACCAGAGGCCAAGCAATGACTGCAATACATCATAGTGATAGCATGTGGTCAATCGGCTTCATATTCCTACACCGGGCGTTGGTCATTAAGGGTTCTTACACCACCAATTGACGAGGAGCTCAAGTGCGACACCCACAACACGCATGTGAGGAAAGGTCAGCAGTGACTATATTGGTTTCGTCGCCTGAAGAAGTTTGGATTGGGCCCCGCTTCCTCAGGCTGTTCTACAACAGCTCCATTGAAAACATTCTGTTAGGCTGAGTCACTGCCTGGTATCCACCTGTTTCCGCGGGAATTTACTGGAGCAAAAATCCTGTGTGGGAAACATCCTGCGGGGGGACCGGAAGTAGGAAATAGCGGCTCAGTGTGTTTACATTTGCCAGCAGAACGTAGCTGTACTGCGAACGAGCTACGTTCTGCTGGCAAATGTAAACACACTGAGCCGCTATTTCCTACTTCCGGTCCCCCCGCAGGATGTTTCCCACACAGGATTTTTGCTCCAGTAAATTCCCGCGGAAACAGGTGGATAGAAACTGAACCTACAGCGGGTGGTGCGGTCGGCAGAGTGCGTAATGGGAGGGAAGCTTCCCTTCCTCCAGGAGTTGTACGAGAAGCAGAGCCGCCGCTAGGGTAGTGCAAACGGTGCCGTCGCACAAGGCGACCGTACCGTTTTTGGACGGTGTAGCCGCCCCTATAAGTGGGGTTGGGACACCTCATTAGTATTAGTTTCCTGCACTGTGATTGGCCCATTAGTAGACCACTAGCTGTACTGTGATTGGCTGACTCTATTGGCTGACTCTATTCAGCACCGTGATTGGCTAGCGAGACACATGATGACATTAATAACCTATAAATAGGATTATGCACTTCCAAAAATCCCTTTTTTTTGGAAGTGAGCTTCCATCACTATGATGACCACTGTGATGACCACACCGCCCACTTCACACTGGGTGTGATTTTTTTTTCCTTTTTTCTAAATATATAAAAGTGAACAGAAAAAGTATGTTGTGTTATATTTTGTTTAAAAATACTAAATACTAAATACTAAATCTAAGGTTGTAGGTCAAACAGGGCATGAATTACACCTGTTAAAAGTTTCCATTTTCAATTGACTGCTTACACCCCCCTCTGGCCAATCGGACGATTTGTTTCTTGTCCACAGTTATGCCAGGACTGCAAAAAGCGGTAGAAGAAGTAAAAGTAAGAATAAAATAAAGTAAGTATATTGCTCAGGGAACAGGGCAGTAATTTCATGGAGGCCATGGCCACTGTGCCTCCTCAGTTTGGCCTTCTGCCCCTCAAAAAATTATATGCCCTGATGGTGGCCTGGATACCCCGCTAAAATCTTTGTTTTATTTTTATTTGATTTGCCCAGTTGTATCAAAAGTTAAGCTAGAATAAGTGGTGTCACTTGAAGTGATTTTAACTGAAGAGACAGAAAACAGCAATGATACAAACATCCTCATCCATCTTAAGTTGTGTCTCTTCTTCCCTTTTTTTTCCTTTAGTTATAAGACCCCTCATCTGACCCACAACCAATAAATACAAACAAATATACATAATTCATAAATACACTGTGGATGTTACGTTATTGAGATATTACTTGACAAACGTTAACGTTTTATTACATTTTGTTCCTGAAATCCACCCTGTTAATGTTATCTATTCCAATTTCAGAATGCTTATTTTTTATTTATTTTTTCCCCTCTCTTTTGAACAATCCATTTTCAAGATTTGACCCAATCCAATAGCCAGAATCTGATCAGATAACTGCTGAACAAATGGATCCATCTATTGATGATGATGGTATTTCCCTCAGCCTGCTGTCATCTAGTGGTAAGAGACTGAATGTATGACTGCAATATTTTTTTCACAAATACATTAATTTCATTACAATTACCACACTAATACATTAGTACAATGTTATTGTAAAACTGTCAAAATGAAGAATGTCTTACTGCAACAAGTTTATTTAATGTGCATCCTGTGAAATCAAATCAAACCTGTTGATAACAGTCAGCCAAATCTAAATGTACAAAGATCGCACATTCAGAATCTCCAGAGGTGGCTAGACGTGTCTCTCAAAGTCCATGATATGATGTCAATGAAGAGAAACAGGGTGATCTTTGTTGTCAATGCTGGTTCCCCACAATGCTTAGCTTCATACGTTCATGTCCTCCCATGATTCCTGGGGTTCATCCACAGAGGCTTCCTGGTATTGGAGGAACCTGATGAGAGTTCCAGGAAGAGGTAAGGTCACAATATCTCTGAGGCGTTGGATTCCAACCTGCTGTCTGATCTTCAGTCGACACAACTGCATGAGTCTCCACGGTGGTGCTGGAACACACAACATTCTGCACTTACACACACTGTATATACAGTATATATATATATATATATATATATATATATATATATATATAAATCACACCCAGTGTGAAGTGGGCGGTGTGGTCATGGCCACAGTGGTCATCATAGTGATGGAAGCTCACTTCCAAAAAAATTTTTTTTTGGAAGTGCATAATCCTATTTATAGGTTATTAATGTCATCATGTGTCTCGCTAGCCAATCACAGTGCTGAATAGAGTCAGCCAATAGAGTCAGCCAATCACAGTACAGCTAGGGGGGCCAGCTGGGCCAATCACAGTGCAGGAAACTAATACTAATGAGGTGTCCCAACCCCACTTATAGGGGCGGCTACACCGCCCAATAAAGAGAGAGCACGGTTTCCCAAACAGTGGGTCGGGACCCATGTTTGGGTCACGGACCACTTTGTATGAGTCGCGAGTAAATATCCCCTTTTTTTTGTTTCCTGCATAAAAAAATATATACCGGTATTATTATTTCAAAAGATTAAAAAAATATTTAAACAAAAAAGTTCAATACAATTCAAACATTTTTCTAAAGTATTTAATAAAATAAAGCAAATAATTTCCATAAATACATTAAAAAAAGTAGTGAAAAAAGCAGATCCACAAGCTCGCAACACGGCGCGAAGTGCCTCGTAAGTACTTATTCTGGGTCTGGCAGAACCAGGTCTCCTGGTCTTGTTTTAATTGTAGAGGCCTGCTTCAATAGAGGGGCATAAATGCATCAGGAGGCACGGCTCTCCCTACAAAATATGACAGCCGCCATGACGCATCGCTCTAGTGAACAGCAGCAGCCAATGAGGTATATCTACATTTACTAGATTCAAGTACACAAATAGATGAACCTTTTACCATTTTTTAATTGATGCTTTGTATGGCCCTGTTAATGTGAACCTTTCAGCAATATTTTGAATAGATGCATCATTATCAGTCCTCATGAGGGGACATGCACTGTATGTACAGTCTACACTATGTGGTTTTGTTACCTGCTTTCTCTTTGATGCTCTGCCAATCAGGGTAGCTGTTCAGGTGTTCCTGAAGCCTGGAGCACAATGTCACATGACCAACATAGTCCAATAGAACGTCAATAATGGGCCCTGCCCACCGGCTGATGCTGTCCATGGAGATGATCTCACAGAACTGAAAATTCACAAACAAATAAACAACATAGTTAGATAGAATAACAGATACATTGTTTCTCACTACCCCCCCCCCTATCCTACCTGTAAAGTAATAATGGTCACCTGGTTTAATAGTTAAACCTGGAATACATAGTGAACTAGCTGGTAGGATATAAACCCAGAAGTACTGGAAGTCCTGGTAGGAGTGTAAATAAGTTGCCTTGGGAACCAACTGTTCCCGGCCCATCTTCTGATACTGTAGTTCAGGGGTCTTCAACAGGGGGACTCCTACAGGGTCCTCAAAGATTTGGCGGCCCCCCTGTAGTAACTATGTGATAATAGGGACTTTATTTTGTTCTTTTCTCCATTAACCACTTGAACCCTAGCAGCCCTATTCTGAGGGGAACGTTAGCCAAAAATAGCAGATCTACAAGCCCACAACGCCACGGCAAAGAGGTTTGGTCTGGGGGGGGGAGTATTACACCCCCCAGAAGGGGCTGTATAGAGCAGTATTGAGGGTTTAAGTGGTTAACTGTCTGAAAATACACATGAACACGAATCCAACACAACGCTACACAATGATACTGTCAAACACGTCTATGAAGCTATCTATGGAATCTATGGAAAAGTTTAATCTGCAACACAATTTTATACAATATGTAGAGGGGGTCCCTGCTTCATTTCTCTTTCAGCTAAGGGGTACCTGAAAAACGTTGAAGACCCCTGCTGTAGTGTGATACGGGGACTTACCCCCAATCCAACCATTGATGCTAAGTGCCAAGCAGGGAGGCATTGGGCACCATTTTATAGTACTAGTACTGCTGGATTTATATCCTACGAGAATCTTGCTCTTGTTTTCTCTTTTGCTCTTTTTGGGCGGTGTAGCCGCCCCTATAAGTGGAGTTGGGACACCTCATTAGTATTAGTTTCCTGCACTGTGATTGGCCCACTTTCCTGTACTGTGATTGGCTGACTCTATTGGCTGACTCTATTCAGCACTGTGATTGGCTAGAGAGACACATGATGACATTAATAACCTATAAATAGGATTATGCACTTCCAAAAATATTTTTTTTTTGGAAGTGAGCTTCCATCACTATGAAGACCACTGTGATGACCACACCGCCCACTTCACACTGGGTGTGATTTTTCTTTCTTTTGACCCCTTTTTCTCCCCAATTTAGTCGTTATGCCAGTTGTTTCCTCCCCACACACATTTCTGTGTGATCACTGCTGTTGTATCTTACTGACACACCTGGCAGTGAGGAGCCCCCACCGGGAGGACATAGAGCATTCATCCTACTCCTCCTGCCCAACACTCCCTGCAGACAGGTGCCGCCCAGCCTGTAGGATTACATGCAGTAACAATTGTGTTCGTGTAGACGTTCGACAAAGCCGGATGCACCACGGTGGATTTGAAACCACGACCTCTGCGGTGGTGGGCAGGCACTTTACCACTGCGACACCCGAGCCAACAGGATAGACCACCCACACACACACACACACACACACACACACACACACACACACACACACACACACACACACACACACACACACACACACACACACACACACACACACACACACACACACACACACACCTTTACCACTGTACCTGGGTATAATGGTCGCGCGTGTCGTCCGACCCAAATCTCTCAAAGCGGGTGACTTTGATTGGCGGATGAGGCCCGTTGCCATAGTCACAGGTGAAACAGGATTGGGCGTCACAGCCATTGTCCAACAGCAACCTGAGAACGTGGAGCTGCTTCATACTGAAGAGGATGGAGGATGGGAAGCTGGTGCGATGGAAGGGGACGTAGGCGTTGACGTTCGCTCCGTGTTTCAACAGGAGTCTGACAGTCTGCATGCAGCCCTGCCTCACAGCCACCAGCAGAGGGCAGAAGAGGTCCAGGTTGGGGTTGGCTCCTGCCTCCAGCAGCATGGTGGTGGCTTCCATGTTGTTGTTGAAGACAGAGGAGTAGAGCGCTGTGCTGCGACGGTCCTCGTACAGCTTTGTCCACTCCGTTGACAGCTGGGCGTTGGGGTCGAACCCAGCCGAGAGCAGAAGCTCCAGAATTTCATTGTGGTCGTATTCTGCTGCCAGGTGGAGAGGACTGATCCCGGTTCGACGAACCCTCGTTTTGCTGGTGGCTGGGATTAGCATGGACACCATGCTGTAAATTAATAATAACAACAGCAACAATACATTATACATATATTCAAATTCAGCTTTGAATAACAGTGTACTATTGGCTCTATGCACGGCAGCCATATTGGAAAGACCTTCACAGGTGTTACCAATGATACTAATGAAGGCTCTGTTCCATTCTGGTCAAACAGAGTCAGGGTGCTGTTATTGTGGATGTTGGCTCACTGGAAACACTCTGCTACACCAGTGGGTCTCAAAGTGTGGTCCAGAGACCCTCATGGGGGGGTTTCAAAAGGCCCCTTACGGGTGTGTAACTCTGAGAGTGTACAAATGGAACCGAATATTTGGTTCCATTTGTACACTCTCAGAGTTATGGGTGTCCTTGAAATTAAATGGTTTGAGAACCACTGTGCTACACTAAATGGAACAGAGCCTTCATTAGTATCATTGGTAACACCTGTAAAGGAAATAAGGAAGAGGCCCAATTTCCTTCCAATATGGCTGCTGTGCATAGAGGCTATTGCAATGTGTTATGAGTGTAACAGCCAGGTTGTGGTGTGTCAGGGCACATTATGTGAGTGTACGTACGTATATCTTCCTTTCTGGGCAGCAATATGAAGTGGCAACAGGCCTCTCTTTCCTGGTATGCTAGCATCTGCATCCAGGGACAGAAGAAGCTTTACGATGTCCACATGGTCGTTCTTTGCTGCTTCATAAAGGGCTGTCGACCCATCAGATGCTTGTTTGTTCATGTCAGCACCTGGATTATTAAAAATGTACAATATGAACATTTGATCCACACCAGCAAATGGATGAAGACATATTTCCCTGTACATGATCACACTTTCACCTCACACAATTTGTCTCATGAGGTTATAATGTTATGTTATCTTCCTATCTGCCAGTAATGTGTCCGAAACCTGCTGTCATCCGGTACACAGACAGGATACATTTTACCCATCAGTCATTGACTCTTTTTTTTAACTTACATTTCTATCCCACGATTTTGTAACCCTTTTTCACCCGGTGCCAATTTTTCTAAGTGATCCTCTGCGCTACACTCCCCCCGCCAGCCTAAGGAGCCCAGGGCCGAGCTCATGCCTCCTTCAATGCATGATTCCAACCAGTTTCTTTCCCCTCCATCAGGCGCCCCGGCTGTCATGGGGAGGCGGTATAGCGACCAGGATTACTACATGTTTTTGTGAGGGTATTAACTACGCTTGAGTCTACAGAGGTGCAAGTGACTGGAGACAGTCTCCAGCCATGTCTCCAGTCGGTCTCCAGGCGTCGGGGGGGGCCCCCTTGTCTCCAGTCGCCCCCCTCATCGACCTCCATTCACTCTCCAGTCTCCAGAGGCCCCCACCTTCCTGAGAATCTCTCTCATTTGCCTGTCCCCGCCCCCTTCACTGCTCTCTGAGTTTCTCAACGGCAGCCATCTTTGTTTGCATTTAGATGGACAGGAACACTCTATGCTTTTTAATTCATTATAGACCCCCACAAGCAAACAATGATGGTCCCTTGGTGCTGGTTGGGACCCAATAACATTTCGATTTTATGTTTTATATGTTTTTGATGACGTTAAGGCCTGGATTTGGACGTCTCTCTCCCAGCCTGTAGCAGTAAGAGTTGCCAGACTCTGCGAGAGAATCGAGCAACCCGGTCTGGGAAAACAAAGCCCAAAAGAAGCGACTGTATGGGCCACAGGAGCCCCCACGGATGGTCTCTTTGTGCTGGTTGAGACCCAATAACGTTTATATTTGATGTTTTATATGCTTTTGATGACATCCAGGCGTCGATTTTTACATCTATGTCACAGACTCCTGTCACAGCCAGCGTTGCCAGGTTCTGTGAGAGAAACGAGTGACTGGGTGTGAGCCCTTTTAAACCTACTGTATACATAGTCAATTTGAAAATAGCAGATCTACAAGCTCACAACGTGTCACATCGTGACGGATTGTGAGCTTGTAGATCTGCTATTTTCAAATAAATCTTGGGGGACATAATAAAGCAGACCTGGCTGCAAACAATGGTGAGAGCATATGTCAGACAGCAGCAGCATCAGAAGACAGGTAAGGTGCCTTGTAAACAGATGTTTAATGGCTCTAATTGTGCTAATGGAACATAATCATTGATCATTATACCCCTTAGTCCCTAAGGAAGACCCGATTTTATATTGAATATGATTTTAAATGTGGGCTGAGAGCTGCTTAAAGCTAACAAACAGTCCATGCTAGACACATATCATTATTCATAGAACATCACTGATCAACATTAAAGCCTTGATTTTATATTTCATATTATTTAAAATATTTTTAGCTTTGTTTATTATATAGCAGTTTGAGGGAAAGAGCTCTAGCTCCGTTTTTGTACTGTTATTTAACATGACAGTTTAATGTTTTGTGGTCATGGGTCAAGGTGTGTTGGTCAAGACATGTTTACCTCCATCTGGGGTGTGTGGGTTTTGTAAACTGCTCAGTGTAACATGCATGATATTATACAACCCACATGCTAAATGAGGAGAAATCAAATTAGTGATTGACTGTTTCAGACAATGTAATGTATTGTAGATGTTGATTCTAATCACTGTATCTGATCTGTTTATTTATGTCAATTCTTTTCTGGGGACCCCAGTACAGTTCATCAGTAGGCCTACAGTTATTTTAATAATATGATAGGGCAGTGGTTCTCAAAGAGAGGGTGTACAAATGGAACCAAATGGACCCATGAGGGTCCATATGGTTCCATTTATACACTCTTAAGAGTTAGGATTGTATAGTATAGATTGCGGTCCCAGAGGTAGAAAATGTTCAAATAGGGGTCTCTGTGATAGCGCATACTATGCGTTCATATTATTTGAGATATTTAATTATGTGTAGGCCTTTATGTATAGTCTACAATGTAGACTATACATAAAGGCCTACATGATTGTGGATGTTGTGTGTTCATTATGCTCCCAACTAGTGTAATAGAGTTGAGGCTTTGGACAGAGAGAGACTCAAAGCTGTTTATGTGAATAAAATGTTCATCCAATATGTGTGTGCTATTACAGTAGTTCTCAAACATTTTCATGTGAAGGACCCCCAAATGAATATGCATTTGACTACAGGGTTTATTGATGATTTTGATGTTATATTAACACATTTTCCTGGAGACCCCCTGGAACCCCCTTAACTCATTCACTGCCAGAACTTTTTTTTTTTTGCGTTTGCCCACTGCCAGAGATTTTTCATTGAAAAAAAAAAGTACTCAGGAGCCGAGATACAAAATGTATAAGTTTTAAGTTAACAAGGAATTGGATGGGAGTCTAGATCTTCAAAAAATCATATCTCCTTGGTCTTTGGGTTAAATTTTTTTTTGTATTATTTAAAGTCGTTTTAGTCGTTCTTGGCAGACAGGGCTTAAAGGACAACTTTGTTTTTTTACAACCACGGTTTATATCTTAGCTTGTAATTAAAGTAAAAAAAAGATGAGTGTTTTTTTCTTTTCATTTACTGCTTTCTATAGTTTTAGCAATTTTCGCGATATTTTTTTACAGTGGGCGGGGGCATTCTGTCCGGTGGCTAAATATGCCTTTTTTACACAATAAAAAAGGTCCTGTGGTCTTGGATGGCCAGATGTGAGTTATTGGGGGCTAGAAGAGCTACTGTCAATAATAATAAAGAAAACACCGGGTTATTGTGTAAAAAAATACATATTTAGCCACCGGACAGAATGCCCCCGCCCACTGTAAAAAAGATCACGAAAATTGCTAAAACTATAGAAAAGTTTAACACTCATCTTTTATTTACTTTAATTACAAGCTAAAACATAAACCTTGGTTGTAAAAAAAACTAAGTTGTCCTTTAAAGGACAGAAGTCGTTTTAGTCGTTCTAGGCAGGGAATGAGTTAAGAACCCCTGGGGGTCCCCTGACCACAGGTCTTTTTAATATTTTCTGTATCACATGCAAGTAGGGACATGGTGGTGTCACAAAGCAAACAAGCACTGGTAGTTAGTACTTCTAGCTTATGTTGGTTTCAGGGTGCAAGTCCCTGCAGTGCTGTACCCTGCTGACTGTCTCACCTTTGTCCTGTATGTTTACATGAAATGTTATCACTCAATTAGTTGTCACGCTGTCCAGTTAACACATTTGGTTCCATTTGTACACTCTCAGAGTTAGGATTTTATAGTATAGATTGTGGTCCCAGAGATAAAAATCAAATGGGGGTCCGTGGTCTAATGCATATCAAACTGGGGGTCCTTGAAATTAAAAGGTTTGAGAACCACTGTGACAGGGGATACTGTGTGTTCATATTTGAGACAGTTATTTATGCAAATATTCCACATTCACTTTTCACTTCATTAATGTTTTTAAATAGCCGATCTACAAGCTTGTAGATTGGCTATTTTCAAATAGCTGATGTATATAGGGTATATAGTAGCTTGCTGATTTTGATGCTATAGATATTAACACATTTTGGGGACCCCTGTACAGTTCATCAGTACAATTATTTAACATGACAGTGTGGTGCTAAAGCTGCAGTCGAAATCCAGCTCTTAGAGAACATGTGATATCCCCTGGTGTGTGTTCATATTATTTTAGATATTAAATGATGTGCAGGCCTATTGGCTTTGGACTGACAGAGACAGGCAGAAAGCTGTTCAATACATGTTCATCCTGTGCTGTTGCAGTGGTTCTCAAACCTTTTCATGTCAAGGACTCAAAATGAATATATTTTTGGCCATTAAGATTTTTTGAAAATAGCCAATCTACAAGCTTGTAGATCGGCTATTTTCAACCAGGTGATGAAAGGTTTAAAGTGGCTAAAATGTGTAACATGGATTATAGGCCAAATGCTACAGCAGAGGAAATGGTGAGAAATCAAATGAGTGATTGACTGTTTTAGACAATATGCATTGCAGATATGTTGATTCTAACCAAATTACTGTATCTGAGATATTTATTTATGTCTAGGCTCCTATGCTCTTGTTTAGTGTACATGATAGGGCAGTGGTTCTCAAACAGAGGGTGTACAAATGGAACCAAATGGACCCTCACAGGTCCATTTGGTTCCATTTCCAGTTCCATATTATTGTCTCTGCCAGGCCGAAAGGCATGGCGAGAGAGTATGTTTTGCACCCTGTCTGACCAGCTAATCTCCAGGACCGTTGGCATGATCGCAGCGAAACTATGCACACACACTCCCTGGATGCCAATTCAGAACCTCTGCCCCTCTGTGGCGCTATAACAGGCCCCTTTCACATGGGCCTGTTATAGCGCCACCAGGAGGCCGCTTTTTGCAAAACCCATTTTTGACAGTACTCCTACAGATTCTGTCCAAACGTCACGTAAATCGGTACACAGTGGCCCTCATTTATCAACGGAGCGTATAAACCGGCTTATATTTTTCCATATATTCGGCCGTACACCAACGTCGAAGTCACATTTATCAACGAATCCTACACAGCCAATCCTAGCGTACATTGGGTCGGAGCCTTGATAAATGTCACGGCTGAAACCAAGCGCCATTTAAATAACACGCCCTTAAATATTCTCGAAACGCCCTGATTTTACGACATGGAGAACCAGAATACGACCAAATAAAGCATGGGAAGCCAAAAGAGTTTCGCCGGCTTGCCTCGCCTCGCTGCCTGTCAAGTCACACATGCACACACACACACACGCCTCTCTCTGTCTCACACACACATACACACACACACCCAACTGTGTCTTTCATGTAATCCGTAACGGTACAATCTTTGTCACATAGGCTTGTAGCCTACATGAATTACATAATGATACCAATCACATTGCCATGAATGGGGTTTGTATATTAATTTAACCATACCCATACCGAGCAGTGCACACGCAGTCATGTAGGATATTCCCCGTGAGACTCGGACGGGCGGCAGTGATCCCGTGCTGCCACGTTAATAAGAGATTCGATCGTCGGGTTGATATCCTTAACCCAGCCAGGTTGTGTAGCCTACATAACTCTCTATGACATAACTCCATAACATAGGACAAGCTACTGTAAGTTTGTAGTCCATGAAAAGATGGTCGGGGCTCCCGAAAATGCTCTTGCAGAAGCGCTCGTATATTTTGAAAATAGCAGATCTACAAGCTCACAACGCATCGGGATGGGACCTGTTGTGAGCTTGTAGATCTGCTATTTTCAAATAGCCAATGCAGCCAGATCTGCAAGCTTAACCGAATGACTGTTAAAGCAGTTTGTTTAAATTACTTTATAAAATGTTATATTTTCACAGGGATTATTTATTAGTGTAGATATACATTTAGGAGTGGATTATGTGTCCAGATGCCTGTCAGACAGTCAGACAATGCTTCTCCGCAGGTCTAGAATGGAATAAACGGGCGCAGCCAACGTCAACAACAGCTATCGACCAGACGTGAGATCTCAGCGTACGGTAGGATGAAGCCATCGTCAGGTTATATTGATAAATGCCGAAAGTTGCGGTGATTATTTGGTCTGCGCCGCGTTGATAAATGAGGGCCAGTATCTCTATAGTCATTAAACAAAACGGCTCTTTCAGATTTAACTTTTTCACTATCATCAGTGTTTCCTTAATTCATGTTTTTTGTTTACACATGATTTTTTTCTATTGATTCATGTTCATGGGTATTTTTCAGACAATAACCACCTGTGAGGGGTTGTGAGCTTGTAGATCGGCTATTTTCAAATAGATGATGTATATAGGGTTTATAGTGGCTAGCTGATTTTTATACTATATCAAATCTGAGAATCACTGTGCTATTGTATAGTGTGATTACAGGTCAATCAGTAAACACTAAAGGAAAGCTGTGTTGGTAAAGCCAGGTTATTCATATCTTTTCATACATTTTCATGCAAGTAAGGGCATGGTGTGAACATGGCAAAAAAGCACTGGTAGTAGGTACTCCTGGTTTCTGCTGGGAACAGGGTTCGAGTCCCTGCAGCGCTGTGCTTACTGTTTCACCTTTAAATTGTCCTGTTGTATGTTTACATACAAAGTTAGCACTCAATTCATAGATTCATAATACCTGAATGCACTTTTAATTATAGTACATCAAGCAGATAGCCCTGTGATTACATCTTTATAGCACATGGTTGCATTACAGTGCAACCACAATGTGATTACGTACTTATTCACTATGCAACGTTTTTGTACTCCTATGTCATGGTGTATTAGTCAGCACAGTGGATTAATATTTCTATCGATCTGGGATGTTAAGGTTGTGCAAAACTGTGGTCAATGAATTGCCTCTTCAGCTAGATTAAACGGCAGTCGCTTATAACTGTTGAGACTCCTAGAACATTAAGACGTGTTGACATGGATAGCTTTGTGTCTAATAACATCTCTGTGTTAATGAATGGGGTATGAGCATTATGTCATACAGTGTAGATTGTAGATCGGACCATGTCGTACAGTACATGGTCTACAGACCATGTACTCATCGCTGGCCTCACAGAATGCACTACGGTACGGCTCATCCCCCTACCCTAGGAGACACAGGGAGAACATGCAAACTCCACACAGAGTAGGCCCTTTCGCCAAACCCACCTAGGGTATGGGCGCTGATGATGCGTAGGAGAAGACACGCCCACAGCGTCCCCGGCGGGAATCGAACCCAGGACCTATCGACTGCGCCACCGTGCCCCCCAGTCATTGACTCTTGACCCAGGTCGAGCCAGTCCTTTATTAGTCTCAATCATGTCCAGGTTTTGTTAGAGAAAATCACAGGCAAGCCTCTGATTGGCTGAGCTGTAACAGAAGTCCATGGCTCATCAGTAGTTGGTCTAAAGAGGCCTGCGTTGTTTTCTTAAGGGGCGGCCCTAAACCTCTTCAATAGTTGTCATTAGATACAGATATCTGGAACATAGACAGATCTAATGGTCTTGTAATGCGGGACTATTCTGTCTCTTCAAAAGCTACTGTAGAATAAAAGGGTGAATGCAGTTGAAAATGTGATAAGATAGAAAACCAGTACTCCTGGTATAATATAAAAGCAGCAGTACGAGGTTCTGGTAGGATATAAAAACAGCAGTACTTGAGGTACTGGTCGGATAGAAAACCAGTCATCTTAGAGGACCTGGTAGGATCGAAAACAAACAGTATTATAGGTCCTATTGGGATGAAAAAGAAGCAGTAGAGGTTCTGGTAGGATAGAAAACAGCAGTGCTATGGTGTCATGTACCTACCGTGTCTGACAAGGAAGCGTAGCGTTTCTAACCGTCCAGTCTGAGCAGCTTCGGACAGTGGAGTCATGCCATAGTCATTGGCTGGACTGAGTTTGGCTCCGGCTTTGATCAAGATCTCACAGATCTCCACGTTGTTCTGACAAACGGCTTCGTGCAGCGCTCTAAATCCCAGGATACATGGGGTGTTGAGTTCTGCGCCGTGGCTTAACAATGTGGCCACCAGCTCTGCATTGTTCCTCTCACATGCTGGGGAGAACACAAACTGTTTGGTAACTTATACAATAGCATCTGTTGAAGTGGGCTGACCATTTCCGAACTACTGCTACTTAATCAACCCACTAAGACCGGGAACGCATCTGTGTCATTTTAAGATTTCTTTGGCTATTCAAAAATAGCAGATCTACAAGCTCATAGCGTGGCACTTGTAGATCTGCTATTTTGGAAAAATCGTGAAAATGTGTGCAAAATTAAATATTTGAATATTTTATATATATATATATTTTTTAAGCGAACATTTTTAACTTTGCTAATCTTTGCTTCTGGGGGGGGGGGGGTCCCTGGAACAACATATTTTGAGATGGGGGTCCGCGGCCAAATACATATAATTGTGGGGGCCCTTGACATGAAAAAAGTTTGAGAACCACTGATATTATAGCAACATCATTTATTTAAAAAAAACTGACATTTGTTGAATCCCCAGAAGCAAAGATTTGAGTTTAAATGTTCGCTTAGGAAAATATATATATTCAAAGTTTTGCAGAAATTTCCACGACTCTTTTTAAAAAATAGCAGAACTACTGCTACTTAATCAACCCATTAAGACCGGGAACGCATCTGTGTAATTTTAAGATTTCTTTGGCTATTCAAAAATAGCAGATCTACAAGCTCATAGCGCAGCACTTGTAGATCTGCTATTTTTGAAAAATTGTGAAAATGTGTGCAAATATTTGAATATTTTATATATGTTTTTTTTTTTTTTTAAGCGAACATTTTTAACTTTGCTAATCTTTGCTTCTGGGGGGGTCCCTGGAACAACATATTTTGAGATGGGGGTCTGTGGCCAAATACATATAATTGTGGGGGCCCTTGACATGAAAAAAGTTTGAGAACCACTGATATTATAGCAACATCATTTATTTAAAAAAAACTGACATTTGTTGAATCCCCAGAAGCAAAGATTTGAGTTTAAATGTTCGCTTTGGAAAATATATATATTCAAAGATTTGCAGAAATTTCCACGACTCTTTAAAACAAATAGCAGATCTACAAGTTCATAACGCGGCACTCGGTGCCGCGCTATGAGCTTGTAGATCTGCTATTTTTTAAATAGCCAAATAAATGACACAGATGTGTTCCTGGCTTTAAAGGGTTAACATGCAGAGTAATGTTGATCTTAAGAGGGTGAAGGTACAGATGAAGTAAAGGAGGATTCACCAGTGGTTTTCAACCTTGGTCCGCAAGTGATTCCTGCAAACCAGCTAGTTGATTGCATCATTTTGTTGCCCCAGGTCTAACTAGCCCCTTAGTAGTCTAGTACAGTGAAGCCCACGTGGACGCAATTAACTTATTGGTTGTATACAAACAGTAGTATAATTCAGCATAATGAAATCCTGGTATAGGATTGAAAACCAGCAAGGCATCATGGTTGGACAGAAAACCAGCAATAATCATGGTCCGAAAGAAAACCAGCAATACTAGGGGTGATTGTAAAATAGAAAACCAACAGTACTAGAGGACAAACTTCAGCACAACTGTGGTGTTTCTATACCTTTATAGAGCGGAGTCTCTCGGTCTTCATTCACAATTTCAGGATCAGCTCCACTCTCCAGCAGCAGACGGACACAGCCTGCCTGCTCATTATCGACCGCTAACATCAACGCTGTCTGTTCCTTCTCTGTTTTCTTGTTCACCATACCAGGCCTGGCTGGAAGAAACAAGACACACTAAACTAGACAGAGAGCAGATCCAATAATTCCCAGAAGAACCATGTCACTTGTTAAAGTGTTCTTCAGCTAGAAAACAAGTGTTTGTGTTACCTGCCAGCAGCACTCTGAGACAGGCTTCCTGGCCATAGGTGGCTGCCTGGTGGATTGCCAGCCAGTTAGGCTTAGTGGGCAAAACCAGGTTGCATCCTGGGACGTTAAGTAGCTTTCTGACTCTGTTAACATCACCAGCTCTTATTGCTGCAAACAGAGGATCCTCCACCCTAGAAAACAATACACATCCACATCCACTCTAATGTTTTACAATCACACTTGACTTTTCATGCCGATCAATCTCTTGTTCAAGAGCCCTTATGAATGTTCTTCTTCTTAAGTTTTTTTTTTATATATTTTTTTATTAGGGGGCCTGAGCACTGGACCAGTCCGAAGCCAAATTGAAACGGATTAAATTATTCTTTGCACAAATAAATGTTATAAGGACCTAAAGGTGCTCAAAAGCTGCATATTTTTCGGAACGGTTAAAAGTTTACATATTTTATGGGTCTCGAAAATGGCTAGGGCTCAATAGCGCCCCCTACAACCTTAGTACGGTTTCACCTACATGATGTACTGCTGTGTTACTGATGTGTTGATGATTATTGATTTGTTATTGATGTTATTGATTTGTTCCGTAAAATAAATCCATTACTGTTGCGATACGCCACCATTCGTCTTTTATAACACGTCATGACATTACTCACCGTGCTATTAAACGTCTTCCTGTCACATGACCAGGGAGTTAGTCAGACTCAGCATGCATATTAATATGCCAGCTAGGGGTTTCCCTTTAGCTAATAATTCAATTATACTTCCATTAAGCCATATAGCTATTGACTGTTGCTTGTAATGGGATTTGAAATGAATCGAAGTGTTCATTCATCTGTCTGTCAGACACCTACCGGTCAGCACGCTTTGTACTTGGAGGATTGGGAGAACTGTAGTGAGCGGTGACATTGTGTTGTTGTATGGGCCTGGGCTTAGTGCTGGTGCTGTGAATATGTTGGGTGCCTGGTTGAGTGCTGGTGCTGTGAAGGTGTGGGGCGCTGGGCTGTCTGAAATCTGCATTGGGTGGACATGGAGTTTGTCTGGTATCTGTGGATGGAGTTTTACTGTGGTCTTCACTGAGGCTGCGTTCGATGGCTATCTGGATCAGCTCCTCATCAGACAGGTTGGTGTAGACAGAATAGTCCTCAAACCCCAACGAGGGACCAGAGGCTCCTGGCACAGAAAGGCCAGCTGTCTCCATGGCGATGCTGATAAGGGAGAATAACAAGTAAGTAGCCATGCCGAGCCATTTGGCCCATCTCCTGTTTCTGTAGCATGAGGCGGCCCGATGCACAAGTACATCCTCCAGCCATGATAAATATACTACATACACCCCCTGTTTACAATGTATAACTTTTCCATTATGCATGGTCCTTCTCCATGAAATAGCATTTATTAAATAGGGTTTATAAAGGGAGACACTTTGGTGTCCAGGTGCAGGCCAAATGGATGGCCAACATGAAAAATACTGAAGTCTGCACACACTGCTGTCTTTGTTCCAGATGGTGTCTCCCTGCCTGGACATGTAGCGGTAAAGGAGCGTATCTGTAACGCTGACATTGAAATGTTGGCAATTGGTAGGCGCCCTAATAGGTGAACCACATTCACACATTGGTCATGGAGGTGACTGTCTACATCCCACACAATGCGTTAGGGTGCTGTTTCCCAAACAGTGGGTTGGGACCCATGTTTGGGTCGCGGACCAATTTGTATGGATCTCGAGTAAATATCAACCCCTGTTTCAAAAGATTTTAAAAAGTTTAAACAAAAAAATCACAACTTATTAAATTAAAAACAATTCCAACATTTTTAAAGTATTAAAAAATTTAAAAAATCTAATCATTTCCATAGATACATAAAAGCAATGTTTAAGAAGTAGTGAAAATAGCAGATATGCAAGCTCTCAATGCGGCGCTAAGCGACGCATTGTGAGCTTGTAGATCTGCTATTTTCACTAGTTTGGGTCCCGGGCAAAATGTTTAATTCCCCTTTTGGGTCTTGAGATAAAAAGTTTCAGAACCACTGCGTTTAGGTCACGCGAGTGCCCTGATCCCCTCCCCCCCCCTCCACACACACACACACACACACACACACACACACACACACACACACACACACACACACACACACACACACACACACACACACACACACACACACACACCTGATGACAGCCATGCAAATCGGAACCTTCTTCATCAGGAAGTCTGCCCAGCTCTTTATCCAGGCCTCAGTCATATCTGGACTTGACTATAGGCTCTGTGCATACAGGTCCGGTGCCGGGCACACATAATATGTGTTTGGTGGCCGGAAGTTCCATCCACTCCCATTATATGAAAAACCGGAAGGACCGCCCGATGAGTTGAGTTGACGGAGCTTAAGCGCGTGCAATAGCGTGAAGTCCAACACATCGGGTTCAACATTGATGAACCATGACCCGGCAGTGATAGGACCAACCAATAGGACAGATGTGCCATACGTTGACACCACTGGGCGGGTTTGTGAGCTTGTAGATAGGCTATTTTTGATGAATGTTCCCCCCAGAATAGGCATGCCGGGGTTCATTTGGTTAATCATCCTAATGATGTATGGTGTTTTCATATTTGTCAAGGTAAGGTGCGCCAATGTTTTCATATAGCTGGATATTATGGATAATATTACTATTTTATATTGCATGTGCATATGTTTTCAGGTTGCTAGTGGACATTCCTCTGTCTTCACTTCTACAAATAGTGCTAGTCAAAGATACACATCCGGAAAACCGGCACTTTGTTGCACTGCCCACCAGTTGCTGAAAGCCCCGGAAGATAACAAAGAAATGGACGGAAATAGGCAGAAGTGCCACATGGGCTTGCGTTCAGATGCGGCATTCTGCCGCGACTGTGTGACCGTAACTTCATTGGTTCGGCAGCAAGTTTGACCCGGAAACACACAACACCTTCCCATGTGTTTCCAGTTCAAATCTGCTGCTGAGCCAATCAAATGAAGCTATGGGAAAATTAACAGGAACAGGGAACGGTTCTGCCACCTTCTGAAAAGTGGGACTACAGTTATGCAAAGGGCTTATAGCAACTCCCACCTCTTTGACCTCCCGGCATGCTCACTGAACCAGAATTACGCAGCAAGGCTGATGCTAATGTTTCTAAAAGAACATAAATACTGTACACACCTGCATATGATGCTAATAGACCGGACATGGTCCAACCCCACACCCATATATTCCACTAGTGAGTGGGATATATGGGTGTGGGGTTTACTGACACAGTGAGGAAGTCTGTTCGAACCTTCCATAAAACACAAAGGCTAATAACACATTATTAATGTTAAGTAACCAAACTATTCGTAACTAACCACAGTATTAATGTTAGATGTTCTTACGTGTATACTGAAGGTTGTGGTTAATCTCTCTTCTCTTCTCTGTGAGACTTGCTGACGGTCTCTGTTTATGACTATTCTTGGACTGACACATGACTTCACAGACACTTGATCTGCGTTTGGCCCTCCCACAGCACATGCATGAAACCAGGGCTGTCATTTCATGAAGGCCATTGGCTCCTGTGCCCCTTGGCCTTCTGACACTTATAACCTGATATGCCCTGTGGCCAGTGGTGGAAAGTAACTAAGTATATTTACTCAAGTACTGTACAATTGTGAGGTATTTTTACTTTACTGGAGTATTTCCAATTTGCAATAATTTTACTTCTACTCCTCTACATCGCAAAGGCAAATATTGTATTTTTACTCCTCTATTATTATTTGAAAACTTTAGTTACTAGTTACTGTAGATTTTGATTATTACAAAACCACTTCAAACCTATATACTTTGGCAATTTGAAAATAGCCTATCTACAAGCTCACAACACGTCGCTGATTTGATCATTTTCCCCTCTGCCTCTTTCCTGCATTAGGTTTTTTACACGTGTCAGTGTGTGTGTCTGTCTGTGAACAGGTTATCTCAGAAACCTCTGGGCTGATCAGCGTCAAACGTTCATGCACACTGCCAGTAGGCCAAGGAAGACACTCACCCCAAATTCTGTCCCCACTCACCCCAAAAATCTGCCTCAAGGTGGCGCTATAGGTACTAGGTTGCTTTATGTTTTGGCCCATAACTCGCTATGGCTCTTTATTACACTTGATGCTTGGAATATCTACAAAAAAGACATTGCACACCGCAAAAGTGAGGAGTAAAGTGTCTCCCTAATCGCTGGATATTAAACTGCATCGATCTGTCTACAGAGTTTTGCTCAGTCCCTCTTTGTTCTTCATAAACTCTCCTCCATGAGATTTCACTTCTTTCCAGCTAAAGTTGAGCGAAGGGTCAGACTCATAGAAAGCCCTCACAAGGTGAATATAACTTGCACAAAACATACCAATTTCATATAAATAATTATTAATTCATGTTAATGCCATGCCATGAAACCTTACTTATTAACAATGACTGTATCCTAACTTTTCTCTAAGATTTGCTACCTATGAGCACTTACATAGGAGCACTGAACAGCCACAGTGCAGCGCCTGACTAAGGTACTGCCAGGACCGTAGTCAAGGGCAACGGCAGGCTTATGTACATAGCATGCATGTCTTTTTGTTAATGCATGCGAGCTAGGTACATAAATAATGCCATTGCCCTTGACCAAGGTAGGCCTACCCAGTGGTGATTGATTGATTGATTGATTGATTGATTTGATTGATTGATTGATTGATGTACTTTATTTAGTAAGACATGTGAACAGTACATGACAGTACATAACAGTACATGGAAGTACAAATTCACAATACAAGGTCTACTAAACTGGAAATCTCATTAAGCACTAAGCTTGTTTAAGATGAGAACCCCATGCACACAAATCATGATGACATATAAGAGACAGACAGATATACACACTACTATACAGAATGTCATACAATCAGTTTATAGGTTACTGGTATGAAGAGTGAAAAATATGTACAAAAGAAGAAAGAGAGAGGGGGGGAGGTAGGGGGGTAGGTTAGGTTAGGACATGGGGTAGGTTAGGACTTGGACAGGGGCCGTTTTTGAATTGCAGCCTCCTGAAGGTGTATCTTTAGGGCAGTTTTGAAAGTGAGTAGGGTTTTACACTCCTTTACTCCTTTTGGTAGGGCATTCCACATTTTTGATGAATAGCATGAGAACGAGTTCATTCCCTTTGTTGAGCCAAATCTGGGTTTAGTTGAACATGATTTGTGGAGCTGCCTCTGGTGTTATGATCATGGACTTCATTAACATTTTGGAAGTATTTTGACAAATACAGGGGGATCCCAATGTTGTGGTGTATCTTGAAGACCAGGCCCATAGCAAGTTGCTGTACTCTGTCCTCAACCCTAAGCCATCCAATCCTAGCAAAATGAGCAGGGGTTAGATGGGTTTTGTGATTGAGGCCAAGAAGTAGCCTTACAAGTTTGTTTTGGGATGTTTGGAGCCTTGTTTTTAAGGCCTTGGAGGAGTTGTGATACCATGAAGTGCATACATAATCATAATGACCTTGTATGAGGGCCCCTGCAAGAATCAGTCAGTAAGAGTATTCTTACTGACTAGACGATCAATCCTCCACAAATAGCGTGTTGTTTGGTTGACCTTTTTGATCGCTCTTTCTGCGTTTTTGTTACCGGAGAGGTTTGCCTCCAAGATGGAACCCAGGTAGGTAATTTCCTCCTTTCTTGTGATAACATCATCACCCACTTTGATCGTGAAACTCTCAGTCTTGCTAAGGTTAGGACTGGACCCAAAGAGGATGGATTCAGTTTTACCCAGGTGTAATGAAAGTTTGTTGTCGGAGAGCCAGATGCAGATCTTGTTGAGTTCAGTGCTGAGAGTTTTCTCAACCTGTCCCTGTCCGAGACCAGCAGAGCCGAGTCATCTGCGAACAGGAACAGTCTGCAGTCGCAAGCTGAAGACATTATCATTCACATATATCAGGAACAGTAAAGGTCCTAGTATACTTCCTTGAGGAACACCACAAGTCACTGGGAGGGGAGGGGACTGGGTGCCGTTTACTTCCACCACTTGCTCCCTCCCTTCCAGGTAGGATCTCATCCAGTTCACCGACGTGACGTATCATCAAAACCTATTGCTTTGAGCTTATTGATCATAATTGGGTGATTAACGGTGTCAAAGGCCTTCTGGAGGTCCAGCATGACCATGCCGCAATATTTGCCCTTGTCGACATCTTGTTTGATAGAGTCGTTCAAATAGAGAAGGCATGTGTCAGTGGAGTGGTTTGTTCTGAAACCAGATTGGAATTTGTAAATTAGATTGTTCTCGGCAAGGTACTTATCAACCTGTTAATATTTTTTCCATGACTTTCGAGATGGAGCTAAGAATAGAAATAGGGCGGTAGTTGCCAGGGTCTAATTGGTTTCCTTTTTTGTACAGAGGGGTCACCCTTGCTTTTTTTAAGTCGTTAGAGACCCGTCCCTGTATGATGGAGAGGTTTATTATGTGAGTAATGATTGGCGCAATGAGGCGGCTGAGTCTTTTAGAAATTTGGCGGGATGTTGTCGAGTCCTGTGGCTCTGTGTTGTTGAACTCAATTTTTTAAACACCTCATCTGTTGTCACAGGGGAGAGTCTAAAATCATCTTTGCGTACACCTTGTTTTTCGTAAAATGTGTCAACATACTCTTTACCATGTCTCCCAGAGTGAGGGGGTAGTTTTTCAACCAGTTCTGAGGCCACGGTCGTAAAGAATATGTTGAGGATTTTCATTCACCTTGAGGCTTATGTTTGCAAACCTGGTTTTCAATTTCTTGCTGCAGCCTAGTTGGTTGTTGAGTAGCTTCGAAAGCTCTCGTGGTTTGCTTTGATTTTCCTCAATTTTGTCATCGAGGTAGCTTTTTTCTGCTTGCCATTTACCTTGTTTCTTAGCATGTTCTTAGCATTGTTTCTTAGCATGTTGTTTACATGGGGTACACCCCCGCATTCCTAAACCCCCCCACTTATACACCCCCCCATTCCGAAACCCCCCCCCCCCCACTCCTACACCCCCCCACTCCGAATTTTTTTTTCGGAATGGGGGGGTGTAGGAGTGGGGGGGTTTTGAAATTTTGAAATAAACCCTGCCATTCCGAAAAATATATATAAAAAAAATATATATATAATTTTTTTTTTTTTTTTTTTTTTTTGCGGGGCTCCCCCAAGTTTGGGAGCCCGGCAAAAAAAATGTTTTTTTTTTTTTTTTTTTTTTCAATAGAAAAAAAAAACCGAGGAGGGAGTATTAATATATTAAAGTATTCTGGCGCAGCTGTTCACCCCCCCCACCTGCGTGACCCCCCCCCCCCCCCACCGGGACCCCCCCCGGACCCCCCCCCCAGGCCCAAGGTGTCACTCATAATAATTTTATATTTTGCGCTTTGACACAGAGCGGTTGAGATTTCATTAAGCCAGATCTTTGTCAATTTTACTTGAATTCTTATCATTTTAATGTTTATATGATCTGTAAAATGTAGATTTTCATTTGGTAGCAGTCATGCATTTATTGTAATTTATTATAATGTATTTCTTATTTTCTGTCATTTATTTCCACGCACGTAACATTATCTGTCTGTCTGTCTGTCTGTCTGTCTGTCTGTCTGTGTGTGTGTGTGCGTGCGTGTGCGCACAGACAGACAGACAGACATCTTTCCTCTACAAATGAGACTAACAAGTCAGTCGAATCCCATGCTATAAGCTTGTAGATCTGCTGTTTTTGAAAGCATCAGAATCACGTGCGCGTGGAGGGAGCGCACACGCGCGCAATATTAAAGTCTTCTGGCGCAGCTGTTCACCCCCCCCCCCCCCCCCCCCACCGGGACCTATCTATCTATCTATATATCCATCTATCTATCTATCCATCTATCCATCTATCTATCTATCATTCATCTGTCACAAGGCTTTTCAGCCCAAGGACCCCCTAGCTGCCGTCCACTCATCAGTGGGCTGATTGGCACAGTATTAAAGCAACGCACCTCCAAACACAGTTAGCTGTCTGTCTCTCCACACTGGTCTATTATCAGTCCAGGCTGGCCTGTTGGGCCCGCCTGTGTTCTCATCGCGCATTAGCGCAGGTATGTCTCTCCATCTTGCTGTTTATGCAATTGTCTTATGCTGCGTAGTGCATGGTCTTGAACTTGACCATGAGCGTTTGTGTCCTTTGTAGCCCTGGTGTGTCAACCCATCTTGTTGGCGTTTTGCGCCGGGCGTGCAGTGCTTCATGCTGCACAACGGGTACGTTGGTGGTCCTCCTTCTCCGCAGTATAGCAAGTTAATTTCAGGCACTATAATAACCATGGCCCTTTATTATTACAGTTTGTCTCCTACCGGTGTTCGCCGCTGCAGGCAGTCCATTGTGGCTTACGCCTTTGCTGCACCGCGGTACGTGACTGTCTCTCTCTGCTCCTGTCACCCGTCTTAATGAATATTAGTATTATACTGTAAATGGTAGAATGACACGGCCGTTTGTCCTTTCGGGCACCGTGATACTCCACTGCTGCTTTGCGGGTTTCCAATAACCCACGCATTAAGAACCCTCTCACACTGATAATCCATTCTGAGGTTCCCCTCCAGCTGAGCTTATGCCCTTATATGGGTGAACGTATTATTTTCTGACGCATTGGTCCACACTCTCAGGCTCACAGCCAGCCTCCCTGTTTATTTTGTTTTAGTGTTATTGCTTATTTTGTTATTGTTTATTTAGTGTTGTTTCTTTGGTTTGGTTTATTTTCATGAGATTGTAGGCCTACAGACGGCATTCTATTATAACTTGCAGCACTGGCCCTATAGGCAAATAGATTTTATTAAGTGCATTGCCCGATTGTTTTTTTCTTATTAAATGTTTTGTTACTTTTATTATTGATGAGATTACCCTGTTACCATTATTACAATAAAGCTTTTTGTACTTTTTACTTTTCTGCCTTTTTATAATTGTACAACGAACTTGTGTGAGGAGTAATATATGTTCAGGTGGTTGGTTTACATTATAAATATTTCCTGGGGTGCTACTCCCCAGGTGTTGGCTATATTATATAATTATTCATACCGCCCTGCTACACTTGCATGCATGTATGAGGTGGGTTAATAATTATTTGAATAAAAGTATATTTTCAGCTCATTCTGTTCAGTCCATAAATGTTGTGTTCAGAATAATAAAAAACATAGTGTCATTATTATTATTATTATTATTATTATTAGTAGTAGTAGTAGTATTAAGTTATTATTACTACTACTATTATGCTATTATTACTGTTATTATTATTATTATTAGTAGTAGTAGTAGTAGTAGTAGTAGTATTAAGTTATTATTATTACTACTACTATTATGCTATTATTACTGTTATTATTATTATTATTATATTTGTCAGTGTGTTTGTGTGTGTCAGTAAAAAAGGCCAGTAGAGAGAGAGAGAGAGAGAGAGAGAGAGAGAGAGAGAGAGAGAGAGAGAGAGAGAGAGAGAGAGAGAGAGAGAGCATGTGTCTCTACAGAGAGAGAGAGCGCACTGGGGTAGAGCGAGCATGTGTCTCTACAGAGAGAGAGAGCGCACTGGGGTAGAGCGAGCATGTGTCTCTACAGAGAGAGAGAGCGCACTGGGGTAGAGCGAGCATGTGTCTCTACAGAGAGAGAGAGCGCACTGGGGTAGAGCGAGCGTGTGTCTCTACAGAGAGAGAGAGCGCACTGGGGTAGAGCGAGCGTGTGTCTCTACAGAGAGAGAGAGCGCACTGGGGTAGAGCGAGCATGTGTCTGTACAGAGAGAGAGAGAAAGAGAGAGAGAGAGAGAGAGCGTATTTGGGTAGAGTGACTAAATTAACGTGAATTAATGTATCCCCTAGCTGCTAGATTGATATTTAGATCTTAGTTGGTTCAGAGAAACGTGGCACATTTATCAGTACTGATTAATAATAATTATAATATTATAGATAATAATATAATCATTTAATTCCGAGATGAACTCGATAGATAGAGATAGATAGATATATAGATAGATATATGGGCAAAAGTGACGGTTTTAAGTAACGTCAGGGTTAACTGCGTGTGTTTGTTTGTGCATTATGGCCGCTGACTTTTGAGACAGACAGACAGACAGACACCCAGGCTGTGGTAGATCGGTGGTAGACGTCTGTCTGTCTGTCAAGTTGTGAGCTTGTAGATCGGCTATTTTCAAGCCTATAAAATATGTCTGGAGTGGTTAATATGGCTAATAGTTGACATCTGCAACTGCAAAGTAGCCTAACTACTAGGACTAAAGTGTAGTTAGTTACTTTCATAACAGGCTGAAGTGGACAGTGGTGGAGAAAGTACTCAAAGGTTTTACTTAAGTAAAACATTTGAGTACTTTTTCCACCACTGATGCGTATATTACTTCATGTGAGATGTGACGAGATGTGGGTTAATTAACGAGAAAACATCTGAGGAACCTGAGCATGTGAGCGTCTCTGAGAGTAGGCCTACGTGATTACTGACCCGTCAATCAACGTGTGCGCATTAATAATGATAATAGCATGATAATAATATTTTTTTTATTATTCTGAATACAATATTAATGGACTGAACCTGAATGGTAATAACAAATGACGTTGTGGTCTTGGTCTGATGAACAGCTGCGCCAGAAGACTTTAATATTGCGCGCGTGCGCGCTCCCTCCTCGCGCACGTGATTCTGATGCTTTCAAAAACAGCAGATCTACAAGCTCATAGCATGGGATTCGACTTACTTGTTAGTCTCATTTGTAGAGGAAAGATGTGTGTCTGTCTGTCTGTGCGCACACGCACACACACACACAGACAGACACGCACACACACAGACAGACAGACAGACAGACAGACAGACAGACAGACAGACAGACAGACAGACAGACAGACACCAAAAAATAGCCAATCTACGAGCTCTGTAGCGCGATAGATAGATAGACAGACAGACAGACAGACAGACAGACAGACTAGACAGACTAGACAGACAGACAGACAGACAGACAGACAGACAGACAGACAGACAGACAGACAGATAGATAATGTTACGTGCGTGGAAATAAATGACAGAAAATAAGAAATAAATTATAATAAATTACAATAAATGCATGACTGCTACCAAATGAAAATCTACATTTTACAGATCATATAAACATTAAAATGATAAGAATTCAAGTAAAATTGACAAAGATCTGGCTTAATGAAATCTCAACCGCTCTGTGTCAAAGCGCAAAATATAAAATTATTATGAGTGACACCTTGGGCCTGGGGGGGGGGTCCTGGGGGGGTCCCGGTGGGGGGGGGGGGCACGCAGGTGGGGGGAGGTGAACAGCTGCGCCAGAATACTTTAATATATTAATACTCCCTCCTCGTTTTTTTTTTCTATTGAAAAAAAAAAAAAAAAAAACTTTATTTTTTGCCGGGCTCCCAAACTTGGGGGAGCCCCACAAAAAAAAAAAAAAAAAAAAAAAATTATATATATATATTTTTTTTATATCTATTTTTCGGAATGGCAGGGTTTATTTCAAATTTTCAAAACCCCCCCACTCCTACACCCCCCCATTCCGAAAAAAAAAATCGGAGTGGGGGGGTGTAGGAGTGGGGGGGGGGGGGTTTTCGGAATGGGGGTGTGTATAAGTGGGGGGGTTTAGGAATGCGGGGGTGTACCCGTTTAGATGGTGTAAAGTAACTAAGTACATGCACTCAAGTACTGTACTTAAGTACGATTTTGAGGTATTTTTGGGCGGTGAAACCGCCCCTATAAGTGAGATTTGGAAAAATGTACATTCTCCTGCGCTGTGATCTGGGCCCAGGAAATTAGTAGAATTATCCTGCGCTGTGATTGGCCAATCACAGTCTATTCAGGACTGTGATTTGCCAGTGTCACATGACACATGTGCATAGCCCTATATAAGCAACCATAACTTGAAAAAAACCAAATATTTGTTTTTTTCAAGTTATGGTTTCGTCCATCATAAAGAGTGTTTCAATAAATGTATTTATCTTTTGTACATGATTGGTTGACTCCATTCAGTATTGTGATTAGCTAGCAAGACACCGCCCACTTCACACAGGGTGTGATTTTTTACTGTACTGGAGTATTTCCAATTGTCAGTACTTCTACTTCTAATGTGATACTTTTACTCCACTACAATTATTTGAAAACTTACTAGTTACTTTGCAATTATCAATTATTATATTATAAAACACACATTAACCACTTTAGCCCTATTTTATACAAAAATAGCCGATCTACAAGCTCCCAACACGTCGCATCACTTTTACTTTTGGTACATTAAGTACATTTTGATACCAATACTTTTGTACTTTTACTCAAGCAAATTTTTAATTCCGGACTTTTACTTGTATGTTTTTACATTGTAGTATTGATACTTTTACTTTAGTAAAATATCTGAGTACTTTTCCACCACTGCCTACACCGAAGTCATCGATATTATATTCTGTAAAACCCTAGCGAGATATAATAATTGTCTAAGACATTTTGAACCATGCATGTCTTTCAGGGGCACATTCTGAATCTGCTGTTCTTCTTCCTTACCTGGCCTTGGGTTCCAGAGAAGATGACCTTGCATATTGTTTTTGGAATCCACCCATCGACAGTTAGCTGGATCATAACCACAATTACCTCTACATACTCGGTTCACAGACTATCTGGCTGTCTCCAGAGGAGGTTTGGGCTGTGTCGCAGAGGGATAATATATACTAAATATTAAATATTTGAAGATCTGCCAGGCTGAACTTAAACATGAATGCCATCTCTCCATTCAGTCACATTGCTCAATCTCCATAACCACATGAACCCCATCCACCTAGTCTGGAGCAAACATTCGGCGAAAATAGCAGATCTACAAGCTCACAATGTAGATCTGCTATTTTTGGCAAGGAAATGTACGGGGGGGAAAAGAGTGGATTTCTTTTATATTATAAATGATATATTATCAAATGAAGAAGAGACTGTTGTTGAAACATTAGTATTTTATTAAGACTTTGCATTGTGACATCGTAACTTTGATATTATTGCAGTAACATGACTTCTATGTTTATTTCCCCAATAAATTAATGAGATGTATGAATGGCACAGCCTTTAACCACTTTGTTTTGGGAAGAAAAAAAACATTTTCAGGAGCTCAGGTAGGATACATTTATGTCCCCTCTTGCTCTTTGTGTCTGGCAGGCCGGATAGCCGAAGTTTTAATATTACTCCAATATTTGGTCCAAATCTCATGCAAATCTGTACACATGAACCAGGGGATTGTTTAAGTGTCCAGGTCCAGTGAACAGTCCACTTCATAGCAGAGAAACTTGATGAGTCTGGAAGGAAGATCTAAATCCCTGAGGAGCTTTAACCTGCCAACACCAACCAGATGTCTGATCCTCAGTCTGCACAGCTGCATGAGAGGATGAGGAGGCACTGTAAACACACACACACACACACACACACACACACACACACACACACACACACACACACACACACACACACACACACACACACACACACACACACACACACACGTACACACACACACACAGACAGACAGACAGACACACATACACCGTCACGGCTGTATGTCATATCACTGTAACTAGTTCTCGAAAAAGGACAAGACCATCTAGAATCAGATCCCACCAGAGCCTTCGACTGTCTCCCTCTCAGCTGTCCTACTGCCTATCTCTCCTGCACTGTCTGTTTCATTGGAGACTAGATAATAAACTTACCTGCTCTGATCTTGATTTCGGTCCAGAGTGGAGAAGAGTCCAGATGTTCCATCAGTCTGGAACACAGCCTGATGTGGCTGACGTAGTTTAACAGCAGAGAAACGAGAGGCCCCACCAAGTGACTCATGGACGGCTTGGACACAGCCTCACAGAACTAGACAGGATAGAAAACACACAACTAGACAAGGTAGGAAATACAATGTAAGGCGAAAATGTCAGGACAAGAATGTGTATGAAGGGGGAATCATTTCAGCTCACAAGCTCTCATCACTGTTATGCTAATGACACTCAACTGTAGGTATCCTTCCCTCCACTCAACTGTAGGTATCCTTCCCTCCCTCTGTGACTGAAGAGTGCATCACTGCATGCCTGCCTGAAATCTTAGAGTGAATGTCTTCTCACCACCTCAAGGCAGATAACACTGAAGGTAGCTACATGCTTTTAAAATACATTTTTAAAGACATTTCTTCAGATAAAGAACTGCTCTTTGTCCTGAGAGGCAGACCACGCCCGATGATCTGATTCAATGAATAACAGCTGTGCAGCTTACCCTGTCTCTAAGCATGTGTGTACAATCAGTACGATTATTTACCCGGATATCGTTCCAACGCCCTGTTGGAACCATTTGTCACGGAGGTATGGAGGTTTTGCTATTTCCTGCGACAGTTTGTGTGTATGCATGGTCACTAGAGATGGATTTCAGAGGTGTTTGTTGAGACTAGTTCCTCTCCTCAGCCAACGTCCCCTGCTTTCACTGCTGGCTGAATGAAGCCTGGGCTGAATGAATATACTGTATATCACAACCACCCGACTTCTGACCAATCACGCTGTCTGAATCCCATAAGTAAAGACGGCAAGGGTTGCAGGAGCGTCCAAAAGTTGTGAGACCACTCATCAGAAGTTCTTGTTGGAGTAATTTTGTAGTTAGAACCTACCCTGTCTGAACTAGGTCGTCGGCTGGGAAGCATGTAGCCCGCTTGAGTTTCTCTCCTTCCCAGGTACGCCCTGCCTCCTGCAGGATCTCACCATTTCCATCAACAACTCCCTCGCTGTTCCAACTACCAAGAGCCTTGGTGTTGTCCTGGACAGTCAGCTGTCCCTCAAGGCACGCATTGCAGCGATGACTCCAATCACTCCATCCTGGTGGAGGTTTCCACATTATAACAACCAAAGGATCAGACACTTCCTCAACCAAGAGTCTGCCCAGCTCCTTATCCAGGCCCCAGTCATCTCCAAGCTTAACTATTACAACTCCCTCCTTAATGGCCTCCTGGCATGCTCACTGAAGCCCCTCCAAATGATCCAGAATGCGTGGTATTTCTAATTTCTTCCCCCAAGTCTCGTTCCCATCATGGGGTTCTAGTTTGTGCTCGCAGCCAGTGCACAACACTGGTGTTGGCCTACAAGGCAACTAAAGGCATGGTACCCTCGTCCGTTCAAGTTAACACTGATAGGCTGTTAGAGCTTCCCCTAAAACACCCAGGACAACACTCCACATGCCCTAGAATCTTCTCCCTCCTGGCTTCCAAAATGTGTAATAAACTCCCCCCTGGAGTCAGAACTGCAGACTGACTCCCAATTTTCCACCGTAGTCTGAAGACTCACCTCTTCAGACTCTACCTTAGCCCCTAGGACTCATCTCTCCTTGTATCCCTTCTGGTCTAGTTTGCAGATATACTAGTTTGCAGATATACGTTATGTTGGTTACTTTTTTGTCCCTTCTTGACCATAAATGCCATTTGGATAAATGATAGGTTCATTGCTTACCTGGTGTCCCAGTTTCTTTGAGGCCCTAGATTGTTCTCTCTGCACTATACTTGCATGACTATTTACTATGTTGTTTGTTGAACTGCTTATTCTGATATCCTCACACTTGTGCGTTGGTCTTGATAAGAGCTTCTGCTAAATTGTAATTCTTTTGGTGGATTATTACCATGATAACAAGAGAAACAAAAATGATTTTTTTTATCATGAATATAAATATAAGAGTAGTCTCACCTGGAGACGGCTCCATGGAGCATCACGAACCGCGATCAAGCAGTTCCTCTGCTCTTCACTGTGTGTTTGTGTGGGATGAGTCTTACTGCCGTAAACGCAGTGGAAACAGGAGCGAGCGTTGCAGCCGTGGTCCAGCAGCAGTTTGAGTGTGGGGAGGTAGTCCATGCTAAGGAGCACCGCAGAGGGAAAGGCACAAGGCTGGGTGGAGATGGAGGCATTCACGTCAGCTCCATACTCCAAGAGGAGGGACGCCATCTCCATAGAGCCTCTCCTGACGGCAACCAGCAAGGGGTTGAACAGGTCCAGGTTGGGGTTGGCTCCAGCCCCCAGCAGGATCTCAGCAGCTTCCAGGTTCCTGTTGT
Source organism: Gymnoscopelus braueri (assembly GCF_963280865.1). Taxonomy (NCBI): domain Eukaryota; kingdom Metazoa; phylum Chordata; class Actinopteri; order Myctophiformes; family Myctophidae; genus Gymnoscopelus; species Gymnoscopelus braueri. The sequence goes on along the minus strand of NC_137616.1, from coordinate 867,788 downwards.
AGACGGAGAAGTAGAGCGCTGTGCTGCGGTGGTCCTTATAATTATTACGTCGCTCTTCAGAAAGCTGGCAGTTGGGGTCGAATCCAGCCTCCAGGAGAAGTTCCATGATGTTATTGCGGTTGCGGTCTGCGGCGATGTGCAACGGGCTGATGCCGCTACTCGTGATTCTGTTCCGGCTGGTGACGGGAATCAGCAGGGACACGACGCTGATGGAGCACAAAGCATGAAAACAACAGGAACACAAACAGGCTGGTGTGATAATTATGACAAGAATTTGATCATTCAGTTTGAAACAGTAAATTATTTTATAATAATGCAATGCACATAAGTTTTACTTTTTTTTCAAGCAGACAGACAGACAGACAGACAGACAGACACCCCCACCATCATCATCATGACTCAGCTCAGCAGGGTGGGGAGGACAACGGTTCTGTAGACCAGGTTTGGTGTGGGCCTTGGTCTTTAAAGACTATTTACCCGAGTCTGGCATACTGTATGCTCCGCTGGCACAACTCAGATGATGGTTGACTTCGGAGTCAATGTCAGTGTTAGAAGATAGAAAGCTGGGGTTTGAGGCAAGCTATTTTAGTGCACCTTTTCTAGCCCCTTCTTCCCTAAAGAGGCTGCAGTTACTGAAGGGTTATTTCTTCCTCATTCCCAGAGCCCATCACCACTTGCTGTTCACCACAGGACTTAATCCGGATTGTTAGGATGGATTCCGTTTATGGAGGACGCCTGTACATGGCTTTAACGTAGGGAGACTGGTGCACGGACAGCTAAATGGTCCTTGACAGATCTGGGTCAGGATACAGTGGCATGGAGTCCAATGCGACTCAGGGCCCATTTCTGCTGCAGCCTTCATCCGCTTTCCCAGCCAACACACTGTGGAGTCTCGCTAGGGGACCGCCTATCAGGTGAGCGCCGCACCATGGGGAGACAGTGGATGAGAGACAGAGAGAGGACCAGGAGACAGCACTGCAGCCTAGGCCACGTCATCGAGGGGCGGTACCTTCCAATCTACCTCCTCGATCAACCCCAACTCAGCGCACCTGCGTGACCGGCCAGGCGTCGGCTACAAACACTCTCTGCTCTCTCACAGTATTCACTGGTTCTCCATGAACAGACGGGCGCTCAGGCGGTAGGCGATACACTCCACTATTTCCCTTCTAAAGTGAAATGATATCTAAAAGCCTGTGTCTTTTATATTATAGGCAACCGTGTGGAACATGTGTAAACAGTGACGATAATGTGATGACAGGACCGGGCCTCCAACCAGGGAATGGACCTTCCCATGAAATAGCCCTAAAAGTATAAACAGTACTCTCTGAGTGTGAGGAGTGAGCTGGAGCCCCGCAGCCCCTTCAAAACAGTATCATACAAAACCTGAATAATTGACGAATGGACTGGGCCCCAAACCTGGGAAGAACCTCTGTTATAATTATTCATTATTATTAGATACTCACTTTATGATTTGAACGTTTATGCAGTACCTCTGTGCAATTTTTCTAAATAAATATCCATATATGGGCTTGTACCACCACTGTCTGACTCTTGGCTTTGATCGAAACACCACACACACACACACACACACACACACACACACACACACACACACACACACACACACACACACACACACACGCTGCCCAATAGTGCTAATAGTACTAATATAAGCATAAAGCTGCTTATACATTGTTTTATATTTTCATTACTCATCACTTTCATTCTTGAACGTGAGTGACAGATTGTAAACAGAGAAGTGTTCTGACCGTGAGTGAGAATTCTGCACAGCTACATGGATGGGCAGAAGACCAGCCTTTTTGGATCTGTTGACGTCTGCTTTGAGAGACAGGAGCAGCTCCACGGTGGACACATGACCATTCTTACATGCTTCATAGAGCGGTGTTGCACCGTCAGCTGCAGCACTGTTAATATCAGCACCTGAACACACAACAGAACACAGTCTGTCTGTCTGTCTGTCTGTCTGTCTGTCTGTCTGTCTGTCTGTCTGTCCGTCTGCCCATCTGTCCAATAAACTATGATATAACCTCTAGTACTGCTAGAAAACCAGCAGTACTAGAGGTCCTGGTAGGACAGAAAACCAGTAGTATTAGAGATCCTGTTAGGAAGTAAATTCAGCATTACTAGAGGTTCTGGTAGGATAACCAGCAGTACTAGATGTCCTGGTTGGATAGAAAACCAGCAGTGCTGGCGTGTCATGTACCTACCGTGTTTGAGAAGAAAGCGTAGTGTTTCTAAAGTTCCACTCTGAGCAGCTTCGGCCAAAGCAGTCATGCCGTAGATGCTGGCTGTATTGATTTTGACGCCAGCTTTAACCAACATCTCACAGATCTCTACGTTGTTCTGTAAAACAGCTGCATGCAGCGCTGTACATCCCAGGGTACATGGGGTGTGGACTGATGCGCCATGGTTTAGCAGCGTGGCCACCAGCTCTGCATTGCCCCTCTCACACGCTGGGGAGAACAGACACTGTTTGGTAAACACATTCAATAGCTTCTGTTGAAGTAGGCTTTGAAAAGACTGCCATCTTCAGGTCACTACGGAACAGTGTTGTGAACCACTGAACTACACAATTAACAGACATAACGCTGCTAATTCTTGCATCATCGAAGACAAACTGCAGCACTAAGTGTGGTGTTTCTACCTTTATAGAGGGGAGTCTCTCGATGGCTATTCACAAGTGTAAGATCAGCTCCTCTCTCCAGCAGCAGACGGACACAGCTTGCATGCTGTTTGGCGACCGCTAACATCAGTGCCGTCTGAGCCTTCTTGTCTGTTTTCTTGTTCAACATAACAGGCTGAGCTGAAAGAAACAAGATCACTATCATATCTCTGTTGTCAGGCAGAAACCATCTAACTCCAAAATGTACATTTTTCAGGAAATAAAAAAAAGGAGGAAAAAAAAGCTAAATGGATCTCCAAGCTCACAATGAGGTTGGAGGTAAAAAGGGGGTGGAGCCTGGAGTCAGCAAAACCAGATACCAGTTAGCTGGTTTAGCAGAAATTTTGAAGATCCAATGGAGTTAGCTGGTTTTGTCAGCAGCGCTTTTTAATACTTTTCATTGGTTCAATATTCGATAGCACTGATTTATGAGAAAAAAATGCAAAAGCGTCAAACACGAGTTAGCTGGTTTCTGCCTGACAGCAACAATATCCAATCTGTGATCATAGAATGATCTCATAAGAAATTGAAGTTTGATTAATCAAATAATATATTTACACCCCAAATAAAATAAAAATCCACTTCGATAGGGATTACAAGTGTTGAACTCTTTGGAAGAACCGCATCTCGTGTCAAAGTGTTCTTCAGCAGGACAATAAGAAAACAAGTGTTTGTGTTACCTGTCAGCAGCACTCTGAGACAGGCTTCCTGGCCATAGGCGGCTGCCTGGTGGATTGCCAGCCAGCCAAGCTTTATACTGGACACCAGGTTGCATCCTGGGACGTTAACTAGCGTTCTGACTGTGTTAGCGTCACCAGCCCTTATCGCTGCAGACAGAGGACTCTCCACCCTAGAAAACAATTCACCACATTATACTTTAACACACTGACTCTTCATGCCGACCATGGAACGATTATGAATCTGTTGTTCTGAATGCTTCTCAAATTATCTTCTTTTTCAGTTGACTTGTTTTTTTATTGTTTTAATTAGGGCCCAAGCACTGGACCACTGCGAAGCCCTAATGAAATGCAAGTAGCATTTTCACCAATAAATCAAATTTTTGAGGGTCTAAACACTTTGCACATGCATCAGAACTGGTGAAAATGTACATATTTTATGGGTCTCAAAAATGGGTGGTACAAAATGGTTTAAGCCCCACAATACGGTTTCACCTACATGCACAAAATCTGGTACGTACTTTAAAAAACCGTGATGCCATGACCTGAAATCCTTAAAAAGGAAGTCAACCATTTTGAATTAATTGTGGTATTTTATTCAATTTATGGCATTTACAGCCATACTTTAATAAACTCTTCCTAGGATGATAATCAGATTCACCTCAAACTTGCAAAGTGTACATGAAAGACCTAAGAGGCTATAAAAAGCATGAGTTGTCGTAAAATGTCCATGTTTCACCACTAAACAGGAAGTGCTTTGTAACTCGGCTGTACATGGTTGAATCTGCCCCAAACTTCACATTTGATAAGAGTCATCGCCTTAAGGTGGCAGTAAAGAAGGTGGCAGTATTGAGTTAAAGGTCTAGCGCCAACTAGGCGCAACATGAATTACTCTGTTTGGGGCGGCCGCAGATGAGTGAGGCCACCTGGGAAACAGAATGTCCCCGGTTCGCATCCTGACCTATACGTGCATCCTGGCTTGTCTCTCATCTGTGTAATCCATCTTTGAGTGACCATAAACACAACCTGTCGCAATAAATGGCAAAAGTCACCTCCGTGACAAACTTGCCACAATACATCTGAGGGAGACCCAGCTGGTAAACCACCGGTTCCAGCACTGTACACAATGCTTCAGTGTCTCGAGCGACGGAGCAAGCTGCAGAGTTGCTAAGCAGATTACTGAGTGGGCAAGGACTAGCGTTCGCAACTCAAAACTAGACATTAGGAATTATAAGAACTTTTGTTCAGCGTCAGCAGGGATGTTTTGTTTATTTGAAGTATGCTGGAGTTAGTCAGCATGCATATTCGTCTGGCCACTAGGGGTCTCTCTCCTGCTAATGATTCTATTATACTTCCATTAAAACGTCATGTCATTTGAAATGAATAGAAGTGTTAATTAGTTTGTCTGACAGACACCTACACATCTGGAGGCTTTGTGGTCGGAGGATTGTGGGAACTGTAGTGAGCGATGATACTGCTGGGCTGCAGATGTGGGGTGCCTGGTTGAGTGCTGGTGCTGTGAAGGTGTGGGGCGCTGGGCTGTCTGACTTCTGGATTGGGTGGACATGGAGTGTGTCTGGTATCTGTGGATGGAGTGTTATTGTGGTCTTCACTGAGGCTGCGCTCGATGGCTATCTGGATCAGCTCCTCATCAGACAGGTTGGTGTAGACAGAATAGTCCTCCAATGTTGGACCAGAGGCAGAAAGGCCAGCTGTCTCCATGGTGATGCTGTAGGGATAAAAACAAGCATCACAGAAATAATATGATATTCCTGACCTGTTCCAAACAAATGAGAACACCAGTCCTTGGTTCTGGTGACTCATACTGCCCTCCTAATACGTGAGGGGCCATGTTTTTTCAATAACTTCCCAAACAATTATACAAATATATGAACAAAGTAATTGAAAAACACGGCCGGCTCATGCATTAAAAGGACAATATCAGTCACCAGAACCAAGGACGGGTGTTTTCGATGAATCTATCATGATTAAAACGGAGTTGAAGTTACAATGGGTTTGTTTAGGAATGGGGCGTGTCTGATAAAATGAATATCAAATATCTAATTACTGAATCAAGCAACTTAAAAACTGTCTGGGGTGCTCCCAAAAGCCAGAGTAGACGTTAAAATGACCCTTAACGTGTTTGAAAGTGAAATATCCCTTTAAGTAACCACACTATTCATAACTAACCAGAGTGCTAATGTTAAATAACCATACTATTCATGACTAACCACAGTGATAATGTCAAGTAATCGTAGCATTCATAACTAATATAACCACAGTATTAATGTTAGAGGTTCTTACATTTACACAGGTTGTGGTTAATCTCTCTTCTCTTCTCTGTCAGACTTACAGACTGTCTCTGTTTCTGTGACTTTATTCTTAGACTGTCACATGACCAATGGTGCAAAGTAACTAAGTACATTTACTCAAGTACTGTACTTGAGTACAATTTTGAGGTATTTTTTTTTACTTTACTGGAGTATTTTCAATTTTCAATCCTTTTCTTCTACTCCACTACATCTCAGAGGCAAATATTGTACTTTTACTCCACTGCAATTATTTGAAAACTTTAGGTACTAGTTACTTTGTAGACATAAATTATTATATTATAAAACATGCATTAACCACTTTAGCCCTATTTTATACATAGGCACGATGTGACGCGTTGTGAGCTAGGCTATCGGCTATTTTCAAACATTTGTTCTTTTACTTTTGGTATAGAATATTTTAATTTGTAAGTAAATTAATTTGAGTATTTTTATATTATTGCTACTTCTAAGTAAAATATCAGAGTACTTCTTCCACCACTGCACATGACACCGACACTTTATCCAATCCAACGTTATTTATAAAGCACATTTCCAAACTAGAAAAAGTGCTCCTTGGAGCACAGGTCTCCGCCAGGTCAGGTAGGCTATTGTGGCCTCCTGGTGGCGCTATAATAGGCCAACGTGAAAAGGGTGCCATTTCTTCTTAGGCCTTGCACGACAATCGGACACTGACTGCATTCATGATTTGAGGCATTTTGTTAAAAACATGTGTTTCGCCAAATTAGACCTGTTGGTGGCGCTATAACAGGCCAATGTTAAAAGGGTGGCATTTGTTCTTCAACATAGTGTGAATGTGCGTGCAAAGTTTGAGCGCAATTGGACGGTTCATGATTTGCGGAATTTTGTTCAAAACAAGCCAATAATGCAAACTTTAGATGTCAATCTTAGCCAATCAGTATGGAATATGAAAAATTAAACACATCCGTCGTGATCACATGACTATAGAGATCATGTGTACCGATTTGCGTGAAATTTGGATAAAATTGGAAGGAGTAGTATAAAAGAATGTGTTTTACATAAGTCGGCCTCCTGGTGGCGCTATAAAAGGCAGATGTGAAAAATGCAGAGCAAAGGTTTTTCCTTGACCTCTAGGGAGTGTGCATACAAAGTTTTACACAGATCGGTGCAATTATAGGTAAAAACACGAATCGGCCTGTTATAGCGCCACCATGAGGCTGATTTGAAATTTTTCAAATGGTAGTTCTTCCTCGGCCTAATGGGAATGTGCGTGCAAAATTTCACGGAAATTGCATGCTGTGTTCATGATTTTAGGCATTTTGTTCAAAACGGAGCACTCCTGCAAACTTTGGAAGACATTTTTAGCCAATCAGGATGGAATATGAGAAATCTGAAAGACTCGTTTCGTTTAATGACTATAGAGATACTATGTACCGATTTGCGTGATTTTTGGACAAAATCTGTAGGAGTACTGTCAAAAAATATGTTTTGCACAAATCGGCCTCCTGGTGGCGCTATAACAGGCCCATGTCAAAAACTTGGGCCAGAGGTTCTGAATTGGCATCCAGGGAGAGTGTGTGCACAGTTTCGCTGCGACCGGGCCAACGGTTCACAGATGGACGGACGGACACACACACGGACACACGGACACACGGACACACGGACGGACGGGGTGGAAAACATACTCTCTCGCCATGCCTTTCGGCCTGGCGGAGACAACAACTTAGATGGTCCAAGTTGACTGTACAGTCAATAAATAAAATAAAAGGACAATAAAACAAATATAGATACAACTCTCACACTAGTTTAAAGGGGAGGGGGGGTCCAAAGTTTGACGTTCCCCCCTCCCTTGAGTCTCATCTTAGGGACGACAAGCAGCAACTGGTCAGCTGAGCCGTTAAGGAGACATGAACTCACCAGCCAATTTATTAGACACACCTCTCCAACTGCATGTTAGCGCAAGCTTCTAATCAGAAAATCATATTGCAGCAACTCAATGCATTTATGCCTGTAGACATGGGCCCTATCTTGCACGCTGCCTTACCCCTTATGCCTACACTTTTTAGGCATTACTGACTATTTTGAAAAACATTTTAAAATAGTTCAAATAGCCGATCTACATCAACACGTTGTGAGCTTGTAGATCGGCTATTTGAACTATTTTAAATTGTTTTTCAAAATAGTAAAAAATGCCAAGGCAGCACGGAAGATCATCATGGTCAAGACGATCCGCTGTCAGGAATCAGAATGGAGAAGAAATCTTTGTGTGATAGGATGATGTCTTTTACATGAACAACTTGAACCCTCGCATCTATTCTGTGTTGTAACATTAGCCAAAAATATCAGATCTACAAGCTTGTGGATACATATCCAGTGAGCAGCAGTTCTGTGCCCAGATATGGCTTGCTGATGCAGAAAGGCAACAGTAACTCAAATAACCACTCGTTACAACCGAGTTATGCAGAAGAGCATCTCTGGATGCACACAACGGGTGGAACCTTGAGACAGATGGGCTACAGCAGAACACCACACCGGTCAACACTCCTTTCAGCTAAGAACAGAAACTGAGGCTTCTCACCAAAATTGGCCAATCGAAGATTGTAAAAACCCTAGAGATGGTTGTGCATCAAAGTTCCAGTATAGATCAGCAGTTTCTGAAATACTCAGACCAACCCATTTGGCACCAACTACCATGCTATGTACAAAGTCACTTAAATAACCTTTCTACCCCGTTCTCATTCACATATTGACTGGAAAACATGTGTAGGGCCTACAAATCATATTAGATTTTTGGTTTTCAGGCTCTGCTACATATTACTCTCTTTCCAGCATACAATTAGAAGACAACCATTATGCTATGGAAAACAGTAATTAGATAATAAACTAGAAAAAGTGCTCCTCGGAGCACAGGTCTCCGCCAGGTCAGGTAGGTTATTGTGGCCTCCTGGTGGCGCTATAATAGGCCAATGTGAAAAGGGTGCCATTTCTTCTTAGGCCTTGCATGGCAATCGGACACTGCATTCATGATTTGAGGCATTTTGTTCAAAAAAAATATTTTGCTAAATTAGACCTGCTGGTGGCGCTATAACAGGCCAATGTTAAAAGGGTGACATGTTGTGGCATGTTGTTCAAAACAAGCCACTAGATGTCAATCTTAGCCAATCAGGATGGAAAATGAAAAATCAAACACATCCGTCTTGATCACATGACTATAGAGATCATGTGTACCAATGTGCGTGAAATTTGGATAAAATCGGAAGGAGTAATATAAAAAAAATTGTTTTACATAAGTCGGCCTCCAGGTGGCGCTGTAAAAGGCAGATGTGAAAAATGCAGGGCAAAGGTTTTTCCTTGACCTCTATGGAGTGCGCTTACAACGTTTTACACAGATCGGTGCAGTTATAGGTAAAAACACGAGTCGGCCTGTTATAGCGCCACCATGAGGCTGATTTGAAAATGTTGAAGTGGCATTTCTTCCTGGGCATAGTGGAAATATGCGTGGAAAATTTCAAGGAAATTGCATGCTGTGTTCATGATTTGAGACATTTTGTTCAAAACTCCTACAAACTTTGGAAGACATTTTTTGCCAATCAGGATGGAATATGAAAAATGTGATAGACCCTTTTCGTTGAATGACTATAGAGTATGGAGTCAGAACAGTCTCATAATGAATGCACAAGTCCTAATGAGTAAAAAAAAGAGTCCGGTTCGTATTCACACATTTGATTTTTGAATGAACAAGTTCTGGTTTGCATGTGTTTTTTTGGTTCAGCACTACAAATGCGATGCTTTGCGTTCGTGTTTCAAGTCCACTGCTTTAAATCCACAGTCTGTGTATTAAAGTCACGTTTGTGTTTTGTGTTTGAAATCCACAGTTTAAAATTCACAGTTTGTATTTTGTGTTTCAAATCCACAGCTTTAAATCCACAGTTTGTGTATTAAAGTCACATTTATATTTTGTGTTTGAAATCCACAGTTTAAAATTCACAGTTTGTATTTTAAAGTCACATTCCAGATGCTCTGCTTCACAAATATAATGCTCTATTTATCTCCAAAACACTCAATTTACAAATGCACATTGAATTAACTACAACACAAATCGGTTGGTGTGCATTTACACACTGCTTCTCTGTGGTGGATCTCCTCTGTGCATTCACGAATCTTTTTGAGACCAATCTGGGAACCCAGAACCAAATGAGAAGGAAAAACAGCGCCCTCTGCTGTTTGTACTATCTCACTTGGCTCTGGGACAATGACGACGTAGCACCCGTGCGCAAGGAAACCGGGGTTTTGGTCTGCCTTCAGCGTTTCACTTCCGGTGGTGCGACTATGTTTTCATTCCCACTAACAATATTTCTACACGGAACACTAACACCACTTCTCCCAGAGAACATGGATCGTTTTGGTTATAAGCCCACTTGTTTCTATGATGAAAGAGCAAGTTAAAATGTGAATATCTTTTCGTGGTTTTGTCTGCTCCGCGGACGCTATTGTTAAATTAGTTTTGGTTGGTTTCGAGTGGGGAAGGATCGGCGGACACGTAAATCCCGCCCACTACATTTGATTGGGTAAAGCGCGGCCTGCTTCCTGATCTGAAGGCACGCCCACTTGTAGCCCAGTGTGTACACGTTATGACGAACCTTCACGACAGATTCCAACGCAGAGCAGAATCTGTTCTTGAGAGATTATTTTGAGACTGACCTGACGGTGGGCGTAGACGAACGTCGTCATTGGCTGATAAATCTGTCAATCAAAATCATGATTCTGATTGACAGGTTCATCAGCCAATCAGACGGATTCGCTTTCAGCCAATCATAAGTGCTCTTACATTTTCTCCGACAATCATGCACGTGACGTCACCGTACGCGGAAGTCCTGAGGGAACGCCCACTGAGTGGCAAAACACTATTTTCTACGCAGTACACACAGTAGCGACGCAGCTTTTAAACACTATAAAACCGCCAAAAAGCTTTAAAAATGGGAAAGAGCTGTTGTGCTATTGAGTGTACCAACCGATTCAAAAAGAACTCCAGTATATCATTTTACAGACTGCCGAAAGGCAAAGATAAAAGAGGGAAATGGATCCACGCACTTCAAAGAAATAAATGGAATCCAGATCCGGACACAGAAACCTGGATTTGCGGGTGCCATTTCGTGTCAGGTATGTTTATTTTTGTTGTAAAACCTTACGTTAAATGTAAAAGGGCCTTTTCACATAATGTCCCGTTTTAAACGAACCGAATCTTCACGTGGACCAAGAAGTGGACTAACATTGTAAACATTGTCAGTTCACCTGAAAGAGTTCAGGGGCCTGTTCCTCAAAAGGTGAATTAAAAAAGCCTGGCCTTAAGCCAAATCCAGGCTTGACAAAGTCGGGTCCGAAAAGCCTCGTTTATTCCGTTCCTCAGACGCCAAGCCAGGCTAAAAAGGAGCAACTTTGTCGAGCTAGGCTATGTCAAGCCAGGCTGTGTCCAGCCAGGATAATGAAGCCAGGCTGAATGGGCGGCGATTCCCCGGCGACGTATTTCTATAAAAGACCATGAACTCGAGCGCAGATTCCTTGAACTTGACCAATCAGGGAACAAAACTCGAGCAGCGTTTTTCTCTGTGGCCGAACAGCAGCAGCTCATGCAAGCATATGAGGAAGTGAAACATGTTATCAACAGAAAAGGAAACGCGACCGCAATAAATAGATCCAGGGAGAAAGCGTGGCAAAGTATTACAAGCACACACCGAGTGTGTTTGTGTGTGTGTGTGTGTGTGTGTGTGTGTGTGTGTGTGTGTGTGTGTGTGTGTGTGTGTGTGTGTGTGTGTGTGTGTGTTTGCAACGGACGGGCAACAGGACGGACGGGACGGGACGGGACGGGACGGGATGGGGGGGAGGGCGGTGTACTGCGACGGGGGCCGCAACGGGACGCACGGGACGGGACGGGGGGACAGGGGGGTTGACCGCGACGGGATGAACGGGGGACGGGACGAGACACGCAATAACCCCACATTTGCAAGACCACTTTGGTAGAGATTTGGGTTGTGTAGTTACCTTGCCATCATGATGTAACTCCAAAGGTGGACAAGAAATACAAAATAATTTCTCCATTGACTAGAAATTGATAATTTAAAATATGCTCCTTATTGACTTACAAAGAGGCTCCTTTAAACCTGTAACTAATCATTTATATATATATTTAAATAAATGTATTTATATATATATATGTGTATATGTATATGTATGTGTTAGACATTTTTTATAATATTTAAAAAAAATATATATATATTATCAAACATCTAACAACAATATGAACTATAGTGTTAACAGAGTGACAATGACATATCACATGAGTCATTGTGAAACAATTATGATTCATGGTCACACACTATTTCAGTAATATAATTAAATTGATTATATCTTATTGTATTTATTTCATTTTATTTGAATGCAATGTCATTAAAATGAGTCCATATTCAAACACATGTGTTGAATTAACTGTGGAAAAACTTGAAGAACAAGGCATTGGATTAAGTAAGCTTGGCTGTTAGCCTGCTCCTGACCAGGCTAACTTCACAGCTAAATTGCCATGGTAACTAAGCTAGGCTTGCTTCAATTCTCTTTTGAGGAATGGGATAAGGCTAAACTTAGCCAGGGCGAACTGGCTAAACTAATCTTCAAGATAATTCACCTTTTGAGGAACCGACTCAGCTCTAATCCTGGCTAAATTAAGCCAGGATAGGTGGTAAAGCCAGGCTTTAGCTCTAATTCACCTTTTGAGGAACAGGCCCCTGGTCCACTTCAGCTCTGATGGGGCTTCAGTCCTTTATGTCCACTGACCCCTCATGTAATTTCTGTAGAGCTCAGACCTGTACCTGATATGATTTATTATGGGTAGTTTTCACCTGAAAACTGGTGGTTGCTTTACCTTAATGTACTTCTCTGGTCCATAGCGTTAACATGAGTTCTCCTTAACTCTGACTCCTTCTAACACTATGTACCACAGCTAATATGTACTTTCTATAATGCATTGGTTCTCAAAGTGGGGTCCAGGGACCCCAGGGGTCCTTGAGGGAGTTCCAGGGGGTCCCCAGCTAAATGATGGATAGTTAGGAACCAAATGGACCCTTATGGGTCTGTAATAGTGTACAAATGAAACCAAATGGACCCTTATGGGTCTGTAAGAGTGTACAAATAAAACCCAATGGTTTCATTTGTACTCTCTCAGAGTTAAATTAACATTGATTTTACAATGTAAATTGGGGTTTCAGAGATAGCAATTACATGGGGGGTTTGCATGTCAAACTGGGGGTCCTTGAAATTAAAATGGTTGAGAATCACTGCTAGAGCCGTAAAATCTTCTCTTATGGGGGTCCCTGCCTGGCATATCTTTTCAAATGGGGGTCCGCGGGCTAATAAGTGTCAATTTGGGGGTCCTTAACATGACATTTTTTGAGAACCACGGCTCTAATGTATATACAGTAGACATTGGTTCAGGCAACGCACTTCAGTGCAGTTTTGTATGCTAAAATATTGGATAAATGGCAATGCATATTTTATTGCTACAAAACTTTTTTTGAACACTTTATTGCTACATTGTACTGTAAAATGTCAACAAACCATAAGAGTGGCTATCAATAATTAATACCTGATGGATCATATGATATCCACAACGTCTTCAACATTTCTCTGGCCAAGGACCCCTAGCTGAGAGAGAAACTATTGCAGATTTGCAGAACTTTTTCATAATACTATAAGCTTCATAGAGTATCATCTGTGTTTTGTAAATTCATATTTTTGTTTATTTATTTATACATGTTTTTTTCTATTGATATGTTGGATTCATGTTTATGTGAATTTTCATAATTATATTTAACCACTTTTACCCCTCAATACTTTTTAAACTTGACCTTTGGCTCTGTACTTTGTCTGCTCTTTTTTCCCTCTACACCAAACCTCTTTGCCAAAATAGCCGATCTACAAGCTCTCAACCCATCACATTGTGAGCTTGTAGATTTGCTATTTTCTGCAAATGTTCCCTCCAGAATAGGGATGCTAGGGTTCAAGTGGTTAATGTAAACAAAACAAAAAATCCTATCACACAAAGATTTGGTGGCCCCCCCTAGGGGTCCCGGACTAGGACGGTTCGCTTCAAATGGGTCTGAATTTTCACATTATGTGCAACAAATTCCCCCTAAACGGCTTGAGTTTTGAGGGCTGAAACAGGACATATGTGAAAACACCCTTAGATGTAAACAAATTAATATTATATTTCTACTAAATGTTTTTTTAGTTTTGTTGTTGTTCAAGGAAAAAAGAGTGATGATCCGCTACACCCTGACTACGTGCCAAGTTTATTCGCTTTCACCTCCACCACCGATCGAACCCGGGCTGTGAACAACTTGGACAGATATCTGCAATCTCAAGAAGTTTCTGAGAAAAGACTTGTCAACTCAAGTAGAGAGCTAGCTGCCACAGCTCTTCTGAACCTGCAGCAATGTCCTGTGTTACAAAGGACGGCGATGTCCGGCACTACGCCGTATATGGACACATAGCGGTAGCGTGACGTCGCCTCACGTCATATCCTACTTATAAATATCGCGACTCCCAGACAGGACAGCGTCGGCAGTCATAAGTAGCAATAGCAGTAATAGTAATAATACCTATATAAATATCAGGCCTTTTCACCATATCAAGGTGTGTGATTAAGGACCCATATCCGGGCCTCCCCGTCAAGCACTTGCGGTGGTCAATAGAACGTAGCCAGCCTATAAGAAATACGGTCCTTTAGAAGTAGTAGCAGTAACCTCTGTTACATCCTGCATCAGAGGCAGAGGCATCAGCTGCAGAGGTACAGGTTGAAGTCCCAGGCATTGAGGTCCAGACAGAGGAAACACACAAAGACATTGCCTCATTACATGAACAGATTAAATCTTTAAACGCTGAATGTCAATCACTTAGGGATAAAGTTAAAACATTAGAAAGTGAGTTGAAACATCGTACTCTTGATCCTTCACAGTTTGGTGACAGCAAAATGAAAATGTTCACAGGACTACCAAATTTACAGACTTTCATGTTGTTGTTCAGTTTTGTGTCATCAGGTTTACCTCCTACTACAAAACAGTCACTTAGTGATACTCAGAGACTTCTGCTTACACTGATGAAGCTGCGGCTCAATCTGTCTGAGAAACTTTTAGGTTACCTCTTTAACATTCACCAGTCAACCGTATCTAGAATCTTTCACCTTTGGGTTGATGTTATGGCAAGCAGGCTTCATCCCCTGATATTGTGGCCAGAAAGAGAAGACAGAAGACGCAGCTTACCAATGTCTTTTTGGATTTTTTTCTAGAAATGTGTGAGCATCATTGACTGCTTTGAGGTGTTCATAGAGCGTCCTTCAGATTTAAAAGCTCCAGCTCAAACATGGAGCAACTACAAACAACACAACACTATAAAATGTCTTATTTCAATCACTCCACAAGGAAGCATCTCCTTTGTGTCAAAGGCCTGGGGTGGACGTGTTACAGACAAACACCTTACTGAACAGAGTGGGTTCCTTGACAAGCTCCTGCTAGGGGACTTGGTACTGGCTGACCGGGGTTTCAGAGTACAGGATAGTGTTGGCTTACATTGTGCTGAACTAATAACACCTCCATTCACACGAGGAAAGAAACAACTTGAAAAAAGAGAGATTGAACATGCTCGAGAAATTTCTCGTGTGAGAATCCATGTTGAAAGAGTCATTGGACTTTTGAGGCAAAAATATTCAATTCTAAGCTCAACTCTGCCTGTAAATCTCATTAGAGTGAAACAGAATGACACAGTGGAGGACAGTCTTATAGACAAGATTGTGATCTCATGTTGCGCTCTTTGTAATCTGTGTGAAGTTATAGTGCCTTCAGATTGAAGTGAATATCAGTTCATTTTCAATGTTATTCAAATGAATAACCCATGATATTTTGACTCACTGTCAGTCTAAAACAGGGGTCTTCAACCTTTTTCAGGTCAAGGACCCCCTAGTTGAGAGAGAGATGAAGCAGGGACCCCAACTACATATTTTATAAAATTGTGTTGCAGATTAAACATTTTCATAGATTTCATTTAGCTTTATAGACTTGTTTGACACACATTACCTTTTCTATTACTATGTTGGATTCATGAATTTCATGTTAATGTGTATTTTCAGACAGTTACCCATGCCATTTTCACAAAGATTCTGTAGCAACTCTGTTGAAGACCCCTGGTCTAAAATGTGTGTTTGTTTTTTTTTCACGTGTGACATTTTTATACCCTGAGACATGATCTTTGATTTCATCATTTCATCTATAAGACAGGTAAAGAAATGTGTAAATATGAAATTGACATGGCATAATTTTCAGAGTAATGTTTATTTTCACATTTTCGGGTAACTGTATGTAACAGTAACAAGGGTTTCATGTTGAATTACATCCCTGTAATGCTTGAAAATCGACTGAAATGTTTGTAAAGCAAGCTTGACAAATAAAGTCATACTCTTCAAGATCTGGTCTGCTGAAATGGCAGTTTTTACTATTTCAGTAGTTTACAATGTCAAGTGTATAGATGTGCTAATGTCTCAATTTCCACCATTAACAGGTCTTAAATAAAATAACATTCTGAACAGATGTACAGTATTTCATGTACAATAACGGTAATACTGTAAATGTCAAGGAACCTTGAATAAAACCTTGAATAAAACAGCAATGAAATGAATCACAAATGTCTAATCAGTGTTATCTTCTACTTCTGTTCAAACAAATCTATCAGGTAACGGTACGGGCCTACTGTAAGTAGCAGCCAATAACATGTGGTGTTTCAAATTTTCAAGTATACAGTAGTTTTTTTGTGGGACCTTTTTTCCCAGTGCAATGTGAGCATCAAATCGCTTTAGGGCAAAGTGCAATTTATCTACCCTAAACACTTTTTCCTAGAGCTAAGATTAATCAAGCACTCCCATTTCGTGAAAACCATTTTCCTAGCAATTCTGGCAACACTGCGTACTTAAAAAACCTTGTTACCTTCATAACATAACTTTCAAAATGTGAATCTGGGGTTATTCTCTCAATGTGTAATTCTGAAGGTGTCCACACACAAGTCACAGTATGGTGATTGTGTAGCATGAAGCTGGCACTGCACTTGAAAGTAATAGTTCAGTGTCACATCTGAGGGTGAGGATGCAACCAAGCAAAATCCTTTTTTTTGGGACAGTTCTAAGAGTGTCTTGTCTTGTGCCAAGTAGGGACATTTGATCTCCAAGCACCCAGAGCCACAACAGTCACAACACACCTTCCCATCAGGTGACGCACTAAGATGAGGGCACTGTGGAGAAATGTAGAATCCAGTGGGGGTAACATCAAAATTGAGGTGTTTTGATGACTCAGACTGGATGTATTTCTCCTTTGCCCTGGTCTCGTGACGAATACCCCAGCTAGAAATATTTGATAAAACATACATTAAGTTAGGTGCATAAATATACATGTCTATAATTACTCTGCAGTATGTTTTATGAGAGGTTTTATATAGCCCCATCTTTTGATTAGTAAACAATGTGAAACACATCTATAGATAGATAGATCTAACTATTCTGGCCTGACCTGGACCCCACTATGGTAAAGACAGACTGCCTTTCCCACTTGCCCTTTATACTCTCACATGTTCATTTATATTGTTTCTCATGATTACATATTTATTTTCTGTTTATCATATGCCTTCTTATCATACACGCATTTGTTCCATACATAGTGATAGATAGACAGATAGGGGTGTGTGTGTGTGTGTGTGTGTGTGTGTGTGTGTGTGTGTGTGTGTGTGTGTGTGTGTGTGTGTGTGTGTGTGTGTTTCAAATTGTTCACTAATACAAAGGATAGTGCTAGTATGTGCTATAGTGCCTTTCCCACTTGCCCTTTATACTCTCCCATATATACACTCCCATTTAGCCACTGACAACTTTGTTGCTTTAGGGCAAAGTGCAATTTATCTACCCTAAACACTTTTTCCTACAGCTAAGATTAATCAAGCACTCCCATTTAGCCACTGACATGGCAGTGAAGTACAAGGCGTTTCATCGCGCCTCATAACTATGGACTCAACAGCAAACATCAACGCTGCTGCATGTGAACATGTCTCTGAAAGTCGTGCCATGCAGTTACAATGGGCTGTCAAAAGTGTCCCCATCTTATTTGCAGCTATCAAAGGCTTCAGTGGTGTCTCATTCATTCGCTGGCTGTGTTTTACCTGCACAAATACATAACGTTAGTCATTTGGCAGTGGTGGAAGAAGTACTCAGATATTTTACTTAAGTAAAAGTATCAATACCAAAATACTCTGTTACAAGTAAAAGGCCTGTGTTAAAAATGTTACTTGAGTGAAAGTACAAATAGTAGGGCAGTTTAGAGCAGTGGTTCTCAAACTTTTTCATGTCAAGGACCCCCAAATTGACACTTATTAGCTTGCGGACCCCCATTTGAAAACATAAGCCAAGGACCCCCATAAGAGAAGATTTCTAGCAGTGATTCTCAACCATTGTAATGTAAGGACCCCCCCAGTTTGACATGCATTAGGCTACGGACCCCCATTTAATGGCATTTCTATCTCTGGGACCCCAATTCATATTGTAAAATCAATGTTAATTTAACTCTGAGAGTGTACAAATGGAACGGGTCCATTTGGTTCCATTTGTACACTCTCAGAGTTACAGACCCATAAGGGTCCATTTGGTTCCTATACATCATTTAGCTGGGGACCCCCTGGTATCCCCTCAAGTACCCCTGGGGGTCCCCGGACCCCACTTTGAGAACCAATGGTTTAGAGGCTCCGTGAGCATCCCAAAAACACATCTCTGTAACCTTTTTTTTTAGGACCCTAAAGGTGTCTAGTTATGATTTCTTCTTGTTGCCCTGGTCAACTAATGTCCCATGGGGTTTATTTTTAACCCTTTCTGACACCTACCCCCAACCCAAACCATAACATGGTGATAACAGAGAATACCATAACTCTTGAAGTAAACAACATACAGCGACAAATTAACACATTTTTCTATATCATTTGGACCCAAGGAATTCATTGAAGTGGTTAATATTAAGATTCAAGCAGGTCTTGACTACTTCAGGACAGAAACGGCAAAAAACGAACAGAAAATGTTCAAATCACATCTATATTAATCCTTGTATTAAATACTTAAGGTGTATTCTACTTTACCCCATGTTTTAGGACCCTTATGGTGTCTAGTTAAGATTTCTTCTTGTTGCCCAGGTCAACTAATGTCCCATGGGGTTCATTTGGTGACCATTTTGTCCACAGGAGTGGCGTTTTCATATCTGAACCAGACAACGTACAAAGACCAATAAACCCACTTTTCATAGAATGTTTACACCAGGAATTTAATGGAAAGGTCACTGACAGCTGGTAAATGTCACGGAGCTAGCAACCTCTCTTGGGCAGCCATACTGCAGCACCCTGCTTGGGTACCATGTATTCAGTGGTCAGGGCTGTACTAGTTCCTTCAAGGGCAAGGGCAAGGTGGCACCACTCAAAAGGCTCCAGAAGAACCCCACATTTCAAAAGGCTTTCAGGTTGGTGTATGATCATCCTAACAATATTTAATGATGACGATGATGATAAGAGGGAAGAGGTTGAGATGGATGATACTGATCAGTGAAATTATGTTTTGATTATTTAAGAAAGTTATATTATGCCTAAATGTAAGCCAGAATTTGATATTTGTGTGTTTTTCACCAATAAAGAATGGTTGTACCATGTCAGTGACCTTTCCATTAGATTCCTGGTGTAAACATTCTATGAAAAAGTGGGTTTATTTGTCTTTGTACGTTGTCTGGTTCAGATATGAAAACGCCACTCCTGTGGACATCGATTTAAAATGGTCACCCAATGAACCCCATGGGACATTATTTGACCAGGGCAACAAGATTAAAACTTAACTAGACACCTGTAGGGTCCAAAAAGACATATGGTAAAAAATATCACGCGTACAAAGATAAATATAGATGTGATTTCCAAATATTCTGCTATTTTTTTTGCTGTTTCTGTCCTGAAATAGAGTCAAAATGTGCTTGAATCTTAATATTAACCACTTCAATGAATTCCTTGGGTCCAAATGATATAGAAGAATGTGTTCATTTGTCTCTGTAGGTTGTTTACTTCAAGAGTTATGGTATTTTCTGTTATCTCCATTTTATGATTTGATTGGGAATACAGTATGTGTAAGAAAGGGTTAAAATGAACCCCATGGGCCATTATTTGACCAGGGCAACAAGAATAAATCTTAACTAGACACCATAAAGGTCCTAAAAAACATATGGTAAAAAAGAATACACCTTAAAAGTTAAGTACAAAGAGAAATATAGATGTAATAATTGTGATTTGAACATTTTCTGCCAGTTTTTGGCTGTTTATGTCCTGAAATAGAGTCCTATGTCCTAAAAATAAACCCCATGGAACATTAGTTGACCAGGGCAACAAGAAGAACTCATAACTAGACACCTTTAGGGTCCTAAAAAAACAGGTTACAGAGATGTGTTTTTGGGGTGCTCATGGAGCCTCTAAACTGCCCTACTAAAAAGTATTGGCATCAAAATATACTTTAAGTACCAAAAGCAAAAGTATTAAAATGTTTGAAAATAGCAGATCTACAAGCTCACAACAGGTCACTGTGCGAGATCAGGCGACGCGTTGTGAGAAGTACAGTACTTGAGTAAATGTACTTAGTTACACCACTGGCGGTCATTACTAGACGTGTTACTGCAAAAGTAGAGCTAGAATGCTATATTACAAATTTCCAATAAAAGTTTACAAGTTTAAAAAAGTACACACCTGTCCACATACAACCAGAATATCCTTCGGTGTCCAGGTCACCTTAATTTCGCCAACAAATCCAGCTATTAAGAACGCCCAAGCAATTTAACCGAATACTCGTTTGTTTTGATACCGGTTTCATTACTACACCGTGCCATGCTTCATTGTTTTGCCACTCAGTCAGCAGAGGGGGGCGTGTCCCAGCGGAATCGTGACGCACTTGCATATCCTCTATACATACACACGGAGATAGACGGGAACGCCCAGGAACGCCCATTCGATTTTGTCCCGGGGGAAAACCGAACGATCTGCCTCATAGAGTTACATCATACACGATCGTTTGGATAACTTTCAGAGCTATTTTATGGACGATAGAAACATTGTCAGCTAAGAAAAATCCATCAGAAGGACAGCTGGAACACAATCGTCCACTCGCCCTCGGAAAAGTTGACTTATTATTAAGATATATGTGACTAAAAAGACCAAACATTGACAATCTATGAGCTCACAGCGCGTCGGAACGCGACGCGCTGAGCTAGATTGGCAATGTTTGGTTTATGTTCCCCCCAGAATACGTAAGCTGGGGTTCATGTGGTTTATCAGATTATCTTTATATCGTATTGCATGAGTCAAGTTTCAGCACAAGCACCACTGAGATGTTTTGGTATTCAGACGGAGATGGAAAGAGGGAAACCCTCTTTCCATCTCCGTCTGAATACCAAAACACTCGCCCCAAAACAAAGTCGCCCCGGGGCAAACCCGCCGGGATTCACCTGGTGTTCCTAAACGTAACCTCAGTAAAACTGTGCCAAAACATAACCTTATTACTAAACTGAACCTCAGTAAAACTATGCCTAACCCTGAACTTATTTCAAACCTTATCCTCTGTAAAACAAATACAAGAACCGCTGGTCGGTGAAAAAATGGGGGCGAGGGTGTTTTGGGGCGAGTCTTCTGGTTACCTCCTTTGTCCTCTTTGTTACCAAACATGTTTACATATGCACACGTGTTTAATCGCCTGGTAGAGACACTATTACAAGATATGATCAATTAAACTTACCATAATATCAAAACCCAACAGCCATTAAGTCATCAATAATGTTTATAGTGAATTTTAAGTACAGTTTAGAGACTGTTTTGTGAACAGCACCGACACCATTACGATTTGGCGAAGTGCGTCATTTAATATCATGCAGGATTTACACACTGCTTTAGCTCCGTGTTCATTGCCAGATTAACAATTGTGTTTTCTGTAGGTTTTTAAACGAGGATAGTCTAGGGTTTGGCTTGTTTTGTGTGTAAATCGCTGCATGTTGATTGTTGACTGCGTTTCCAAACTGTAATGGCGATGTCTCCTGTACTTGGAATTCACTAAAACGTGTTCTATAAACATCATTGATGAATGAATGGCTTTTGCTTTTTGATATTATGATGAGTTTAATTGATCATATCTATAGAAAATGTAATAGTGTCTCTTACCAGGCGATTAAATCCGATAACCTCGGGCCATTGTGTTGTGTTGGATCCTTTGTCCAGTCAGGACAACATTCCAGTCGGACTCTTGTTTAATTTGCTAATGTAGCATTCCTTGTCGAGTGGCAACAAGGTTCTGTGCCTGTGATCTGGCAAGCCATGACGCCTGCTTTTAGATCAGTATACTTTTACAGCATATGAGTTTGAAAACCCCGCATCCCACCGTCTATACCAGCTGGGGGAAATCTGTGTTTTCCCCCGAGTGCAACTCCGCCCC
The DNA here is from genome assembly GCF_963280865.1 of Gymnoscopelus braueri. Lineage (NCBI taxonomy): Eukaryota > Metazoa > Chordata > Actinopteri > Myctophiformes > Myctophidae > Gymnoscopelus > Gymnoscopelus braueri. Next base: position 845,573 of record NC_137616.1, on the reverse strand, counting down.
CCTAGGTACAACCCACTGATGACACTACGCCGTGTGGATGTATAGTGGCCATTTGATTGTCGGAGAAAACGTAAGAGCACTTATGATTGGCTGAAAGCGAATCCGTCTGATTGGCTGATAAACCTGTCAATCAGAATCATGATTTTGATTGACATATTTATCAGCCAATGACGACGTTCGTCTACGCCCACCGTCAGGTCAGTCTCAAAAAGATTCGTGAATGCACAGAGGAGATCCACCACAGAGAAGCAGTGTGTAAATGCACACCAACCGATTTGTGTTGTAGTTAATTCAATGTGCATTTGTAAATTGAGTGTTTTGGAGATAAATAGAGAATTATATTTGTGAAGCAGAGCATCTGGAATGTGACTTTAAAATACAAACTGTGAATTTTAAACTGTGGATTTCAAACACAAAATATAAATGTGACTTTAATACACAAACTGTGGATTTAAAGCTGTGGATTTGAAACACAAAATACAAACTGTGAATTTTAAACTGTGGATTTCAAACACAAAACACAAACGTGACTTTAATACACAGACTGTGGATTTAAAGCTGTGGACTTGAAACACGAACGCAAAGCATCGCATTTGTAGTGCTGAACCAAAAAAACACATGCAAACCAGAACTTGTTCATTCAAAAATCAAATGTGTGAACCGGACTCGTGCATTTACTCATTAGGACTTGTGCATTTACTCATTATGAGACTGTTCTGACTCCATAATAGAGATACTGTGTACCGATTTGCGGGATTTTTGGACAAAATCTGTAGGAGTAGGCCTACTGTCAAAAAACATGTTTTGCACAAATCGGCCTCCAGATGGCGCTATAAAATGCCCATGTGAAAAATTTGGGGCAGAGGTTCTGCTGTGGCATCCAGGGAGTGTGTGTGCACAGTTTCACTGCGAGCAAGCCAACGGTGCCGGAGATTAGCTGTACACAGACAGAATGACGGACACACGGACGGACGGACGGACGGACGGACAGGGGGTAAAACATACTCTCTCTCGCCATGCCTTTCGGCCTGGCGGAGACAATAAAAGGACCACAAAGATAATTAACTTTTGAGTTTTATTGTGTTTCATTCTTTTGACAGATATGTACAAATATGTTTATTAAATGTGAATTTTTACAATAAAGATGTCAATAAATGAATGTTAATAATAATAATATCTCACATTTATATAGCGCTTTTCTGAGTACCAAAAGATGCTTTACATAGGGGGCATGAGAAAACAACAAATACAAACAACTTTATTAAGGAGGAAAAACACTAAGACTAAGGAATAAAATCAATAAAAAACAGTGGAATGAAGAAAACAAAAGGGGGGCAGGGGGTGGAATTAGCTGGGGAAATGTTGAACAGTGAGGTGTTCATTATAATAAAAAAAAATTATAATCAAAGTCACTGGTTCTGCAATGAAATTATTTTATAAATCTCAGAATTGTTTCCACTTACTTTTAGCCCATACATTGAATTTAGATTTTCCCAGACGTGTCAGAAGGCAGAGATCTCTGAGACCAAGTGACCAGTGGTTTAATCCATTGGTTTGTTTAAGTGTCCAGGTCCAGTGAACAGTCCACTTCATAGCAGAGAAACTTGATGAGTCTGGAAGGAAGATCTAAATCCCTGAGGAGCTTTAACCTGCCAACACCAACCAGATGTCTGATCCTCAGTCTGCACAGCTGCATGAGAGGATGAGGAGGCACTGTAAACAAACACACACACACACACACACACACACACACACACACACACACACACACACACACACACACACACACACACACACACACACACACACACACACACACACACACACACACACACGTGTGTATAATATTGTAACATGTTCTCGAAAAAGGCCAAGACCATTTCTAGCACCACATGGACCCAGCAGATCTAGACTCTAGACTCAGACCCAACAAAGATTTCTACAGTCGGTCTCTCTCAACTGTCCTACTGTCTATCTCTCCTACACTGTCTGTTTCATTGGAGACCAGATAATAAACGTACCTGCTCTGATCTTGATTTCAGTGCAGAGTGGAGAAGAGACCAGATGTTCCATCAGTCTGGAACACAGCCTGACGTGGCTGACGTAGTTTAACAGCAGAGAAACGAGAGGCCCCACCAAGTGACTGATGGATGACTGGGACACAGCCTCACAGAACTAGACAGGATAGAAAACACACAACTAGACAGGGTATAGCAAACACAGTGTAAGGCTAACACGTCAATCTGTACTTAAACCTTCCTTTTTTTTGTTCTACACAAAATCTCAGCACTGTGCAAGTTCCTAAGTCCTCCCCCCTGCAGGATGTCACTTCCATTGACAACTCCCTGATGGCTTCTGTTCCAACTAATGTCCTGGACAGTCACCTGTCCTTCAAGGCACGCATTGCAGCGATGACTCCATCCTTTAGGTTTACACTTTATAACATACGAAGGATCAGACCCTTCCTCATCCAAGAGTCTTCCAAGCTCCTTATCAAGGCCTCAGTCATCTCCATGCTTAACTATTACAACTCCCTCCTTATTGGCCTCCTGGCATGCTCACTGAAGCCCCTCCAAATAATCCGGAATGCCGCAGCATGCCTGGCATTTTCTCCCTTTTTTCACGCCCCCTAGATTGTTAGATAAGTTGTTTGGACAAATGATAGGTTAATTGATTACCTGGTGTCCTAGCTTCTTTGAGGCACCAAAATGATCTCTCAGTACTTAAATTGTGCGATCATCTACCCTGTTGTTTGTTGTTCATGCTTACTCTGCTTATTCTGATCTCACTCTTGTAATTTGCTCTTGATAACAGCTTCTGCTAAATGCTTGCATTGTAAATAGTTTGGTGGATTATTACCGTGATAACAATAGAAACAAACTTTTACTTTTGTCATGAATATTGAAACATAAGAGTGGTTTCACCTGGAGACGGCATGGAGCATCACAGTTCCAGTTACTCTGCTCTTCACTGTGTGTTTGTGTGGGATGAGTCTTACTGCCGTGAACGCAGTGGAAACAGGAGCGGGCGTCGCAGCCGTGGTCCAGCAGCAGTTTGAGCATGGAGAGGTCGTCCATGCTAAGGAGCACCGCAGAGGGAAATGCAGAGAGCTGGGTGGAGATGGAGGCATTCACGTCAGCTCCGTACTTCAGGAGGAGGGACGCCATCTCCATAGAGCCTCTCCTGACGGCAACTAGCAGGGGGTTGAACAGGTCCAGGTTGGGATTGGCTCCAGCCTCCAGCAGCATCTCAGTGGCTTCCAGGTTACTGTTGTAGACGGAGAAGTAGAGTGCCGTGCTGCGTTTGTCCTCATACATCTTGCGTCGCTCTTCAGACAGCTGGCAGTTGGGGTCGAATCCCGCCTCCAGGAGAAGTTCCATGATGTTATTGCAGTTGCGCTCTGCGGCGATGTGCAGCGGGCTGATGCCGCTTCTCATCATTCTTTTCCGGCTGGTGACGGGAATCAGCAGGGACACGATGCTGAGGGAACAAAAAGCAGTTAAATTAAAACCACAGGAACACAGAGAGACTAGTATTTTTCATTACTGCAAAGCACCTTCATTGCAGAAGGTAAGTGATCGATTGTAAACAGAGAAGTGTTCTGACCGTGTGTGAGCTTTCTGCACAGCAACATGGATGGGCAGAAGACCAGACTTGGTGGATCTGTTGACGTCTGCTTTGAGAGACAGGAGCAGTTCCACGGTGGACACATGACCATTCTTACATGCTTCAGAGAGCGGCGTTGCACCGTCAGATGCATCACCGTTAATATCGGCACCTGAACACACAATAGAACACAGTCTGTCTGTCTTTCTGCCCCTCTGTCCAACAACCTATGATATAACCTCTAGTACTGCTAGAAAACCAGCAGTACTACAGGTCCTAGTAGGATATAAAACCATCAGTACTAGGTCGTCATGTACCTACCGTGTTTGAGAAGGAAGCGTAGCGTTTCTAACTTTCCACCCTGAGCAGCAGTGGAGAGAGGAGTCATGCCGTAGTTGCTGGTTGCACCGATTTTGGCTCCGGCTTTAAACAACATCTCACAGATCTCCACGTTGTTCTGAGAAACAGCTGCATGCAGCGCTGTATATCCCTGGATACATGGGGTGTTGACTGCTGCTCCGTAGCCTAACAAAATGGCCACCAGGTCTGTATTGTTCCTCTCACATGCTGGGGAGAACAGACACTGTTTGGTAAACATAAACTGTACAATAGCCTCTGTTGAATTAGGCTGTACTGTTTGTCTGTGATTTGATTTGAAAATTAGCATGCAGAGGCTAATGTTTTGAAAATTCAAAACATTCAAACCTTTAGTCACAAGTCAATATACTAGTTTATTGTGTTTTTCTTCAAGAATGATACTTTTTCTTTTTAAGATGAGCAGGTAGCTTGTACATGAACTAACGGAGGATTCACCAGTATTTTTCTACCCTGGTCCTAAAATACCCAAATAGTAGAGCGGCTACTTGGGAACTGGAAAGTTCCCGGTTCAATTAAATCTCCTGATGAGAAGGTTGGTGCATGGTTTGCTCTGCCATAGCTGTGTGAATGTGTGTGTGAATGGGTGAATGTAATGCACATTGTAAAGTGCTTTGATAAAGGCACTACATACAAATTACATTACTAGTCCCTTAGTAATCAGCAATGTAGAATGACAACCAGAACCCTATGTGAATATAATTAACTTGTTGGTTACATTGAGCATGCAACATTTACTAGAGGTCCTGGTAGGAGAGAAAACCAGCAGTAGTAGGGTTCAATAAGGAACAGCATTGGGAACCACTGAATAGACATAACACTGCTAATTCCTGCATTATCAATGACTAACACAGCACACACTGTGGTGTTTGTACCTTTACTGAGAGGAGTATCTTGATTTCGATTCACAATTTCAGGATCAGCTCCTCTCAGCAGCAGCAGACGAACACAGCTTGCGTGCTCATTATTGACCGCTATCATCAACGCTGTCTGTTCCTTCTCTGTTTTCTTGTTCAACATGCCAGGCTGGGCTGGAAGAAACAAGACGCACTCAACTAAACTGAGATAAGATAATAATGATAATAATAATAATAATAATAATAATCCCCAAAGAACCACATGTTCTTCAGCAGGACAAAAAGAAAACAAGTGTTCTTTTATCATATTACTCACTCAATATTCGCTTATGGTGTGATCACAGAAGCATTATTTATACACTTCACACAATTCCATTGGCTTGACCAAGGTTGTGGCCTTGCGTCATCAGCTAGGACCACCACCGTATGCTATAAGCACTTGCTGAAGCCAGCCGCATCATTCAAACTTCCCTTCTTGAAATCACAGAGCATACTCTCACCTTATCTCTCAGCCATTGCGTAGCTCAACAGCTTGTGAGACAAGTGTCGAATCTTGGACTCAGAGCTCTACCGATTAGCACTCACGAGACTTGTGCCGCAAAGACCTTGGGTTCTAGTTTGCAAAAAGCTATTTTCGCTCTAGAGAAGAGTTTCTAATGTTAAGCATCCAATGTTAAGCATCGAAAGCTAACGCTTGTGCTGCAAAAGTCGATATTGTAATTTTTTCGAGCCAACAAATAAGCAGAATTAATTTACAATTATTTCTACATTTGAGCCGTAATCGACCCCGTTCGGACAAACCGTAAATCACGGATCACAGTCCAGCAAAGAAAAGAAAGACTGTTTTATTGCACAATTTATCTGTTCAAAATGTGTCAAATACGAATGTCTTTCCCACCCATGTTGTTTCATTAAGACTAAGATTAAATGACCCTGTTGCAGCCAGGCATGTTGTCAAGGGTAGAGGTGGAAACATTTGTGAGATAAAACCCAGAAATATGAGCCCGTCATTACGAATGTTTCGAAGAGTCACCGTAGTGACGGGCGAAGCTCACTCTGTCCCTGAGGGCCAAGTGGAAAGGACATGAGCAGTGAGCACCCTCAAATAGGCAGGCCTGTGCGACCTCGCCCTGTCGATAGAGGACACTTTGCATTTCCCTCGAACGAGTAGGTACTCTCCCCGTTGTCTCTACACCTAGAGCCCTGAGAAAAATGCAATCCACACCCCTGAGTGCTACGCACGATTGCCAGGGGTTACAGACTCCAGTTTGCCTCAAAGCCCCCCCAAAGAAAGTATTCTTTTCTCATGCCAGTGGACAGGCAGCCAAAAAGGGCGACAATATCAAAGTCTTTGCGGGTTTTACTCCCGGTATTTCCTCGTACCTGTGTCCTATCCTGGATTATTTTGCCCTCAACCGCTGTCTAAGGACGTACAAGTTCTAAATGTTGACAAATTCAATCCTGCTGGGCATGGTGAGACACCTGGATTATTTTACATCAATAGACCTAAAGGATGCGTATTTCCACATACCAATATCCCCACCACACAGGACATTCCGGAGGTTGGGGTTCCAAGGTCAAGTATACGAATACAGAGTCCTCCTGTTTGGCTTATCACTAAGCCATATAGACGTTTGACTCTTGCTGGTCGACTCAGCAGTGGCCGCTCGAGAACAAACCAGGGAGGTGGTAAGTCACCTCATGTGGGCTTTATGATAAATCAAGTGAAAAGCGTACTGATGTCACCTCAATCCATCAATTTCATATAGGGTGACCATACGTCCTCTTTTACCCGGACATGTCCTCTTTTGAGGTGCTGTCCGGCCTGTCCGGGGGGAGTTTATAAAATCCTTCAAATGTCCGGTGTTTTGGGATTTATTTATTTTTTTACACTGAAAGCGCTAAATATGGTCCTTCCGTAACCCTGGTTCGCAACACGGCTGCTGACAGGCTGCTGGAGGCACACGTGACTCACGTGTGCCTCCAGCAGCCTGTCAGCAGACGTGACCAAACACACACACTCACACACACACACTCACTCACTCACTCACACAGACACACACGGAACAGTGTCGCGCTCAGCGCTGCCTATCATTGCTCCCCGAAAAAGTTACACAGACAGACAGAGGCGGAGAAAATGCCGAAACGCAAATGTAACTTCACGGATGAAATGCGCAAAAAGTACCCGTGTTTTCGTCTGGGTCGTGACAAATGCGAAGCAGAGTGTACTGTTTGCAAAGCAGGAACATATGTCTCCGTGGCAAATAAGGGTTCTTCTGACATTATAGACATGAGAGAGGTTATTTTGAAGAATGGCTCCCCCAAAATAATTAAATAACATAACCCTAACCTAACCCTAACCCTAACCTTAAAACCGAAATAAAGTTAAAAAAAAACAGTTACAAAATCCACACAAAATCCACCCATTTTTGCCCAAAAAAACGGCCAGAACCGCCCCAAAAAACTGCCAAAACCGCCCAGAACCGCCCCAAAAAAATTCTCTCCTTTCTACAAGAAATGTTGGATATTTTAATGTTAATGTGTAAGTATTAGCTATCTCGGCCTGCCATGTAGGTTTTGAAGGCGGTATCAGTGGTGTCACAGCAACTAATATGTCGCTTTATGAAGGGAGGCCGTCGCCTTCACCCAGTGACGAATCCCCTGGTCCCATCCTGGGATTTGGTATTGGATTCTCACTCTCAACCACCATTTGAACCTCTAAGAGGGGTGAATATGAAATTTGTGTCAGTAATATGATACACAACATATTGGCAAGCCCATAACTAAGCAGGGACTTTCCCACTGGATAGTGGAGGCTATCCAATTGTCTTACTCTAGTAAGGGTCAACGGCCGCCTGAAGGGCTCCGTGAACATTCCACTAGAGGAGCATCTACTTCCTGGGCCCTGTTTAAAGGCTTACTGTTCAGGATATTTGTGCTGTGGCAAAATGTGCTTTTGCCAAGTTCTACAGACTAGATGTGACTGCACCGCCTCTGGCACACGCAGTCCTTAGTGTGAACTCCAGATAAAAGGGGGATTACCTTCCCTCTTGAGGCTGTCAAGGCAAGACTTTGAGATAATTAGTCTGGGCAATACGGGAGTTTATCAAGTCTGCTGGACACAAAAGACATTAATTTCCTTTACAGTCGGATAAAATCTTTGACCAAACCATCCCAGTGAATATTAAGTGAGTAATATGATAAAATAATGTTATTTGAATATTACGAGCGAGATATTCACCAATATATAAGCAAGTGCTTATATAGCATAAGGGGTGGTGGTCCTTGCTGATAACTCCAGACCTTGGTCCAGCCAATGGAATTGTCTGGAGTGTATAAATAAAGCTCCTGTGATCATGCCAGGGATGCAGAGGACACAAGTTGTTTTATTGTGTTATTGATTTGGTCTGTGTTACTGGTGTGTCTGTTTCAACTCACTCCTCTGTCTCGTAATATTCAAAGAACAGGGGTTACGTTCGGAATCCTAACGTTTGTGTTACCTGTCAGCAGCACTCTGAGACAGGCTTCCTGGCCATAGGCTGCTGCCTGGTGGATTGCCAGCCAGCCAGGCTTACTGGGCATCCGGTTGCATCCTGGGACGTTAACTAGCTTTTTGACTCTGTTAGTGTCACCAGTCTTTATCGCTGCTAACAGAGGATCCTCCACCCTAGAAAACAATGCACCACATACACTGTAATGACCCCTGCGAAACCCTACTGAAATGCAAGGGGTATCCTTTGCACCAAAAGATTTATGTATTTTATGGGTCTCGAAAATGGACAGTGCAAAGTACCCCCCCCCCTCTAACAAATATCAAACTTTAATAATACGGTTTCAACCACATGCACAGTATCATATTAAGATTTCAAAAAGCCTCTTGATGCCATGACCTAAAAACCTAACAGGAAGCCATTTTGAATTGATTTTGATCTTTTACTTGACCTCCTCCAAGGAGGATAATCTTTTTTCTCCTTTTTTTTAAAGGGCGGCCGTAGCTCGCTGGGTAGAGAGGCCACCTGGGAAACAAACAAAAGGTCCCCGGTTCGGGACCCGGCCCCGTCCTACGTATCGAAGTGTCCCTGAGCAAGTAACTTAGCCCCTAACTGCTCCCCGAGGCACTGGCCCTGTAGTGGCCACTGTTCCGGATACTTTGGATGGGATGCAGAGGACACAAGTTGTTTTATTGTGTTATTGATTTGGTCTGTGTTACTGGTGTGTCTGTTTCAACTCACTCCTCTGTTTCTCGGGAAACATGTATTATTGTTTCCATTAGCACTGCAATACGCCACACGTGACTGTCACGTTCCCATTGAAGATAAAGCTGCAGCATAGTCCTACCAAACACCATCTTTGTTCGGTCAATAAGAACAAAATGACGTCTATCAGGCACCTACCGATCAGCACGCTTTGTGGTCGGAGGATTGGGAGAACTGTAGTGAGCATTGACAATGTGATCTTGTAGGGTGCTGGGTTGAGTGCTGGTGGTGTGAAGATGTGGGGTGCTGGGCCATCTGACTTCTGCATCGGGTGGACATGGAGTTTGTCCGGTATCTGTGGACGGAGTTTTATTGTGGTCTTCACTGAGGCTGCGTTCGATGGCTATCTGGATCAGCTCCTCATCAGACAGGTTGGTGAAGACAGAATAGTCTTCAAACCCCAACGATGGACCAGAGGCCCCCGACACAGAAAGTCCAGCTGTCTCCATGACGATGCTGATAAGGGAGAATAACAAGACAACACACTAATAATCTGATATTACTGACCTGTTCTAAACAAATGATTGACACATGTCTATGATTGGTCATCATGTAACCACCATGTATATTATAACCACATGTTCACCCAAAATCCAACGCTTAGCGTTGCGTGGGCTTATCCGACCAAGTGCAGGTGTGTCAACCCCAACCACAAGGCCATGATGAGGAAACAAAACAGACTAGGAAAGTGTGCTCCTCGGAGCGCAGGTCTCCGCCAAGCCAGGTTATCTACCCAGGGCCCATAAATTGTGGAAGGCGGTTATAGAATGAGTTTATATGCCTCATCCCGCCAGACAACTAGGCTTTATGTTTTGTTTGGGGGTGTATAACTTTACATATCAATTTCACCACTTTTGCAGTGAAATATTTATAATACAAGAATCCAATTCATGTATGGGAAGCCTTAAGCCCCCTACACACCAAGAAAAGCAAACAAATTAATCAGCTTTTATTTCAATGTAATCTATATGCAAATCTGCATTTAAATTGTTACATCAGCCTTTTAAAGCTAAAATATAAAAGCTTGCTTTTTTTCTCTCCCTAGACCAGATTTTTGAAGCAGCTTTTTAAAGTGGTTTCTAGCCTTCAGCTTTTAAAAGCTGAAGGCTAGCCAATCGGTGCACAGCATGATCTGAGATGGCGGGGATTAGCTCATTCTGTAGTAGATCTACAAGCTTACTATGCGTCACTTCATGACACGTTGTAAGCTTGTAGATCAGCTATTTCTGATATTTTACATGTATAAAATTATTAAATATGTCAATAATTTCTTTGTATATTGAAGTTATTTGTCATAATACTGCCCCCCTGTGCATTTTTTTATTACAAAGCCTAAAAGGCAAACAGAAATTTAATTTGTATTCATACGTCCCAATGTTCAATGCCAAACACACAATTAAATCGTTAAACTTAAATGTGTAATCGAGACAGCCCTAATCAGATGTTTGATCTGTGATCACTCTGAACCAACTCTCAAAGTCTGTCACTGAGCACAGAGGACTAAAATAAATCGGTTGCAATGCACATTGTGTGACCAGCCCACCTCTCCCACCCCCCTAACCCGAGAATAGTGGCGTGGCTCCAGGGGAAACAGCAGTGTACCCTGCTCGGTCCGGTATTAAAAATGTACTCGAGTAAAAGTACAAAAGTATTGGTATCAAAATGTACTTAAAGTACCAAAAGTAGAAAGTACTCATTATGCAGAATGTCCTTTTTGACAAGTGTTCAACATGTATACATATCTTTTGAAAATAGCAGATCTACAAGCTCACAATGCATCGCAAAGCGACGCATTGTGAGCTTGTAGATCAGCTATTTTCAAACGGGCGAAATGTATAATAGGGTTGAAGTGGTTAATGTATGTTTTGTAATAATAATCAAAATCTACAAAGTAACTAGTAACTAAATATTAGTTACATATTTGCCTCTGGGATGTAGTGGAGTAAAAGTAAGTGGAGTAAAAGTAAAAGAAGTAAAAGTAATGAAAATTGGAAATGCTCCAGTAAAGTAAAAGTACCCTAAAATTGTACTTAAGTAATGTACTTGAGTAAGTGTACTTAGTTACTTTACACCACTGATCGATAGAACTAAACAATGTAACAAGGAGTCGAGCACCTCCAGCCGCGGTGGTCTGAACTCCCCCCCCCCCCACCCCCGAAGAACGGTGAGCCGTGGGGGACAGCAGACGGCTCGTTCAGTTATTTAGCAGCTTGTTTACGTTCTATTCATTTTGAATCCATAAATAGGTTACGTAGTAACTAAATATAGATTTATTTCTCATCTACCGCTGCTATTTTACATTTCAAAATGCGCTCCTGTTCAAACAGCCTGTTTTGTCTTGCTGAACAACGGTCGGCAGTGGGGGAGAGGGCGGAGGGGAGGGACAGTGGTTCTGGCAGAGGGAAGGAAGGACAGTGGTGCTTCGAGGTGAGAGTGTCTCCTCAGACGGACTCCCTGGAGAGCAGGCAGTGGTACCGAGCAGACGGCTCGTTCAGTTATTTAGCAGCTTGTGTATGAAAGTTCTATACTTTCTTTTATCCATAAATAGGTTATGCAGTAACTAAATATAGACTTATTTCTCATCTACAGCAGCTATTTTACATTTTAGATTTCAAAATGTGCTCCTGTTCAAACGGCCTGTTTCTTCGCATGGCCGAACAGGCACAACAGCTGAGACTTGAGTGACCTTTGGACACGCCCAATTATTGATAAAAAAAAAAGCTTATCCTACTGTACTTCTGCTTTTTTTTATGTTTAGCTTTTTTTTTGGTGTGTATGCAGCTTTAGAGATGAAGAAAAACAATGTTGTGTTTGGGCCTACCTCAAGTATAGGGTTTTAAAAAAATTGGGGGCCATTGTCACTAGCCTAGTTGTAAACAACAAGAAAAGCATAGCCTTCGGGAATCGGATGTACGGCCTTTACAGCATCCGAAAGATCAGACGCTTCCGCAAGAGTCTGTCGAGCTCCTGCTCCAGGCAAGCTCACTGAAGCCCCTCCATATAATCCAGAATGTCCCCCCATTCTTCGCTCTCTTACTGACTTCTGGTTGCTGCCCGCAGCCAGTACAAAGCACTGGTGGGGTCAGCTCATGATTCTGACATTATTCTGACCATTAGGTTAGTGTGAGGTTAGGGTTAGGGATAGGGTCAGTTATAATGGGGCCAGTCGGACCAACGTGGCGTCAGAATAATGGGCTGTTGGAACAATTGACTTGGCACCGCACTGGTAATGTCCTACAAGGCAATCAAGGGCTTGGCACCCCTGCACATTCAGGACATGATCCAACCCCACACCCCATCTGTTCCAATAACTAACCACGGTATTAATGTTAAAGGTAGGGTAAGTGATTTTCTTTGGTTGCAATAAGTGTTAAATAGCTCTATATTCTGATAGTACTCATTGCTACAGAGTGATTGTTCAGTTACTTTGGTCTCCATGTCTCTCCAGCTCATTAATAAACAGAAAATGCATTTTCAGGTCAGGATACCAATTTTATCCAATCAGGATAGAGAACTCAGACAAGCTACAGATTAAACAAGTGAAATTGGAAGTGATGACACAAAGAAATGAGCAGACAAAATTGGAACTGGAACACTATAAAAAATGAAGCTGATGAATGGGTGCTCTCTCCTGATTGGCTGAAATTGTGTCACCTACCTTAAAATGTATGTTCTGTTTATTAGCTGCAGAGACAGGGAGACCCCTGTTACTGAACAAACACTCTATAGCAATGCTTACTATCAGATTAAAGTGCTTTAACCTTTTAACAAAAAACTTTTTGTTTTAACCAACAAATATCACTTACCCTACCTTTAAGTAACAATAATATTCAAAATTAACCACAGTATTAATGTTAAATAATGAATAATATCTTAGAGTAACTCTACTAACCACAATATTGATGTTAAGTAACCATTGTATTCAACTAACCACAGTGATAATGTTAAGTAAACATACTATTAATAACTATCCACAGTATTAATGTTAGAGGTTCTTACATTTACAATGAAGGTTGCTCTCCTCTTCTCTGTCTGACTTGCAGACTGTTTCTGTTTCTCTTACTTTATTCTTAGACTGTCACATGATTTCAGACCCTTTAACCAATACAATCCAATCCAACTATATTCAAAACATCCCAACTACATTTCAAAACATCCCATGGTAGGGATGCCAAACAACAACTGGTGAGCTGAACTCAAGTGACATTGAGGGGACATACATTTGAACAACACAAGAAGTGTATGCAGACGCTAATCCAATAGAACTATTAGAATATATATATAGATGTGCTCTCACTTTTAAAATATGTGCAGCAGCATTTTGTACCAGCTGTGGTGTGAAAGGGAGGCCTGACTAATAGCAACCTGAATGGCACTACAATAGTCAAGGTGAGTTGTATAGAACGCATGTCTAACCCTTTCAAAATCAGCAAAAGATAAAAAGGCCTTGACCTTCGTATAAATGCCTAGCAGAAAGAAGGCAAATTTGATGTTTAGCCTATTTAAAAGTGCTGTCCATTTTGATGGTGGACTTCACATAGAACTTCACATAGGGTACCAGGGAGCCCAGGTTAATTTGTTCACTGGGTCCAAAACTCATGACCTCAGTTTTTACCATCAATAAAAGTTAAAAACAAAAAAAAGTACTGCCATCCAGGCTTTGATATCAAAGGTGTAGCATCATTTCTTTCCAGAGGCAGATGTAACTGTTAATCATTGGTCCTCCCACAACACATGTCATGGTTTCACGTGTCGGAAACCAGGGAAGTAAATTTTCCATCCAGGCTTTGATATCAAAGGCGTAGCATCATTTATTTTCAGAGGCAGATATAACTGTCAATCATTGGTCCTCCCGCAATACATGTCTGAAACCAGCAGGGCAGTAATTTCATGGAGGCCCAAACTGCCCGAGCTGATTTTACCATTTTCTCCTCTGCCTCTTTCTTGTCAAAGTGTACAGTTTTTATAAACACTTTGTGTCACCTTTTGTTGAGATTCTGAATGCTTATAGGGCAAGTGAAACGCTGTGCACATAACCAGTGGTAGGTTCAATTTGGAGTATTTGTATGGAACACTGGCTACGGGAAATTTTTGTGCCAGCCAACCAGGAGACTTTCGTACTAATCTTTATGTGAAAATGTTGCAAAGCTGTAGTATGATTGGCACCCTTAAACACAAATAAACATTACACATGGTACATTTTGCTAAACACACATTCCATACATACAAAATGTCAGAACCTACTGTGTAATGAGAGGAAGAGAAATAAACAAGAATGAATATGACTTGACAGTCATATTATTAGCAGATGCATGCTGTATTGTGTGTGTGTGTGTGTGTGTGTGTGTGTGTGTGTGTGTGTGTGTGTGTGTGTGTGTGTGTGTGTGTGTGTGTGTGTGTGTGTGTGTGTGTGTGTGTGCGCGCCGTGTGTGTGCGGCTTGTCAGCGTGTGTGTGTGATTGTTATCATAGACCTGCTTGTTTCTCGCCTAATCGCCCTGAAGGGCTTTAAATTTCAATAATGACTACCTCCCCATGCATTATCCCACTTATTACACGGCTACTTAATAAATACATAAATACATTTACCCAAAAGTAACAACAAAACGAAGTATTTCCTTGCTTACGGCAATGAAAGTATTCCATAAGTATTGGGCTGGACGGACAAGTTCGCCTCGGAAAACAAATGAGAAAATAAAAAAAGTTTCCTTTGTCCTCATCTTGCGCTAATGCACGCAACTGTTGCGCCAGGTTGTATTTTTGTTGTTTCGCATAAAAGCGTGCATCTGTTGTCCGTCAACAACACAGCCAGGCTCTCTCCCCAACTCCTTTCACGTCTCTACTGGGTTACTTAGGTGCCCCGGAGGCGAAAGGAAAACGCCTTTCGCGTGCTCAAACATGTTCATGGACCCCCAGATTAATATGTATTTGTCAACAGCCCCCCCCCCCCATCTATTTTGTGGCAGGGAACCCCCTTCCCTGCGGGGACGGGCGATGTGAAGTCGGCGAAAAATAAATGTTCTGTCTGTCTGCATACAACACAGAGGAGGTGTAAAGTAACTAAGTACATTTACTCAAGTACTGTATAAGCGTGCATCTGTTGTCCGTCAAAAACACAGTCGGCGAAATAGGAGAACGCCGTTCGCGTAAAGTAAGTAAGTACCCTCAGATTAATATGTATTTGTCCACAGCCCCCCCCCCCATATGTCCACAGGCCCCCCTCATATCTATTTTGTGCCAGGGACCCCCCTTCCCTGCGGGGACGAGCGATGTGAAGTCGTCAGCGAAAATGTTCTGTCTGTCTGCCTACAACACAGAGGTGTAAAGTAACTAAGTACATTTACTCAAGTACTGTATAAGCGCGCATCCGACAGCAGGCGTGTGTAGTACTAGGCATAGAGGCAAGAGGCGTGTCTAGTCCCATAGCTTGGGAGGACGAGGCCGCCCCCGTTCAGAGTATGGGAAAATGGGAAAATATCCCCATTGGCTTAAAGGACAGCCAATGACGCAAATCTGTCGAATGCAAATCTGTAAGGACAGCCAATGACGCAAATCTGTCGAATGCTAATCTGTCTGTCGAATGCAAATCTGTAATCTGTCGAATGATGAGTAGTAGGTCTGCCTCTTTGTAGAGCAGATTGCATCTGCTAAAAACAACACTTTGTTCTCATTTCAGTCAAAATGCTGCCCCAGCCTAAATGAATAATGCCAAAAAAATTAACAATACTACAGTAGGTGCATTACAGGTCAAAATCAGTAAAAATGTGGCATAATGTACAATATTCAACAATGTTTTATGTCACAGCATGTCTCATGAGTTTTAGAACCCCCCCGCACACACACTCACACACAAATTTACAGTACTACCGTACAACTCAGAATCAGCCAGAAATATGGTGTACAAATATGTTTTAGTCAAGTAGATCAGAAACCACCCACCACCCCATCTCAACCCCACCTCATCCAATGTCTGATCTGAACCTTGTACTGATCTAGGATCTGATCCTTGTACTCCTTTGCTATTGGTTGATTGTAATGTTGCTGATAGGGGTAAACTGATATGGGTTAATCAGGGTTGATCCTGGTAATGGTATTATGGAAAACATGACAGGAAAACATTGGTAGCACTTGCTATGCATCCCATGTGTATAACGCTTTATACACATGCTTATAAGGCATTGTAATCTGATCATAATCCTTTATAATCATATTTATAAGAGCTGATAAATAATCATCATGCTTTATAACCATAACCATAACACATTATAAAGCTTGTTATAATGACTTATAAGTTCAAGTATAAATGTATTGTATTATGCTTATAACACGTGATGATTACAGTTATAAATACTCATAACAACGTATAATGCAATCATAACACATTATACAGCATGTTATAATGACTTATAATGTCAAGTATTATAATACTTCATAATTGCTACCGACATTATTCCATTTAATAAACATTTGGTTATAATGCGTTATGACACATTACAGCACTTCTCTATGAGCCTTTACAACTGACTAAGTTAGGGTAGTTATAATGTGCTGTTCCACTGAGCATAATAATGCATTATGACCAGCAGTTATAATACGTTATAAACGTGGTAATAAGTCGTTATACATGATTACAAACATTTATAACGAGCATTATAATGCCTTATAAGGGCATTATAATGCATTATAAATGAGCTTATGAAGCATTATAGAGGCGACCTTCATAGAAAGTGTTACCGAAAAGTTGTGAGATTGTAGATCGGCTATTTTCACAAGAAAGTATAAAAACAACTACTCTCAAAAAAGCATTTCATGTTATTTTTTAAAAATTGCACATGCCTGAATTAACAGGGTCATGTCTTTGTATAATGCAATTTAAATGTAACCTGCATTGAGTGGGGTTCAAACCGGGGACCTTCGGAACAAGAGGCTAACACTTTACTGATTGAGCTATTCAATCTACAGCCTTAGTCAGTGAGAAAGGAGAATCGAACAAAACAAAACAAAATGAAGTACGTCATACATTGAAAATAACTACTCTCAAATATGCGTTTCATGTTATATTTAACAACAAGCTCTATGCACAGCAGCCATATTGGGAATGAATTGGGCCCCTTCCTTACTTCCTTCACAGGTGTTACCAATGATACTAATTATGGCTCTGTTCCATTTAGTGTGGCATAGTGGTTGTCTTATTTTCAAGGACCCCCATAACTCTGAGAGTGTACAAATGGAACCAAATGGACCCTTACAGGTCCATTTGGTTCCATTTGTACACTCAGAGTTACACACCCACCATAAGGGGCCAATTGGGAACCAAAATGGAGTGATTCTAGTGAACCAACATGCACGATATCAGCACCCTGACCAGAATGGAATAGAGCCTTCATTAGTATCATTGGTAACACCTGTGAAGGAAGTAAGTTAGAGGCCCAATTTATTTCCAATATGGCTGCTGTGCATATAGTTAGGGAATTTTAGCAAAATATTTGGACCATCTGTGAAAAAATTTACTACCAATAGCTTTCTTCACCAATGTGTTCTTATAGGTGTCTAGAATCACCTCTCAAAAAGTGCAACCCCAAATCCTCGTGGAAAATCCTGGAGAGCCAATCAAAGTTAAGGAGCCCAGAGGGCTTGGGTGAAAAATATGAAAAGAAATAAAAGTCTTGTGAGGTGTCTAACTAGGGGTTTTCAGGGGTGCTGAATCCATTCCAACCATTATTTTTGAGTAAAAATGTCTCCCTGGCCATCTAATATTGGTATATTGGTTATTGTTAGTGTATAATCAGTGTATAATCAATGGTAGGGGATTGGGGTGTTGTTGAATTGATTCTATTTTGAAAAATAAAATAAGAAAATATTGCTAAACACTTGATAAGAGTGTACACCTACTGTGCACATGCTCAGTGGGATACACTGTCTGCATGTGGGGAAGGAGCGGGAGTGTTGCATCCTGGCAAATATGTCTGGACGATTTTAAGGTACGGTAGTTTATCTACTTTTTGGCATTTATTTTCCTCTGCTGGCAAAACTTTTGATTACTGTGAATTTAGATGTCAATTTTCTCTAGCCTATTGCTTACATTGAACAATCATTAGTTAAACAATCATGACACTTGTCTTTTAGTAGACAACATGGAAGAGGATTCTGTAGCTTGTGGCTTAAGGTGCTTCATCTGTGGTGGTCCTGAGACTGAGATTCAAAAGCTCTCAAAAGTCACCCAAAAAGGCTATGCACAGATGTTGTCTTATTCTGAGAGTGTGGATGATGCAGCAATAATCAGAAGACTACATGAGGACTGGAAAAACTGAGATGACCCCAAACTAAGATACCATTTGGAATGCAAAACCGAGCTATACAGTCGTGCAAGAGGTATATCCACTGGAAATCGTACGTTTTTTTCAATGTGATGAAAGTTGCCACTTGCAGATTTCAATCCTATTCTATGTTGTGAGTGACATCATAATTTAATAAAAACTTTAAACATAATCTATTCTTTAGAGCAAGATGAGCAAGACCAACGGCCAGACAGGAAGAAAAGACGCAGGGCATTGTCTGGGTCAAGTAGTTCAAGTGCTAGCTGGCACACTTGATCTACCATAATACTTGCATCCTTTGCAATGAAGGTATCAATGCTGGCACATTGAAAAGAAACCCTGGTAAGACTTTTGTATGTAAGATTCAAATGAATTTTGATAATTGTTTTTCTTGCTCCTCATTGTAGGCTTCCACTCAAAGTAGAATCATTTAATCATGCACATACTGTATGTGGCTACCTTTTATCCAGACAGAGCTCGGCAGTTGTATCGTGCACCTGATAATGTCTACCAGGACCAACTGAAAGGAGTTTGATGCAGAGAGCAAAGCGACGAGGTGATGACTGGTGACTTGAAGTTGGTGACTTGAAGTTCAGCACCCCTGAAAACCCCTAGTTAGACACCTCACAAGACTTTTATTTCTTTTCATATTTTTCACCCAAGCCCTCTGGGCTCCTTAACTTTGATTGGCTCTCCAGGATTTTCCACGAGGATTTGGGGTTGCACTTTTTGAGAGGTGATTCTAGACACCTATAAGAACACATTGGTGAAGAAAGCTATTGGTAGTAAATTTTTTCACAGATGGTCCAAATATTTTGCTAAAATTCCCCTAACTATTGCACTTTTATTCATTAATACAGTCATGCCTTGTGCAATGCAATTGAGATGAAGTCTGCATGAGGTGGGACTCGAACCGGCGACCCTGTGGTTGCAAGGCATATGGTTTACCAATCAGCCATTGGACCAACAGACCTAAACTGGTGAAAAAGGAGTTCAAACTGATGACACAGTTTCACACAAATTGCTCAGAAATCCTGGGTTTAAATGTTTTTCAAACTGCTCAATATGGCAGAAAATCTAAGGGCGGAGCTTACTGGTCAAAGTGTTAGATGTGTTCCTCATGAGTCAAGGCACATGTGTAAGCAAGTTTCACGGCTGTCGGCCAAACGAGGCATGACTTTTGCCTGTTTAAAGTTTGCATTTTCAAAAAAATTGCTATAACGCCCCCCTTTGACCAATTGGAGTAAGATTGGTTTCAGTGATACTTGGAATGACCCTTTACATTACTGCAAAGTTTCAAACAAATGTGAGTCTGCATGTATGTGTTAGGGGCAGACGAATAATTTTCATAAAACTGCAATATTCATTGGCTCATAAAAGCTTCATTTTTTCACTTATGGAAAATCCGCGTCCCCAGTTTGTCGGCATAGGTCCAAAGCTCATGTGTAAAACGTTTTGTGCAGATTGCTCAAAGATCCCAGGAGGAGATTTTAACTGCATTTCATATAATTCAAAATGGTGGGAGATCTAAAGGTCAGAGGTCAAAAGTCAGAGTATGAAAGTTGTCAGGCATGATGAGACGCATGTGTGTATCGAAGTTTCATGGCTGTAGGTCAAACAGGGCATGAGTTGTACCTGTTCAAAGTTGGCATTTTCAATTGAGTGCTATAGCGCCACCCTTTGGCCAATGGTTGTGAGTTTCGGGCCTTGGCCGTTTGGCATAGCCCTCTAACATATTGCTGAGTTTCGTAAAAAGTGACCACACGGTTAGGCCAGAACTGCAAAAACGGCGGAAGAAAGAGAAAGCCAAGAGATGCAATAAGGCTTCGAGCCTTATAGGCCTCGAACCCTTAATAATAAGAAGAAGTATCTTTGAAATTTCAATAGGGCTTTGCAATGGTGCAGTGCTCAGGCTCTAATAAAACATTTTAAAAATCAGAATTGCTTGAATTCACTGTAAAACACTGGTTATCCCTGTTCCTCAAGATGTTCTTGTAATGCTGGTTTTCTATCCTACCAGGACCTCTAATACAAGGAGTAATAGGATAGAAAACCAGCATTAATAGAGGTCCTGTTAGGATAGAAAACCAGCAGCACTAGAAGTCCTAGTAGGAGTAAATCAGCAGTACTAACAGTACTGGTAGAATAAGAAACTAGCAGTACTAGAGGTCCTGGTAGGACAGAAAACCAGCAGCACTAGAAGTACTAGTAGGATATAAAACCAGCAGTTCTAGAAGACCAGGGTTTAGTGACTACTAGTCTACTAGTCTCACGTAGACAAATGATAAGACATCTCCACCTAATAACATCTGGGGAAAATTAAATGTACAGTAGGAGCTAGAACAGTGGTGAGAACAGCTGCTGACAAACCTACGCCCACTGCTTTGAAGACAAATCATATAATATTACGTTTATTGTCTCCGCCAGGCCGAAAGGCATGGCGAGAGAGTATGTTTTACCCCCTGTCCGTCCGTCCGTCCGTGTGTCCGTCCGTCCGTGTGTCCGTCCGTCCGTCCGTCCGTGTGTCCATCTGTCTGCGAGCGGCTAATCTCCGGCACCGTTGGCCCGGCCGCTGCGAAACTGTGCACACATACTCCCTGGATGCCAATTCAGAACCTCTGGCCCAAATTTTTCAGATTGGCCTGTTATAGCCCCACCAGGAGGCCTATTTGTGCAAAATCTATTTTTTGATATTACTCCTACAGATTTTATCCAAACATCACG
This sequence comes from Gymnoscopelus braueri, assembly GCF_963280865.1. Classification (NCBI taxonomy): domain Eukaryota; kingdom Metazoa; phylum Chordata; class Actinopteri; order Myctophiformes; family Myctophidae; genus Gymnoscopelus; species Gymnoscopelus braueri. The sequence continues at coordinate 824,440 of NC_137616.1, read as the reverse complement.
CAAATCATTACACAGTATCTCTATAGTCATGTGATCAACACGGATCTGTCTGATTTTCCATATTCCATCCTGATTGGCTAAGGTTGGCTTCCAAAGTTTGCAGGATAAATGCCTCAAATCATGAACGCAGCTTGCGATTTCCGTGATATTTCACACTCACATTCCCATTTAAAATTTTCAAATCAGCCTCATGGTGGCGCTATAAAAGGCCAAATTTCGTTTTTAACTGTAACTGCACCGATCTGCGTGAAACTTTGCACGCATACTCCCTAGAGGCCAAGGAAAAACATCTGGCCTGCATTTTTCACATTAGCCTTTATAGCGCCACCAGGAGGCCGACTTATGTAAAATACATATTTTGAGATTAAGCCTTCAGATCTTATCCAAATGTCACGCAAATCAGTACACATGATCTCTATAGTCAATTAGTCATGTGATCAAGATGGATCTGTTAGATTTTTCATATTCCATCCTGATTGGCTAACATTGACATCTAAAGTTTGCAGGAGTGGCCCGTTTTGAACAAAATGCCGCAAATCATGAACGCAGCGTCCGATTGCGGTGGAACTTTGCACGTACATTCGCACTACGTTGAAGAACAAACGCCACCCTTTTAAAATTGCCCTATTATAGCGCCACCAGGAGGCCGATTTTTCTTTTTTATATTACTCCTACAAAGTTTGTCCAAACATCATGCAAATCAGTACACATTATCTCTTTAGGCAAGTGATCAAGATGGTTCCGTACGATTTTTTATATTCCATCCTGACTGGCAAATTCTGAACATTGCTGGCCCACAATAACCTACCTGACCTGAAGTGGCTCCGAGGAGCACTTTTTCTAGTTTTATTTTATTACCCGAGACGTTTCAGTGGGCAGAGATCTTTGAATGACCAGTGGTTTAATCCATTGGTTTGTCTAAGTGTCCAGGTCCAGTGAACAGTCCACTTCATAGCAGAGAAACTTGATGAGTCTGGAAGGAAGATCTAAATCCCTGAGGAGCTTTAACCTGCCAACACCAACCAGATGTCTGATCCTCAGTCTGCACAGCTGCATGAGAGGATGAGGAGGCACTGTAAACAACCGCAAGCACGCACGCACGCACACACACACAGTATAATGTCATATCACTGTAACTAGTTCTTTAAAAAGCCTCTCTCAGCTGTCTGTTTTCTTGGAGACTAGATAATAAACGTACCTGCTCTGATCTTGATATCGGTCCAGAGTGGAGAAGAGACCAGATGTTCCATCAGTCTGGAACACAGCCTGACGTGGCTGATGTAGTTTAACAGCAGAGAAACGAGAGGCCCCACCAAGTGACTGATGGACGGCTTGGACACAGCCTCACAGAACTAGACAGGATAGAAAACACACAACTAGACAGGATAGAAAACACAAAACTATACAGAGTAGAAAACACACAACCAGACAGCCTAGAAAACTGTGCTGCTACTATCCCTCTAACCTCTCTGTTACCCCCCTACAGATCTAAGATAATCCTCTCTGTCTCTCTTTCTCTCTCTCTCTCTCTCTCTTCCTCTATCCTCTCCTCTCTCTCCCCTCCTCTGATTCCTTTCCCTCCCTCTCAATCTCAACTGATTCTGCAACCTCCTCCTTTCTCTCCACTATTTCATCTGTGTTTGACTGTCACTGCCCTCTCTCTTCCAAGCCAGCATGCCAGTGTCTTTTGCACATTCTCCTCCCTTCTTACATCAAGAACTATTGACTGGTATAAGTCCTTTTGACAAAAACTTTTGAAAATGCTGTTGTTCTCCCCCCCCCCCCTCCCCACCACTCAGGCTGAAGAGTACATCGCTGCATGCCTGGCTGACATCTAACACAGTGGATGTCTTCCCACCACATCAAGCTCAACTCAGATAAGACTGATCATCTCTTCTTCCCAGGTAAGTCCATGTAGGATCTCACTGTTTCCATCAACTACTCCCTGATGGCTTCTATTCATGCCAAGAGCCTGAGTGTAGTCCTGGGACAGTCAGCTGTCCTTCAACACACATATTGCAGCAGTCACTCTTTCCTGTAGGTTTACACTCTGTAACATCCAAAGGATCAGACCCTTCCTCACACAGGAGACTATACCCAGCTCCTTATCCAGGCCTCAGTCATCTCCAAGCTTGACTACTCTAACTCCCTCCTTATTGGCCTCCGAGCATGCTCACGTAAGACCCTCCAAATGATCCAGAATGTCACAGCACGCCTGGATTTCAACCACCCTAAACGCTTCACGAAGACTCACCTATTCAGACTCTACCTCAGCCCCTAGCACTCCCCTCTCCTAGTTTCTTTGAGGCACTATATTGTTCTCACTGCACTCTACTTATCTGACCATGTACCTGTTGTTTGCTGTCCATGCTTCCTCTGCTTACTCCAATCCATGACTATGACAACAATGGAAACAAACAGAGTGACCTTGAATAGAAACGTAAGAGTGGTTTAACCTGGAGACGGCTCCATGGAGCATCACGGTTCCAGTTCCTCTGCTCTTCACTGTGTGTTTGTGTGGGATGAGTCTTGCTGCCGTAAACGCAGTGGAAACAGGAGCGAGCGTTGCAGCCGTAATCCAGCAGCAGTTTGAGCATGGGGAGGTGTTCCATGCTAAGGAGCACCGCAGAGGGAAATGCAGAGGGCTGGGTGGAGATGGAGGCATTCACGTCAGCTCCGAAATTCAGGAGGAGGGACGCCATCTCCATAGATTCTCTCCTGACGGCAACTAGCAGGGGGTTGAACAGGTCCATTTTGGGGTTGGCTCCAGCTTCCAGCAGCATCTCAGCGGCTTCCAGGTTACTGTTATAGACGGAAAAGTAGAGCGCCGTGCTGCGTTTGTCCTCATAATTTTTACGTCTTTCTTCAGACAGCTGGCAGTTGGGGTCAAATCCTGCCTCCAGGAGAAGTTCCATGATGTTATTGCAATTGTGCTCTGCGGCGATGTGCAGCGGGCTGATGCCGCTACTTGTGTGTGGGAATCAGCAGGGACACAATACTGAAGGAACAAAAAAAAGTTATTAAAACCACAGGAACACAGAGAGAATAGTGTTTTTCATTACTGTAAAGCACCTTCATTGTAGAAGGTAAGTGATCGATTGTAAACAGAGAAGTGTTCTGACCGTGTGTGAGCTTTCTGCACAGCAACATGGATGGGCAGAAGACCAGACTTGGTGGATCTGTTGACGTCTGCTTTGAGAGACAGGAGCAGCTCCACGGTGGACACATGACCATGCTTACATGCTTCATAGAGCGGCGTTGCACCGTCAGCTGCAGCACCGTTAATATCAGCCCCTGAACAAACGGTAGAACTCGGTATGTCTGTCTGTCTGTCTGTCTGTTTTGATTGATTGAATTGAATTGATTGATTGAATATTTTATTAGGCAAAATTTTTTAAAACAGCACAGTTACATTTAAAATACTTTGTCTAACAGGTCCGTTCATAAAAGTCCTTGCGGACTTGTTTCCAATGAGGGCCTTGGTATTTAATTCATAGGCATAGTGGCACCACAGTTCAAATATCATTACAAAATAAACAGCAAAAAAAATAACACTATGTACAACAAAAAAAATAAAAAAGAGGGGGGGGGAAATGTACAAGAACAGGGGGGGAGGGTCTGCTGTCTAACGGGAAAATGGTACTACCTCCTCCTTTGGCCTCCTGAAAGGTGATTTTTTAAGGCTCTTTTAAATGAGCCCAGCGAACTGCATTTTTTGAGGGTCTGTCTGTCTGTCTGTCTGTCTGTCTGTCTGTCTGTCTGTCTGTCTGTCTGTCCCTCTGTCCAACAACCTATGATATAACCTCTAGTACTGCTAGAAAACCAGCAGTACTACGCGTCCTAGAAGAATATAAAACCAGCAGTAGCCTACTGCAGGTCCTAGTAGGATATTAAACCAGCAGTACTTGGATGTCATATACCTACCATGTTTGAGAAGGTAGCGTAGCGTTTCTAACTTTCCATTCTGAGCAGCAGTGGACAAAGGAGTCATAACGTAGTTGCTGGTTGCACTGATTTTGGCTCCGGCTTTAACCAACATCTCACAGATCTCCACGTTGTTCTGAAGCTTCATGCAGCGCTGTATATCCCTGGATACATGGGGTGTTGACTGCTGCACCGTGGCTTAACAAAATGGCCACCAGCTCTGTATTGTTCCTCTCACATGCTGGGGAAAACAGACACTGTTTGGTAAAGATATACCATAGCTTCTGTTGAATTAGTTTGTACAGTTTGTCTTTTATTTGATTTCTGAACTACTTTGATCATCTTTCTGCTACTTTCTTAACAAGCAAAGGCTAATGTTTGAAAATACTGCCTTCTTCAGAGAAAAACCTTTACTCACAAGTCAACATACTAGTTTACTGTGTTTTTCTTCAAGAATGATACTTTTTATTTTGAGATTAGCTGGTAGCTTGATCATTTGTTTAAAAAAGAACATATTAGGGTACATACAGAGAGGTTTAAGGTACAAATGAAAAAAAGGAGGAATCACCAGTATTTGTCAACCCTGGTCCTCAAATGCCCAACTGGTTTCTGCATACTAGCTACAAATGAATAGTTATAGAGGAAGCAGTTTCTCAAGAGGTAGAGCGGCTACTACGGTTCAATTAATCTCCTGATGAGGAGGTTGGTGCCTTGCATGGTTTCCTCTCCCATCGGTGTGTGAATGGGTGAATGTAATGCATTTGATAAAGGCACTACATACAAATGCACCATTTACACATTTTCACCATCTTTTAACTAGTCCCTTAGTAATCAGCCATGGTAGGATAGTAATCCAACAGTACTAGAGGACCTGGTAGTAGAGAAAACCAGCAGGGTTCAATAAGGAACAGCACTGGGAACCACTGAATAGACATAACACAGCTAATTCCTGCATTATCAATGCCTAACTGCAGCACAAATTGTGGTGTTTGTACCTTTATAGAGAGGAGTATCTTGATTTTGATTCACAATTTCAGGATCAGCTCCTCTCAGCAGCAGCAGACGAACACAGCTTGCATGCTCATTATTGACCGCTATCATCAACGCTGTCTGTTCCTTCTCTGTTTTCTTGTTCAACATGCCAGGCTGGGCTGGAAGAAAGACACTAAACTAAACTGAGATACGATAATAATCCCCAAAGAACCACGTCTCCTGTCAAAGTGTTCTTCAGCAGGACAAAAAGAAAACAAGTGTTCTTTTATCATATTGCTCACTCAATATTCGCTTATGGGAGAGTGCCCCCTGGCGTGATCACGGAAGCATTATTTAATGGAGTTCCATCTCTCAGCCATGGTGTAGCTCAACAGCTCGGATTGAGACAAGCGTTGAATCTTGGACTCAGAGCTCTACCGATTAGAACTCACGAGACTTGTGCCGCAAAGACCTTGGGTTCTAGCTTGTAAAAAGCTATTTTCGCTCTAGAGAAGAGTTTCTAATATTAAGCCTCGAAAGCTGACGCTTGTGCTACAAAAGCCGATAATGTAATTTTTCCGAGCTAACAAATAAAGCCGAATTAAATTACAATTATTTCTACGTTTGAGCCGCGGAAGCCAAACCGAAATAAAATCAGGCCACGTTTAAGCTACAAAAAGCCATGTCGTGCGGGGTAAAGATTTTGCGGAATCCTAGCCCAACTGTCTCCCCACATGCAGCAGCCACGAGCGACTCACCTGCCGGTAACAGCCGGATGAAGAAGCCCAGCCAGAAGCTGTGCCCCTGCGGGATCAAAATGTTTGGCTATGACACCCACACTTGCTGCCTAGGATGCCTGGGTTTGCAGCCCGCAATCAGAGCTCTGAAAACGCCAGGCTTCTGCTCGTAGATACCTGTGAGCTAGCAAAGCTTGCCGACGACCCGATGCTCGCTGAATCCATGGAGGCAGAGGAGAACGAGATCGACCCCGATTCCACTCCAGATAAAAGGGGGATGACCTTCCCCCTCTTGAGGCTGTCAAGGCAAGACTTTGAGATAAGTAGTCTGGGCAATACGGAAGTTTATCACGTCTCCCATAAGCGAATATTGAGTGAGTAATATGATAAAGTAATGTTATTTGAATATTACGAGCGAGATATTCACCAAAACACCCTCCTTGCCTGATTTGGCAAGAAGGGAATTGCTTATCTTGAATGAGGCGGCCGACTTCAGCAAGTGCTTATATAGCATAAAGGGGTCCTTGCTGATGACTGATTGGAATTTTCTGGAGTGTATAAATAATGCTCCTGTGATCATGCCAGGGGGGTGCTCTCATGAGCGAATATTTCGCCCATAATATTCAAAGGACAGGGGTTAAGTTTGGAACCTAACATTTGTGTTACCTGTCAGCAGCACTCTGAGACAGACTTCCTGGCCATAGAAGGCTGCCTGGTGGATTGCCAGCCAGGCATGCTTACTGGACATCCGGTTATATCCTGAGACGTTAATTAGCTTTTTGACTCTATTAGCGTCACCAGTCGTTATTGCTGCCAATAGAGGATCCTCCACCCTAGAAAACAATGCACAACATACACTGTAATGTTTTACAATCACACCGATCTCTTAATCTCTCTTTTTCAAATTATCTTCTTTCTTTCTTTCTTTCTTTCTTCTTTCTTTCATTCTTTCATTCTTTCATTCTTTCTTTCTTTCTTTCTTTAGATTAGGTCCCAAGCACTGGACCCCTGCGAAACCCTACTGAAATGCAAGGGGTATTCTTTGCACCAAAATATTTATGTATTTTATGGGTTTCAAAAATCTTTTTTTTTTAAAACGTGTCAGCTGTCCATGTTTCACCACTAAACAAGAAGTGCTTTGTAACTCGGCTGTACGAGTCATGTCTTAAAGACATCTAGGTGGCAAAATTGAGTTATAGACATAACGCCACCGCGAACCAACATGAATCAGTCTAGTCAGAGCAGCTGTGTCACAGTCAGACTTTGCCTGTCTTGTCTAGGTCTTGTATTTCTATATTATGTTCCTGTTCTAGTTTGCATGGTTCTATGTTCATGTCTTCCTTAGGTGTTTCTAATTTGTAATCAGAATCAGAATCAGTTTTATTGTCACATCACAGGTTTACAAGGTAAAAAAGTGGGTGAAATTAGTTTTTGTACATCGTTCCCATCGCAACGTTAATTTCCATAGAAAGAAGAGGGGGGGGGGGAGAAGAAGAGGGGTGGGGGGCAAGTGGGAAGGAGATCAAAACAAGAGAGCAACAGAACGCCAGACAAGTTATCTACATATTTACAAAGTACCTGAGATAATAAAAAAACTAAGGTGCCTGAGCATAGCAGCAATGTATGTATACTGTGCATGTTATACTTATACTGTGCATGATATACATATGGACGTTAAGGTGCTTAGAGAAAAAAGAGCACAATAAAAAAGACAAAAAAGTCAGTGCGTTATACATGGGATTAAGGTGCAAAAGGTCAGTGCGTGTCCACCTAGGGTGGACTGACCCTAGTATAATCCGCAAGTAGCTCCATGAGGGAGTGCAACAAAAAGTCATTTGTACCTGGTGTAGTCCACAGGTGTGTCCGAGGGGGAGCTAAGTCCAAGTCATTGTCCCTGGTATAATCCACAGGTGTGTTCAGGAAGAGCCAGAAAAGTTTGCACCGCCTGCTGTCAGGCTGCTGAACAAGGCTTATGCCTCATTCAGCATTCTGACAGCAGCCGGATTAAAACTGCACCAGAATCTGGTGGTGGAACTCTTGATACTGCGGTAGAGCCCCTTGCCCGGTCGCGGTCGTTGTAGGGGTTTGAACAGTCTGTGACATCAGTCCTCATGTGTATATTAGTCTTGTTCCCCAGTCAGTCCTTGCCGAGTCATTGTTTGGTGACACATCATGTTTAGTGTTAGTTTGTGATTTATGTTCTGTTCACCGTTACTGTTTATTAAAACACCCCACCATGCGTTTTTGAACACTACCTGCCTGGCTGTCCTGTTTTGGGTCCTCAATACACCAGATTGTGACAGGCCATAGCTCATTGGGTAGAGAGGCCACCTGGGAAACAAAAGGTCCCTGGTTCGGAACCCGGCCCCGTCCTACATATCGAAGTGTCCCTGAGCAAGACACTTAACCCCTAACTGCTCCCCGAGGCACTGCCCCTGCCACGGGCACTGCTCCGGATACTTTGGATGGGTTAAATGCAGAGGACACATTTTGATTTGGTCTGTGTTACTGGTGTGTCTGTTTCAACTCACTCCTCTGTTTCTTGGGACACATGTATTATTATTCCATTAGCACTGCAATACGCCACACGTGACTGTCACGTTCCCATTGAAGATAAAGCTGCAGCATACTCCTACCAAACACTGTCTTTGTTCGGTCAATAAGAACAAAATGACGTCTATTAAGCACCTACCGGTCAGCACGCTTTATGGTCGGAGGATTGGGAGAACTGTAGTGGGCGGTGATAATGTGATCTTGTAGGGTGTTGGGTTTAGCGCTGGTGCTGTGATCATGTTGGGTGCCTGGTTGAGTGCTGGTGCTGTGCAGGTGTGGGGTGCTGGGCTGTCTGACTTCTGCATTTGGTGGACATGGAGTTTGTCTGGTATCTGTGGATGGAGTTTTATTGTGGTCTTCACTGAGGCTGCGTTCAATAGCTATCTGGATCAGCTCCTCATCAGACAGGTTGGTGAAGACAGAATAGTCCTCAAACCCCAACGATGGACCAGAGGCTCCTGGCACAGAAAGACCAGCTGTCTCCATGATGATGCTGATGAGGGAGAATAACAAGACAACACCGTAATAATCTGATATTACTGGCCTGTTCCAAACAAATGATTGACACATGTCCGTGATTGGTCGTGTATACCATGTATAACCACCATGTATAACCACATGTTCACCCGACACCCGACGCTCAGCGTTGCCTGAGCTTATTTGACCGAGTGCAGGTGTGTCAACCCCAACCGCAAGGCCATGATGCAGTACTTAATATCAGACACTACATCATTCCCCATCTCAATGTCAATAGTCTTTCAGAGGAAACAAAACAGACTAGGAAAGTGCGTTCCTCTGAGCGCAGGTCTCCGCCAAGCCAGGTTATCTACCCAGGGCCCATAAATTGTGGAAGGCAGTCATAGACAATTGGAATAGTATGAGATGGAAAAGTATATGAGAAAGCTGTTGATATATCTTTATCACACGACTTCAGATATACTGTGTACCGATTTGTGTGAGTTTTGGACAAAGGCTGTAGGTGTTGTAGCCAAAAGTGTGTTTTGAGTATAGTTGGCACTAATCTCTCAAGAACAGATTCTGCTCTGCGTTTGAATCTGTCGGGGGGGTTCGTCATATCGCATACGCACTGGCCTACAAGTGGGTGTGCCTTCAGATCAGGAAGCAGGCCACGCTTTACCCAATCAAATGTAGTGGGCGGGATTTACGTGTCCGTCGATCCTTCCCCACTAGAAACAAACCAAAACTCATTTAACAATAGCGTCCTCGGAGCAGACAAAACCACGGAAAGATATTCACATTTTAACTTGCTCTTTCATCATAGAAACAAGTGGGCTTATAACCAAAACGATCCATGTTCTCTGGGAGAAGTGGTGTTAGTGTTCTGTGTAGAAATATTGTTAGTGGGAATGAAAACATAGTCGCACCACCGGAAGTGAAAGGCTGAAGGCAGACCAAAACCCCGGTTTCCTTGCGCACGCGTGCTACGTCGACTTCCTCCCAGAGCCAAGTGAGATAGTCAAAAACAGCAGAGGGTACTGTTTTTCCTTTTCATTTGGTGATGGGTTCCCAGATTGAGTTGGCACAAAATAGTCGGGCCCTACAGTATATGGGGAGGGAGGGAGGGACAAAAGATTTTGATTGTGCGACCTACGGTTCAAGAGTTATAGGTCAAAATGTAGCCTACGCTGTCTACAATGACTCAAATCACAAAATACATGCATTTCCTATACAGTCTGTTAAAATATTCTACCAAACCATCCACAACAAAGTTTGTTGCAGTATCTCTATTCAACCAAGTCTCAAACAGAGACTGAGAACATCTGAAGGATGCCAAGACTTTGTAGACCTTTAGACTCTTTTAGGGAAGTGACAAACAGGCAAAAATATACCCCTACCGGAGGTAGGGCCAAACACAACATAGTTTTTCCTCATCTCTAAGGCTTCCCAAGTTCCCATACATGAAATAGATTATTGTATACAAATATTTTACTGCAAAAGTGGTGAAATTGATATATAAAGTTATACACCCGTAAACAAAAAATTAAGCCTGGCCGTCTGGGGGTTGAGGCATATAAACTCATGTAGATTCACAATGGAAGTTCTGAGAATGGTGGCATACTTGAAGACAGGGCATCCCTCTACATTCTAGAAAAGACTGAATGTCAATATCTGAATGGAAATAGGAGATATTTGAACATATACCTAAAATAGGTGGAAATGTAAATCTATGTAGAATATTTTCTTCACTTTCTAGTGACTCTGACTTGGATTGTCATAGAAACACATTTTGTCGCCTGTTGGAAAGATGTGGTTCAACCAGCAATATCAATTGTGTAAATGTACTGTAGCTTGCATACTCGTGGAGTTATGTCACTAAACATGGTGTCTCAAATGGGGAAAGATGAAACCGTCCTTTTGAACACAGATTAGTTTTATTTGTACTTCACTTATCAGGGGTGGGAAAATATTAACAAATTCACTTGAGTATAAGTCCCTAAAATGTATGAAATGTCACAAACCTGTGAGAAATATGCAACTTCAACAATAGTGCAGAGAAAAATGTAGGCCCTAGAACTACTAACAATTATTTAGCACACCTTGATGAGGGAAACCAAGCTCCGATTTGATGCTCAAGGTTATCCGTGACAGCAAGTCATTCAATTCTGTAGAGTTTATATCATTTATTCTCCACACTAACAATATATTTGTATGTTAAACGATGTTGCATGAATCCTACTCAGTCTTCTTGACCAGACTTGTCAATTGATGTTGGTCTTACTGGAGTAGCTCTACATGATACATGATAGGATACCTTTATTTTGAAGCAAAGTACTGTATATCATCTGTATATGGAGACAGGGTTTTATGAACATCATCATCTCTCTGTTGAGCAACATTTAGTATGCATTGAAGGCTTTCTGCTGTGGGCTTTTTGACATAATTATGGATCTAGTTTCTTTACTTTTTCTAAATGAGTACAGTATCCATGTTGTGCATACACTATTGTTAGGCTCTATGTAAAGTAATCATATTGTTACCAGGGATACTAATTAAGGCTCTGTTCCATTCTGGTGAAACAGAGTCAGGGTGCTGCTATTGTCAATGCATGCAATACTGGACAGGCTCTGTTACACTAGATGGAGCTTTAAGCTATGTCACTCTCCAGCTATCTAATTAGCTAGTTGATTTGTTAAGGTCCTTCTCATCTTTTCACATTCCAAAATATTTGCAATGATTTACCCGTCAGTTTATGAAGAAACTTGACTGTAACCAAATATGTTAAAAAATAAAATAAAACGAATCTGTGTTCAAAAGGACTGTTTATTTTTTCAGGACACCATGTATAACTCCGTAAGCTTTATTTTTAGTTGAACTTTATATATTTATATATCAATTTCCCCACTTTTGCAGCAAAATATTTTTATACAAGAATCCATTTCATGTATGGGAAGCCTTAGAGATGAGGAAAAACAATGTTGTGTTTGGTCCTACCTCAGCCATTGTCACTAGCCTATTTGTAAACAAAAAGAAAAGCATAGCCTTCGGGAATCAGACGCTTCCTCACCCAGGAGTCTGGCGAGCTCCTGCTCCAGGCAAGCTCACTGAAGCCCCTCCATATAATCCAGAATGTCCCCCCATTCATCCCTGCACATTCAGGACATGATCCAACCCCACACCCCATCTGTTCGAATAACTAACCACAGTATTAATGTTAAGTAACCCTACTAACCACAATATTGATGTTAAGTAACCATTGTATTCATAACTAACCACAGTGATAATGTTAAGTAACCATACTATTCATAACTAACCACAGTATTAATGTTAGAGGTTCTTACATTTATAACGAAGGTTGCGGTTAATCTCTCTCCTCTTCTCTGTCTGACTTGCAGACTGTGTCTCTTTCTCTTACTTTATTCTTAGGCTGTCACATGATTTCAGACCCTTTATCCAATACAGTCCAATCCAACTATATTCAAAACATCCGAACTACATTTCAAAACATCCCATGGCAGGGATGCCAAACAACAGCTGGTCAGCTGGTGCAGTGACCTTGAGGGGACATTACAATAGTCAAGTTGTTTACAGTGGACTTCACATGGGGTTCCAGGGAGCCCAGGTTCAGGGACTGGATCCAAGACATATGACCTCAGTTTTACCGTCATTAAAAAGTATGACCTTCCAGGCTTTGATATCAAAGGCGTAGCATCATTTATTTTCCAAGGCAGATATAACTGTCAATCATTGGTCCTCCCACAACACATGTCTGAAACCAGGGCAGTAATTTGACATGAAATTCCCAAACTGCCCGAGCTGATTTCACAATTTTCTCCTCTGCCTCTTTCTTGTGAAAGTGTACAGTTTGTATAAGACTTTGTGTCACCATTTTGTTGAGATTCTGAATTCTTATAGGGCAACATCAACTAAAACGCTGTGCTCATAACCAGTGGTAGGTTCGATTTGGAGAATTTGTATGGAACACTGGTTACGGGAAAGCTATGATGAAAGTTTCACACCAATCAAATTTTGTACCAGCCAAACAGGAGACTTTCGTACTAATCTTTATGTGAAAATGCTACAAAGCTGTATGATTGGCACCCTTAAACACAAACATTACACATGGTAAATTTTGCTAAACACACATGCCATACATACAAAATGTCAGAGCCTACTGTGTAATGAGAGGAAGAAAAATTCAAAACAAAACTTTGTCCTCAATGGCAGAAATCAGTCAAAATGCTGCCCCAGCCCAAACGAATAATGCCAAAAATGGACAATACTACAGTAGATGCATTACAGCTTAGAATCAGTACTGTACTGGCATACTGTACAATATTTATTAAAATTCAACAATGTTTTATGTCACAGCATGTCTCATGAGTATATTAAAACCTCCCCCCCTCCCACACACACACACACACACACACACACACACACACACACACACACACACACACACACACACACACACACACACACACACACACACACACACACATAAATGTACAGTACTGCCGTACAACTCAGAATCAGCCCACAATATGGTGTACAAATATATGTTAGTCAAGTAGATCAGAAACCACCCACTCAACCCCACCTCATCCAAGGTTTGATCTGAACCTTGTACTTATCTAGGATCTGATACTTGTACTCCTTTGCTATTGGTTGATTGTAATGTTGCTGATAGGGGTTAACTGATATGGGTTTATCAGGGTTGATACCGGTAATGGTATTACGGAAAACATTACCTAATAGAATAGAAGTAGCTAAATCAACAGGAAGTTGTAATTTTCTATATCGGCAGTAACACCAATGAAGGACAAGGACTTTAAACCGAGTCCAATGAGGTCACAAGTGGCTGCGACAAGCAGGTCAAAAGTTATAGCAAAATATAGGAATTTACAAATAACGGCCAATCAGAAAATGGGTGGGAGCCAAGTTTAACCAATGAAGGACAAGGACTCTGATCTGATTCCAATGACACCACCCAAAAGTCTGTATGGCAATAAGCTCAAAAGTTGAATAGAAAAAAAGAAAAAACTTAGTAGATCGGCTATTTTCACTTCCTGTTTGGAAGGAAGTTTGACGCTCAAAAGTTGAATATAAAAAAAAGAAAGAAAACTTGACTATTTTCACTTCCTGTTTGGGGTTGAAGTTTGACACTTCGCCACGGTCACGCCGTGTTACGACAACTCACGCTTTTGATAAGTTTTCATGGTTAAGGTCTTTTGTGTACGCTGAGCGAGTTTGAGGTGGATCTGACAACTTTCTAGGAAGAGCTCTTGAAAATGGCATGAAATGTGCTAAAATGGCACAATTAATGAAAAATGGAAGCTGCGTGGAGCTTCAGTCTGAAATTGGCTCCAGTGTCGGCGATTACAAGGGGGAGGGGATTCGAATTTCCCTAAACCAATCACAAGAGATCCATGGATACTCCTACATCTGATGTCATCGCACAGCTTGCTTTAGCAGATATTCTTGTGGCTTGTCGTTAGACCCACCCCCACCTCCGACTCTCATTGGACGGTACTTTTTGTACCGAATAAATCCTAGGTCCACATTTCAACACCCGACCAAGAGGGGCAGTCCACTCAGAGAGTGGGCGGGTTCTATGGTCTGGATCCAGGCTAGTATTGTGTGGCTTCAAGCACAAAATGCTGTACGGGCGCTATTGGTCCGACCATTAGGCAACGCCCCTTTTTGAGACAATTAAAATACGAAATGTTTAGCCAGTTGTGATGTGTGTGTAAAGTTGTGCAACTGTTTGAGTACGTTAAGACCCTCAAAAACGTGATTCATTCGGGGGAATAATAAGAAGAAGTAGAAGAAGAATCTTTGCAATTTCAATAGGGCTTCACACTGGTGCAGTGCTCAGGCCCTAATAAAAACCACCGAGAATCAGAATCCTGCTTGAATTCACTGTAAACCACTGGTTATCCCGGTTCCTCAAGATGCTCTTGTAATGCTGGTTTTCTATCCTACCAGGACCTCTAATACCAGGAGCAATAGGATAGAAAACCAACATTAATAGAGGTCCTGTTAGGATAGAAAATCTGCAGGTCTAGAAGACCAGTGACTACTTGTCTCACGTAGACGTTTCTAGGTGGAGAACTCCACCTAGAAACATCTGGGGAAATCTAAATTAAATATACAGTAGGAGCTAGAACAGTGGTGAGAACAGCTGCTGACAAACCTACACCCATTGCTTTGAAGACAAATCATATCGATATACCAATATGTAGGGCCACCCTAAAGTCTTTTCACTGATTCTGCAATTAACTTTATTTTATTGTATTTCCCCAGATATTTCAGTGGGCAGAGATCTTTGAATGACCAGTGGTTTAATCCATTGGTTTGTTCATGGGTGCGTTCGGAAATTACGCACCGGAGCACACTCGCCTATTAGTTTGTATTGGCCAGTGCACTCGGTGCTGTATTTTCGAACGCACCCTAAGTGTCCAGGTCCAGTGAACAACAGTCCACCTCATAGCAGAGAAACTTGATGAGTCTGGAAGGAAGATCTAAATCCCTGAGGAGCTTTAACCTGCCAGCACCAACTAGATGTCTGATCCTCAGTCTGCACAGCTGCATGAGAGGATGAGGAGGCACTGTAAAGAAACACAAGCACGCACGCACACGCACACGCACACGCACACACACACACACACAGTATATGTCATATCACTGTAACTAGTTCTTGAAATAGCCTCTCTCAGCTATCTGTTTCTTTGGAGACTAGATAATAAACGTACCTGCTCTGATCTTGATATCGGTCCAGAGTGGAGAAGAGACCAGATGTTCCATCAGTCTGGAACACAGCCTGACGTGGCTGACGTAGTTTAACAGTAGAGAAATGAGAGGCCCCACCAAGTGACTGATGGACGGCTGGGACACAGCCTCACAGAACTAGACAGGATAGAAAACTCAAAACTAGACAGAGTAGTAAACACACAACCAGACAGCCAAGAAAACTATGCTGCTAATCTTCCTCTAACCTCTCTGTTACCCCCCTACAGATCTCAGATTACTACTTCATAATCTTAAATAAACCATAATCATAATAATAAACCCTAGACCCCTCCTCCTCTCTCTGAAGAGTGAGCTTGAATAAAAACATAAGAGTGGTTTCACCTGGAGACGGCTCCGTGGAGTATCACGGTTCCAGTTCCTCTGCTCTTCACTGTGTGTTTGTGTGGGATGAGTCTTACTGCCGTAAACGCAGTGGAAACAGGAGTGAGCGTTGCAGCCGTGGTCCAGCAGCAGTTTGAGCATGGGGAGGTGGTCCATGCTAAGGAGCACCGCAGAAGGAAATGCAGAGGGCTGGGTGGAGATGGAGGTATTCACGTCAGCTCCGTAATTCAGGAGGAGTGACGCCATCTCCATAGATTCTTTCCTGACGGCAACTAGCAGGGGGTTGAACAGGTCCATTTTGGGGTTGGCTCCAGCCTCCAGCAGCATCTCAGCGGCTTCCAGGTTCCTGTTGTAGACGGAGAAGTAGAGTGCCGTGCTGCGTTTGTCCTCATAATTTTTACGTCTTTCTTCAGACAGCTGGCAGTTGGGATCGAATCCTTCCTCCAGGAGAAGTTCCATGATGTTATTAAAATTGTGCTCTGCGGCGATGTGTAGCGGGCTGATGCCGCTACTTGTGATTCTGCTCTGGCTTGTGACGGGAATCAGCAGGGACACGATACTGAAGGAATAAAAAGCAGTCATTAAAACCACAGGAATAAAGAGACTGGTGTTTTTCATTACTGCAAAGCACCTTCATTGTAGAAGGTAAGTGATTGATTGTAAACAGAGAAGTGTTCTGACCGTGTGTGAGCTTTCTGCACAGCAACATGGATGGGCAGATGACCAGACTTGGTGGATCTGTTGACGTCTGCTTTGAGAGACAGGAGCTGCTCCACAATAGACACATGACCATTCTTACATGCTTCATAGAGCGCTGTTGCACCGTCAGAGGCAGCACCGTTAATATCAGCACCTGAACACACAATAGAACACAGTCTGTCTGTCTGTCTGTCTGTCTAACAACCTATGATATAACCTCTAGTACTTCTAGGAAACCAGCAGTACTACGGGTCCTAGTAGGATATAAAACCAGCAGTACTACAGGTCCTAGTAGGATATAAAACCAGCAGTACCACGGGTCCTAGTAGGATATAAAACCAGCAGTACTAGTCTGTCATGTACCTACCGTGTTTGAGAAGGTAGCGTAGCGTTTCTAAGTTCCCATTCTGAGCAGCAGTGGACAGAGGAGTCATGCCGTAGTTGCTGGTTGCACTGATTTTGGCTCCGGCTTTAAACAACATCTCACAGATCTCCACATTGTTCCGTGAAACAGCTTCATGCAGCGCTGTATATCCCTGGATACATGGGGTGTTGACTGCTGCTGCACCGTGGCTTAACAAAATGGCCACCAGCACTGTATTGTTCCTCTCACATGCTGGGGAGAACAGACACTGTTTGGTAAAGATATACAATAGCTTCTGTTGAATTGGGCTGTACAGTTTGTCTGTGATTTGATTTCTGAACTACTTTGATAATTTTTCTTCTACTTTCTTAACAACTCCTGTATAAAATTCTGCCTTCTTTAGAGACAAACCTTTACTCACAAGTCAACATACTAGTTTATTGTGTTTTTCTTCAAGAAGTATACTTTTTCTTTTGTGATTAGCTAGTAGCTCGCTCGTTTGTTAATAAAAAGACTTATTAAGGGACATACAGAGAGGGTTAAGGTACAGATGAACACAAGGAGGAATCACCAGTATTTGTCAACCGTGGTCCTCAAATACCCAACTGGTTTCTGCATACCAGCTACAAATGAATAGTTATAGAGGCAGCAGTTTCTCAAGAGCTAGAGCGGCTCCTTGGGAATTGGAAAGTTCCCGGTTCAATTAAATCTCCTGATGAGAAGATTGTTGCCTTGCATGGTTTCCTCTGCCATCGTTGTGTGAATGGGTGAATATAATGCACATTGTAAAGTGCTTTGATAAAGGCACTACATACAAATGCACCATTTACACATTTTCACCATATTTTAACTAGTCCCTTAGTAATTAGCAAAGTAGAATGACAACCAGAACCCTATGTGAATATAATTAACTTGTTGGTTGTATTGAGCACACAACATTTACTAGGGGCCATGGTAGGATAGAAATCCAACAGTAGTAGGGTTCAACAAGGAACAGCATTGGGAACCACTGAATAGACATAACACTGCTAATTCCTGCATTATCAATGACTAACTGCAGCACAAACTGTGGTGTTTGTACCTTTATAGAGAGGAGTATCTTGAGTTCGATTCACAATTTCAGGATCAGCTCCTCTCAGCAGCAGCAGACGAACACAGCTTGCATGTTCATTATTGACCGCTATCATCAACGCTGTCTGTTCATTCTCTGTTTTCTTGTTCAACATGCCAGGCTGGGCTGGAAGAAACAAGACACACTAAACTAAACTGAGATAAGATAATAATAATAATAATAATAATAATAATAATAATAATAATAATAATAATAATGTCTCTTGTCAAAGTGTTCTTCAGCAGGACAATAAGAAAACAAATCATATTGCTCACTCAATATTTGCTAACAAATAAAGCCGAATTAAATTACAATTATTTCTACGTTTGAGCCATGGAAGCCAAAAGAAAAGAAAGTCAGGCCACGTTTGAGCTACAAAAAGCCATGTTGTGCGGTGGAAAGATGCTGCGGAGTCCTAGCCCAACTGTCTCCCCACATGCATCAGCCACGAGCGACTCCCCTGCCGGTAACAGCAGGACGAAGAAGCCCAGCCAGAAGCTGTGCCCCTGCGGGAACAAAATGTCGGGCTACGACACCCACACTTGCTGCCTAGGATGCCTGGGTTTGCAGCCCGCAACCAGAGCTCTGCAAACGCTAGGCTTCTGCTCGCAGATGCTTGTGAGCCAGCAAAGCTTGTCGACGACCCGATGCTCGCTGAATCCATGGAGGCAGAGGAGAACGAGATCGACCCGTTCCCCCAGTGCCGAACAGGGCAGACAATGTCGACAACCTCATGCCCCTCTCTCAAGACGAACCTGACACGGAGATGGTGGCGGCTGCCCCCATGAAACCGGTGGAGGACGCTCTGCTGCCAGACGACTGCAGCGCAGATGTGAGGAGAAGAAAAAAGAGGGAGAGGCTCTCTATGTGTTCCTCCCCAGAAAGGCATCAGAAAAGCTAAACTGGGGGGTTTAGCCACTGCTGGGTAGCCAGGTAGCAGACCTCCATAAGCCCTTGGAGCCAGGAGGAATTCCCATGACCGCCTCTCCAGCAAGAAGCGCTCCACAGCGTCCAGCTGACAACAAAGGCGGTAAGAAGAAACAGAAGCGGGCGGCATAGCAGCTGCAAACCTGCAGAGGAGAGTGCAGAGGCTCCTACTACCCCCGTCCGTGCACCCCCACTCTCCCGAGTTTTCATGTTACCTGGCGTTTTCTGCTCGGACCGACCGTACCTCACGGATCACAGGCCAGCAAAGAAAAGGAAGACTGTTTTATTGCATAATGTATCTGTTGAAAATGTGTCAAATACAAATGTCTTTCCCACCCTGTTGTGTTCATAGTATACTTGTATGCACTACTGATATTAGTTAAAGCATCAACCGCTAGAGTGTTAGAAGTGAGGAGAAGGAGAAGGAGGAAGTGAACATGCTGCTCTGTTGTATACATGTGGAAGAGAAGTAAAGAGACGGTCCCCTGAATACCTTGTCCTTGTGATTAATCTTTGCACTAACTTAACAATTGGCGACAAGGATAAAAAACTGAAAGATGGCTCTGCTTGGATTACAACCGCCTTCTGCGTTCCTGGAGTGCCTGTGCGAGCCGAAAGTAGCGTTTGACGCTTGGAAAAAGTTGTTTGATAACTACCTGCTTGCGATCGGGGGCGATCTCTGTGGAGAGGAAACGAGCCCTCCTAATTCACTGTTTGGGAACAGAGGGACAGAGACTATACAATACCCTGCCGCTTACTGCTGATACGTACGACGGATCGGTGCTGGTTTTACAAACCTTCTTCATACCAAAAGTCAACGTGGTTGCTGAGAGGTACCGTTTTAGGCAGCGTGCTCAGGCTGTGGGTGAGTCAATAGATCACTATTTGGCAGCGCTACGGGAGCTCGCCAAGACGTGCAACGTTGGCAACATGGAAAATGAGATGCTACGTGATCAAATAGTTGAGAAAACAGGCATGCCTCGCATCCGTGAAAAACTGTTATCAGAACACGAATTAACCCTTAATGATAAGACTCTAGTTCTGGTCAGAACAATGGAAACAGCTATGGCTGATGCAAAAACATTCATGGAAGCTGAAACGAAGCATGTTAATGCAGTGTACAGACAAGGAAATAGGATGCCTGGAAATCAAACTCCCAGTCCCAGGAGACAGAGGGAGGACAGACGTGGAAGTGGGAACAGTCAGTGTTACAGATGTGGGTCGTCAAGCCACATGGCTAATGACCAGTCTTGCCCAGCAAAGAATTCTAAATGCAACATGTGTAGTAAAATAGGTCATTTTGCTCGAGTCTGCAGATCTACTACATCAGTGAATGAAGTGGAACTGCCAGAGGTGCATGTACTATGTGTCAACAACAGAAAGGCTGTAAAAGGGAAACTAATTGGAAATTTCACTCTTGCCACACCAAGGTCCCAAATCCATAACAGTGACATGCTAGTTGACACTGGATCTGGTGCTTCAATAATTCCAAAACAGATCTACATGGAGCACTTCAAGAAGAGCAAACTCAGCCCACCTACAGTACAGCTGCAGACATACTCAAAACATAAACTACCAGTACTGGGACGCCTTGAAGCTACAGTCACTTACCAAAATAGGAGTGCTACTGTGTTTTTCAATGTTGTTGAGTCCGGCACCCCTCTGATTGGGTTAGACTTGTGTGAAGCCCTTGACATTGAGACAAAGGGAGGACGTTTGGTGGACTTGCCACCTGAACCTATAATGAACTGTGCAGTGATCTCCCCACCAGAACCTCTACTCTTGCCCATGGACCACAAGGTGGGAAAATAAATTGGACATGCTAAGAACTTTGTGCATAAAGTGAAAATCCGCTCAGAGGTGAAACCTGACATGCTAAGAACTTTGTGCATAAAGTGAAAATCCGCTCAGCAAAAGCTTCGCCGTCTGCAGCTTTCAGTACGCGAGGATGTCACCAAAGAACTGAATGAACTGGAAGAACAGGGAATCATTGAGAAAATGTATTCATCTGAGTGGGTGTCCCCCATTGTTGTTACCAGTAGGAAAAATGGAAAGATCCGCATGTGCGTGGATATGAGAGAACCTAACAAAGCAGTGGTGCCTGACAGCCACCCCTTACCACTGATTGAAGACTTGCTGTCAGAGCTGGGTGGTTCTGTAATATATTCCACTTTGGACCTGAAAAGTGCCTACCATCAGCTAGAACTGCACAAGGAGAGCAGAGGGCTTACTGCTTTCATTACACATGAGGGTCTATTCCAGTACTGCAGAGTGCCTTATGGACTAAGTTCCGCCCCTGCTGCATTTCAAAAAATGATGAAAAAAATTCTCAGTGGATTGTAAGGCGTACAATGCTACTTAGATGACGTCATTGTCTATGAATCTTCACAAGCCGCCCATGACACTAACCTGCAGGCCGTCCTACACTGCATTCAGGATGCAGGTTTGAAACTAAATACAGAAAAATGCCTTTTCCGGCAGACTACACTGGACTTTTTGGGGTTCAGGCTGTCACCTGATGGCTTGGAGCCTAAGGATTCTCATGTCACAGCAATACTAGATGCCCCTGCACCTGCTGATGCAGCTTCCCTGCGTTCATTCCTGGGTCTAAGTGCATGGTATAGCAAGTTTATGCCCAACTATGCCAGCGTGGTGGAACCTATGAGGTCCCTGCTGCGAAAGAACACTGAATTCACCTGGACTGATGCAGCGCAAGGGAGCTTTGAACAAGTTAAGGGCATGATTGCTAACGGACCTGCACTGACGCTGTTCGACCCAAACAAACACACAGTGGTCTCAACCGATGCCTCTGATTATGGGCTTAGAGCCGTCCTGACTCAAGTAAACAATGCTGGAGAAGAAGAAACAGTTGCTTTTGCCTCTCGCAGCCTATCTGATGCTGAAAATAAATACTCAATTGTGGAAAAAGAGGCCCTGGCCTGTGTGTGGGCTGCTGAGAAGTGGCGTGTGTGGCTCTGGGGAAGGAAGTTCCTGCTACGCACGGATCACCAAGCACTGACTACACTCCTGACCACAAAAGGGAATAACCGGGCTGGTCTTTGCATAGCCAGAAAAAATATGAGCCCGTCCTTACGGACGCTCCGAAGAGGCCCCGTAGTGACGGGCGAAGCTCACTCTGTCCCTGAGGGGCGAGTGGAAAGGACATGAGCAGTGAGCACCCTCAAACGGGCAGTCCTGTGCGACCTCGGCCTGTCGATAGAGGCCGCTTTGCACTTCCCTCGAACGAGTAGGCACCCTCCCCGTTGTTGCTACACCTCGGCCTGGGAAAGATGCAATCCACATCCCTGAGTGCTACACACGATCGCCAGTTTGACTCAAATGCCCCAGCATTCGAGAAAGTAATCTGTTCTCATGCCAGAGGACAGGCAGCCAAAGTTCTTCAAGAGGAAATGATCTCCCTGTGCGACAAGAGAATTACCACAAAATCAAAATCTTTTTACTCCCGGTATTTCCTCGTACCTGCGTCCTATCCTGGATTCTTTAGCCCTCAACCGCTGTCTAAGGACGTACAAATTCTACATTTTGACAAATCCAATCTTGCTGGGCATGGTGAGACACCTGGATTGGTTTACATCAATAGACCTAAAGGATGCGTATTTCCACAAACCGATCTCCCCACCACACAGGATATTCCTGAGTTTGGGGTTCCAAGGTCGAGTATACGAATACAGAATCCTCCTGTTTGGCTTATCACTAAGTCACCTCATGTCTTTGGGCTTTACGATAAATCAAGTGAAAAGCGTACTGCCACCAGCTGAATCCATCAATTTCATAGGCATTGCCCTGGACTCTAAAAATCCCTGCATGGAGTAAACCACTGTTGAACTGGAGGTGTTTCACCCGCCTCCTTTTGTGTCACAGGAGCGCCAACGGTTACACTCTCTGTCCTGTGAGGGCACTGTGTATACATGTGGAGAGGTTTAGACCGGTTAGAAATGCATACCAGCTGTTCATGGGCTTGAACCAGCTGTTCATGGGCAATTGGATAGTGGAGGCTATCCAATTGTCTTACTCTAGTAAGGGTCAACGGCCGCCTGAAAGGCTCTGTGAACATTCCACTGGAGGTGCATTTACTTCCTGGGCCCTGTTTAAAGGGCTTACTGTTCAGGATATTTGTGCTGCGGCAAGTTGTGCTTCTCCCTCAACTTTTGCCAGGTTCTACAGACTAGATGTGATTGCACCACCTCTGCCACACGCAGTCCTTAAGAGTGAACTCCAGATAAAAGGAGGATGACCTTACCCCTTGAGGCTGTCAAGGCAAGACTTTGAGATAAGTAGTCTGGGCAATACGGGAGTTTATCAAGTCCATGAGCGAATATTGAGTTTGTAATATGATAAAATAATATTATTTGAATATTACGAGCGAGATATTCACCAAAACACCCTCCTTCCCTCATTTGGCGAAAAGGGAATTGCTTATCTTGAATGAGGCGGCCGGCTTCAGCAAGTGCTTATATAGCATAAGGGGGTGGTCCTTGCTGATGACTTCAGACCTTGGT
This sequence comes from Gymnoscopelus braueri, assembly GCF_963280865.1. Taxonomy (NCBI): domain Eukaryota; kingdom Metazoa; phylum Chordata; class Actinopteri; order Myctophiformes; family Myctophidae; genus Gymnoscopelus; species Gymnoscopelus braueri. Next base: position 801,040 of record NC_137616.1, on the reverse strand, counting down.
CCAGCCAATGGAATTGTCTGGAGTGTATAAATAGTGCTCTTGTGATCATGCCAGGGGGCCGCTCTCATGAGCGAATATTTCACTCATAATATTCAAAGGACAGGGGTTATGTTTGGAACCTAACGTTTGTGTTACCTGTCAGCAGCACTCTGAGACAGGCTTCCTGGCCATAGAAGGCTGCCTGGTGGATTGCCAGCCAGCCAGGCTTGCTGGACATCCGGTTGCAGACGTTAATTAGCTTTTTGACTCTGTTAACGTCACCAGTCGTTATCGCTGCTAATAGAGGATCCTCCACCCTAGAAAACAATGCACCACATACACTGTAATGTTTTACAACCACACCGATCTCTTAATGCCGACCATGGAACGATTATGGATATATTGTTCTGGAGCTCTTATGATTCTCAAATTCTCTTCTTTCTTTCTTTCTTTCTTCATTTACATTAGGTCCCAAGCACTGGCTGGAGAGCCTTTTGATGCCATGACCTAAAAAAAGGAAGCCATTTTGAATTGATTTTGGTATTTCACGTGTCAACTGTCCATGTTTCACCACTAAGCAAGAAGTACTTTCTAACTCGGCTGTACGAGTCATGTCTTAAAGCCATCTAGGTGGCAATATTGAGATATAGACATAACGCCACCGCGAACCAACATGAATCAGTCTAGTCAGGGCCGCCGTTGCTCATTGGGTAGAGAGGCCACCTGGGAAACAAAAGGTCGCTGGTTCGGGACCCGGCCCCGTCCTACGTATCGAGGTGTCCCTAACGCCTAACTGCTCCCCGAGGCACTGCCCCTGTCGCGGCCACTGCTCCGGATACTTTGGATGGGTTAAATGCAGAGGACACATATTGATTTGGTCTGTGTTACTGGTGTGTCTGTTTCAACTCACTGTTTCTCGGGAAACATGTATTATTATTCCATTAGCACTGCAATACGCCACATGTGACACGTTCCCATAGTAGATAAAGCTGCAGCATACTCCTACCAAACACCGTCTTTGTCCGGTCAATAAGAACAAAATGACGTCTATTAGGCACTTACCGGTCAGCACGCTTTGTGGTCGGAGGATTGGGAGAACTGTAGTGAGCGGTGATAATATGATTTTGTAGGGTGCTGGGTTGAGTGCTGGTTCTGTGAAGGTGTGGGGTGCTGGGCTGTCTAACTTCTGCATTGGGTGGACATGGAGTTTGTCTGGTGTCTGTGGATGGAGTTTTATTGTGGTCTTCACTGAGGCTGCGTTCAATGGCTATCTCGATCAGCTCCTCATCAGACAGGTTGGTGTAGACAGAATAGTCCTCAAACCCCAACGATGGACCAGAGGCTCCTGGCACAGAAAGGCCAGCTGTCTCCATGATGATGCTGATGAGGGAGAATAACAAGACAACACCGTAATAATCTGATATTACTGACCTGTTCCAAACAAATGATTGACACTTGTCCATGATTGGTCATGTATACCATGTATAACCACCATCTATAACCACATGTTCACCAGACACCCGACGCTCAGCGTTGCTTGAGCTTATTCGACTGAGTGCAGGTGGGTCAACCTCAACCGCGAGGCCATGATGAGGTACTTAATATCAGACACTACACCATTTCCCATCTCAATGTCAATAGTCTTTCAGAGGAAACAAAACAGACTAAGAAAGTGCACTCCTCGGAACGCACTTTATCAGATTATCTACCCTGGGCCCATCAATTGTGGAAGGCAGTTCTAGACAATTGGAATAGTATATGAGAAAGCTGTTGATATATCTTTATCACACAACTTCAGGTATACTGTGTACCGATCTGTGTGAGTTTTGGACAAAGGTCGTAGGAGTTGTAGCAAAAAGTGTGTTTTGAAGAAAACGCTAAATAGTGGAAAGTGTCAGGAAAGACGGTTTAGGACCCAAATGCAGACTCAAGACAAAACACTGAACTGCAGGACACCACAGAGGAACACAGGTTACGATATAATCCAACAAGGAACACGCTCAAACACAGGGCTTAAATACACACGAGGATAACAGGATACAGGTGAACTCAACAGACAATTAAGACACGAATGGCTATGGGACTAACAGGACACAGGTGGAGATAACTAAAAAATAACAGGGAGGTGAGACAGGACAGGAAACAGTAACTAGGGCAGACAGGAAAACACTAGGACATCACTACAAAATAAAAGTACAAGGAGAACAGGAAACAATTGGAACGATACAAAGGAATAAGGTATCAGAAACACTTCAAAAACAAGACAGAAACAAGATCCTGACAGAAAGTCTAGTTGGCACAAAATGGTCGGGGCCTACAGTATATGGGGAGTTGTGTCATGATTCAAGGAATCCAGGGACAAAAGATTTTGATTGTGCGACCTACGGTTCAAGAGTTATAAGTAAAAATGTAGCCTACTATGTCACTGTCTACAATGACTAAAATCACAAAAGACATGCATTTCCTTTACAGTTGGTTAAAATCTTCTACCAAACCATCCATAGCAAAGTTTGTTACAGCACCTCTATTCAACCAAGTCTCAAACAGAGACTGAGAACATCTGAAGGGTGCCAAGACTTTGTAGACCTTTGTAGACTCTTTTAGACTTTTATGACAAAAAGACAAAATATACCCCTACCGGAGGTAGAACCAAACACAACATTGTTTTTCTCATCTCTAAGGCCTCCATACATGAAATGGATTCTTGTATAAAAATGTTTTACTGCAAAATGGTGAAATTGATATATATTTATACACCCCCAAACAAAAAATAAGGCCTGGTCGGCTGGGGGTTGAGGCATATAAACTCATGTAGATTCACAATGGAAGCTCTGGGAAAGGTGGCATACTTGAAGACAGGGCATCCTTCTATACATTCTAGAAAAGACTGAATGTCAATATCTAAATGGAAATAGGAGATATATTAATTTGAACATGACCTACAATAGGCGGAAATGTAAATCTATGTAGAATGTTTTCTTGACTTTGTAGTGACTCTGACATGGATTGTCTAGCAACACATATTGTCGCCGGTTGGAAAGGTGTGGTTCTACCAGCAATATCAATTGTGTAAGTGTAGCTTGCATACTCGTGGAGTTGTCACTAAACGTACATGGTGTCCCAAATGGGGAAAGATGAAACAGTCCTTTTGAACACAGATTAGTTTTATTTTGACTTCACTTATCAGGGGCGGGCAAATATTAACAAATTCACTTGTTAGGCTCTATGTACAGTAACCATATTGTTACCAGTGATACTAATTAAGGCTCTGTTCCATTCTGGTGAAACAGGGTGCTGCTATTGTCAATGTAGGCTACTGGACTGGCTCTGTTACACTAGATATAACTTTAAGCTATGTCACTCTCCAGCTTTGGCTAGTAGATTTGGCAAGGTCCTTCTCATCTTTTCACATTCTAAAATGTTTGCAATGATTTACCTGTCAGTTTATGAAGAAACCCATGAAGGCAGATGCAGATAGAGCAGGTGGAGCCAGATACTGTAGTATAACTTGACTGTAACTAAATATGTTAAATGATACCAACTCTACAGAATTGAATGATTTGCGGTCAAGGATAACCTTGAACATCAAATGGGTGGAGCTTGGTTTCCCTCATCCAGGCGTGCTAAGTAATTGTTAGTAGTTCTAGGACCTACATTTTTCTCTGCACTATTGTTTTTTTCTTCACAATTTCACATTGTCTCTTTTGGGACATTTCATACATTTTAGGGACTTATACTTAAGTGAATGTGTTAATATTTTCCCACCCCTGATAAGTGAAGTCAAAATAAAACTAATCTGTGTTCAAAAGGACTGTTTAATTTTTCGGAGCACCATGTACGTTTAGTGACATAACTCCATGAGTATGCAAGCTACATTTACACAATTGATATTGCTGGTACAACCACACCTTTCCAAAGTTTTATGACGTTACTATGATAATCCATGTCAGAGTCACTAAAGAAAGCATTTTGCATAGATTTACATTTCCGCCTATTGTAGGTATTTGTTCAAATCTCCTATTTCCATTCCGATACTGACACTCTAGAATGTACTGATGTCCTGTCTTCAAGACAAGTATATCAAGTTTTAAACCTATCAGAGCTTCCATTTTGAATATACATGAGTTTATGTGCCTCCAGACAACCAGGCTTTATTTTTAGTTGAACTTTATATATTTATAAATCAATTTCACCACTTTTGCAGCAAAATATTTGTATACAAGAATCCATTTCATGTATGGGAAGCCTTAGATATGAGGCAAAACAATGTTGTGTTTGGTCCTACCTCAGCCATTGTCACTAGCCTATTTGTAATCAAAAAGAAAAGCATAGCCTTCGGAATCGGATGTCCGGCCTTTACAGCATCCGAAAGATCAGACACTTCCTCACCCAGGAGTCTGTCGAGCTCCTGCTCCAGGAAAGCTCACTGAAGCCCCTCCATATAATCCAGAATGTGCCCCCATTCATCCCTGCACATTCAGGACATGATCCAACCCCACACCCCATCTGTTTGAATAACTAATGTTAAGTAACAATTCTATTCAAAACTAACCACAGGATTAATTTTTAATATTTTATTAATACTTAGAGTAACCATACTAACCACATTATTGATGTTAAGTAACCATTGTATTCATAACTAACCACAGTGATAATGTTAAGTAACCATACTATTCATAACTAACCAAAGTATTAATGTTAAGGTCCTTACATTTATAACGAAGGTTGTGGTTAATCTCTCTCCTCTTCTCTGTCTGACTTGCAGACTGTCTCTCTTTATCTTACTTTATTCTTAGGCTGTCACATGATTTCAGACCCTTTATCCAATACAGTCCAATCCAACTATATTCAAAACATCCAAACTACATTTCAAAACATCCCATGGCAGGGATGCCAAACAACAACTGGTCAGCTGAACTGCAGTGACCTTGAGGGGACATTACAATAGTCATGACGTTGTAATGAACGCATGTCTAACCCTTTCAAAATCACCAAAAGATAAAAAGGCCTTGACCTTAGTGTAAATGCCTAGCAGAAAGAAGGCAGATTTGATGTATAGCCTATTTAAAGGTTTTGTCCATTTTGACGCCAAGGTTGTTTACAGTGAACTTCAGATAGGGTTCCGGGGAGCCCAGGTTCAGGGACTGGATCCAAAACATGACCTCAGTCATTAAAAAAGTATGACCTTCCAGGCTTTGATTTCAAAGGCGATGCTACGCATTTATTTTCCAGGGCAGATATAACTGTCAATCATTGGTCCTCCCACAACACATGTCTGAAACCAGGGTAGTAATTTCATGGAGGCCATGAAATTCCCAAACTGCCCAAGCTGGTTTCACCATTTTCTCCTCTGCCTCTTTTTTGTCAAAGTGTACAGTTTAACACTTTGTGTCACCTTTTTGTTGAGATTCTGAATTCTTATAGGGCAACATCAAGTGAAACGCTGTGCTCATAACCAGTGGTAGGTTCGATTTGGAGTATTTGTATGGAACACTGGTTATGGGGAAAGCTATGATAAATGTTTGACACAAATCAAATCTTGTATCAGCCAAACAGGAGACTCTCGTACTAATCGTTATGTGAAAATGCTACAAAGCTGTATGATTGGCAGCCTTAAACACAAATAAACATTACACATGGTATATTTTGCTAAACACATATGCCATACATGCAAAATGTCAGAACCTACTGTGTAATGAGAGGAAGAAAAAAAATGAAGAAAAAACATTGTCTGCAATGGGAGAAATAAGTCAAAATGCTGCCCCAGCCCAAACAAATAATGCCAAAAATGGACAATACATAGTAGATGCATTACAGCTCAGAATCAATGCAAAATGTGGCACTGTACAATATTTATTACAATTCAACAATGTTTTATGTCACAGCATGTCTCATGAGTATATTAAATCTGCTTTATTTATGTTCGTTTACAGGGCTAAAACAGGGACTTTGAAAGGACAAGGACTTAAAACAGAGTCCAGTGACACGACTCATAAGTCTGCATGACAAACCGTTCAAAAGTTAAAGCAAAAAATAAGAACTACCAAAAATCGACCAATTAGAAGAGGGGGCGGGGCAAAGAATAGGAACTACCAAAAATCGATCAATTAGGAGCTAAGTAACACCAATGAAGGACAAGGACTTTAAACCGAGTCCAATGAGGTCACTCACAAGTGGCTACGACAAGCAGGTCAAAAGTTATGGCAAAATATAGGAATTTACAAATAACGACCAATCAGAAAAGGGGGGGGGGGAAGTTACACCAATGAAGGACAAGGACTCTGATCTGATTCCAATGACACCACCCAAAAGTCTGTATGGCAATCAGCTCAAAAGTTAAATAGAAAAAAAGAAAAAACTTGACCTTGTACATCGGCTATTTTCACTTCCTGTTTGGCGAAGGAAGTTCGCCACCCTTCGCCACGGTCACGCCGTTTTATGAAAACTCACGCTTTTGATAACTTCTCATCGTTAAGGTCTCTTGTGTACGCTGAGCGAGTTTGAGGTGATTCTGACTATCCTCCTAGGAGGAGTTCATTAACTCATTAACTGAGAGCTGATTAACTGTAATGAAGGACAGATTTAGACGACTCATGACTCTGTAGACAAATTGTTAAAAAGTTATGGCAAATGATAGAAGCTATGAAATATCGACAAATATTCAGGATAGGGGGCGGGATTATGTAGCTCCAATGAAGGACAAGGACTCTCAGCCGAATCAAGTCACACGACTCACAAGTCTGTAGGACAAACTATTCAAAAGTTGTAGCAAAAAATAGGAATTATCAAATATCGACCAATCAGTAGAAGGGGCGGAGCTAAGTAACACCAATAAAGGACAAGGACTCTCAACCAAATCAAGTGACACGCCTCACAAGTCTGTACGACGAACCGTTAAAAACGTATAGCAAAAAATAGGAAATATCAAATATCGACCAATCAGAAGAAGGGCGGAGCTAAGTAACACCAATCTTCTTCTTGCGTATGTCATCAGATCCTCAGCTCCGTTGCAGCAAGCCAGTCCAGCGTTTCGTCATCCAGGTTCATCAGGCCTAGGTCGCCATGTGGTGGGCGGTGTTTCGGGCAGCTGGTCATGATGTGTTCCACAGTCTGTAGGGGGTCTCCACATTCACAGTGGGCACTGTCCGAGAGGCCCCACCGTTGCATTGCATCACCGAAGCGTCCCACACCTGTCCTCAGGCGGTTGAGGATTGTCCACTGCTTACGGGGCAGGTGCTGGCCAGGGACATCTGTGGGATCCTTGATGTAGTTGTGGAGCCTAGATGGTTCTGCTGCTTTCCACTGTTCCCTCCACCTTGCCTTGACCCAGGATGCCTTGCTGATGTCAGCTGGTGTTGTATTGAGCAATTCCTGGGCCTGTATCGCAATGGGACGCCGGGACTTGAGGCGCTTGCGCTGCGGTCTCTCCGTGATGGTCTTGTGGAGGAGGTGGGATTCACTCAACTGTGCCTTCCGGGCAAGGGCCAGCATGGCTCCTTCCCGTCTGACCTCTGCTGGGGCGATACCAGCTAGGACAGGTAGTTGGTGAGTTGGAGTGGCTCATAGGCATCCAGAGACAGTCCGTAAGGCGCCGTTGAGGGCAGTGTCCAGCTTCTTCACGTGGGAGCTGCGGCACCAGACTGGGGCACAGTACTCGGCAGCCGTGAAGACCAGGGCCTCGGTGGAGATGCGCAGTGTCTTCTGTGTGGCTCCCCATGTGGTACCGGCTAAGCGGCGTATAAGTGCAGTGCGGGCGGTGGTCTTTGCCTTGGCGCTGTCCAGATGCTGTTTGAAAGACAGTGTTCTGTCGAGCTTCACGCCGAGGTACGTAGGGGAGGCTTGGGACTGTAGCCGGGCGCTGTCAACCATGACGTTGATTTTGCGGGTTGCTTCCCTGTTGTTGAGGTGGAACATTGTAGACATGGTCTTGTCCACACTGAGCTTGAGGCGCCAGTCCTTCAGGTACGAGGACAGGATGCTCATGTCCTCCGAGAGGCCCTCCTCCACTGCCTGCCAGGATGGTTTGCTGGTTAGGATGGCCAGGTCATCTGCATAACCGTACTTCCTTGATGATGTTGGGGGTAGGTCATGGATGTAGATGTTAAAAAGCGTGGGTGCCAGCACCGAACCCTGTGGGACACCGTTCTTGAGCTTTCTCACCCTGCTGCTCTGGCCGTTGCTGGTCAGTAGCCGGAAGCTGCGGTTGCTCAGTGTCTCCATTATAAAGCTCACCATGTGCTTATCTGGGATGGTTTCCAGAAGCTTCATGTGTAGCCCACGTAGCCAGACCGTGTCGTAGGCAGCTGTGAGGTCCAGAAAGACGGCACCAGCCTTCTCTCCTGCCTGGAAGCTGTCCTCTATGTCTTGGCACAAGAGGGTTACCTGGTCTGTTGTTGACATGCCACTTCGGAACCCTGCTTGTTCTTTGGGTAGCTGGGGGTCGATCACTGGGGTGATGCGAGCCAGAATGAGGCGTTCCAGGAGCTTAAATGGGATGCACAGCAGTGAGATGGGCCGGTATCCCTTGGGGTCATCGCTCGGCTTGTTAGGCTTCAGCAGGGCGATCACCTTAGCACGACGCCAGATCTTCGGCAGCTTCGAGTGGTGAAGACATGCGGAGAGGAAGGAGCAAATCCAGTCGTTTGCCTTCTTGCCTTGGTGTTTAATGTATTCCGCATGGATACCATCTATGCCTGGCGCCTTACCGGTCTTCAGGCATTGGATGGCCTGCTCGATTTCCTGAGCCGTGAAGTCGGTGGATAGGTTTAAGTCGCATCCTGGGTTCCTGAGCAGCTCATGGACTCTTGCAGATGTTTTTCTGGTGAAGTCCTTATCTGCATTAGGGAACCGGCCATTACTCAGCAAGAGCGACGCAATGGAGTTTGCTGTGATGGGACACTGTGCTGGGGTTGTTGACCTTCCAGTCAGCTTGTTCAGGGTCTGCCACGCCCGGCGGCTGGAGTGTGTGAAGTCGATTGACTCCACAGTCTCAGTCCATCTTTGCCTGCGATTCTCATCCAGCCTGCTGAAGAGCTCATCTGCTGCTTTGTCCCTGTCCTCGATGTTTTGAGCTTCTGCGTGGGCACGAAGTAGGTGTTCACATGCGTCGTCCCAGCAGGGGACATAGGCTTTGCGGATGCCGCGGGGGTAACACCAATAAAGGACAAGGACTCTCAACCAAATCAAGTGACATGATTCACAAGTCTATACGACGAACCGTTCAAAAGTTATAGCAAAAAATAGGAACTGTCATATATCGACCAATCAGAAGGGGGGGCGGAGCTAAGTAAAACTAATGAAGAACAAGGAATGTGATCTGAGTCTAATGACATCACCCACACGTCTGTATGGCAATCAGACAAAAGTAACAGAAGAAAAAAAATATCACTTCCTGTTTGGCGTTGAAGTTTGACACTTCGCCACGGTCACGCCGTTTTACGACAACTCACGCTTTTGATACGCTTTCGTGGTTAAGGTCTTTTGTGTACGCCGAGCGAGTTTGAGGTGGATCTGACAATCTCCTAGGAAGAGCTCTTGAAAATGGCATGAAATATGCTAAAATGGCACAATAAATGAAAAATGGCTGACTTCCTGTTGGGCTCCAAGAGACTTTTTTTGTAAGTCGGGACATGATACAGATGGGTACCAATTTGCATACATGAAGTTGAAACCGTATTGTGGTAGCCTGATTATCAGTCTGAAGCTGCGTGGAGCTTCAGTCTGAAATTGGCTCCAGTGTCGGCTATTACAAGGGGGAGGGGATTCGAATTTCACTAAACCAATCACAAGAGATCCACGGATCCGCCCATATATGACATATGACCAAGAAGGGCAGTCCACTCAGAGAGTGGGCGGGGTCTATGGTCTGGAACCAGGCTAGTATTGTGGGGCTTCAAGCACGAAATGTTGTAAGGGGCACTATTGGTTCGGCCATTAGGCAACGCCCCTTTTTGAGACAATTAAAATACGAAATGTTTAGCCAGTTGTGATGTGTGGTTAAAGTTGTGCAACTTTTTGAGTACGTTAAGACCCTCAAAAACGTTATTCATTCGGGGGAATATAATAAGAAGAAGTAGAAGAAGAATCTTTGCAATTTCAATAGGGCTTCGCACTGGTGCAGTGCTCAGGCCCTAATAAAAACCACAGATAACCAGAATCCTGCTTGAATTCACTGTAAACCACTGGTTATCCATGTTCCTCAAGATGCTCTTGTAATGCTGGTTTTCTATCCTACCAGGACCTCTAATACTAGGAGTAATAGGATAGAAAACCAAGATTAATAGAGGTCCTGTTAGGATAGAAAATCTGCAGGTCTAGAAGACCAGTGACTACTAGTCTCACATAGACGTTTCTAGGTTAGATTTCCCCACCTAGAAACATGTGGGGAAATCTAAATTAAATGTATAGTAGGAGCTAAAACAGCTGCTGACAAACCTACACCTACTGCTTTGAAGACAAATCATGATATCGATATACCAATATGTAGGACCACCCTAAAGTCTTTTCACTGATTCTGCAATGAACTTTATTTTATTGTATTTCCCCAAATGTTTCAGTGGGCAGAGATCTTTGAATGACCAGTGGTTTAATCCATTGGTTTGTTTAAGTTTCCAGGTCCAGTGAACAGTCCACTTCATAGCAGAGAAACTTGATGAGTCTGGAAGGAAGATCTAAATCCCTGAGGAGCTTTAACCTGCCAACACCAACCAGATGTCTGATCCTCAGTCTGCACAGCTGCATGAGAGGATGAGGAGGCACTGTAAACGCACGCACGCACACACGCACGCACGCACGCACGCACGCACGCACGCACACACACACACACACACACACACACACACACACACACACACACACACACACACATAGTATAATGTCATATCACTGTAACTAGTTCTTGAAATAGCCTCTCTCAGCTGTCTGTTTAATTGGAGACCAGATAATAAACGTACCTGCTCTGATCTTGATTTCGGTCCAGAGTGGAGAAGAGACCAGATGTTCCATCAGTCTAGAACACAGCCTGACGTGGCTGACGTAGTTTAACAGCAGAGAAGTGAGAGGCCCCACCAAGTGATTGATGGACGGCTTGGACACAGCCTCACAGAACTAGACAGGATAGAAAACACACAACTAGACAGAGTAATAAACACACAACAAGACAGCCTATAAAACTATGCTGCTGCTCTCCCTCTAACCTCTCTGTTACCCCCCTACAGATCTCAGATTACTGCTTCATAACTCTCTCTCTCTCGCTCTCTCTCTCTCTACTCTCCCACCTACACCCAGCCACCCTCAAACAGTCATCATAAAACGTAACTGATTCTGCAACCTCCTCCTTTCTCTCCACTATTCATCTGTGCTTGATTGTCACTGCCCTCTCTCTTCCAAGCCAGCATGCCAGTGTCTTTTCCACATTCTCCTCCCTCCTTACATCAAGAACTATTGACTGGTATAACTCCTTTTGACAAAAACGTTTGAACGTGTTGTTGCTAACCAGTGTTCTCTCCATCTCTCATGATAGACCCTTACTACCCAGCTCCTTATCCAGGCCTAAGTCATCTCCAAGCTTGACTACTCTAACTTCCTCCTTATTGGCCTCCGAGCATGCTCACGTAAGACCCTCCAAATGATCCAGAATGTCACAGCACGACTGGATTTCAACCACCCAAAACGCTTCACAAAGACTCACCTCTTCAGACTCCACATCAGCCCCTAGCACTCCTCTCCCCTAGTTTCTTTGAGGCACTATATTGTTCTCAATGCACTCTACTCATGTGACCATTTCACCTGTTGTTTACTGTCCATGCTTCCTCAGCTTACTCCATGACCATGACAACAATGGAAACAAACATACATTTTTCTCATGTATGAACAGTGAGCTTGAATAGAAACATAAGAGTAGTTTCACCTGGACACGGCTCCGTGGAGCATCACGGTTCCAGTTCCTCTGCTCTTCACTGTGTGTTTGTGTGGGATGAGTCTTACTGCCGTAAACGCAGTGGAAACAGGAGCGAGCGTTGCAGCCGTGGTCCAGCAGCAGTTTGAGCATGGGGAGGTGCTCCATGCTAAGGAGCACCGCAGAGGGAAATGCAGAGGGCTGGGTGGAGATGGAGGCATTCACGTCAGCTCCGTACTTCAGGAGGAGGGACGCCATCTCCATAGAGCCTCTCCTGACGGCAACTAGCAGGGGGTTGAACAGGTCCAGTTTGGGGTTGGCTCCAGCTTCCAGCAGCATCTCAGCGGCTTCCAGGTTACTGTTGTAGACAGAGAAGTAGAGCGCCGTGCTGCGTTTGTCCTCATAATTTTTGCGTCTTTCTTCAGACAGCTGGCAGTTGGGATCGAATCCTGCCTTCAGGAGAAGTTCCATGATGTTATTAAAATTGTGCTCTGCTGCGATGTGCAGTGGGCTGATGCCGCTACTTGTGAATATGCTCAGGCTAGTGACGGCAATCAGCAGGGACACAATACTGAAGGAACAAAAAGCAGTCATTAAAACCACAGGAACACAGAGTGACTGGTGTTTTTCATTACTGCAAAGCCCCTTCATTGTAGAAGGTAAGTGATTGATTGTACACAGAGAAGTGTTCTGACCGTGTGTGAGCTTTCTGCACAGCGACATGGATGGCCAGAAGACCAGACTTGGTGGATCTGGTGACGTCTGCTTTGAGAGACAGGAGCAGCTCCACGGTGGACACATGACCATTCTTACATGCTTCATAGAGCGCCGTTGAACCGTCAGATGCAGTACCGTTAATATCAGCACCTGAACACACAATAGAACACAGTCTGTCTGTCTGTCTGTCTGTCTGTCTGTCTGTCTGTCTGTCTGTCTGTCTGTCTGTCTGACCCTCTGTCCAACAACCTATGATATAACCTCTAGTACTGCTAGAAAACCAGCAGTAATACGGGACAGGTCCTAGTAGGAATTAAAACCAGCAGTACTACAGGTCCTATTAGAATATAAAACCAGCAGTACTAGGGTGTCATGTACCTACCATGTTTGAGAATGAAGCGTAGCGTTTCTAAATTCCCATTTTGAGCAGCAGTGGACAGAGGAGTCATGCCGTAGTTGCTGGTTGCACTGATTTTTGCTCCGGCTTTAAACAGCATCTCACAGATCTCCACATTGTTCCGTGAAACAGCTTCATGCAGCGCTGTATATCCCTGGATACATGGGGTGTTGACTGCTGCTGCACCGTGGCTTAACAAAATGGCCACCAGCTCTGTATTGTTCCTCTCACATGCTGTGGAGAACAGACACTTTTTGGTAAAGATATACAATAGCTTCTGTTGATTTAGGCTGAACAGTTTGTCTGTGATTTGATTTCTGAACTATACTTTGATAATTGTTCTGCTACTTTCTTAACAAGCAGAGGCTAATGTTTGAAAATACTAAGTCAACATACTACTTTATAGTGTTTTTCTTGAAGAATGATACTTTCTCTTTTGTGATTAACTGGTAGCTTGATCATTTGTTTAAACAATAACTTATTAGGGGACATATAGAAAGGGTTAAGGTACAGATGAACACAAGGAGGAATCACCAGCATTTGTCAACCCTGGTCCTCAAATACCCAACTAGTTTCTGCATACCAGCTACAAATGAATAGTTATAGAGGCAGCAGTTTCTCAAGAGCTAGAGCGGCTACTTGGGAATTGGAAAGTTCCCGGTTCAATTAATCTCCTGATGAGAAGGTTGGTGCCTTGCATGGTTTCCTCTTCCATCGGTGTGTGAATGGGTGAATGTAATGCACATTGTAAATTGTTTTTATAAAGGCACTACATACAAATGCACCATTTACACATTTTCACCATATTTTAACTAGTCCCTTAGTAATCAGCAAAGTAGAATGACAACCAGAACCCGATGTGAATATAATTAACTTATTGGTTGTATTGAGCACACAACATTGACTAGGGGCCATGGTAGGAGAGAAAACTAGAAAAAGTGCTCCTCGGAGCACAGGTCTCCGCCAGGTCAGGTAGGCTATTGTGGCCTCCTGGTGGCGCTATAATAGGCCGAAAAAGGGTGCAAAAAAAAAAAAAAAAGGTGAAAAGGGTGCCATTTCTTCTTAGGCCTTGCACGACAATCGGACACTGACTGTGAATGTGCGTGCAAAGTTTGAGCGCAATTGGACGGTGCGTTCATGATTTGCGGTATTTTGTTCAAAACAAGCCAATAATGCAAACTTTAGATGTCAATCTTAGCCAATCAGTATGGAATATGAAAAATTAAACACATCTGTCGTGATCACATGACTATAGAGATCATGTGTACCGATTTGCGTGAAATTTTGATAAAATTGGAAGGAGTAGTATAAAATAATGTGTTTTACATAAGTCGGCCTCCTGGTGGCGCTATAAAAGGCAGATGTGAAAAATGCAGGGCAAAGGTTTTTCCTTGACCTCTAGGGAGTGTGCATACAAAGTTTTACACAGATCGGTGCAATTATAGGTAAAAACACGAATCGGCCTGTTATAGCGCCACCATGAGGCTGATTTGAAATTTTTTAAATGGTAGTTCTTCCTCGGCCTAATGGGAATGTGCGTGCAAAATTTCACGGAAATTGCATGCTGTGTTCATGATTTGAGGCATTTTGTTCAAAACGGAGCACTCCTGCAAACTTTGGAAGACATTTTTAGCCAATCAGGATGGAATATGAGAAATCTGAAAGACTCGTTTCGTTTAATGACTATAGAGATACTGTGTACCGATTGGCGTGATTTTTGGACAAAATCTGTAGGAGTACTGTCAAAAAATATGTTTAGCACAAATCGGCCTCCTGGTGGCGCTATAACAGGCCCATGTCAAAAACTTGGGCCAGAGGTTCTGAATTGGCATCCAGGGAGTGTGTGTGCACAGTTTCGCTGCGACCGGGCCAACGGTGCCGGAGATTAGCTGTTCACAGACAGATGGACGGACGGACACACGGACACACGGACACACGGACGGACGGGGTGGAAAACATACTCTATCGCCATGCCTTTCGGCCTGGCGGAGACAACCAGCAGTAGTAGGGTTCAATAAGGGACAGCACTGGGAACCACTGAATAGACATAACACGGCTAATTCCTGCATTATCAATGACTAATACAGCACAAACGGTGGTGTTTGTACCTTTATAGAGAGGAGTATCTTGAGTTCGGTTCACAATTTCAGGATCAGCTCCTCTCAGCAGCAGCAGACGAACACAGCTTGCATGCTCATTATTGACCGCTATCATCAACGCTGTCTGTTCATTCTCTGTTTTCTTGTTCAACATGCCAGGCTGGGCTGGAAGAAACAAGACACACTAAACAAAACTGAGATAAGATAATAATAATAATAATAATAATCCCCAAAGAACTACGTCTCCTGTCAAAGTGTTCTTCAGCAGGACAATAAGAAAACAAGTGTTCTTTAATTATATTACTCACTCAATATTCGCTTATGGGAAAGTGCCCCCTGGTGTGATCACAGAAGCATTATGTATACACTCCAGACAATTCCATTGGCTGGACCAAGGTTGTGGCCTGGCGTCATCAGCAAGGACCACCACCATATGCTATAAGCACTTGCTGAAGCCAGCCGCATCATTCAAACTTCCCTTCTCGAAATCACAGAGCATACTCTCACCTTATCTCTCAGCCATGGTGTACCTCAACAGCTCGGATTGAGACAAGCATCGAATCTTGGACTCAGAGCTCTACCGATTAGCATTCACAAGACTGGTGCCGCAAAAGACCTTGGGTTCTAGCTTGTAAAAAGCTATTTTCGCTCTAGAGAAGAGTTTCTAATGTTAAGCCTCGAAAGCTGACGCTTATGCTGTAAAAGTCGATATTGTAATATTAACTAACAAATAAAGCCGAATTAAATTACAATTATTTCTACGTTTGAGCCGCGAAGGCCAAACCGAAATAAAATCAGGCCACGTTTGAGCAACAAAAAGCCATGCCGTGTGGTGTAAAGATGCTGCGGAATCCTAGGTTGAGGTTTCTGGCACGCAGGCTAGGCAAGTTAAGCTTGCCGACGACCCGGTGCTCGCTGAATCCATGGAGGCAGAGGAGAACGAGATCGACCCCGTTCCCCCAGTGCCCAACAGGGCAGACAATGTTGACGACCTCATGCCCCTCTCTCGAGACGAACCTGACGCGGAGATGGTGGCGGCTGCCCCCATGAAACCGGAGGACGCTCTGCTGCCATACGCCTGCAGCGCAGATGTGAGGAGAAGAAAAAAGAAGGAGAGGCTCTCCAAGTGTGCCTCCCCAGAAACGCTTCAGAACGGCTAAACTGGGGAGTTTAGGGCTCCTCACCTGGCCACTGCTGGGCAGCCAGGTACCAGACCTCCTTAAGCCCTTGGAACCAGAAGGAATTCCCATGACCGCCTCTCCAGCAAGAAGCGCTCCACAGCGCCCAGCTGACAACAAAGGCGGTAAGAAGAAACAGAAGCGAGCGGCAGAGCAGCCACACCCCGCAGAGGAGAGTGGAGAGGCTCCTACTACCCCCCACCCCCACTCTCCAAGTTTTCATGTTCCCTGGGGTTTTCTGCTCAGACGGACCGTACCTCACGGATCACAGTCCAGCAAAGAAAAGAAAGACTAGTTTATTGCATAATGTATCTGTTCAAAATGTGTGAAATACAAATATCTTTCCCACCGATGTTGTTTCATGAAGACAAATGACCCCGTTGCAGCCAGGTATGTTGTTGTATGTTGTCGATAGAGGCCGCATTGCACTCCCCTCGAACGAGTAGGCCCTCTCCCCGTTGTTGCTACACCTAGGCCTGGGAAAGATGCAATCCACACCCCTGAGTGCTACGCACGATCACCAGGGGTTGCAGACTCCAGTTTGCCTCAAAGCCCCCAGCATTCGAGAAAGTAATCTTTTCTCATGCCAGCGGACAGGTAGCCAAAGTTCTTCAAGACGAAATTATCTCCTGTTATCAAAAAGTTTATCAAAAAGTTTATCAAGCGAATGTTGAGTAATAATAATAATGATCATATTATGATAACATAATGTTATTTGAATATTACGAACGAGATAGTCACCAAAACACCCAAAACACAGGGAATTGCTTATCTTGAATGAGGCGGCCGACATCTGCTAAAGGCAGGGTCCTTGCTGATGACTCCAGACTTTGGAATGGCCAATGGAATTGTCTGGAGTGTATAAATAATGATTATGCCAGGGGGGCGCTCTCATGAGCGATTATTTCGCTCATAATATTCAAAGGACAGGGGTAACGTTTGGAACCTAACGTTTGTGTGATCCTCCACCCTAGAAAACAATGCACCACATACACTGTAACTGTAACACTGTTTTACAATCACACCGATCTCTTAATGCCGACCATGGAACGATTATGGATATCTTGTTCTGGGGCTCTTATGATTCTCAAATTCTCTTCTTTCTTTATTTCTTTAGATTAGGTCCCAAGCACTGGACCCCTGTGAAACCCTACTGAAATGCAAGGGGTATTCTTTGTACCAAATGATTTATGTATTTTATGGGTCTCGAAAATGGACGATGCAAAATGGCTCAATAGCGCCCTCCCCTACAAAATCTCAAACTTTATGCACCAAAATACGGTTTCACCCACATGCACAGAATTTGTTGCGCATTTGTATCAGGTTGAGATTTCAAAAAGCCTCTTGATGCCATGACCTAAAAACAGGAAACCATTTTGAATTGATTTTGGTCTTTTACTTGACCTCCTCCAAGGAGGATAATCAGATCTACCTCAAACTCGCTCAGCCTACATTAACCTTCAAAATTTAAATTTTCTAAACAAGAACAAGAAGTGCTTTGTAACTCGGAGTCATGTCTCGTCTCATCTAGGTGGCAACATTGAGTTATAGACATAACGCCACCTACTGGTAGCATGAATCAGCCTAGTCAGGGCTCCCGTAGCTCATTCGGTAGAGAGGCCACCTGGGAAAAAAAAAAAAAACCTGGCCCCGTCCTACGTATCGAAGTGTCCCTGAGCCCTAACTGCTGCCCGAGGCACTGCCCCTGTCGCGGGCACTGCTACGGATACTAGGACACATGTTGATTTGGTCTGTGTTACTGGTGTGTCTGTTTCAACTCACTCCTCTGTTTCTCGGGAAACATGTATTATTATTCCATTAGCACTGCAATACGCCACACGTGACTGTCACGTTCCCATTGAAGATAAAGCTGCAGCATACTCCAAACACCATCTTTGTTCGGTCAATAAGAACAAAATGACGTCTATTAGGCACCTACCGGTCAGCACGCTTTGTGGTCGGAGGATTGGGAGAACTGTAGTGAGCGGTGATAATGTGATCTTGTAGGGTGCTGGGCTTAGCGCTGGTGCTGTGATCGTGTTGGGTGCCTGGTTGAGTGCTGGTGCTGTGAAGATGTGGGGTGCTGGGCTGTCTGACTTCTGGATTGGGTGGACATGGAGTTTGTCTGGTATCTGTGGATGGAGTTTTATTGTGGTCTTCACTGAGGCTGTGTTCAATGGCTATCTGGATCAGCTCCTCATCAGACAGGTTGGTGAAGACAGAATAGCCCTCAAACCCCAACGATGGACCAGAGGCTCCTGGCACAGAAAGGCCAGCTGTCTCCATGACGATGCTGATGAGGGAGAATAACAAGACAACACAGTAATAATCTGATATTACTGACCTGTTCCAAACAAATGATTGACACATGTCAGTGATTGGTCATGTACACCATGTATAACCACCATGTATAAACACATGTTCACCCGACACCCCAACCCCAACCGCAAGGCCATGATGAGGTACTTAATATCAGAAACTACACCATTCCCAATCTCAATGTCAATAGTCTTTCAGAGCAAACAAAACAGACTAGGAAAGTGCGTTCCTCAGAGCGCAGGTCTCCGCCAAGCCAGTTTATCTAGTACCCAGGGCCCATAAATTGTCGAAGGCAGTTATAGACAATTTGAATAGTATATGAGAAAGCTGTTGATATCACACAACTTCAGATATACTTTGTACCAATTTGTGTGAGTTTTGGACAAAGGCTGTAGGAGTTGTAGCAAAAAGTGTATTTTGAAGAAAACGTTAAAATTGTGGAAAGTCTAGTTGGCACAAAATAGTCGGGCCCTTCAGTATATGGGGAGTTGTGTCATGATTCAAGGAATCCAGGGACAAAAGATTTTGATTGTGCGACCTACGTTTCAAGAGTTATAGGTCAAAATGTAACCTACAATGTCACTGTCTACAATGACTCAAATCACAAAAGACATGCATTTCCTTTACAGTTGGTTAAAATCTTGTACAAAACCATCCACAACAAAGTTTGTTAAAGCATCTCTATTCAACCAATTCTCAACAGAGACTGAGAACATCTGAAAGATGCCACGACTTTGTAGACCTTTGTAGACCTTTTTAGGGCAGTGACAAACAGACCAAAATATACCCCTACCGGAGGTAGGACCAAACACAACATTGTTTTTCCTCATCTCTAAGGCCTCCCAGACATGAAATGGATTCTTGTATACAAATATTTTACTGCAAAATTGATAGAATGTTTTCTTGACTTTCTAGTGACTCTGACATAGATTGTCATAGCAACACATTTTGTCACCTGTTGGAAAGATGTGGTTCAACCAGCAATAGCAATTGTGTAAATGTAGCTTGCATACTCGTGGAGTTATGTCACTAAACATGGTGTCTCAAATGGGGAAAGATGAAACAGTCCTCTTGAACACAGATTAGTTTTATTTTGACTTCACTTATCAGGGGTGGGAAAATATTATCAAATTCACTTTAGTACAAGTCCCTAAAATGTATGAAATGTCCCAAACTTGAGACATTTTGAAATTGCGAGAAATATTCAACAATAGTGCAGAGAAAAATGTAGGCCCTAGAACTACTAACAATTATTTAGCACACCTTGATGAGGGAAACCTTGCTCAAGGTTAACCTTGACAGCAAGTAATTCAATTCTGTAGAGTTGATATAATTTACTCTCCACACTAACAATATCTTTGTATGTTAAACGATGTTGTATGAACCCTACTCAGTCTTCTTGACCAGACTTGTCAATTGATGTTGGTCTTACTGGAGTAACTCTACATGATACATGATAGGATTCCTTTATTTTGAAGCAAAGTATATCATCTGTATATGGAGACAGGGTTTTATGAACATCATCGTCTCTATGTTGAGCAACATTTAGTATGCATCGAAGGCCTTCTGCTGTGGGCTTTTTGACATATTTATGGATCTAGTTTCTTTCCTTTTTCTAAATGAGCACAATATCCATGTTGTGCGTACACTATTGTTAGGCTCTATGTACAGTAACCATATTGTAACCAGTGATACTAAGGCTCTTTTCAATTCTGGTGAAACAGAGTCAGGGTGCTGCTATTGTCAATGTAGGCTACTGGACAGGCTCTGTTACACGAGATGGAACTTTAAACTGTGTCACTCTCCAGCTATCTCATTGGCTAGTTGATTTGCAAGGTCCTTCTCATCTTTTCACATTCTAAAATATTTGCAATGATTTACCTGTCAGTTTATGAAGAAACCCATGAAGGCAGATCTAGATAGAGTAGGTGGAGCCAGATACTGTAGTCTAACTTGACTGTAACCAACTATGTTAAATGATATCAACCCTACAGAATTGAATGACTTGCTGTCAAGGATAACCTTGAACATCAAATGGGTGGAGCTTGGTTTCCCTCATCCAGGCGGGCTAAGTAATTGTTAGTAGTTCTAGGGCCTCCATTTTCCTCTGCAATATTGTTGAAGTTGATTTTTTTTTAACAATTTCACAATTTCTCAAGTTTGGGAAATTTCATACATTTTAGGGACTTATACTCAACTGAATTTGTTAATATTTTCCCACCCCTGATAAGTGAAGTCAAAATAAAACTAATCTGTGTTCAAAAGGACTGTTTAGTTTTCGGGACACCATGTACAACTCCGTAAGCTTTATTTTTAGTTGAACTTTATATATTTATATATCAATTTCCCCACTTTTGCAGCAAAATATTTTTATACAAGAATCCATTTCATGTATGGGAAGCCTTAGAGATGAGGAAAAACAATGTTGTGTTTGTTCCTACCTCAGCCATTGTCACTAGCCTATTTGTAAACAAAAAGAAAAGCAAAGCCTTCGGAATCGGATGTACGGCCTTTACAGCATCCGAAAGATCAGACACTTCCTCACCCAAGAGTCTGTCGAGCTCCTGCTCTAGGCAAGCTCACTGAAGCCCCTCCATATAAGCCAGAATGTCCCCCCCATTAACCACAGGATTAATGTTAAATCATTAATAATACTTAGAGTAACCAAACTAACCACAATATTGATGTTAAGTAACCATTGTATTCATAACTAACCACAGTGATAATGTTAAGTAGCCATCCTATTCATAACTAACCACAGTATTAATGTTAGAGGTTCTTACATTTATAACGAAGGTTGTGGTTAATCTCTCTCCTCTTCTCTGTCTGACTTGCAGACTGTCTCTCTTTATCTTACTTTATTCTTAGGCTGTCACATGATTTCAGTCCAATACAGTCCAATCCAACTATATTCAAAACATCCGAACGACATTTCAAAACATCCCATGGCAGGGATGCCAAACAACAACTGGTCAGCTGAACTACAGTGACCTTGAGGGGACATTACAATAGTCAAGTAATGTTGGTTGTAATGAACGCATGTCTAACCCTTTCAAAATCACCAAAAGATAAAAAGGCCTTGACCTTAGTATAAATGCCTAGCAGAAAGAAGGCATATTTGATGTTTAGCCTATATAAAAGTGCTGTCCATTTTGACGCCAAGGTTGTTTACAGTGAACTTCAGATAGGGTTCCAGGGAGCCCAGGTTCAGGGACTGGATCCAAAACATGACCTCAGTTTTACCGTCATTAAAAAAGTATGACCTTCCAGGCTTTGATATCAAAGGCGTCGTATCATTTATTTTCCGAGGCAGATATAACTGTCAATCATTGGTCCTCCAACAACACATTTCTGAAACCAGGGCAGTAATTTCATGGAGGCCATGAAATGCCCAAACTTCTCCTCTGCCTCTTTCTTGTCAAAGTGTACAGTTTTTATAAACACTTTGTGTCACCTTTTTGTTGAGATTCTGAATTCTTATAGGGCAACATCAAGTGAAACGCTGTGCTCATAACCAGTGGTAGGTTTGATTTGGAGTATTTGCAATGAACACTGGTTACGGGGAAAGCTATGATGAAAGTTTGACACAAATCAAATTTAGTATCAGCCAACCAGGAGACTTTCGTACTAATCTTTATGTGTAAATTCTGCAAAGCTGTATGATTGGCACCCTTAAACACAAATAAACATTACATTTTGCTAAACACACATGCCATACATACAAAATGTCAGAGCCTACTGTGTAATGAGAGGAAGAAAAACACTTTGTTCTCAATGGCAGCCAGAAATCAGTCAAAATGCTGCCCTATGTTGGTAGATCAGAAACCACCCACCACCCCATCTCAACCCCACCATCATCCAATGTCTGATCTGAACCTTGTACTGATCTAGGATCTGATACTTGTACTCCTTTGCTATTGGTTGATTGTAATGTTGCTGATAGGGGAAACTGATATGGGTTGATACTGGTAATGGTATTACGGAAAACATTTTCTTCCTAATAGAAATAGCTAAATCAACAGGAAGTTGTAATTTTCTGTATCTGCAAAATCTGCTTTATTTAGTTTGTTTACGGGCTAAAACTGACTTTGAAAGCTGTTTCCCCTACGTATTTCCAATGAATCTACAAGTCTGTATGGCAATCAGCTCAAAAGTTACATAGAAGAAAAGGAAAAACTTGACCTCGTAGATCAGCTATTTTCACTTCCTGTTTGGCAAAGGAAGTTTGACGCTTCGCCACGGTGATGCCGTTTTATGAAAACTCACTTTTTGATAACTTTTCATTGCTAAGGTCTCTTGTGTGCAATGAGCGAGTATGAGGTGATTCTGACCATCCTCCTAGGATGAGTTCATACAGTACATTCACCGCCAAAGGGGAGAATTCTCCCCTTTTCAGTCAATGGTGTTTACCGCCAAAGGGGAGAATTCTCCCCTTTTAATTATTTTTTTTAATTTTGTTTTTGAATTCCTAAAATGTTTCTCTAATTTTTGAGTATACATTTATAACCCTAACCCTAACAAATTAGGAGATTTTTTTTTAGGAGATTTTTTTTAAAATCCATTCACTTCAATGTTAAAAAATAAACGGACAAATAATTCAATTTTTTTCTATAAAAAAATGATTAAAAACCCTGGCAGTGGGTGATTTTATTATGAATAAACTTTGGCGGTGAATGTGTTAAAGTATGACCCATGAAAATGGCTAAAACACCACATCAAAATGAGTCATCCTGTTGGGTTTAGGTCATGGCGCCAAGAGACCTTTTTGTAAGTCGGGACATGATATAGGTGTGTACCAATTTTCATACATGTATGTGAAACCGTATTGTGGGGCTTCAACATTGAAACTTTGTAAGGGAGACGATTAAAATACGTAATTTTTCGCCACTTGTGATGTGTGTGCAAAGTTGCGCAACTTGTTGCGCAATGTGTAGCCCCCAAAAACGCGATTTATTATGGATAAAATAATAATAATAATCTTTGCAATTTCAATAGGGCTTCGCACTGGTGCAGTGCTCAGGCCCTAATAATAACAACAACAATAATATGTTAATGACATTGATTCTCTTACAGTGTGTTAAATAACTCATTTACAATATGACACCATGGATGTGTAAATACAAATCTACATTAAAGCTGCAAGCAGCGATGACCGGGCCCTCACACCTCTATCCATGTTAGGGGCAAATATCGACCAACCAGAACAGGGAGTATAGTTAATTAACTGTAATGAAGGACAAAGATTTAGACGACTCATGACTCTGTACGACAAATAGTAAAAAAAATTATGGTAAATGATAGAAGCTATGAAATATCGACCAATCAGATTAGGGGGCTGGGCTAAGTAGCTACTATGAAGGACAAGGACTCTCAATCGAATCAAGTAACGCGACACACAAGTCTGTACGACCAACCATTCAAAAGTTATAGCAAAAAATAGGAACTATCAAATATCGACCAATCAGAATAGGGGGTGGAGCTAAGTAAAACCAATGAAGAACAAGGACTGTGATCTCACCCACAAGTCTGTATGGCAATCAGATCAAAAGTTACATAGAAAAAAAGAAAATAAACTTGACCTTGTAGATCGACTATTTTCACTTCCTATTTGGCGTTGAAGTTTGACGCTTTGCCACGGTCACACCATTTTATGAAAACTCACACTTTTGTTAAGTTTTCATGGTTAAGGTATTTTGTGTCCTACTAGGAAGAGCTTTTTAAAGTACAACCCGTGGAAATGGCATGAAATGTGCTAAAATGCCGCAATAAAAGAAAATGGCTGAATTCCTGTTGGGCTCCAAGATACTTTTTTGTAAGTCTACAGGTGCATACCAATTTGCATACATGGTGAAACTGTAGAGATCTTTAAATGACCAGTGGTTTAATCCATTGGTTTGTTTAAGTGTCCAGGTCCAGTGAACAGTCCACTTCATAGCAGAGAAACTTGATGAGTCTGGAAGGAAGATCTAAATCCCTGAGGAGCTTTAACCTGCCAACACCAACCAGATGTCTGATCCTCAGTCTGCACAGCTGCATGAGAGGGTGAGGAGGCACTGTAAACACACGCACGCACACGCACACGCACACGCACACGCACACACGCATGTACCAAAGAGTTAAAAATAATAGAGAGGGCAACGGATATCCCCTCCCATCCACTTGCATTGAATTGCTCAGCCAACGCATGGGCCGAAATCACACCTTCTTCCGGGTTGGGAAATGTGATGAGCGAGGCCTATTTGGGGCTTCTGCGCTTCACTTCTGTGACGCGTTTTGCGTCACAGAGGTGCGCAGCCCCGTGCGCAAGCTCGTGCACAAGCTCGTGAGTCGAGCCCATTGGTCCGTTTTCGCTCGTTCATGTACAGTGGCCCCAGCTGCAGTACCTTGAAAAAGTCTCTCCTACACTGTCTGTTTCATTGGAGACTAGATAATAAACGTACCTGCTCTGATCTTGATATCGGTCCAGAGTGGAGAAGAGACCAGATGTTCCATCAGTCTGGAACACAGCCTGACGTGGCTGACGTAGTTTAACAGCAGAGAAATGAGAGGCCCCACCAAGTAACTGATGGACGGCTTGGACACAGCCTCACAGAACTAGACAGGATAGAAAACACACAACCAGACAGTGGTGAGCAATATTACTCAGGAGAATAATATGTTACTTATTACATATTACACCTTAAAAAAGTAATAATATCATATTACTTATTACTTGGAATCAAGAGTAATATATTATATTACATATTGTATTACATATTACTTTTGTCCCCCCTCCCCGCCCGCTAAAAAAAGGGGAAAAAAAGACAAAACAATCTGTAGCCAGCTCCGTTTAGAATTGAATCCAATTATTGGAATAACTAGAAGTTCGGGCAGCTGCGCAGCCCTCACACCTAGCGTGACGTATCGTCCACATCCGCATCGCAGATCCACTTCACAGTGTGAGAGAGACCATTGTCTAAATGTAGGTCGCTTATAATCAGCGGACATGTCAACACTGTGCTGAATCGCGCTGTGAAAAGTAGGCCAAAGTCGCTTAAAATTAGCATACATGGCAACACTGAGCGTGTTTCTGTCTGTCTCTCTCCCCCTCTCTCTCACCCTCCCTATCTCGGCTGGTCGCGGCTCTGACAGCGCTGTGCTGTGTGCTGTGCATTAAAACGGGGAGGGGCTACTGACAGCGTGGTGCGAAAAAAAATTCAGATCTGCAAGGCAACAACGCATCGACACGCGAGGCGTTGTTAGCTTGTAGAGTTGTTGTCCAAAACATTGTGACGATTTCGACGTTGCAGCACCTGCGGAAGTGATTTGCATATTGGGTCATAATGCGTTTCATATTAATTATACATCGTGCAAGTACAGTAACGGTGTGGGAAGCAGCTGGTGTTAAAGGCAGAATATTGAGGATTTTTTGTGGAAAGTGTGGAGTTACTGTAGTTGTGTGTCTGCTGTCAGACTGGGCACAACACTCCATGGGTGTCCTCGTCAATTAGTAGTGAGGATAAGAGTCACCAATCAGCCAATCTGAATAATTGCAAGGCTATAAAACTAAATAGTCAACAGTCTCTCATCTTTTGAACTATTTTTCTGCTGCATATTCCACATTTGAAACAATATTAGCCTTAGTCCAGGGCCCATGAGTGGTCATTTGAATGGGATTTTTTTTTACCAGGGAAATTCTATGAGTCCTGATAAAATAAAACCTTTTCCCATTCAGACTGCATGGCAACATTGCCTTTCATTGTTTTCAAGTCGAAAAACAAACCATGTCACTCTCTGCCTTTCAATTATATAGGCAACGGGGGAAAAGTACCTTAAGTCACTACTATGCACTAACTGCTAGCACCAAACTCCGGTGGAATGATAGTTTTAAACTCGCTAAAGAATGTTGTGCTTACATCGACAACAAGTGTTGTCCCTATCTACTTCAATGGACTACTTTGGGCTGACGTGCTCTGTTTTTGGGGATCCCCCCCACTTTTGAACGAGGCAATGTTGCGATGTGTCTACAACGTCTGTGTGACAGACACACACACTGACAGGGAAGTGGAGCACACAGACACACTGCGTCGCCGGCTCATAGAGAGAGAGCGCTTTTATCTTGGTCAGAAACAAGAACAAATCACGTTCATTGTAACGAGTAACACAGCGTGATTTAGATCAGTAATATTAATGTTCTCTTTCTCTCTCTCTCTCTTTCTCTCTCTTCCTCTATCCGCTCCTCTCTCTCCATCTGTGTTTGACTGTCACTGCTCTCTCTCTTCCAAGCCAGCATGCCTGTGTCATTTCCACATTCTCCTCCCTCCTTAAACACCCTCTCCCCAACCCCTTTCATCCCTCTGCTCACTTATATAGCTAACCCTATAACACCCTGGACGCTCCTCCTCACTAGAATCTTCTCCCTCCTGGCTCCAAGACTAAAACACCCCTGCAGTAAGAACAGCAGACCAACTCCCAATGTGCCACCGTAATCTGAAGACTCAGCTCTACAGACTCCACCTCAACACCTAGCACTCACCTCTTCAGACTCCACCTTATACCCCTAGCATTCCTGTCTTCATCTATCCCTTCTTTTCACATGTTTTCGATAGATGCTAGTTTTCTATGTAGCTATATTGTATGTTGGTCATTCTCCTGCTGTTGTTACTTAGAATAGTTTTTCTTGACCATCAATATTAACTATTGTATTTAGATAGCATGTCGTTTGGACAAATGAGTTTGTTTACCCAGTGTCCTAGTTTCTTTATAGGCACTACATTGTTCTCACTGCACTCTACTTATGTGACCATTTACCCTGTTGTTTGCTGTCCATTCTTCCTCTGCTTACTCCGATCCATGACCATGACAACAATGGAAACAAACATACATTTGTGTCATATATGAAGAGTGAGCTTGAATAGAAACATAAGAGGGGTTTCACCTGGACACGGTTCCAGTTCCTCTGCTCTTCACTGTGTGTTTGTGTGGGATGTGGCTTGCTGCCGTGAGCGCAGTGGAAACAGGAGCGAGCGTTGCAGCCGTGGTCCAGCAGCAGTTTGAGCATGGGGAGGTGCTCCATGCTAAGGAGCACCCCAGAGGGAAATACAGAGGGCTGGGTGGAGATGGAGGCATTCACGTCAGCTCCGTACTTCAGCAGAAGGGACACCACCCCCACAGAGCCTCTCCTGATGGCAACGAGAAGGGGCTTGGAAAAGTCCAGGTTGGGGTCGGCTCCAGCCTCCAGCAGCATCTCAGTGGCTTCCAGGTTCCTGTTGTAGACGGAGAAGTAGAGCGCTGTGCTGTGTTTGTCCTTGTAAATCTTACGTCGCTCTTCAGACAGCTGGCAGTTGGGGTCGAATCCCGCCTCCAGGAGAAGTTCCATGATGTTATTGCAATTGTGCTCTGCAGCGATGTGCAGCGGGCTGATGCCGCTACTCGTGATTCTGCTCTGGCTAGTGACGGGAATCAGCAGGGACAGGATACTGAAGGAACAAAAAGCATTAAAACCACAGGAACACAGAGAGAATAGTGTTTTTCATTACTGCAAAGCACCTTCATTGTAGAAGGTAAGTGATTGATTGTAAACAGAGAAGTGTTCTGACCGTGTGTGAGCTTTCTGCACAGCAACATGGATGGGCAGAAGACCAGACTTGGTGGATCTGTTGACGTCTGCTTTGAGAGACAGCAGCAGCTCCACGATGGACACATGACCATTCTTACATGCTTCATAGAGCGGCGTTGCACCGTCAGCTGCAGCACCGTTAATATCAGCACCTGAACACAGAATAGAATGTAGTCCGTCTGCATCTGCCTGCATGTCTGCCCCCTCTGTCACAGCAGCAAAAAACAGCAGTACTACAGGTCCTACTAGGATATAAAACCATCAGTACTAGGGTGTCATGTACCTACCGTGTTTGAGAAGGTAGCGTAGCGTTTCCAACTTTCCACTCTGAGCAGCAGAGGACAGAGGAGTCATGCCGTAGTTGCTGGTTGCACTGATTTTGGCTCTGGCTTTAACCAACATCTCACAGATCTCCACGTTGTTCTGACGGACAGCTTCATGCAGTGCTGTATATCCCTGAATACATGGGATGTTGACTGCTGCACCGTGGCTTAACAAAATGTCCACCAGCTCTATATTGTTCCTCTCACATGCTGGGGAGAACAGACACTGTTTGGTAAAGATATACAATAGCTTCTGTTGAATTAGACTGTACAGTTAGTCTGTGATTTGATTTCTGAACAACTTCTCTACTTCTGCTACTTTCTCAACATGTTGAGGCTAATGTTTTGAAAATACTGCCTGAGAAAAAAAACTCTAGTCACAAGTTGAGAGGAAATACAGAGAGGGTTAAGGTAGATGAACTAAAAGAGGAATCACCAGTATTCTTCTACCCTGGCCTTGAAGTACCAAACTGGTTTCTGCATACCATCTACCAATTAATGGTTATAGAGGCAGCAGTGGCTCAGGAGGTAGAGAGGCTACTTGGGAATTGGAAAGTTCCCGGTTCAATTAAATCTCCTGATGAGCAGGTTGGTGTCTTGCATGGTTTCCTCTGCCATCGGTGTGTGAATGGGTGAATGTAATGCATATTGTAAAGTGCATTAGATAAAGGCACTGCATACAAATCCATTTACAATTTTTCGCCATCTTTTAACTAGTTCCTTAGTAATCAGCAAAGTAGAATGACAACAAGAACCCTATGTGAATATAATGAACTTGTTGAGCACACATACATTTACTATAGGGCCAGGTCCTGGTAGGAGAGAAAACCAGCAGGGTTCAATAGCAACAGCATTGGGAACGACTGAATAGACATAACACTGCTATCTCCTGCATTATCAATGACTAACTGCAGCACAAACTGTGGTGTTTGTACCTTTTTTGAGAGGAGTATCTCGATCATCATTCAAAATGTCAGGATCAGCTCCTCTCTCCAGCAGCAGATGGACACAGCTTGCATGCTCATTATTGACCGCTATCATCAACGCTGTCTGTTTCCCTGCTGTTTTCTTGTTCAACATACCAGGCCGGGCTGGAGGAAACAAGACACACTTAATTAAACTGAGATAAGATAATAATAATAATCCCCAAAGAACCACGTATTCTGTCAACGTGGTCTTCAACAGGACAAAAAGAAAACAGGTGTTTGTGTTACCTGTCAGCAGCACTCTGAGACAGGCTTCCTGGCCATAGGCGGCTGCCTGGTGGATTGCCAGCCAGCCAGGCTTACTGGACACCAGGTTGCATCCTGGGACGTTAACTAGCTTTCTGACTCTGTTAGCGTCACCAGTCTTTATCGCCGCTAACAGAGGATCCTCCACCCTAGAAAACAATGCACCACACAGACACTTTCACAATCACATGGACTCTTAATGCCGACCATGGAACGATTATGGATCTCTTGCTCTCGAGCTCGCTGGAGCTCTTGTGATTCTGAAATTATTTTCTTATTTATTTAACTATTTAATTATTTAATTATTTAAAATGTATTTATTTGTTTGTTTGTTTGTTTGTTTGTTTATTTGTTTATTTGTTTATTTGTTTATTTGTGTATTTGTTTATTTTTATTTTTAATTACTTAATTACTTAGGGTAGGGTAAGTGATTTGCGTTGGTTAAAATAATTGTTAAATAGCTCTATATTCTGATAGTACTCATTGATATAGAGTGTTTGTTCAGTATTAGGAGTCTCCTTGTCTCTCCACCTCTTTATTAAACAGAAAATGCATTTTCGTTTCAGTTTCAGTTTCATTTCCAATGTTATCCAACCAGGACAGAGAACTCAATCAGGATACAGATTAAACAAGTGAAATTGGAAGTGATGACACTAAGAAATGAGCAGGTAAAATTGGAACTGGAACACTATACAAATTAAGCTTAAAAATGGGTACTTTCTCCTGATTGGTTGAGATTTTGACACTTACCGAAAAATGTATTTTCTGTTTATTAAAGAGCTGGAGAGACAGGGAGACATCTGTTACTGAAAAAACACTCTATAGCAATGATCACTATCAGAATATAGTGCTTTAACCTTTTAACAAAATATTTTTTGTTTTAACCAAACAATATCACTTACCCTACCTTTAATTACTTAATTACTTAGTTACTTAGTTACTTAATTATTTAATTATGTAATTGTTACATTTTTATTTAATTATGATTATTTTATTATTTTTTCAATTTACTTCATGTATTTATATTTATCTATTTACTTAAAGCAGTACGAGGCAGGTCCAAAAAAACGATTTTTAGCAGCCTCTGCTGGTCTCTACCGTCATTGCAGGTCAATTGCTGAGTCCTGCATTACCCAGAATTCCATTTGTTTTCACCGGAAGGAGGAAGCGTTTCAAAAAGTGTTCTTTTAATTGTTTTATACTATCTACGGATCGTTTCTCTTAGCCAGTGGAGCTTTAGTGACGGTGAGCTGTGCTTTCTTTTGCTGTTGTTTTTCCATCTTCAAATCCTATAATACCATAAAAACTGCGTGAGATTCCTTTTTGTTAATAGCGCGCTAGTTCCTGGCCAAACAGGAAACCGGTGCATCTCCGTTTCCGTTTCCGGCTGGATGACGTCATAAGTGGTGGTGGTACTGACTGAGAGATTATGATTCCATTAGCACTGCAACACACGTGACTGTCACGTTCCCCTTGAAGATAAAGCTGCATCATAGTCCTACCAAACACCATCTTTGTTCGGCTAGGTTTGGTCAATAAGAATACACTGACGTCATATTCAGGCACCTACCGGTCAGCACGCTTTGTGGTCGGAGGATTTGGAGAACTGTAGTGACAACAAGTGACAATGTGATCTTGTAGGGTGCTGGGCTTAGCGTTGGTGCTGTTATCGTGTTCGTTATTGGGTTGAGTGCTGGTTCTGTGAAGGTATTGGGTGCTGCGCTGAAAGAGTTCTGGATTGGGTGGACATGGGGTTTGCCTGGTATCTGTGGATGGAGTTTTATTGTGGTCTTCACCGAGGCTGAGTTCGATGGCTATCTGGATCAGCTCTTCGTCGGACAGGTTGGTGTAGACAGAATAGTCCTCAAACCCCAACGACAGACCAGAGGCTCCTGGCACAGAAAGGCCAGCTGTCTCCATGACGATGCTGATAAGGGAAAACAACAACTGATATTCCTGGCATTGAGATTGACCATCTCAATGCCAAGTCTTTCAGAGGAAACAAAACAGGCTAGGAAAGTACGTTCTTGGAGGGCAGGTCTCCACCAAGCCAGGTTATCTACCCAAGGCAGCACATTTTGGAAGGCAATTATAGACAATTGGAATAGTATATGAGAAATCTGACTGAGAAATCTTCATCACATGACTTCAGATATACTGTGTACCGATTTGTGTGAGTTTTGGACAAAGGTTATAGGAGTTGAAAAAGAAAATGCAAAATAGTGGAGAAACTAGTTTGCACAAATAGTCTGCAATTACTCAAATCACAAGTCATGCATTTCCTTTACATTTGGATACAATCTTCTACCAAACCTACAAGGCAATCAAGGACATTGCACCCCTGCACCTTCAGTATCCAACCCCACACCCCATCTGTTCGAATAACTAACCAAAATATTAATGTTAAGTAACAATAACATTAATAACTAACCACAGTATTAATATTAAATAATTTATAATAAATCGAGTAACCCTATTAACCACAATATTGATGTCAAATATAACCATTGTATCCATAAACAGGCCACTAATCCATACTATTCATAACTAATAACAGTATTAATGCTAGATGTTCTTACATTTATAATGAAGGTTGCTCTCCTCTTCTCTGTCAGACTTGCAGACTGTCTCTCTTTCTGTAACTTTATTCTTAGACCGTCACATGATTTCAGACACCAAGCCAGTCCAATCCAAGTTTATTCATGAAGCACATTTAAAAAACATCTGAGTTGGGGAGGGACCCATTCCAAAGTTTGATGTTTACAACTGCTTGAGTCCCACCGTAAGAATGCCAAACAGCAACTGGTCAGCTGAGGGCACACATTTTAAGAAGACAAGAAGTGCATGCTGAAGCTAAACCAATAGGATTAATAGAATGAATAAAATGTATTTATAAATTAATATATCATTTATATATACCAAAATGAAGGCCATTATAATAGTCAAGGTGAGTTGTAATGAAGGCATGTCTAACCCCTTCAAAATCAGCAAAACATAAAAAGGCATTGACCTTAGTATAAATGCCTAGCAGAAAGAATTTCTAGAATATTTGATGTTTAGCCTATTTAAAAGTGCTGTCCATTTTGACAGTTTACTTTACATAGGACTTCACATAGGGTTCTACGAAGCCCAGGTTCATTTGGGTCCAAAACTCATGACCTCAGTTTTACCGCCATTAAAAAGTTAAACAAAGAAAGTATGCATGTCTGAAACCAGGGCAGTAGGTTACAGGGAAAGTTATGAGGAAAGTTTGACACAAATCAAATGTACACACACTCGCGTGTGCGCGCACACACACACACACACACACACACACACACACACACACACACACACACACACGCACACACACACACACACACACACACACACATTTACAGTACTACCGTACAACTCGACACCAGCCAGAAATATGGTGTACAAATATATGTTAGTCAAGTAGATCACAAACCACCCACCACCCCATCTCAACCCCACCTCATCCAATGTCTAATCTGACCCTTGTACTCCTTGCTATATTGGTTGATTGTAAGGTTGGTGACAGGGGTAAACTGATATGGGTTTATCAGGGTTGATACCGATAATGGTATTATATGAAAAAAAAAAAAAAAAAAAAAGCAGATAGCTAAAAGAAATAGCTAAATCCACAACATGTACATTTCTATATCGGCAAAATATGCTTTATTTACGTTCGTTTAAGGCCTAAAATAGTGAATAGTTTGAAAGCTGTTTCACCGTACAATGACACAAACACAAACAACCATATTTTGAATTATCCATTTCTAATCAGTGGAGCAACTATTTTTGATATTTCGCCCACCTTTGGAGTGTGGAGAATACAAATATGCATAAAAACACAGAAAATCAGAATCCTAATTGAATTTACTGTAAGCCACTGGCCATCCCTGTTCTTCAAGATGCTCTTGTAATGCTGGTTTTCTATCCTACCAGGACCTCTAATACTAGGACTAATAGGATAGAAAACCAACATTAACAGAGGAACAGTGGTTCTCAACCTGTGGGTCGGGACTCAGGGGGGCTCCCCACATGATTTTAGGGGTGTCCCCCAAAAAGTGACAATTTAAGTACTTTTTAACACCAAAAAAGAAGACAGAAAATAAATCAAATTAAATTAAAAAAGCCCATTACTGCATCAAAAGTAATCAACAAACTATACTATAAAAACTGGTCAAACATTGGCCAAACTGTCAAATAATTTAAGAAAGAGATTTAGATAAATAGCTGATCTACAAGCTCACAATGCCTCGCAACGTACAATGTACAGTAGGAGCTAGAACAGTGGTGAGAACAGCTGTTGACAAACCTACGCCCACTGCTTTGAAGACAAATCATATCACTATACAAATATGAAGGTCCACCATAAAGTCTTTTCACTGATTTTTCAATTATGTTTTTATTTAGGCAGAGATCTTTGAGTGACCAGTGGTTTAATCCATTGGTTTGTTGTAAGTGTCCTGGTCCAGTGAACAGTCCACTTCATAGAAGAGAAACTTGATGAGTCTGGAAGGAAGATCTAAATCCCTGAGGAGCTTTAACCTGCTAACACCAACCAGATGTCTGATCCTCAGTCTGCACAGCTGCATGAGAGGATGAGGAGGCACTGTAAACACACACACACACACACACACACACACACACACACACACACACACACACACACACACACACACACACACACACACACACACACACACACACACACACACACACACACACACACATTATGTCATATCAAAGTAACTAGTTCTTTAAAAAGTCTCTCCTACACTGTCTGATTCTGATTTATTGGAGAGTGGAGACTAAATAATAAACTCACCTGCTCTGATCTTGATATCGGTCCAGAGTGGAGAAGAGACCAGATGTTCCATCAGTCTGGAACACAGCCTGACGTGGCTGACGTAGTTTAACAGCAGAGAAACGAGAGGCCCCACCAAGCGACTGAAGGACAGCTGGGACACAGCCTCACAGAACTAGACAGGATAGAAAACACACAACCAGACAGTATAGGGGAATATTAATCAGGAGAATAATGTGTTACTTATTACATATTACTCCTTAGTAATATTATATTACTTATTACTTGGAATCAAGAGTAATATATAATCATATTACATACCCCCCCCCCCCCCCCCCCGCAAAATAAGGGGGGGGGGGGGGAGAGATGTACAACACAATCTGTTTAGCCAGCTCCTTTTAGAACTGAATCCAATTTATTGGAATAATAAAAGTCACCAATCAGCCAATCTGAATAATTGCAAGGCTATCAAACTAAATAGTCAACAGTCTCTCTCATCTTTTGAACTCTTTTTCTGCTGCATATTCCACATTTGGAACAATATTACCTTAGTCCAGGACCCAAGAGCAGTCATTTGAATGGGTCCCAGCCAGGGAACTTTTTAGTCCCAGGGAAATTGTCTGCGTCCTAATGAAATAAAAACCTTTTCCCATTCAGACAGCATGGCAACATTGTTTCATTGTTTCCAAGGCGAAAAGCAAACCATGTCACTCTCCCCCTTCCAACCTATAGGCAAGGGGAAAAAAGTACCTTAAGTCACTGCTAACTGCTAGCACCAAACTCCAGTGGAATGATCACTTTTAAACTCTCTAAAGAGATCTAAAATGTAAAATGTGCTTACATCGACAACAAGTGTTGTCCCTTTCTACTTCAATGGATTACTTTGTTTGGGCTGACGTGCTTTCCCCACCTTTTTTTAACAAGGCAATGTTGCATGCGTCTACAACGTCTGTGTGTGACACACTCGCGCGCACGCACACACGCACGCACGCATGCATGCACACACAGTCTCACACAGACACGCACGCACGCACTCAGACACGCACGCGCACGCACGCACGCACGCACGCACGCACACACACACACACACACACACACACACACACACACACTGACAGGGAGTGGAGCACACAGACACACTGCGTCGCCGGCTCATAGAGAGAGAGCGCTTTTATCTCGGTCAGAAACAAAAACAAATCACGTTCATTGTAACGGGTAACGCAGCGTGATTTAGAGCAGTAATATGGTATAATATTGCTGTTTTGGCAGAGTAATATGTTAAAATACTCGTTACTGGGTATATTAGTAATATTACAGCAATATATTAGAAGTAACTCGTTACTGTCCAACACTGCAACCAGACAGCCTAGAAAACTATAATGCTGCTCTCCCCCTAACCTCTCTGTTACCCCCTCAGATCTCAGATTCTACCCTCTCTCTCTCTCTCTCTCTCTCTCGCTCTCTCTCTCTCTACTCTCCCACCTAAACCCAGCCACCCTCAAACCGTCATCACAAAACGTAACCTGAGGTCCCTAGTCCTCTCCTCCTCTCTCTCTCTCTTCCTCTATCCACTCCTCTCTCTCCCTCCCCTGATTCCTTTCCCTCCCTCTCAATCTCAACTGATTCTGCAACCTCCTCCTTTCTCTCCACTATGTCATCTGTGTTTGACTGTCACTGCCCTCTCTCTTCCAAGCCAGCATGCCTGTGTCTCTTCTACATTCTCCTCCCTCCTTAAACCCCCTCAGATTTGGCTCAACAAAGGGAATTAACTCGTTCTCATGCTATTCATCAAAAATGTGGAATGCCCTACCAAAAGGAGTAAAGGAGTGTAAAACCCTACTCACTTTCAAAACTGCCCTAAAGATACACCTTCAGGAGGCTGCAATTCAAAAATGGCCCCTGTCCAAGTCCTAAACTACCCCATGTCCTAACCTAACCTACCCCCCTACCCCCCCCCCTCTCTTTCTTCTTTTGTACATATTTTTCACTCTTCATACCAGTAACCTGTAAACTGATTGTATGACATTCTGTATAGTAGTGTGTATATCTGTCTGTCTCTTATATGTCATCATGATTTGTGTGCATGGGGTTCTCATCTTAAACAAGCTCAGTGCTTAATGAGATTTCCAGTTTAGTAGACCTTGTATTGTGAATTTGTACTTCCATGTACTGTTATGTACTGTCATGTACTGTTCTCATGTCTTACTAAATAAAGTACATCAATCAATCCTCTCCCCACCCCCCTTCATCCCTCTGCTGAAGCTTTCGTCACCTCATTTGCTAACAAGTTTGATGACATCACACCCCCCCACCCTCCTGAGGGGCGACCACGCCTTTCCCACCGGAACGGAGTGACTTTTGTGCTAAGCCTCTCTCACAAGCCGTGCGTCACTCTTCTGTGACACACGGCACGCGGAACCCCTAGTCATAGTCACGGCTAGGCTTTCCTCCGGCCAGGAAAATAGTGCTCGGTGCTGGCACTGCCTAGGGAAGGGGGATAATTTACGATTCCGTCCCTATCTGGACATAACTTGAACGTCGCTGAGTTTACTCTAGCGGACTCCGCAACGTTCGGCACGGCGACTCGTATTAGATAAGATTTATAAAAAGTTGTCCTTCAACACAAACATTGCAGCGGTCACTCTTTCCTGTAGGTTTACAGTCTATAACACTAGTCACACTATTCCTCACTCAGGAGACTATACACAGCTCCTTAACCAGGCCTCTGTCATCTCCAAGCTTGACAACTCTAACTCTCTCCTTATTGGACTCCTTAGTGCCTGCTCATGTATGCCCCTCCAAATGATCCAGAATGTCACAGCACGCCTGGACTTCAACCACCCATAACGTTTCATTCCGTGTCCCTATTGTTTGCAGTCCATGCTTCCTCTGCTTACTCCGATCCATGACCATGACAACAAACAAACATACATACATTTTTGTCATATGAAGAGTGAGCTTGAAAAGAGTAGTTTCACCTGGAGATGGCTCCGTGGAGCATCACGGTTCCAGATCGTCTGCTCTTCACTGTGTGTTTGTGTGGGATGAGGCTTGCCGCCGTGAACGCAGTGGAAACAGGAGCGAGCGTTGCAGCCGTGGTCAAGCAGCAGTTTGAGCATGGGGAGGTGCTCCATGCTAAGGAGCACCGCAGAGGGAAATGCAGAGGGCTGGGTGGAGATGGAGGCATTCACGTCAGCTCCGTACTTCAGCAAAAGGGACACCACCCCCAGAGAGCCTCTCCTGATGGCAACGAGAAGGGGCTTGGACAAGTCCAGGTTGGGGTCGGCTCCAGCCTCCAGCAGCATCTCAGTGGCTTCCAGGTTCCTGTTGTAGACGGAGAAGTAGAGCGCAGTGCTGTGTTTGTCCTTGTAAATCTTACGTCGCTCTTCAGACAGCTGGCAGTTGGGGTCGAATCGCGCCTCCAGGAGGAGAAGTTCCATGATGTTATTGCAATTGTGCTCTGCGGCGATGTGCAGCGGGCTGATGCCACTACTTGTGATTCTGCTCTGGCTAGTGACGGGAATCAGCAGGGACACAATGCTGATGGAACAAAAAGCAGACATTAAAACCACAGGACCACAGAGAGAATAGTGTTTTTCGTTACTGCAAAGCACCTTCATTGTAGAAGGTAAGTGATCGATTGTAAATAGAGAAGTGTTCTGACCGTGTGTGAGCATTCTGCACAGCCACATGGATGGGCAGAAGACCAGACTTGGTGGATCTGTTGACGTCTGCTTTGAGAGACAGGAGCAGCTCCACGGTGGACACATGACCATGCTTACATGCTTCATAGAGCGGCGTTGCACCGTCAGATGCAGTACCGTTAATATCAGCACCTGAACACACAATAGAACACTGTCTGTCTGTCTGTCTGTCTGTCTGTCTGTCTGTCTGTCTGTCTGTCTGTCTGTCTGTCTGTCTGTCTGTCTGTCTGCCCCTCTGTCCAACAACCTATGATATAACCTCTTGTACAGCTAAAGAAAACAGGTCCTACTAGGATATAAAACCATCAGTACTAGGGTGTCATGTACCTACCGTGTTTGAGAAGGTAGTGTAGCGCTTCCAACTTTCCACTCTGAGCAGCAGAGGACAGAGGAGTCATGCCGTAGTTGCTGGTTGCACTGATTTTGGCTCTGGCTTTAACCAACATCTCACAGATCTCCACGTTGTTCTGACGGACAGCTTCATGCAGCGCTGTATATCCCTGAATACATGGGATGTTGACTGCTGCACCGTGGCTTAACAAAATGTCCACCAGCTCTATATTGTTCCTCTCACATGCTGGGGAGAACAGACACTGTTATACAATAGCTTCTGTCAAATTAGACTGTACAGTTAGTCTGTGATTTGATTTCTGAACTACTATTTTTCTTCTGCTACTTTCTCAACATGCAGAGGCTAATGTTCTGAAAATACTGCCTTCTTCAGAGAAAAACCTCTAGTCACAAGTCAATATACTAGTTTATGGTGTTATTTTTTTCAATGACACTTTTTCTTTTAAGATCAGTTCATGTGTTAACATTTTTATCAGAGGAAATACAGAGAGGGTTATGGTACAGATGGAGGAGGATTCACCAGTATTTTTCTACCCTGGTCCTCAAGTACTCAACTGGTTTCTGCATACCAGCTACCAATGAATGGTTATAGAGGCAGCAGTGGCTCAGGAGGTAAAGAGGCTACTTGGGAATTGGAAAGTTCCCGGTTCAATAAAATCTTCTGGTGAGCAGGTTGGTGCCTTGCATGGTTTCCTCTGCCATCGGTGTGTGAATGGGTGAATGTAATGCACATTGTAAAGTGCTTTGATAAAGGCACTACATACAAATGCACCATTTACCATTTTTTTCACCATCTTCTAACTAGTCCCTTAGTAATCAGCAAAGTAGAATGACAACAACCCTATGTGCATATAATTAACTTGTTGGTTGTATAGAGCACACACACATTTACTAGGGGCCAGGTCCTGGTAGGAGAGAAAACCAGCAGGGTTCAATAGCAACAGCATTCCCAGCAAGCACAGTCAGGACCCGGACGAATCAGTGACGTCTCGATTGGGGCTAGATCCAGTCAAACCAAGACTAGTCAGATCTGGCCCAGAATATCACCTGATTTCAACCAAAATAATTCCTGACCACGAAAACGGACGTCCTGGGTGAATCAGAGAGAGTCCGATCTAGGCCAGATCTAGTTAAATCAAGTCAGATCTGGCCCAGAATATAACCTTATTTCAACTAACATAAATCCCACAGACAGAATACTTTGCCACTGAAAACTACTCGATGATATTGAAATAGTTGTAATATTGGTCAAATCGCGTATTTTCAATCCTGGTCTGTTAATATTGAAAATCTGATTACTGTCTTACTAGCCTTACTATCAACTAATTGCGTCGATTTACAAGCTGTTGTCATAGGCATAAAACAACATTCTGAAATCGCATATGGTTTCTGCATAGGTGCAGTGGCATAGCCTCTTCACTTTTCCTGTGGGTTATTTTCATATCAAAAGGGGCCGTTTATTATTAAAATATTTAATGTATCTGAACTACCTAACGTATGCATGCACACACACTGATCAACGTGTTTGTGCACTAAACACGTGTGTGCTGCTATAATAATAAATAAATAAATAAATAGCAAAACGAAACAACATTAGTTTTAATTAAGAATGTGTACCATTAAAGCCAGGATTATGGTTTTAATTGTACATATTCTTAATCGGGGTTGATAGCAGGAGTAAAATTACAACTCGCGGACCGTGGGTCCGGGAGGAAAATGCGATCCTCTCTTCTATTCCCACAGCTTGGCCAGTGGCCACCAAGGCTACGTTAAATCCCTGCAGTTCAGTCACTTTTACTTTGAAAGGGGAAATCTACTGGTAGCAACAGAGTAACCTAAAAAAGTGTGCTCCTCGGAGCGCAGATCCCCGCCAGGCCGGGTTGCCTAGCCTAGGGTCCTCAAAATTTGCCATAGCCAATTGGAATGAAATATGCTAACTGAGTGATACATTTTCATCACATGACTCCGATCCAGAGCTACTATGTAGGCTACCAATTTCTGTGACTTTTGAACAATATTTGAAAGGAGGACTATAAAAAAGTGTATTTGGAAGAAAACGTAAAATGGGGAAAATCTAGCCTGGCACAAATGGCCAGCTGGGCCTATATTTGGAGTTGCATCATGTTCCAAGGCATCCAGAGATTTTGATTGTATGACCTACAGTTCAAGAGTTATTGATGGCTTTGTGTGTTTTTAAACTTAACACTTTTTATTAGTTGTGTACTGGGGAGGGGGGGTCTCTTAGCATCGCTTTGAATTGGACCATTGTTACCTTTTTCTTGACTTTTTATGCCATGTAGCACTTTGAGATTTGTGTCAAATATAAAGTGCTTTACAAATAAGATGTATTATTATTATTATTATTATTATATATGTATTAAGAGTTATAGGCCAAAACGTGAAGCAGGCTGTTATAGCGCCACCATGAGGCCGATTTGACAGAGCTGGTGCAGAGGTTCTTCTTTGGCCTACTGAGAGTGTGCATACAGTTTCATGCCGATCAGTCAACGGTGCCGGAGATTAGCTGTTTATGGAGGGACATAACAATGTGTTAAGGGGGCAAAATGGAATGACTCTTTCCCAACAAAACATGGACGAACCTGGACCAGTGAGCCAATGAATGGGGTTTGATCAAGTCCTATCATGTCTAGTTAGATCTGGCCCAGAATATATCTTATTTCAACAAACATACTTAAATCCTATAGAGAAAATATATGTGACCAAATGTCATCTAGCATTTTTTCATTTAAATGTTTTCATGCCTTTCGTTTGTGTGATTATAAAGTTGTTTAGATGACGTCTTGGAAATGACGTAAAAATCAAGACGTCATGATGACGCCATCATGACATTATGGGCGCGTTCGAAAATACAGCACTGAGCGCACTGGCCAATACAAACTAATAGGCGAGTGTGCTCCGGTGCGTAATTTCCGAACGCACCCCACGATGACGGCGGTGCGGTTCAGTACTAGGCCAGATCTATAATGGTGGCTCGAGGAAGTCCATTTCCCAGCATGCACTGGGGCACCAAGGACTGTCTGTGTATGATTGTTCTTATTTGTGTAATTATTTGAATATGGGAATGAGTATTGGCCGGGGTTGTTATGGGTCATTGTGTATAAGATGTCCTGGTGATGACGTCCAAATCTTCCTACATGGGCCGTGATCTGGTCTAGTCATGAACGTCACTGAAATACGTCATGATTACGTGTTGAGCGGGACGTCATCTAAATGGTTTTTTCATCACCCACTGGCCGTATAATAAGCGGCTGTTTGAGGTCACTACAAAGCCGTCCATAAGATGTCCTGGTGATGATGTCCAAATCATCCCCACATGGGCCGTGATCTGGCCTAGTCGTGAACGTCACTGAAAGACGTCATGATGACGCCCTTCTGTGACGTTCTGGACTAGGTTAGATCACAGCCCATATGGGGATGATTTGGACGTGTTGAGTGGGACGACATCTAAACAGCTTTTTCATCACCCACACTGGCCGCAAAAGCAGCTGTTTGAGGTCACTACAAAGCCATCCATAAGATGTCCTGGTGATGACGTCCAAATCATCCCCACATGGGCCGTGATCTGGCCTAGTCGTGAACGTCACTGAAAGACGTCATGATGGCGTTTTGAGCGGAACGTCATCTAAACGGCTTTCTCATCACCCAAAATGTCTGTCAAACTAAAAAAGACCATATGATGTCCTGGTGATGACGTCCTGGAATTGAATGTCACCAGAGGACGTCATCATAACGTCATCATGACGTCATTGTGCTTGCTGGGTTGGGAACGACTGAATAGACATAACATAGCTATTTCCTGCTTTATCAATAA
This sequence comes from Gymnoscopelus braueri, assembly GCF_963280865.1. Classification (NCBI taxonomy): domain Eukaryota; kingdom Metazoa; phylum Chordata; class Actinopteri; order Myctophiformes; family Myctophidae; genus Gymnoscopelus; species Gymnoscopelus braueri. The sequence goes on along the minus strand of NC_137616.1, from coordinate 758,599 downwards.
CTAACTGCAGCACAAACTGTGGTGTTTGTACCTTTTTTGAGAGGAGTATCTTGATCTTCTTTACCAATTTCAGGATCAGCTCCTCTCTCCAGCAGCAGACGAACACAGCTGGCGTGCTCATTATTGACCGCTATCATCAACGCTGTCTGTTTCCCTGCTGTTTTCTTGTTCAACATGCCAGGCCAGGCTGGAGGTAACAAGACACACTTAACTAAACTGAGATAATAAGATAATAATAATAATCCCCAAAGAACCATGTCTTCAGTCAAATTGTTCTTCAGCCGGACAAAAAGAAAACAAGTGTTTGTGTTACCTGTCAGCAGCACTCTGAGACAGGCTTCCTGGCCATAGGCGGCTGCCTCGTGGATTGCCAGCCAGCCAGGCTTTATACTGGACAACAGGTTGCATCCTGGGACGTTAACTAGCGTGCTGACTCTTTTATCATCACCAGTCTTTATCGCTGCCAACAGAGGATCCTCCACCCTAGAAAAAATGGCACCACATACACTGTAATATTTTACAATCAAACTGACTCTTAATGCCGACCAAAGAAAGATTATGGATCTCTTGCTCTGGAGATCTTATGATTCTCAAATGATCTCCTTCTTTTTATTAGGACCCTATGCAGGGTATTCCTTGCACCAATAAATGGATGGTGCAAAATGGCTCAATAGTGCCCCCTACAAAATTTTAAACGTTAAGCACCACAATACGGTAATTTGGCACACACTTGTATCATGTTGAGATTTCAAAAAACCTTTTGATGCCATGACCTAAAACCCAACAGGAAGCCATTTTGAATTGGTTGTGGTGCTTTAGTGCTTTTTATGCCATTTACAGCGGTTGTACTTGACCTCCTCCTATATAGGAGGATATTCAGATCCGCCTCAAACTCGCACAGCCTACATAAAAGACCTTCGCAATGAAAAGCTATTAAAAGTGTGAGTTTTTGGAAACGTGTCAACTGTTGTGTTGACACGTGTTTCACCACTAAACAATTAGTGCTTTGTAACTCGGCTGTACGAGTCATGTCTTAAAGACATCTAGGTGGCAATATTGAGTTATAGACATAACGCCACCTACTGGTAACATGAATCAGTCTAGTCAGGGTGGCCGTAGCTCATCCTGATTCGCGTCCCGGCCCCGGCCTATTTACGGAAATGTCCCTGAGCAAGACACTTAACCCCTAACTGCTCCCGAGGCGATGCCCCCATCGCGGCCACTGCTCCTGATACTTTGGATGGGTTAAATGCAGCGGACACATGTTACTTTATGTTATTGATGGTCTGTGTTTCTGGTGTTAATTTTTTCCAACTCACTCCTCTGGGGAAACATGTATTATATTTCCATCAATCTGGGAGCCCATTAGTTTTTTACGGGGTCAGGCTGCCAGCATGACCCTGTTTTATTATTGGCATTATTCATCTTTTTCTGCCGTTTTTGGCAGTTCTGGCTTAACTGTGCTGTCGCTTTTTACGAAACTCTGCCATATGGTCATGAAAAATGACTCAAGAAATAATTCTCACAATCTTTCGTCAAAAGGTGGCGCTATAGCACTCAATTGAAAATGCCAACTTTGAACAGGTACAACTCATGCCCTGTTTGACCTAAAGCCATGAAACTTCGATACACAAATGCGTCTCCTCATGCTGAACAACTTTCACCCTCTGACTTTTGACCTCTGACCTTTAGATCTCCCACCATTTTGAATTATATGAAAAACTGGCTCCTAACTTCTGCATTTCTTCACTTATGAAAATCCGCCACTAACGTTTTGTCGGCAAAGGTCCTAAATTCATGTGTAGAACGTTTCGTGCAGATTACTCAAAAATCCCAGGAGGAGATAGGTTTTAACTATTGCAGTTTTATGAAAATTATTCATCTGCCCCTAACACACACATGCAGACTCACATTTCTTTGAAACTTTGCAGTAATGTAGAGGGTCTTTCCAAATATCACTGAAACCAATCATACTCCAATTGGCCAAAGGGGGGCGCTATAGCAATTTTTTTAGTAAGTAAAGTCTTGCCTCGTTTGGCCGAAAGTCGTGAAACTTGCTTACACGTGTGCCTTGACTCATGAGGAACACATGTATCACTTTGACCACTAAGCTCCGCCCTTAGATTGTCCGCAATTTTGAGCAGTTTGAAAAACACTTTTTTTTGGCAGTTCTGGCTTAACTGTGCATACGCTTTTTACGAAACTCGGCCATATGGTAGATGGTCATGAAAAACTATCAAGAAATAATTCTCACACTCATTCGTCAAAGGGTGGCGCTATAGCACTCAATTGAAAGTGCCAACTTTGAACAGGTACAACTCATGCACTTGTGCCTTGACTCTTGAGGAACACATCTATCACTTTGACCAGTAAGCTCCGCCCTTACATTGTCCGCAATTTTGAGCAGTTTGAAAAACACTGAAACTCAGGATTTTTCAGCTATTTGCGTGAAACTGTATCATCTGTATAAGCCAATTTTTCACCAATTCAGGTCTGTTGGTCCAATGGCTTCTCGCCAAAGCTACTGCCTTACAACCGCAAGGTTGCCAGTTCAAGCCTCACTTCAGGTAGACTTCATTTAAAGTGCATTGCAAACAACATGGCTTTATCAATGAATACATGTGCAAATGTTAAAGATAACATGAAATGCTTATTTGAGAGAATGTTTTTTCAATGTATGACATACTTCATTGTGAAAATAGCCGATCTACAATCTCACAACTTTTCAGATAGCAACGTTTTGTGAGCTTGTAGATCGGCTACTTTCACCAGTTTCTGTTCCGAGGAGACGTGCAATTTCTCTATCGGTAGATGGTTAGGGAACCAGTAATCTAGAGTAGTTAGCAAAACAGAGTCTTGATTCATCAGGGACGGAAAGACTTATATATATCAACAGACACCACCAGGGCTATCATATCTCTACCTCAATGAGAAAAAAGGCAGCCTACGAGTCCGGAAGTCACCGGTTCAATCCCCGTCCCTGACGATGTGTTGAGGTGATCATGATATGGCATTCTTAGGCTTACGCATAGTATTTCTTGAGGTTAGGGGTAGGCATAGTTTTACTGAGGTTAGGGTTAGTGAGGGTTTAAAATGCTCATGTTAATTGCATGGTTTTCTTTCACTCAAGTTCAGTCTTCTATGTTTCTATGGCTTATTGTGCATATTACTTATCATTGCTTCTTTCTTTCTTCTCTCTGCAATCACAGACCCCGTATTATCGCTGCTTGCGGCTATATTTACGGGGCCAGAGCTCAGCTCTGGACCTGTTTTAATATTGCCTGTATTCTTCTGTTTCCACCACTTTTCGCAGTTCTGGCTGAACCGTCCTGTCGCTTTTTACGAAACTCGGCCATATGGTAGATGGTCATGAAAAACTATCAAGAAATAAATCTCACAATCTTTCGTCAAAAGATGGCGCTATAGCACTCAATTGAAAATGCCAACTTTGAACAGGTATAATAGTAGGGGAGTTTCGAGGCTCCGTGAGCACCCCAAAAACACATCTCTTAAACCTGTTTTTTTAGGACCCTAAAGGTGTTTCTGCTTGTTGCCCATGTCAACTAATGTCCCATGGGGTTTATTTTTAACCCTTTCTGACACCTACCCCCAACCCAAACCATAACATGGAGATAACATAGAATACCATAACTCTTGAAGTAAACAACATCAGCAGCAAATGAACAAATATTTCTATATCATTTTGACCCAAGGAATTCATTAAAGTAGTTTTTTATTAATATTCAAACACATATTGACTCTATTTCAGTGCAGAAACAGCCAAAAACTAGCAGAAAATGTTGAAATCATAATGATCACGTCTATATTTCTCTTTGTACTAAACGTTTACAGTGTATTCTTTTTTACCATATGTTTTTAGGACCTTTATGGTGTCTAGTTAAGATTCATTCTTGTTGCCCAGGTCAAATAATGTCCCATGGAGTTTATTTTAACCCTTTCTGACACCTATTCCCAATCAAACCATAAAATGGAGATAACAGAAAATACCATAACTCTTGAAGTAAACAACCTACAGAGACAAATTAATACATTTTTCTATATCATTTGGACCCAAGGAATTCATTGAAGTGGTTAATATTAAGATTCAAGCACATTTTGACTCTATTTCAGGACAGAAACAGCAAAAAAAATTGCAGAATATTTTTTAAATCACATTTATATTTCTCTTTGTACTACATTTTTAAGGTGTATTCTTTTCTACCATATGTCTTTTAGGACCCTAAAGGTGTCTAGTTAAGTTTTAATCTTGTTGCCCTGGTCAAATAAGGTCCCATGGGGTTTATTTTAACCCTTTCTGACACCTATTCCCAATCAAACCATAAAATGGAGATAACAGAAAATACCATAACTCTTGAAGTAAACAACCTACAGAGACAAATTAATACATTTTTCTATATCATTTGGACCCAAGGAATTCATTGAAGTGGTTAATATTAAGATTCAAGCACATTTTGACTCTATTTCAGGACAGAAACAGCAAAAAAAATTGCAGAATATTTTTTAAATCACATTTATATTTCTCTTTGTACTACATTTTTAAGGTGTATTCTTTTCTACCATATGTCTTTTAGGACCCTAAAGGTGTCTAGTTAAGTTTTAATCTTGTTGCCCTGGTCAAATAAGGTCCCATGGGGTTTATTTTAACCCTTTGTTGCACCTATTCCCAACCCGAACCATACAATGGAGACAATAGAAAAACTCTTGAAGTAAACATACAGAGACAAATTAACACATTTCTATATATGATTTTGACCCAAGGAATTCATTAAAGTGGTTATTATTAAGATTCAAGCAGGTCTTGACTCTATTTCAGGACAGAAACTGTAAAAAAAACTAACAGAAAATATACTTTACCCCATGTTTTTAGGACCCTTATGGTGTCTAGTTAAGATTTCTTCTTGTTGCCCAGGTCAACTAATGTCCCATGGGGTTCATTTGGTGACCATTTTAAATCGATGTCCACAGGAGTGGCGTTTTCATATCTGAACCAGACAACGTACAAAGACAAATAAACCCACTTTTTCATAGAATGTTTACACCAGGAATCTAATGGAAAGGTCACTGACATGGTACAACCATTCTTTATTGGTGAAAAACACACAAATATCAAATTCTGGCTTATATTAAAACACAATTTCACTGATCAGTATCATCCACCTCATCCTCTTCCCTCTTATCATCATCATCACTGACGACACCAGCAGTCAACAGGTCAATGAGAGATAGGGGCAGAATTGGCCCACAAGACCAGACAGGCTCCAAAATCCCTCCTTCTGTCTTCTGCCACCCCTGACCATCATCATAGGATTTAGGCCTCTAGAAGATTGGCTCAGCTGCTCGCTTGTAACAGGTCACTCTATAGTTCACCCACTGGATGTGGGGGATGAGTGTGTCCTGGCATGGGGGCAAGCGAGCTGGTCCACGCCTCAGCCTCTACTGCGCCTTGATGGAATCAAGACCACTCTTGATTCCATCAAGGGCGCAGTAGAGGCTGAGGCGTGGACTTTCGGAGAAATTCATAGTGCAAGGTCCAGCCACCAGGAAACCCCAGTTCTTTCTGGGCAATGCGGAAAATAAGCGACAGCTCTGCCAGTTGATGCTCAAGGTCTGGGGGAGTAAGGAGGCAGCATCCCGGCTGGCAAAATGTGAAACAGCTGCTCTCATCGTGGAAGGAACAGCTCATAAACTTGTGGCATTAGATTGAGAAGTGAGTTGATTGATCAATACCTATATAACTTTGGTGAGTTCTTGTGTTAGCAGATTTGCCAAGAATGATTGTTGATGTTGAGGACGACATCAACCTGCTCATCTACCTTGACACTGGCACAGGCAGGCACCGTCAGCTGGTAAATGTCACGGAGCTAGCAACCTCTCTTGGGCAGCCATACTGTAGCACCCTGCTTGGGTACCATGTATTCAGTGGTCAGGGCTGTACTAGTTCCTTCAAGGGCAAGGTGGCACCACTCAAAAAAATATATATTATGCCTAAATATAAGCCAGAATTTGATATTTGTGTGTTTTTCACCAATAAAGAATGGTTGTACCATATCAGTGACCTTTCCATTAGATTCCTGGTGTAAACATTCTATGAAAAAGTGGGTTTATTTGTCTTTGTACGTTGTCTGGTTCAGATATGAAAACGCCACTCCTGTGGACATCGATTTAAAATGGTCACCAAATGAACCCCATGGGACATTAGTTGACCTGGGCAACAAGAAGAAATCTTAACTAGACACCATAAGGGTCCTAAAAACATGGGGTAAAGTAGAATACACCTTAAGTATTTAATACAAGGATTAATATAGATGTGATTTGAACATTTTCTGTTAGTTTTTTACAGTTTCTGTCCTGAAATAGAGTCAAAACCTGCTTGAATCTTAATAATAACCACTTTAATGAATTCCTTGGGTCAAAATCATATATAGAAATGTGTTAATTTGTCTCTGTATGTTTACTTCAAGAGTTAGGGTATGTTCTATTGTCTCCATTGTATGGTTCGGGTTGGGAATAGGTGCAACACAGGGTTAAAATAAACCCCATGGGACCTTATGTGACCAGGGCAACAAGATTAAAACTTAACTAGACACCTTTAGGGTCCTAAAAGACATATGGTAGAAAAGAATACACCTTAAAAATGTAGTACAAAGAGAAATATAAATGTGATTTTAAAAAATTCTGCTATTTTTTTGCTGTTTCTGTCCTGAAATAGAGTCAAAATGTGCTTGAATCTTAATATTAACCACTTCAATGAATTCCTTGGGTCCAAATGATATAGAAAAATGTATTAATTTGTCTCTGTAGGTTGTTTACTTCAAGAGTTATGGTATTTTCTGTTATCTCCATTTTATGGTTTGATTGGGAATAGGTGTCAGAAAGGGTTAAAATAAACCCCATGGGACATTATTTGACCTGAGCAACAAGAATGAAACTAGACACCATAAAGGTCCTAAAAAACATATGGTAAAAAAGAATACACGGTAAACGTTTAATACAAAGAGAAATATAGACGTGATCATTATGATTTCAACATTTTCTGCTAGTTTTTGGCTGTTTCTGCCCTGAAATAGAGTCAATATGTGTTTGAATCTTAATAAAAAACACTTTAATGAATTCCTTGGGTCAAAATGATATAGAAAAATGTGTTCATTTGTTGCTGTATGTTGTTTACTTCAAGAGTTATGGTATTCTCTGTTATCTCCATGTTATGGTTTGGGTTGGGGGTAGGTGTCAGAAAGGGTTAAAAATAAACCCCATGGGACATTAGTTGACATGGGCAACAAGCAGAAATCATAACTAGACACCTTTAGGGTCCTAAAAAAACAGGTTTAAGAGATGTGTTTTTGGGGTGCTCACGGAGCCTCGAAACTCCCCTACTATAACTCATGCCCTGTTTGACCTACGGCAATAAAACTTCAATACACACATGCGTCTACTCATGATGAACAACTTTCACACTCTGACTTTTGACCTCTGACCTTTAGATCTCCCACCATTTTGAATTATATGAAAAACAGTTAAAACCTATCTCCTCCTGGGATTTTTGAGTAATCTGCATGAAACGTTTTACACATGAACTTTGGACCTATGCCGACAAACAAGCAGCAAAGATTTTCCATACATGTATCACGTATCACGTATCACGTATCACGTATCACATACATGTATCACGTTGACCAGTAAGCTCCGCCCTTAGATTGTCCGCAATTTTGAGCAGTTTGAAAAACACTTAAACCCAGGATTTTTCAGCTACTTGCGTGAAACTGTATCATCTGTGTGATCTCCTTTTTCACAGGTTCTTGTCTGTTGGTCCAATGGCTTCTCCCTTAAGCGAGTGCCTCACGACTGCAAGGTTGCCGGTTCAAGCCTCACTTGATGCAGACTCATTTAAGTTGAAATGCAAAAAACAATATAGCTGCAAGCAGCGATAACACAGGGCCAGTGAAAGAGAGAGAGAGAGACATGGAGACTGAATAGATTGAAGAGAGAGAGAGACAAGGAAACTGGAGATGGAGAGAGAGAGACATGGAAACTAGAGAGAGACATGGAAACTGGAGAGAGAGAGAGAGATGGAAACTGAATAGATTGAAGAGAGAGAGACAGATCATCATGATCGCCTCAACACATTGTCAGGGACAGGGATCGAAGCGGTGACCTCCGGACTCATAGGCTGCCTTTCTTCTCATTGAGCTAGAGATATGATAGTCCTGATAGTGTCTGTTGATATATATAAGTCTTTCCGTCCCTCATGGACCAGGCCTTTGTTTCGCTAACTACTCTAGATCACTGGTTCCCTAACCATCTACCGATAGAGAAATTGTATGTCTCCTCGGAACAGAAACCAGTGAAAGTAGCCGATCTACATGATGATGAGAGAGAGGCAGAGAGAGAGAGAGAGAGAGAGAGAGAGAGAGAGAGAGAGAGAGAGAGAGAGAGAGAGAGAGAGAGAGAGAAACAGAATAGATTGAAGAGAAAGAGAGAGAGAGAGACATGGAAACGGAATAGATTGGAGAGAGAGAGCGAGAGAGCCATGGAAACGGAATAGATTGAAGAGAGAGAGAGAGAGAGACATGGAAACGGAATAGATTGAAGAGAGAGAGACACGGAAACATAATAGATTGAAGAGAGAGAGATGGAAGCAGAATGGATTGATTGGACATCTCAACCTATTGCCATTAACAGGAATCGAACCATCAACCTTTGAATTGACAGGCTGCAACACTACCTATAGTGCTATAGCTTTGTCCAGGCTGAGGTTGTCTGTTGAAGATAAAAGTGAACCAGTGAAAGCAGCCGATCTACAAGCTCAGAAAGAACGTTGCTATCTGAAAGGTTTTGAGATTGTAGATCGGCTATTTTCAGAATGAAGCATGTCATACATTGCAAAAACAGACCTTCTCAGATAAGCATTTCATGTTATCTTTATCAATTGCATATGTATTCATTAATACAGTCTTGTTGTTTGCAATGCACTTTAAATGAAGTCTCCATCAAGTGAGCCTTGAACCGGCAACCTTGGTGTTGTGAAACATTCACTTAAGCGGGAAGCCATTGGACCAACAGACCTGATCTAGTGAAAACGGAGGTCAGACAGATGATACCATTTCACGCAAATAACTGAAAAATCCTGGGTTTAAGTGTTTTTCAAACTGCTCAAAATTGCGGACAATCTAAGGGCGGAGAGAGAGACATGGAAACGGAATAGATTGAAGAGAGAGAGACATGGAAACAATAGATTGAAGCAGAATGGATTGATTGGACGTGTCAACCTATTGCCATTAACAGGAATCGAACCCTCAACCTTCGGATTGACGGGCTGCAACACTACCTATAGTGCTATAGCCATGTCCAGGCTGAGGTTGTCTGTTGAAGATAAAAGTGAACCAGTGAAAGCAGTCGATCTACAAGCTCAGAAACACGTTGCTATCTGAAAAGTATTGAGATTGTAGATCGGCTATTTTCAGAATGAAGTATGTCATACATTGCAAAAACATACCCTCTCAAATAAGTATTTCAGGTTATGTTTAACAATTGCACATGTATTAATTGACACAATCATGTTGTGTGCAATGCAACTTTAATGAAGTCCGTATCAAGTGAGGCTTGAACTGGCAACCTTCAGGTTGTGAAGCACACGTTTAAGGGAGAAGCCATTGGACCAACAGACAAGAACCTGTGAAAAAGGAGATCACTCAGATGATACAGTTTCACGCAAATAGCTGAAAAATCCTGGGTTTAAGTGTTTTTCAAACTGCTCAAAATTGCAGACAATCTAAGGGCGGAGCTTACTGGTCAACGTGATACATGTGTTCCTCATGAGTCAAGGCACATGTGTAAGCACATTTAATGGCTGTCGGCCAAACGAGGCATGACTTTTGCCTGTTTAAAGTTTGCATTTAAAAAAAATTGCTATAGCGCCCCCCTTTGACCAATTGGAGTAAGATTGGTTTCAGTGATATTTGGAATGACCCTCAACTTTACCGCAAAGTTTCAAAGAAATGTGAGTCTGCATGTATATGTTAGGGGCAGATGAATAATTGTCATAAAACTGCAATATTCATTGGCTCATTAAAGCTTAATTTTTTCACTTATGGAAAATCTTTTGCACATGTTTGTCGGCATAGGTCCAAAGTTCATGTGTAAAACGTTTCGTGCAGATTACTCAAAAATCCCAGGAGGAGATAGGTTTGAACCGTTTTTCATATAATTCAAAATGTTGGGAGATCTAAAGGTCAGAGGTCAAAAGTCAGAGTGTGAAAGTTGTTGATCATGAGTAGACGCATATGTATATTGAAGTTTCATGGCTGTAGGTCAAACAGGGCATGAGTTGTACCTGTTCAAAGTTGGCATTTTGCTATAGCGCCACCTTTTGACGAAAGATTGTGAGAATTATTTCTTGATAGTTTTTCATGACCATCTACCATATGGCCAAGTTTCGTAAAAAGCGTATGCACGGTTCAGCCAGAACTGCCAAAAGTGGCAGAAGAAAAAAGAGGGGAACATTAAAACAGGTCCAGAGCTGAGCTCTGGCCCCGTAATGACTGTATCAATGAATACATGTGCAAACGGTAAAGATAACATGAAATGATTATTTGAGAGTATGTTTTTTCAATGTATGACGTACTTCATTGTGAAAATAGACGATCTACAATCTCACAACTTTTCAGATAGCAACGTTTTGTGAGCTTGTAGATCGGCTGCTTTCACTGGTTTCGGTTTCGAGGAGACATACAATTTCTCTATTGGTAAATGGTTTGTGAACGAGTTATCTTAGTGTTAGTGTTAGTGTGAATTCTTTTTTCACGGATTCTGGTCTGTTGGTCCAATGGCGTCTCGCTTCAGCATCAGCCTCTGAATCCAAGGTCGCCAGTTCAAGCCTCAACTCTTGCTGGCTACTTTTCAATTGTATCGCACAAAACATGACTGTATCAATTAATGCATGCGCAACTGTTAAAGGTAACATGAAATGCTTCTTGGAGAGAGTATTTTTTGCAATATATGACAAAATTGTGAAAATAGCCAATCTACAATCTCACAACTTTTCAGATAGCAAAGTGTTTCTGAGCTTGTAGATCGGCTGC
>NC_137616.1:462500-737500 GCF_963280865.1 Gymnoscopelus braueri | reverse complement strand
TAAGCGGTGATATGATCTTGTAGAGTGCTGGGCTTAGCGCTGGTGCTGTGAATATGTTGGTTGCCTGGTTGAGTGCTGGTGCTGGGAAGGTGTGGGGTGCTGGGCTGTCTGACTTCTGGATCGGGTGAACATGGAGTTTGTCTGGTATCTGTGGCTGGAGTGTAATTGTGGTCTTCACTGAGGCTGCGTTCGATGGCTATCTGGATCAGCTCCTCATCAGACAGGTTGGTGTAGACAGAATAGTCCTCAAACCCCAACGATGGACCAGAAGCTCCTGGCACAGAAAGTCCAGCTGTCTCCATGATGATGCTGATAAGGGAGAATAACAAGACAACACAGAAATAATCTGATATTCTTGGCCTGTTCCAAACACATGATTGACATATGTCCATGATTGTTCTACTACCATCCAATCACAAGTTGTATGACTACAGAAGCTGACCAATCAGAACGTAGCTTATCACACTCTTGGTCCCTTTTATCACTCCCCTCACCTGTGTCAACCCCAACCACAAGGCCATGATGAGGTACTTAATATCAGACACTAAACCATTCCCATCTCAATGCCAATAGTCTCTCAGAGGAAACAAAACAGACTAGGAAAGTCTGTTCCTCGGAGGGCAGGTCTCTGCCAAGCCAGGTTATCTACCCAGGGCCAGCACATTTTGGAAGGCAGTTATAGATGATTGGAATGGTATGTGAGAAATCTGACAATATATTTTTATCACATTACGTCAGAGATACTGTGTACTGATTTGTGTGAGTTTTGGACAAAGGTTGTAGGAGTTGTAGCAAAAAGTGTGTTTTGAAGAAAACGCTAAATAGTGGGAAATCTAGTTGGCACAAAATATATATTGGCATTTTTATATTTTACCAAACCACAGCAAATTTGTTACAGCATCTCTATTCAAGTCTCAAAACAGAGACCGAGAACATCTGAAGGAAGCCACGACATTGTAGACCTTTGTAGACTCCAGAATGTCCAGAATGTCTCCTCCATTCTTTGCTCTCTTCACTGGCTTCTGGTTGCTGTCCGCAGCCAATACAAAGCACTGGTGGGATCCACTCATAATTCTGACATTATTCCTACCGTTGGGTTAGTGTGAGGTTAGGGTATTATGCTGTCGGGGACCTTTTTGTCGATCGCGACAAAACCCCCCGATCTGACGCAGATCTGGCTTTGATCGGCGAGATATTGCTCGCTGTGTGTGAAAGGCTCTGCGAGAGGATTGCACACAGAGAGAGAGAGAGAGAGAGAGAGAGAGAGACAGAGAGAGAGAGAGAGAGCGAGAGCGAGCTGTGTGTATGTGTATGTGTATGTGTGTGTAATCTCTCAAGAACAGATCCATCGCTGCGCTTGAATCTGTCGGTAGCCGTGTTGACAACCCGTGCACATTGGCTACAAGTGGGCGTGCCATCAGATCAGGAAGCAGGCCGCGCTTTAGCCAATCAAATGTAGTGGGCGGGATTTACTTGTGTGCGGCTCGTTCCCCACTGGAAACAAACCGAAACTCGTTTAACAAAAGCGTCCTCGGAGCCGATAAAACCACGGAAAGTTAGTAACATTTTAACTTGCTCTTTCATCATAGAAACAAGTGGGCTTATAACCAAAACGATCCATGTTCTTTGGGAGAAATGGTGTTAGTGTTCCGTGGAGAAATATTGTTAGTGGGAATGAAAACATAGTCGCACCACCGGAAGTGGAAGCCTGAGGGCAGACCAAAACCCCGGTTTCCCTGAGCACGGGTCCTCCGTACAGCTCCGCCCAGAGCCAAATGAATAAGTGAAAAACAGCAGAGGGCGCTGTTTTTCCTTTTTATTTGACGATGGGTTCCCAGATTGATGTGTTTGTGACTGTGTGAGCAGCCTGTCTTCAGAGAAAAATCTTGAAAAAAATTGAACGTTTTGGAATATTTTCCAAATCCACACAAATCTTGTATGGGGGTCTACACTTTGGCACAACATATTTTCAGAAGGGGGGGGGGGGTCTGCGGACACATACATATTATGCGTTGTCTACTTTAAACCACTGGTTTAAACAACATTAGAAAACAAGGCCAAATAAGCAACTACACTTTAGAAATAAGCCCCAAAAAAATCAACCCGCAACAATATTTAAAAGCAACTCTACAGAAAAACAAGCCCAAAGTCGCTTATAATAAGTGGACATGGCAACACCGTTTCTGAGTTGCATTACGCATTTTTAAGCTGGTTGACTTGTTGTTTGTTTCAGAGCGAGAGATAGAGACATACAGAGAAATAGAGAATTATTTAATGTCAATCAATAACGTCCTGTCTCATATTTCACAGGAGCCTTGCACGTTTTGTGAGACGTCGGTTAAAATGAATTGGAATAAAAACAAATCTATGTATCGGGTCTGGATAGCATCGTAGTGAACTATCCTACAGTGTGTGATCCCTTGTCGGCGATCAATTTATAGTGTGAAAACCACAACGATATATGACAGCCGATTTCAAGAAATAGACTCCTGTAGTGTGAAATGCTTAACGATCAGATGACTCCCCGACCACTTTAAAAGTCCTACAGTGTGTATCTGCCCTTAGGGATAGGGTCAGTTATAATGGGGCCAGTCGGACAAACGTGGCCATCGGAGTAATGACACTGTTGATGACCTAAAGGCAATTAAGGGCATGGCACCCCTGCACCTTCAGGACATGATCCAACCCCACACCCCATCTCTTCGAATAACTAACCACAACATTAATGTTAAATAATTAATAATAATTAGAGTAACCATACTAACCACAATATTGATGTTAAGTAACAATAACATTCATAACTAACCACATTATTAATGTTGAATAATTAATAATTCTTAGAGTAACCATACTAACCACAATATTGATGTTAAGTAACCATTGTATTCATAACTAACCACAGTGATAATGTTTAGTAACCATACTATTAATAACTATCCACAGTATTAATGTTAGAGGTTCTTACATTTATAATGAAGGTTGCGGTTAATCTCTCTCCTCTTCTATGTCAGACTTGCAGACTGTCTCTCTTTCTCTAACTTTATTCTTAGACCGTCACATGATTTCAGACACTTAATCCAATACAGTCCAATCCAAGTTTATTCATGAAGCACATTTCAAAACATCTGAGTTGACCATAGTTCTCTACAGTCAATACATGAAATAAAAGCACAATAAAACACAAACAAAGTCTGTCAACCTTGGTTAAAAGCCAAGGAATATAAATTAGTTTTAAGACAAAGTTTTAAAAACAGATGGGGGCCAGCCTGACGTGGGGAGAGGGACTTGTTCCAATGTTTGTGGTTTACAACTGAGAAGGCTATGCGAGAAGGCTATCCTGTGCTTGAGTCCCATCGTAGGGATGCCAAGCAACAACTGGTCATACCTTGAGGGGATATAAATTCTAAGAAGACAAGACGTGTATGCTGACGCTAAACCAATAGAACTATTAGAATAAATGAAGAATAGATACAAATCATATATATATATATATATATATATATATATATATATATATATATATATATATATATATATATATATATATATATATATACATTTTTTTCATTAATCCCAAAACATACAGGGAGGCAGTGGAGGGAGGAGAGAATGTAGCCTAATGGGGAGAAGTGCTCTCGCTTTTGGGTTCCTGTTAAAATATGTGCAGCAGCATTTTGTACCAGCTGTAGGTGTGATAGGGAGGCCTGTGACTAATACCAACATGAAGGGCATTACAATAGTCAAGTGAGTTGTAATGAACGCATGCCTAACCCTTTCAAAATCAGCAAAAGATAAAAAGGCCTTGACCTTTGAGATTTGATGTTTAGCCTATTTGAACACATTCCATGCCAGAGTTTAATATCTTAAGGCGGCTTTCCAGATGCATGGCCTCACCCTACCCCACACCACACCGCCCACTTGTGCCCCGGTTTCCACTACAATGAAGTGGGTAGAGTGGCGTGTAAGTGGTACTAAACTGGTGCCTAAAAAGTACCCAGTCCTGAGCAAGGCTAAACGGGGCTAAAGCTGTGACGTATAACGCTGCTGCTACTGATAGGTCAGCTCACAGCTGTGTCTGTCCACACAGGTCTCTGTAAAATGTAAACAATACGGCAGCAGTGTTGCCATGTCCACTTATTATAAGCGACATTGGGCTTATTTTTCTGAAAGATGCTTGTAAATATTGGTAGTACTTTTACTCCACTACAATTATCTGAAAACGTATTAGTTACTAGTTACTAGTTACTTTTCAGATATACATGATTGCATTATAAAACGTACATTAACCACTTAAGCCCTATTTTATACCTAGGCTATTTGAAAATAGCCGATCTACAAGCTCACAACGCGTCGCATCGCATCATTGTAGATCTGCTATCAAACATTTTAGTACTTTTACTTCTGGTTCCTTAAGTACATTTCATACCAATAGTTTTTGTACTTTTACTCAAGTCATTCCAGACTTTCACTTGTAGAGTACTTCTACATTGCAGTATTGATACTTTTACTTAAGTAAAACATTTGAGTACTTTTTCCACCACTGCTTGTTTCTAAAATGTAGTTTATTATTTGGGGCTTGTTAACATATGTTGTTGAAACCAGTGGTTCTTCAACATTTTCATATCAAGGACCCCCAAATTAATATGTATTTGTCCAACATTATATATATATATTTTTTTTTTTAAATAGCAGATGCACAAACTCACAATGCGTCGCATCGCTACACGTTGTGAGTTTGTAGATCTGCTATTTTCAAATAGCCGTAGATAGTCGCTTCTTTTGGGATTGTTTTCATAGACCTGATTGCTTGTTTTTCTGCTAAACCTGGCAACAAGGGTTAGCAGAACTAAACGCTAATAATATTTTTTATATAAGTGGTGGCAACGTTTTTAGACACCACACAGGTCTTCCCAACAATAGCGAAGATTAAAGTCAGGGTGAACATGGACAAATAATAACTTAATAGCCAAACTAGCTCTGAGGAAGCACGCTAGCATTTAGGTTAACTCTGTAGCCTGAGGCTAAGTTGCTGTGTTAAAGAAAGGGGCGTTGATTTCCTTCGGGAGGGGAGGGGGTCTGGGGGGGGGACTTTTGTGCAATGGAAACGCAAGACATTTTGAAGCGGTGCGGTGCGGTTCTGCATTGTGCGGGACAGTGTCGTGCTTAAGCTGTGATGGAAAGCCTCCTATAATGTACTCACCCACTGCCAGCGATTTATTGTTTTTTTTCGTTTTTTTCACCTCGCCACAGACCTCGCTAAATACCTTATGATCGCGTGTTCAACTGTTTGTAGACACACAGGGTAGTTGTGTGAGTGGCCCAGAGAAGAAATTTTCAATAGGCGACATTCCATTTTGCAGTAGTAGCAGTTTCTAAAACCCGTTTCAAACAGCGTTCAGCGCGGAGAAAAACAACACAGATTTAGCGGAAGCTTTAGAGCGGCGGCAGATGGGAACGAAATCTTCGATTGATGTCATTTCCGTATCCGGGTGTGCTACAATGAAATGTGTCACTGCGAGAGAGTGCTACAATGAAATGTGTCACTTCGAGAGAGAGAAAAAAAAAAAAAAACACTTCATGTAGGCTACGCGGTTGGCACGCTGCGGCTTTATTTAGGTTCGCGTAGATCTACGCGATTGGCATACAATGTGTTAAAGTGCTGTAAACGTCCGAAACGACTGATTCCGACCTCAAGTTTGTGTTATGAATATCCATGTCCTATGTATTGTATAAAATGCATAAGAATCCTTTGAATCCTATGAATCTTCACACAAACAATAAACATATCAGCATAATATGACTATTAATCTTTGTGTATCAAGTGCTTTTCTACTCACTACTGATCTGTCCAGGGACTCCTCGAAAATGAACTCTCTCCCCAAAGTTTCCTCAGGGAGACAAAGAGATGTCATCACCCATTGTCATGTGACTTTCTCCTCAAATAGCATGCTCCGACTACCTCTCATCAACCATAACATAAACATGTCATGAGCCTCTCTCTCTCTCTTCTCTGGAGATAAGGAACTTAAGGAATTTACGACCTACAGCCCTCCAAACAAGCAGAAGACAGAGCGCTCGTTTTTAGGCACGGGGCTTCGGGCGAGGCGGGGCTTTGATGCGACGCGGACCTGTCTGTTGTTGTTCCCCCCCACGTAGCAAACAGGAAGCTACGCTAAGGGAACGCTGAACACGCGTTCACACGCACGTGATAATAGTTATTGTCCATGACAGAGGCGCGCCGACTCAGCAGAGCTTGAGGCCGAGGAGGCGCGAGTGCCCGCGCTGACCGGCCGATGCTCTGATAGTCGACACAGCGCCGTCCGAGTTGTAAACCGATAGGGACAGAATAGTTCTTTTCATGGATCACTGTGTGTGTGTGTGTGTGTGTGTGTGTGTGTGTGTGTGTGTGTGTGTCTCAGGGAGAAACTAAAACAATGCGTGTGTGCGCGGGCGCGTGCATGCGCTCGTGCAGGTGTGTGCATGCGTGCGCATGTGTGTGCATGCGTGTGCGCACACACACACACGCGCACACACACATACACACACACACCCTCCCTCTAGTCTGGCTTGCATTGCCCTCTAGCGTTGGTTTTACAGAATTGCCTGAAAACAAGCGCTCCTTCTTCAATCGTCCTGGTTATTCAATCGTCCTGTAACATATCCACCCCTGCCTTTATATGTCGGCCTACCACTCTGGTATAATCCTAAATAAGCAGGAAATACACACATAATAATAATCATAATAATTTCACAGGCGTTGGAGGCGTGGAATAACTTAAAAGCTATTTTCAAATAGCCTAGATATAAAATAGGGTTAAAGTGGTTAATGTATGTTTTATAATGTAATAATCTAAATCTGCAAAGTAACTAGTAACTAAAGTTTTCAAATAAGTGTAGTGGAGTAAAAGTACAATATTTGCCTCTTGTACTTAAGTACAGTACTTGAGTACATGTACTTAGTTACTTTACACCACTGGTAATTATCTATTTCTATAATTTACAGGTCGGCAACAGAGCAGAGGTGCCGGACATGGCAGACCCAGTCCAGTTCCAGCTGCAGATCCTGGGTGGGATGAAACCAACTGGTTTCCAAAAGACGTTCCCTTCACTGCAGACCCTGGACCTCGCAATGCTGCTGCTGCTCTTCAGTCTGAAGATCCAGTGGACTTCCTGGAGCTGTTCCTGTCTGATGACCTCCTGGAGCATATTGTCACTCAGACCAACCTGTATGCACAGCAGTGCATCAAGGTTCAAGGTTCAAGGTTCAAGGTTGTACTTTATTGTTACATCTTGTGTACAGGTACATAAGAGTAAAACTTATTTTGGTTCAATTCAATTCAATTCAATTTTATTAAAGTGTCAAATCACAACAAGTTGTCTCAAGACACTTTACATGTAGAGAAGAGACCCGACAATCCCACCCTGAGCAAGCAATTTTACGACAGTGGCAACGAAAAACTCCCTCTTAACTGGAAGAAACGTCAGGCAGACCCTAGGCTCTAGGGTGGCGGCCTTCTGCCTCGACCGTGTCGGGGGAAAGAAGAGAGAGAGAGGGAGAGACAGAGGAGAGACAGACGAAGAGATACAGTACAAGTAGTAACAATAACAATAGTAGCAAATATAATAGTGTAAGATAGTATATGATAATATAATATAGTACAGCAATAATGTGTATGCAGTATATAATGGTATAATATAAGAATGTTAAGATCATATACAGTATAGTGTAGTGGTATAGTGTAGTGTAGTAGAAATCCACGGTCGTGCTCCATGGAGCTTCCTTCAGACAATAATTATTAAAATGATATTACATTTATTCTATTGTTATTAAAGTAATAACAATAGAATAAAGAAAACGTAAACAGATTTAAAGATGGGGTGCCGTGTTTTTAAAATGTTAAAATTATGTTTTTATGTGGACACGCCTCCAGTATACCTGGTTCTCACCTTAGCACCTCCTCCACCACCTTAGCACCACCCACCTGTCCTAGTCCCTCCTCCTCCTCATGCCCACACCTATTGTGCTATGATAATGAGGGGGAGGGTATAATTTGACTGTGTCATTAAAGTGCTGTTTTTCTATTGGCACGTTTGACCCTCAAGGTTTCAGCCTCCAGGAAGAAACTCAAAATAGTCAGAGAAGACATAAAACACCATAAAAACACCACCAGGGGGCTTAATGAAGTTCTATCAACCTCATAGACACATGAAAAACAGAAAAAGTGCAAAACCATGGCACCACCTCTTTAAAGAAAGAGTGCAAAAAGAGCATCATCAAATCAAATCAAATGTACATGTGCAAAAAGATAATAAAAACAACTTGGTATGTTGTATACACCACCAGCATTATTCTTCAGTAGCTGTCACCTAACTTTGTGTAAACAACTTCACAGTATATTCTATATACAGCAGATAAGGTGCAGCAGGTGCAGTTCAGGCATATAGTGCAAAAAAGGGATGGATGGTTGGGCGGGGCAGCTTAGCATTTCCCTTTGCCTTGGTTCGTTCTGGTTCTTGTCAGATCGTTCATGTACCTGATTGTTCGTGGAAAGAAGCTTTTTTGCAGTCTATTGCTATTTGCTAGTAGCTTTGAGACTGCGTAGGCGTTTTCCATGCGGCAACATCTCGAACAGTCTGTGGTTGGGATGGCATCGATCTTTGATGATTCCTCGTGCTTTGCTGACACAGCGTTCGTCGTACAGGGCTTGGATGGGGGGAGATCACATCCGCTGATGCGTTCGGCTGTCCGCACAAGCCTCTGCATTGCCTTGCGGTTGAGCTCGGTGCAGCTGCCGTACCAGGCAGTGAAGCAGCCAGTCAGGATGTTCTCTGTGGTGCCTCAGTAGAAAGCTCTTAGGACTTTTTGACCCATGCCAGCTTTCTTCAGTTTCCTGAGAAAGTAGAGGTGTTGTTGTGCTTTCTTCACCGCTCGCTCTGTCTGTACTGCCCAGGTGAGATCTTCAGTGATGTGCACCCCCAGGAATTTGAACTCTCTGACCCTCTCCACTGCAGCACCCCCGATCTGGATGGGGGAGTGATCTCTGGGAGGCCTTCTGTAGTCGAAGATTATCTCTTTTGTTTTTGCAACATTGAGAGCCAGGTTGTTCTCCTGGCACCATTGTGCCAGGTTCTCCATTTCATCGTCGTGACTCGTGATCAAGCCTATCACTGTGGTGTCATCTGCAAACTTGACCACTTAGTTGGAGCTGAACAAAGCCACGCAGTCTTACAGTGTAGGTGTACAGGGAGTAGAGAAGGGGGCTCAAAACGCATCCCTGAGGGGCTCCTGTGCTGAGGGTCAGGGGGGCAGAAGTGATAGTTCCCATCCTCACCACCTGACGTCGCTCTGTCAGGAAGTCGAGAATCCAGCTGCAAAGGCTTGGGTTTAGACCTAGAATCCGTAGCTTGGGGTCTAGTTTGAGGGGGATTATGGTATTGAACGCTGAGCTGTAGTCTATGAACAGCATTCTCACATATGACTTGTCACTTGTCATTGTGCATAGAAACTGTCACTGTTATTCAACCACATGCTATGGAAACCTGTTGACCTGCCAGAACTAAAAACCTTCCTAGGGCTCCATTTTCTGACTGCCATTGTTCATAAGCCGGAGCTGGGGATGTTCTGGTCTTCTGAGGAAATCATAGCTACCCCCTACTTCAACAAGACCAGACCATATAAAAGGTTTAAACTTGTTTGGCTATTTCTTCATTTTAGTGATAATGCTAATGCATCAGGTACTGACAGGATGTTCAAAATCCGCCCAGTTTTGGATTTCATACTCTCCACATTTCGTGACATGTAGGCTACCAACCAAACAAAAACATTTGCATTGATGAAGGTACACTGCTGTTTCGTGGGCGCCTAATTTCAAAGTGTACAATCCTCAAAAGCCTGTAAAATATGGCATAAAGGAGAACGTTTCAGTATGGCAGAGAGGGAGAGTGAGAAACTGCATTGTGGCATACAATAAGGCCATGAATGGAGTTGATAAATTGCACCAGAAAATGGTGTACTCCCCGTTTGTCAGGAAGTCCAACAAGTGGACAAACTAAGTTGTAGCCTATTTGTTTGAAATCAACGCCTTTTCAACGCTTTTGTCATTTACAAGGCCAAACATCCACAGGGCAGCTGTTCTCTCGTTCATGCAAAGTGTGATTAAGTCATGGACAAGCCCGAGATATGCTGGGGGTGAGGAAGAAGGGAGCAATGACCCTCCACCTGCATAGGCTCCTAGGGCACCCTACAACGACCCTCAGTGCAGGCTGAATGCACACTTAGCATGTACGTGTAGTGTTACCTCCCACTGCCCAAAAGCAGGGACCAACCAGGCAATGCAGGGTTTGTACCAAAAGGGGGGGGAGACGAGGTGGTACTGTACATGCTGTAATATCTCCTTACACCCAGGGGAATGTTTCACCAAGTACCACTCAGAGCTAAACTATGCTGAATAGTTCAAACTGTGGCTGTGACAGACAATAGTAGTATTCTTTTTTTTTAATATTTTTACTGGAAGCAAGCTAATTATCCTTTTTCTAACTAAATGGTGATGCATAGTTTTTTACCTCTGGGTTTTGTGGACACTGTGCTGGTCGAGGATCAGGTCTGCTAACCTGTTTATATATTGTTTATAGAATATGTTGTATATATATATATATATATATATATATATATATATATATATATATATATATATATATATATATATATATATATATATATATATATATATATTGTATTTGTGACATTTGTGACACACAAAGATATGCCATAGATTTAGTGCACTGAAAGATGCACTTGAATGTAATCTACACAACTGCACTTGTTTTAAAACGACTACTGTGGTACAATATTTATTACAATTCAACAACAATTATGTCACAGCATGTCTCATGAGTATATTAGAACCCCCCCCCACACACACACACATTTACAGTACTACCGTACAACACAAAATCAGCCCAAAATATGGTGTACAAAGATGTGTTAGTCAAGTAGACCAGAAACCACCCACCACCCCATCTCAACCCCACATCACCCAATGTCTGATCTAAGATCTGATCCTTGTAATCCTTGCTATTGGTTGATTGTAATGTTGGTGACAGGGGTAAACTGATATGGGTTTATGTAATAAATGTAATAATAATAATAATAACTAGAAGGTACTGTTCCTGAAGAAACAGTGTGGGATCGCTAAGAATGTTGATGGTATTGAGTATTGATAGTGTTAGTAGAGTTAAAGGTTTGAAAGGTTTAAAGGTTTTAAAGGTTTTAAAGGTTTTAAAGGTTCTAAAGTTTTGAAAGGTTCTAAAGGTTTGAAAGGTTTGAAAGGTTTAAGAGGTTTGAAAGGTTTGAAAGGTTTAAGAGGTTCTAAAGGTTTGAAAGGTTCTAAAGCTTTGAATGGTTCTAAAGGTTTGAAAGGTTTAACAGGTTCTAAAGGTTTGAAAGGTTTAAGAGGTTCTAAAGGTTTGAAAGGTTCTAAAGGTTTGAAAGGTTTGAAAGGTTTGAAAGGTTTGAAAGGTTTGAAAGGTTTGAAAGGTTTGAAAGGTTTAAGAGGTTCTAAAGGTTTAAGAGGTTCTAAAGGTTTGAAAGGTTCTAAAGGGTATTTACTTTAAATTATTTTTAGTCACTTTATTTACTTTAAAGTATTTTTTACTAATTTCTACAACTTTTAAGTATTTTTACTATTTTTTACAACTTTTAAGTATTTTTACTATTTTTTTCAACTTTTAAGTATTTTTACTCATGTTGAGTACTTTTAAGTATTTTTACTCAGTATAAGTACTCTTAAGTATTTTTTAATCAAGGTACTTACTTTAAAGTATTTTTAGTCACTTTATTTACTTTGAAGTAGCTTTTACTAATTTTTACAACTTTTAAGTATTTTTACTCTTTTTATCAACTTTTAAGTATTTTTACTATTTTTTTCAACTTTTAAGTATTTTTACTCATTTTGAGTACTTTTAAGTATTTTTACTCAATATAAGTACTCTTAAGTATTTTTACTCAAGGTATTTACTTTAAAGTATTTTTAGTCACTTTATTTACTTTAAAGTAGCTTTTACTAATTTGTACAACTTTTGAGTATTTTTACTCTTTTTATCAACTTTTAAGTATTTTTACTATTTAAAAAGTGAAATATCTCTAAAAGTACAAATTATTTCAAAAAATTCTAATGGTAGCCAATATGTCCTAAGTAGGCTGAACGTTATAGAGTTGGAACGGAGTTTCTATCTAAAAGTATGAATTTCTCCATTGAAATGAATGGGAGTTTTTTAGAAGTAAAAAGTGAAATATCTCTAAAAGTACAAATTATTTCAAAAATTCAAATGGTAGCCGACATGTCCTGAGTAGGCCGAACGTTGAAGAGTTGGAACGGAGTTTGTAGCTAAAAGTATGAAGGACTAGTTAGGGGCCAAAAAACGGTGTTGACAATAACAGTAGTGTGATCGCTTTAGCGATCCCACAACTAGAAGGTACTGTTCCTGAAGAAACAGTGTGGGATCGCTAAGAATTTTGATGGTATTGAGTATTGATAGTGTTAGTAGAGTTAAAGGTTTGAAAGGTTTAAAGGTTTTAAAGGTTTTAAAGGTTTTAAAGGTTTTAAAGGTTCTAAAGTTTTGAAAGGTTCTAAAGGTTTGAAAGGTTTAAGAGGTTTGAAAGGTTTGAAAGGTTTAAGAGGTTCTAAAGGTTCTAAAGGTTCTAAAGCTTTGAATGGTTCTAAAGGTTTGAAAGGTTTGAAAGGTTTAAGAGGTTCTAAAGGTTTGAAAGGTTTAAGAGGTTCTAAAGGTTTGAAAGGTTCTAAAGGTTTGAAAGGTTTGAAAGGTTTGAAAGGTTTGAAAGGTTTAAGAGGTTCTAAAGGTTTAAGAGGTTCTAAAGGTTTGAAAGGTTCTAAAGGGTATTTACTTTAAATTATTTTTAGTCACTTTATTTACTTTAAAGTATTTTTTACTAATTTTTACAACTTTTAAGTATTTTTACTATTTTTTTCAACTTTTAAGTATTTTTACTCATGTTGAGTACTTTTAAGTATTTTTACTCAGTATAAGTACTCTTAAGTATTTTTAATCAAGGTACTTACTTTAAAGTATTTTTAGTCACTTTATTTACTTTAAAGTAGCTTTTACTAATTTTTACAACTTTTAAGTATTTTTACTCTTTTTATCAACTTTTAAGTATTTTTACAATTTTTTTCAACTTTTAAGTATTTTTACTCATTTTGAGTACTTTTAAGTATTTTTACTCAATATAAGTACTCTTAAGTATTTTTACTCAAGGTATTTACTTTAAAGTATTTTTAGTCACTTTATTTACTTTAAAGTAGCTTTTACTAATTTTTACAACTTTTAAGTATTTTTACTCTTTTTATCAACTTTTAAGTATTTTTACTATTTAAAAAGTGAAATATCTCTAAAAGTACAAATTATTTCAAAAAATTCTAATGGTAGCCAATATGTCCTAAGTAGGCTGAACGTTATAGAGTTGGAACGGAGTTTCTATCTAAAAGTATGAATTTCTCCATTGAAATGAATGGGAGTTTTTTAGAAGTAAAAAGTGAAATATCTCTAAAAGTACAAATTATTTCAAAAATTCAAATGGTAGCCGACATGTCCTGAGTAGGCCGAACGTTGAAGAGTTGGAACGGAGTTTGTAGCTAAAAGTATGAAGGACTAGTTAGGGGCCAAAAAATGGTGTTGACAATAACAGTAGTGTGATCGCTTTAGCGATCCCACAATAATAATAATAATAATAATAATAACAACAACAACAACAACAATAATATGTAATAATATGTTAATGACATACATTTTATTACAGTGTGTTAAAGAAATAATTTATTATATGACACCATGGATGTGTAAATACACATCTACATGTAAACCACAGAGAATCAGAATCCTGCTTGAATTCACTGTAAACCACTGGTTATTCCTGTTCCTCTTGTACTGCTGGTTTTCTATCCTACCAGGACCTCTAATACTAGGATTAATAGGATAGAAAACCAACATTAATAGAGGTCCTGTTAGAATAGAAAACGAGCAGCACTTAAAGTCCTGTTGGATATACAAACCATCAGTATAAAGGACCAGGGTTGAGTGACTACTAGTCTCACGTAGAAACATCTGAGGAAATCTAAATTAAATGTACAGTAGGAGCTAGAGCAGTGGTGAGAACAGCTGCTGACAAACCTACACCCAATGCTTTGAAGACAAATCATATCACCATACCAATATGAAGTATTTTCACTGGTTCTGCAATTAGGTTTATTTTTATTTTATTTCCCCAGACGTTTCAGTAGGCAGAGATCTTTGAGTGACCAGTGGTTTAATCCATTGGTTTGTTTAAGTGTCCAGGACCAGTGAACAGTCCACTTCATAGCAGAGAAACTTGATGAGTCTGGAAGGAAGATTTAAATCCCTGAGGAGCTTTAACCTGCCAACACCAACCAGATGTCTGATCCTCAGTCTGCACAGCAGCATGAGAGGATGAGGAGGAACTGTAAACACACACGCATGCACGCACGCACGCACACACACACACACACACACACACACACACACACACACACACACACACACACACACACACACACACACACACACACACACACACACACACACACACACACACACACACACACACACACAGTAAATTACATATATATGTTACTAGTTCTTGTAAAAACATCTACAGCACCACATGCACAGTACCTAGCTGATCTAGAATCAGATCCGACCATAGCCTTTGACTGTTTGAGACTAGATAATAAACGTACCTGCTCTGATCTGGATTTCGGTCCAGAGTGGAGAAGAGACCAGATGTTCCATCAGTCTGGAACACAGCCTGACGTGGCTGACGTAGTTTAACAGCAGAGAAATGAGAGGCCCCACCAAGCGACTGATGGACGGCTTGGACACAGCCTCACAGAACTAGACAGATGAAAAAACACACAACTAGACAGAGTAGTAAACGCACAACCAGACAGCCTAGAAAATGATGCTGCTGCTATCCCTCTAACCTCTCTGTTACCCCCCTACAGATCTCAGATTACTACTTCATAACCTTCTCTCTCTATCTACTCTCCCACCTAAACCCAGCCACCCTCAAACACAAAACATAACCTGAGATCCCTAGACCCCTCCTCCTCTCCTCTCTTCCTCTATCCACTCCTCTCTCTCAACTGATTCTTCAACCTCCTCTTTTCTCTCCACTATGTCATCTGTGTTTGACTGTCACTGCCCTCTCTCTTCCAAGCCAACATGCCTGTGTCTTTTCCACATTCTCCTCCCTCCTTAAACCCCCTCTCCCCACCCCCTTCATTCCTCTGCTGAAGCTTTTGTCACCTAATTTGTTAACAAGTTTGATGACATCAGAAGGTCTCTCATATTTAGTTCTCTCATATTCCCACTAATCACTGGGGTGGCACCAAAAGTATTTCTCCTCCTACATGACTGGCCAGACTTTCTTGGAAAGGAAACTCCTGAGGGGCGACCTCGGCTTTCCCACCAGATTGTAGTAAATTATGTGGAACGCCCCCTTCTGTGACGCACACAGAACTTTTTTGCCCCTAGTCATTTTCAAATAGTTCAAATAGCCTACAAGCTCACAACGTGTTGATGAAGATCGGCTTGTTGAACGATTTAAAAAAAAAAAAGTAAAAGTACAAAATGGCAAAGAAGTTCAGGGATAATGGGTAAGGCACCGGCGAAAATATGGCCCTGAGTCTATAACGTCAGACCCTTCCTCACTCAGGAGACTATACACAGCTCCTTATCCAGGCCTCAGTCATCTCCAAGCTTGACTACTCTAACTCACCCTTACAATCGTTCCTGCTCACTTATAGAGCTAACACAGGCAAGCTGACCGAGTCTTCCCTAAAACACTCTGGACAACGCTCCTCCTCACTAGAATCTTCTCCCCCCTGGCTCCAAGACAGGCTGAAACACCCCTGCTGTAAGAACAGCAAACCAACTCCCAATTTGCCCCCGTAGTCTGAAGACTCACCTTTTCAGACTCCTAGCACTCACCTCTTCAGACTCCACCTTATACCCCTAGCATCCCTTCTTGTTTTTTGATAAATGCTGATTTACTATGCAGATATACTGTATGTTGGTTACTTATTCTCATGCTTTTGTTACTTAGATTTGTTTTTCTTGACCATCAATGTTAAGAATTGTGTTTAGATAGCATGTCGTTTGAACAAATTATAGTTTGTTTACCTAGTGTCCTAGTTTCTTTGAGGCATTACATTGTTCTCACTGCACTCTACTTATGTGACCATTTACCCTGT
Organism: Gymnoscopelus braueri; assembly: GCF_963280865.1. Taxonomy (NCBI): domain Eukaryota; kingdom Metazoa; phylum Chordata; class Actinopteri; order Myctophiformes; family Myctophidae; genus Gymnoscopelus; species Gymnoscopelus braueri. The sequence continues at coordinate 721,211 of NC_137616.1, read as the reverse complement.
TGTTTGCAGTCCATGCTTCCTCTATTTACTCCAATCCATGACCATGACAACAATGGAAACAAACATAATTTTTTGTCATATATGAATGAAGAGTGAGCTTGAATAGAAACATAAGAGTGGTTTCACCTGGAGACAGCTCCATAGAGCATCACGGTTCCAGATCGTCTGCTCTTCACTGTGTGTTTGTGTGGGATGAGGCTTGCTGCCGTGAGCGCAGTGGAAACAGGAGCGAGCGTTGCAGCCGTGGTCCAGCAGCAGTTTGAGCATGGGGAGGTGCTCCATGCTAAGGAGCACCGCAGAGGGAAATTCAGAGGGCTGGGTGGAGATGGAGGCATTCACGTCAGCTCCGTACTTTAGCAGAAGGGACACCACCCCCACAGAGCCTCTCCTGATGGCAACGAGAAGGGGCTTGGACAAGTCCAGGTTGGGGTTAGCTCCAGCCTCCAGCAGCATTTCAGTGGCTTCCAGGTTCCTGTTGTAGACGGAGAAGTAGAGCGCAGTGCTGTGTTTGTCCTTGTAAATCTTACGTCGCTCTTCAGACAGCTGGCAGTTGGGGTCGAATCCTGTGTCCAGGAGAAGTTCCATGATGCTATTGCAATTGTGCTCTGCGGCGATGTGCAGCGGGCTGATGCCGCTACTCGCGATTCTGCTCCGGCTGGTGATGGGAATCAGCAGGGACACGATACTGAAGGAACAAAAAGCAGTCATTAACACCACAGGAACACAGAGAGACTAGTGTTTTTTTATATTACTGCAAGGCACCTTCATTGTAGAAGGTAAGTGATTGATTGTACACAGAGAAGTGTTCTGACCGTGTGTGAGCTTTCTGCACAGCAACATGGATGGGCAGAAGACCAGAATTGGTGGATCTGTTGACGTCTGCTTTGATAGACAGGAGCAGCTCCACGGTGGACACATGACCTTGCTTACATGCTTCATAGAGCGGCGTTGCACCGTCAGCTGCAGCGCCGTTAATATCAGCGCCTGAACACACAATAGAACACAGTCTATCTGTCTGTCTGTCTGTCTGTCTGCTGCTCTGTCCAACAACCTATGATATAACTCTCTTGTACTGCTAGAAAACCAGCAGTACTAAAGGTCCTACTAGGATATAAAACCGGCAGTACTAGGGTGTCATATACCTACCGTGTTTGAGAAGGTAGCGTAGTGTTTCCAACTTTCCACTTTGAGCAGCAGTGGACAGAGGAGTCATGCCGTAGTTGCTGGTTGCACTGATTTTGGCTCCTCCGACTTTAACCAACATCTCACAGATCCCCACGTTGTTCTGAGAAGCAGCTGCATGCAGCGCTGTATATCCCTGCATACTTGGGATGTTGACTGCTGCACTGTGGCTTAACAAAATGGCCACCAGCTCTGTATTGTTCTTCTCACATGCTGGGGAGAACAGACACTGTTTGGTAAAGATATACGATAGCTTCTGTTGAATTAGGCTGTACAGTTTGTTTGTGATTTGATTTCTGAACCATTTTGGTATTTTTCCTCTGCTACTTTCTTAACAAGCAGAGAAATGCTGCCTTCTTCAGAGACAATCGTGTATAATCGTGTATTTTTCAAGAATGACACTTTTTCTTTTAAGATGAGTGTCAGAGGAAATACAGAGAGGGTTACGGAACAGATTAACTAAAAGAGGATTCACCAGTATTTTTCTACCCTGATTTCTGCACACCAGCTACCAATGAATGGTTATAGAGGCAGCAGTGGCTCAGGAGCAGCTACTTGGAAATAGGAAAGTCCCCGGTTCAATCAAATCCCTAACTGCTCCTGGGCAGGTTGGTGACGCAAAACGTGACGCAAAACGCGTCACATAGGCCCCAAATAACCCCCGCCCGTCACTTTTCCCAACCTGGAGGAAGGGGTGAAAAGGGAATATGCGCTGGGTGAGCAACTCCATACAAGTGGATGGGCGGGGATTTCCGGTGCCCTCTCTATTACTTTTAACTCTATGATTAGGGATCATGGTAGCATTGTAAACCAACACTGGAGGTCCTGGTAGGAGAGAAAACCAGCAGGGTTCAATAAGGAACAGCATTGGGAACGACTGAATAGACATATAACACAGTTATTTGCCACATTATCAATCACTAACTGCAGCACAAACTGTGGTGTTTGTACCTTTTTTGAGAGGAGTATCTTGATTTTCATTCACAATTTCAGGATCAGCTCCTCTCTCCAGCAGCAGACGAACACAGCTTGCATGCTCATGATTGACCGCTAACATCAACGCTGTTTGTTTCCCTGCTGTTTTCTTGTTCAACATGCCAGGCTGGGCTGGAGGAAACAAGACACACTTAAGTAAACTGAGATAAGATATAATAATAATCCCCATAAAAATAATCCCACCACGTATTCTGTCAAAGTGTTCTTCAACAGGACAAACAGAAAGCAAGTGTTTGTTTTACCTGTCAGCAGCACTCTGAGACAGGCTTCCTGGCCATAGGCGGCTGCCTGGTGGATTGCCAGCCAGCCAGGCTTACTGGACACCAGGTTGCATCCTGGGACGTTAACTAGCGTACTGACTCTGTTAGCGTCACCAGTCTTTATCGCCTCTAACAGAGGATCCTCCACCCTAGAAAAAATGGCACATTACATTACATTACAGTCATTTAGCAGACGCTTTTATCCAAAGCGACTTACAATAAGTGTATTCAACATAGGTAGGGAACGAAAACTACTAATCACCAGAAGTCTTTAGTGCATTTTCTGCAAAAACAAGCAACCAAGAGTATACCTAGCGCTAAGGTAAAAGTGCAATATATCAGCTACCTATTTCCTTAAACAGATGAGACAAAATAGCTAAGTCAAATGAGCATGAGCTAAAACAATTAAGTGTATCGACTAAACAAGATCCAATAAACAATACAACAATTGAAAACAAGCGTTCGTACAACTAGTTAACAACAAGTAGGTCAGGCACCACATAGACACTTTTACAATCACACTGATTCTTAATGCCGACCATAGAAGGATTATCGATCTCTGGCTCTGGAGATCTTATGTTTCTCAAATTCTCTTCTTTTTAATGTATTTATTTATGTATTTATTTATTTTGATTAGGACCCTATGCAAGGGGTATTCCTTGCACAAATAAATCACTGGTGAAAAATAGAAAATGGCTCAATAGTGCCCCCTACAAAATGTTTTAACTTTAAGCACCACAATACGGTTTTACCTATATACACAGAATTTAGCACGCACTTGTATCATGTTTGTACTTGACCTATTCAGATCCGCCTCAAACTCGCACAATGAAAAGTTATAAAAATAGTTTTTGCAAACGTGTCAACTGTCCATCTTTCACCACTAAACAACTAGTGCTTTGTAACTCGGCACGAGTCATGTCTTAAAGACATCTAGGTGGCAATATTGAGTTATAACGCCGCCTACTGGTAACATGAATCATGTTAGTCAGGGTGGCCGTAGCTCATTGGGTAGAGAGGCAATCTGGGAAACAAAAGGTCCCTGTTTCGTGTCCCGGCCCCGGCCTACATATCGAAGTGTCCCTAAGCAAGACACTTAACCCCTCACTGCTCCCTGAGGCACTGCCCCTAGTGGCCACTGCTCCTGATGCTTAGGATGGGTTAAATGCAGAGGACACATGTTACTTTATATTATTGATTTGGTCTGTGTTACTGGTGTTTTTGTTTCGGCCTGGTGAGAGTATGTTTTGCACCGTCCGTGCGTCCGTCCGTCCGTCCGTCCGTCCGTCCGTCCGTCCGTCCGTCCGTCCGTCCGTCCGTCCGTCCGTCTGTCCGTCCGTGTGTGTGTGTGTGTGTGTGTCATTCTTTCTGTGGACAGCTAATCTCCGGCACCGATGGCTTGATCCCAGCGAAACTGAGCACACACACTCCCTGGATGCCAATTCAGAACCTCTACCCCAAATATTTCACATGGGCCTGTTATAGCGCCACCAGGAGGCAGCTTTTGGCAACAAAAAAAATTGACAGTACTCCTACAGATTTTGTCCACACATCACGCAAATCGGCACACAGTATCTCTATAGTCATGAAACGAAACAGGTCTTTCAGATTTTTGATATTCCATCCTGATTGGCTAAAAATGGCTTCCAAAGTTTGCAGGAGTACTCCGTTTTGAACAAAATGCCTCAAATCATGAACACAGCATGCAATTTCCGTGAAACTTTGCACGCAAATTCTCATTTTTCAAATCAGCCTCATGATGGCGTTTATAACAGGCCGATTCGTGTTTTCACCTATAACTGTCAATTCAATTCAATTCAATTTTATTAAAGTGTCAAATCACAACAAGTTGTCTCAAGACACTTTACATGTAGAGCAGAGACCCGACAGTCCCACCCTGAGCAAGCAATTTTGCGACAGTGGCAACAAAAAACTCCCCCTTAACTGGAAGAAACGTCAGGCAGACCGCTCTAGGCCTTCTGCCTCGACCGTGTCGGGGGGAAAGAAGAGAGAGAGAGGGAGAGACTGCACCGATCTAACTGCACCGATCTGTGTAAAACTTTGTGTGCACACTTCGTACAGGTCAAGGGAAAACCTTTGCCCTGCATTTTCACATCTGCCTTTTATAGCGCCTGATCTCTATAGTCATGTAATCAAGAAGGATCTGTTTGATTTTTCATATTCCATCCTGATTGGCTAGTGGCTTGTTTTGAACAAAATGCTGCAAATCATGCACGCAGCGTCCGATTGCAGTCAAACTTTGCATGCACATTCACACTATGTTGAGGAACAAATGCCACCCTTTTAACATTGGCCTGTTATAGCACCACCAGCAGGTCTTAATTTAGCAAAACATATTTTTTGAACAAAATGCCTCAAATCATGAATACTGTGTCCGATTGCCATGCAAGGCCTAAGAAGAAATGGCACCCTTTTCACATTAGCCTATTATAGCGCCACCAGGAGGCCACAATAACCTACCTGACCAGGCGGAGACCTGTGCTCCGAGGAGCACTTTTTCTAGTTTTGTTTATATTTTTCAACTCACTCCTCTGTTTCTCGGGCAACATGTATTTCCATTAATCTGGGAACCCATTCATTTTTCCCCTTTGTTTTTGTCTCTAGGGGCACCACCTGCTTTTTTGTATAGAAACAAACTGTTTGGCTCCTCCCGTTTCTTATTCTACTTCCTCCCGGGTGCTTCTGTGTTTATTCCTACTAACAACAACACTACACGTTTAAGTGGTGGTGGTACTGACTGAGAGATTATGTTTCCATTAGCACTGCAATACGCCACACGTGACTGTCACGTTCCCCTTGAAGATAAAGCTGCAGCATAGTCCTACCAAACCCCATCTTTGCTCGGCTAGGTTTGGTCAATAAGAACACAATGATGTCATATTCATTTGCACCTACCGGTCAGCACGCATTGTGGTCGGAGGATTGGGAGAACTGTAGTGAGCGGTGATAATGTGATCTTGTAGGGTGCTGGGCTTAGTGCTGGTGCTGTGAAGATGTTGGGTGCCTGGTTGAGTGCTCGTGCTGGGAAGGTGTGGAGTGCTGGGCTGTCTGACTTCCGGATTGGGTGGACATGGAGTCTGTCTGGTATCTGTGGATGGAGTATTATTGTGGTCTTCACTGAGGCTGCGTTCGATGGCTATCTGGATCAGCTCCTCATCAGACAGGTTGGTGTAGACAGAATAGTCCTCAAACCCCAACGATGGACCAGAGGCTCCTGGCACAGAAAGGCCAGCTGTCTCCATGACGATGCTGATAAGGGAGAACAACGAGACAACAATGAGAAATAATGTGATATTCCTGACCTGTTCCAAACAAATGATTGACAAATGTCCATGATTGGTCAGCTGCCATCCAATCACAAGATGTATCACTAAAGCTGACCAATCAGAACGTAGCTTATCACACTCTTGGTCCTTTTATCACTCCCCTCACCTGGGGCAAAAAAAGGGTTGGGAATATGACAAATAAATATACATCAGTTGATCACCCGACATTCAGCGTTAAGGCCATGATGAGGTACCTAATATCAGACACTAAACCATTCCCATCTCAATGCCAATAGTCTTTCAGAGGAAACAAAACAGACTACGAAAGTGCGTTGCTCTGAGGGCAGGTCTCCGCCAAGCCAGGTTATCTAGCCAGGGCCAGCACTTTTTGGAAGGTAGTTATAGACAATTGGAAAAGTATATGAGAAATCTGACTGATATATCTTTATCACATTACTTCAGAGATACTGTGTATTGATTTGATTTGTGTGAGTTTTGGACAAAGGTTGTAGGAGTTGTAGCAAAAAGTGTGTTTTGAAGAAAACACTAAAGAGTGGAAGATCTAGTTGGCACAAAATAGTCTGCAATGACTCAAATAAAAAAAGACATGCATTTCCTTTACATCCGGATAAAATATTCTACCAAACCACAGCATTTTTTGTTAGAGCATCTCTATTCTACTCTCAAAACAGAGACCGAGAACATCTGAAGGATGCCACGACTTTGTAGACCTTTGTAGACTACAGAATGTCCAGAAGGCTTCTTGTTGCTGCCCGCAGTGGGATCCAATCATGACATCTTAATTCTTAATCTGACATTATTCCTACCGTTAGGTTAGTGTGAGGTTAGGGTTAGGGATAGTCAGTAATAATGGGGCCAGTCGGACCAACGTGACATCAGAATAATGGGTCGTCGGAATAATGACACCTAAAGGCAATCAAGGGCATGGCACCCCTGCACCTTCAGGACATGATCCAACCCCAAACCCCATCTCTTTGAATAACTAACCACAATATTAATGTTAAGTAACAATAACATTCATAACTAACCACAGTAATGTTAAATAATGAATAATAATTAGAGTAACCATACTAACCACAATATTGATGTTAAGTAACCATTGTATTCATAACTAACCACAGTGATAATGTGTAACCATTAGTAACATACTATTAATAACTATCCACAGTATTAATGTTAGAGGTTCTTACATTTATACTGAAGGTTGTGGTTAATCTCTCTCCTCTTCTCTGTCAGACTTGCAGACTGTATCTCTTTCTCTAACTTTATTCTTAGACTGTCACATGATTTCAGACACTTAATCCAATACAGTCCAATCCAAGTTTATTCATGAAGCACATTTCGAAACATCTGAGTTGACCATAGTTCTCTACAGTCAATAAATGAAATAGAAGCACAATAAAACACAAACAAAGTCTGTCAAACTTAGTTAAAAGCCAAGGAATACAAATGAGTTTTAAGACAAAGTTTTAAAAACAGGTAGCGTAACCCTAACTCTCCTGGGCTTGAGTCCCATCGTAAGGATGCCAAGCAGCAACTGGTCAGCTGAACTCAGAGACCTTTAGAGGACACAAAGTTTACTAGACAAGTGTATACTGACGCTAAACCAATAGAACTATTATAATACATTTAAATATAAAAATGATATAACTCACCCGATCTCTCTCTCTCTCTCTCTCTCTATATATATATATATATATATATATATATAGATATAGATATAGATATAGATATATATATAGAGATATAGAGATATATATATATAGATATAGATATAGATATATAGATACTTTTCTATGAATCCCAAAACGTACCAGGGAGCCAGTAATGTGTCTGATCTACTGTCATAATAAAATACATCAAAGACCTGACCTGTCATGACAACAACAACAACAACAACAACAACAACAACAACCATATTTAGATCCTGTTGTGCTTTTTCATCAGGTCAACATGTCAACAAGCATGTTCAAAGTTCCCTTTGATGTATTTTACTGTGACAGTAGATGCATGGTAACATATGTACTGTATTTTTTGACGTGTGATTGTAAGTCGCTCTGGATAAGAGCGTCTGCTAAATGACAAAATTATAAATTGATTTTGATTTTGTGTAAATCATATTTACCAAACTACCAAAATGTCACCAGTGCTGGTGATATAAGTAATATTTTTTGTGCGAATGTCCAACCCAGCGCACACTACATGTACGTCAGTTCGGCTACGGCCCTCGCAAATGGCTCAGAGTTCCAGGATAGGTGTAAATTAGATAATACTCAGACCTACTCAAGCCTGTGTCTTTGATGTTTTTTTTTATTTACTACACAAATACAAACACACATTAACACACCTAGTAGACAATCGTTCTACTAAGCGGCCAGTTAACTACAATCTTAGTCAACTACGACCTTGCCAGTAGGCTCACATTCTACTAGCAAAGTATAACCAGGTTTGGCAGTCGGGTCGCGTTTTAAACCTACAGAAAGATTGGAACACAGAAACAACAATGACAATATTTACTGACATGAATCTTCACACAAACAATAAACATATCAGCATAATATGACTATTAATCTTTGTGTATCAAGTGCTTTTCTACTCACTACTGATCTGTCCAGGGACTCGAAAAAGAACTCTCTCCCCAAAGTTTCCTCAGGGAGACAAAGAGATGTCATCACCCATTGTCATGTGACTTTCTCCTCAAATAGCATGCTCTGACTACCTCTCATCCCCCATAACATAGACATTATTGTTGTTGTCATTTGAACCTCTCTCTCTCTTCTCTGGAGATAAGGAACTTATGGAATTCACGACCTACAGCCCTCCAAACAAGCAGTACTCCCCTTCATACATGTATGTATCCACCCCTGCCTTTATATGTCGGCCTACCACTCTGGTATAATCCCAAATTAGCAGGAAATACACAGATTATAATAATCATAATAATTTCACAGGCGTTGGAGGCTATTTTGAAATAGCCCAGGTATAAAATAGGGCTAAAGTGGTTAATGTATGTATTATAATGTAATCATTTATATCTGCAAAGTAACTAGTAACTAAAGTTTTCAAATAATTGTAGTGGAGTAGAAGTAAAATTATAGACAATTGGAAATACTCCAGTAAAGTAAAAAATCACACCCAGTGTGAAGTGGGCGGTGTGGTCACAGTGGTCATCACAGTGATGGAAGTTCACTTAAAGAAAAGTAATATTGTGGACCAAACATTGTACACCCCTAACTTGTATGTGTAGTGTTACCTCCCACCGCCCAAAAGCAAGGACCTGGTGTCCCTGCTTTGGGGGGGAGGTGGTACTGTACATGCTGTAATATCTCCTTACACCCGGGGGAATGTTTCACCAAGTACCACTCAGAGCTAAACTATGCTGAATAGTTCAAACTGTGACTGTGAAAGACAATTGTAGTATTTTTTTAAAATATATTTATACTGGAAGCAAGCTATTTATCATTTTTCTATTAAATGGTGATGCATAGTTTTTTACCTCTGGGTTTTGTGGACACTGTGCTGGTCGATGATCAGGTCTGCTAACCTGTTTATATATTGTTTATATATATAGAATATATTGTATATCGTATTTGTGGCATTTGTGACACACATAGTAGATATGTCATAGATTTAGGGCACTGAAAGATGCACTTGAATGTAAACTACACAACTGCACTTGAATGGATTTTTTTTGTCATTTGTTTGAAAACGACTACTGTACATGTGTTTGATGTCACTGAAGCCAAAAATGTAAGTGGCAAAAGAGAGTTCTGCTTGAGTGTTTCCTTCACAAAAACTCGTTTTTCTCAGCTTTGTGTTCCCAGAGGTGTGTTTTTGGTGAAAACGAGCTATATTCAACTGCCGATAACAAAAGAACGGAACATGCTAGAAACTTTTTTAAAGTAGCGATTATCCTCTTTCTTTTGAGATATTGTGTGTCATTTTAGTCGGAGCATAACATATTCTGTGGCTCTTGAAATATTAGTAAAATGTCAGAACCTACTATATAATGAGAGGAAGAAAAATGAAGAACAACACTTTGGCCCCGATGGCAGAAATCAGTCAAAATGCTGCCCCAGCCCAAACGAATAATGCCAAACATGGACAATACTACAGTAGCTGCATTACAGCTCAGAATCAGTACAAAACTGCAAAATGTGGCATACTGTACAATATTTATTACAATTCAACAACGATTATGTCACAGCATGTCTCATGAGTATATTAGAACCCATCACCCACCCACGCACACAAATTTACAGTACTACCGTACAACACAAAATCAGCCCAAAATATTATGTACAAAGATCTGTCAAGTAGATCAGAAACCACCCACCACCCCATCTCAACCCCACCTCACCCAATGTCTGATCTAGGATCTGATCCTTGTACTCCCTGTTATTGGTTGATTGTAATGTTGGTGATAGGGGTAAACTGATATGGGTTTATATAATAATAATAATAATAATAATAATAATAATAATAATAATAATAATAATAATAATAATAAGGGTAAGGGTAATAATAATAATAACTATAATAATAATAATAATAATAATAATATGTAATAATATGTTAATGACATTAATTCTCTTACAGTGTGTTAAAGAACAAATTTATTATATGACACCATGGATGTGTAAATACAAATCTACATAAAAACCACAGAGAATCAGAATCCTGCTTTAATTAACTGTAAACCACTGGTTATTCCTGTTCCTCTTGTAACGCTGCTTTAATATCCTTCCAGGACCTCTAATACTAGGAGTAATAGGATAGAAAACCAGCATTAATAGAGGTCCTGTTAGAATAGAAAACCAGCAGTACTTAAAGTCCTGGTAGGATATACAAACCATCAGTATAGAGTACCAGGGTTGAGTGACTACTAGTCTCACGTAGAAACATCTGAGGAAATCTAAATTAAATGTACAGTAGGAGCTAGAACAGTGGTGAGAACAGCTGCTGAAAAACCTACACCCACTCCTTTGAAGACAAATCATATCACCATACCAATATGAAGGGCCACCATAAAGTCACTGGTTCTGCAATTAAGTTTATTTTATTGTATTTCCCCAGTATAGGCAGAGATCTTTGAGTGACCAGTGGTTTAATCCATTGGTTTGTTTAAGTCTCCAGGTCCAGTGAACAGTCCACTTCATAGCAGAGAAACTTGATGAGTCTGGAAGGAAGATCTAAATCCCTGAGGAGCTTTAACCTGCCAACACCAACCAGATGTCTGATCCTCAGTCTGCACAGCTGCATGAGAGGATGAGGAGGCACTGTAAACGAACACACACACGCACGCGCACACACACGCGCGCACACACACACACACACACACACACACACACACACACACACACACACACACACACACACACAAACACAGTATATGACATATATATGTAACTAGTTCTTGTAAAAACATCTCCAGCACCACATGTGCCTACCTGATCTAGAATCAGATCCGACCAGAGCCTTTGACTGTCTGTCTCTCCTACAATGTATGTTGGTTTCATTGGAGACTAGATAATAATCGTACCTGCTTTGAGCTTGATATCGGTGCAGAGTGGAGAAGAGACCAGATGTTCCATCAGTCTGGAACACAGCCTGACGTGGCTGACGTAGTTTAACAGCAGAGAAATGAGAGGTCCCACCAAGTGACTGATGGACGGCTTGGACACAGCCTCACAGAACTAGACAGGATAGAGAACAAACAACTAGACAGGATAGAAAACACACAACTAGACAGAGTGATAAACACACAACCAGACAGCCTAGAAAACTATGCTGCTGCTCTCCCTCTAACCTCTCTGTTACCCCCCTACAGATCTCAGATTACTACTGTACTTCATACTTCATAACCTCTCTCTCTCTCTCTCTCTCTCTCTCTCTCTCTCTCTCTCTCTCTCTCTCTCTCTCTCTCTCTCTCCTCCTCTCTCTGTTCCTCTAGCCACTCCTCTCTCTCACTCCCTCTCAATCTCAACTGATTCTGCAACCTCCTCCTTTCTCTCCACTATGTCATCTGTGTTTAGCAAAAAATGGCAAAGAGGTTTAGGGATAATGAGTAAGGCACCGGCGAAAATATGGCCCTGAGTTTATAACATCCAAAGGGTCAGAACCTTCCTCACACAGGAGACTATACCCAGCTCCTTATCCTGGCCTCAGTCATCTCCAAGCTTGACTACTCTAACTCTCTCCTTATTGGCCTCCGTGCCTGCTCGCTCAAGTCCCTCCAAATGATCCAGAATGTCATAGCACCCGTGGATTTCAATCACCCAAAACGTTTCACGCGTCCCGTGTCCCCCCCCCCCTATTCCGCACCCTTCATTAGCTTCCGGTTGCTGCCTGCACCCAGTGCAAAACACTGATGCTGGTCTACAAGGCAACCAAAGGCATGGCACCCTCATTCCTTCAAGACATGGTTCAACCCTTACAATCGTTCCTGCTCACTTATATAGGCAACACAGGCATGCTGACCGAGTCTTCCCTATAACACCCTGGACAACGCTCTTCCTCACTAGAATCTTATTCTTCTCCCTCCTGGCTCCAAGAAGGTGGAATAAACACCCAGCCTGATCTCCAGAGAATACCGTAACATTGCACGGAACAGTGCACTTCATTCCGTGGATAGTCGCCTCGGAACTCCCAAATTGCGTGCATATGTACGGCGAGTCCCACGGTGGGCGTAACCAGTCGCAACACGGAAAAACCCGGAAGCAGAGCAGTCCGCACAATAAAATTTACGATTCTGTGCCTATCGGTACATAACTCAAACGGCGCTGAGTAGGCACAGGCGAATGTCACACCGTTCAGGACGGCAACTCGGTCGCCTTAGCTCCCTCGGTGGTCCTTCACGGGGTGACAATTCGCCTGTGACTGCGCGCCTCCGAAATGGTTTTGTCACAAAGGGAGCGCCGTACCATATGCACGCAATTCGGGAGTTCCGAGGCGGCTATCCACGGAATGAAGTGCACTCGTTCCGTGCAATGTTACGGTAATCTCTGGAGATCGGGTTGCATGAAACACCATTGCAGTAAGAACAGCAGACCAACTCCCAGTTTTCCACCATAATCTGAAGACTCTTTTCAGACTCCTAGCACTCACCTCTTTAGACTCCACCTTATACCCCTCGAACTCTTCTTGTATCCCTTCTTGTCATATGTTTTCGATAGATGCTAGTGTACTATGCAGATATACTGTATGTTGGTTACTTATTCTCATGTCTTTGTTACTTAGATTAGTCTTTCTTGACCATCAATGTTAAAAATGTTATTTAGATAGCATGTCGTTTGGACAATCGTTTGTTTACCCGGTGTCCTAGTTTCTTTGAGGCACTACATTGTTCTCACTGCACTCTACTTATGTGACCATTTACCCTGTTGTTTGCTGTTCATGCTTCCTCTGCTTACTCCGATCCATGACCATGACAACAATGGAAACAAACATGCATTTACATTTTTGTCATATACTGTATGAAGAGTGAGCTTGAATAGAAACATAAGAGTGGTTTCACCTGGAGACGGCTCCGTGGAGCATCACGGTTCCAGTTCCTCTGCTCTTCACTGTGTGTTTGTATGGGATGAGTCTTACTGCCGTAAACACAGTGGAAACAGGAGCGAGCGTTGCAGCCGTGGTCAAGCAGCAGTTTGAGCATGGGGAGGTGGTCCAAGCTATGGAGCACCGCAGAGGGAAATGCAGAGGGCTGGGAGGAGATGGAGGCATTCACGTCAGCTCCGTACTTCAGCAGAAGGGACACCACCCCCAAAGAGCCCCTCCTGATGGCAACGAGAAGGGGCTTGGACAAGTCCAGGTTGGGGTTGGCTCCAGCTTCCAGTAGCATCTCAGTGGCTTCCAGGTTTGTGTTGTAGACGGAGAAGTAGAGCGCCGTGCTGTGTTTGTCCTCGTATATCCTACGTCGCTCTTCAGACAGCTGGCAGTTGGGGTCGAATCCTGCCTTCAGGAGAAGTTCCATGATGTTATTGCAATTGTGCTCTGCGGCGATGTGCAGCGGGCTGATGCCGCTACTCGTGATTCTGCTCCGGCTGGTGACGGGAATCAGCAGGGACACGATACTGAAGGAACAAAAAGCAGTTAAATTAAATCCACAGGAACACAGAGAGACTGGCGTGTTTCATTACTGCAAGGCACCTTCATTGTTGAAGGTAAGTGATTGAACAGAGAAGTGTTCTGACCTTGCGTGAGCTTTCTGCACAGCCATATGGATGGGCAGAAGACCAGACTTGGTGGATCTGTTGACGTCTGCTTTGAGAGACAGGAGCAGCTCCACGGTGGATACATGACCATTCTTACATGCTTCATAGAGCGCTGTTGCACCGCTAGATGCAGCACCGTTAATATCAGCACCTGAACACACAATAGAACACAGTCAGTCTGTCTGTCTGTCTGTCTGTCTGTCTGTCTGTCTGTCTGTCTGTCTGTCTTCTGTCTGTCTGTCTGTCTGTCTGTCTGTCTGTCTGTCTGTCTGTCTGTCTGTCCATCCAACATTTGATATAACCTCTAGTACTGTTAGAAAACTAGCAGTACTAAAGGTCCTGGTAGGTTGGATAGAAAACCAGCAGTATGGGTGTCATGCACCTACCATGTTTGAGAAGGAAGCATATTGCTTCTAACTTTCCATTCTGAGCAGCAATGGAGAGAGGAGTCATGACATAGATGCTGACTACGCTGAGTTCGGCTCCGGCTTTGACCAACATCTCACAGATCTCCACGTTGTTCTGTAAAACTGCTTCGTGCAGCGCTGTATATCCCTGGATACATGGCGTGTTGACTGCTGCACCGTGGTTCAACAAAATGTCCACCAGCTCCGCATTGTTCCTCTCACATGCTGGGGAGAAAACACTTGGTTAACATTATACAATAGCTTCTGTTGAAGTAGGCTGACATTTTTTAACTACTTGTACTTTCTTAACTGATTTTTGGGGGTTCTTGTTGCTATGTACAGTATATATCAACAAACATTTGTTGTAATTTTTTAATACATTTGAATAAAGTTTTTCAGAAAACCTAGGTCAGGATTTAGAAGGTGTTTTTAGAATCGGCCTCAGGTCTAAATGGGTTAAAATGCAAAGACTGATATTTTGACATTTGATTACGAAGCTTGCCTTCTTCACTGGCAAAAGTTTTAGTCACAAGTTGTAGTTTTTATTCTACTTCAAGATTGGTAAATTTTCCTTTTAAGGTAAGCGGGTATTTCAATTTGTATCAAGAGAAATATAGAAAGCTAAGAGGGTGAAGGTATAGATGAAGCAATGGAGGATTCACCAGTGGTTTTCAACCTCTCAAGTACCCCTGGTTCTTTAAGCTCCTGCATACGTATACCAGCTAGTTAAGTGGACCAATTAATGGTTATAGGGGCAGCAGCAGCTTTTCTGATTGATTGATTGATTGATTGGTTGATTATATTGAATACTGTATTAACAAATTGCAAACAGTACAGCAGTACAATTACACAAGTAATGTTAAAAGGATGACACAAAAAGCCCAGAGGGCTCGTTTCCATTGTGGTCCTACTGTATGTATTCAATTCAGCTCAGGAGGTAGAGCGGCCACTTGGGAATCGGAATGTTCCTGGTTCAATTCCTGGCTCCTCCTAATAATCAGGTTGGTGCCTTGCATGGTTTCCTCTGCCATCAGTGTGTGAATGGGTGACTCCCTCTTCCTTTGGTGCCCAGGTGGCGCCTAAACCCATAACCTTTAACTTCACAAAAACTAAGCCTAAACCTAACCTTAACCCTAACCTCACAAACACTGGCCCTCATTTATCAATGGAGCGTAAAAAATTGCTTATTTTTGCCGTAGGCCAACGTCCAAGTGGCATTTATCAAGCGATCCTATACAGCCAATCCTAGCGTACATTTGGTTGGAGCTTTGATAAATCTGACGGCTGAAAACGAACGTCATTTAAATAACACGCCCTTAAATATCCTCGAAACGCCCCGATTTTACGACATGAAGAACCAGAATACGACCAAACAAAGCACCACACATGCACACGCCTCTCTCTCTCTCTCTCTCTCTCTCTCTCTCACACACACACACACACGCCCGCGCCCAACTGTGTCTTTCATGTAATCCGTTACGGTACAATCTTTGTCACGTAGTAGCCTACATGAATGACATATTATGATACCAATCACATCGCCATGAATGGAATACGTTTGTATATTTATTTACCCCAAAGCGAGCAGTGCGTGTTCGAGTTACACTAAAATAAAGCAGTCATGGCTATTCTCCATGAGACTCGGGCGGGCTGCAGTGATCCCGTGCCGCTACGTTAATAAGAGATTAGAGCGTCGGGTTTATATCCTTAACCCAGCCAGGTTGTAGCCTACATAACTCTCTATGACATAACTCCATACCATAGGACAAGCTACTGTAAATTTGTAGACCTCACAGTCCATGAAAAGATGGTCGGGAGTCGCGACTCCTGGAAAATGCTCTTGCAAAAGCGCTCGTATATTTTGAAAATAGCAGATCTACAAGCTCACAACGCGTCGCGTTGTGACACTTGTGAGCTTGTAGATCTGCTATTTTCAATCCAGCCAGATCTGCAATCTTATCTGAATGACTGTTAAAGCAGTTTGTTTAAATTACTTTATAAAATGTTATATTTTCACAGGGATTATTTATTAGTGTAGATATACATTTTGGAGTGGATATATGTGTCCAGATGCATGTCAGACAGTCAGACAATGCTGCTCCGCAGGTCTAGAATCGAATAAACGGGCTCGACCAGACGTGAGATCTCAGTGTACCGTAGGCTGAAACCAACGTCAGGATATATTGATAAATGCCAAAAGTTGCGGTGATCTCACCGTATGCCCATTATTTGGTCTGCACCGCGTTGATACTGTACATGACGGCCACTGGCCCTCATTTATCAATGGAGCGTAAAAAACAGCTTATTTTTTGCCTTAAATCTGGTCGTAGGCCAACGTCCAAGTGGCATTTATCAAGCGATCCTATACAGCCAATCCTAGCGTACATTTCTTGGTTGGAGCTTTGATAAATCTGCGTCATTCAACTAGCACGAGCGTCATTTAAATAACACGCCCTTAAATATTCTCGAAACGCCCCGATTTTACAACATGAAGAACCAAAATACGACCAAACAAAGCATGGAAAGCCAATAAGAAAGCGTTTCCCCCACTCACCTCGCCTTGCTGCCTGTCAAGTCACACACACACACACACACACACACACACACACACCACACACACCACACGCGCGCGCACACACACACACACGCGCACACACACACACACACACACACACACACACACACACACACACACACACACACACACACACACACACACACACACACACACACACACACACACACACACACACCTCCTTGCAAGCCCAACTGCGTAACGGTACAATCTTTGTCAAGTAGGCTAGTAGCCTACATGAATGACAGATTATGACACCAATCACATCGCCATGAATGGAATATGTTTGTATATTCATTTATTTAACCCATACCGAGCAGTGCTATTCCCCGTGAGACTCGGGCTGCAGTCAGTCCAGTGCCACCACGTTATGAGAGATGAATGACTGATAAAGCACTTTGTTTAAATGAGTATATGAAATGTTATATTTTCACAGGGATTATTCATTAGTGTGTTAGATACATTTTCGAGTGGATACATGTGTCCAGATGCCTGTCAGACGGTCAGACAATGCTGCTCCGCAGGTCCAGGATGGAACAAACGGGTGCAGCCGATGTCAACAACTGCCTCCGACCTGACTGGGATCTGAGCAGGCCGTACGCTAAAGTCAAAGTCAGGATATATTGATAAATGCCGAAAGTTGCGGTGATCTCACCATACGCCCATTATCAACTGCGTTGATAAATGAGGGCCACTATGCCTAACCCTAGGCATAGTGAAAATAATTGTGAACACATTTTAACGTGATACAATCTCTCCACCACTTGAGGTTAATAAAATGAGTAGCGAGAAGATGTGTTCTGGGATGGAGTTCAAGGATCAACCTATTTATTTTGAGGATGTTTTGAGTCCTGGTATTTTATAGAAAACCTTTACAGAAAACCAGCAATACTAGGGATCATTGTAGGATATAAACCAAGCAGTAGGGGTCTCTAAGGAACAGCATTTGATTTGGCATTAGGAACCCGTTGCGACCACATGCCCTTGCTGAATAGACATACCACTGCTAATTCCTGCATCATCAATGACAAACTGCAGCACAAACTGTGGTGTTTGTACCTTTATAGAGTGGAGTCTCTCGATCTTCATTCACAATTTCAGGATCAGCTCCACTCTCCAGCAGCAGACGGACACAGCCTGCATGCTGTTTATCGACGGCTAACATCAACGCTGTCTGTTCCTTCGCTGTTTTCTTGTTCACCATACCATACTGGGCTGGAAGAAACAAGACACACTAAACTAAACAGGGAGAAGGTCAAAGAATCCCCTGAAGAACCATGTCTCCTCTCTCCTGTCAAAATTTTACTAAGGAGGACAATAAGAAAACACCTGTTACCTGTGTTACCTGTCAGCAGCACTCTGAGACAGGCTTCCTCGCCATGGAAGGCAGCCTGGTGGATGGACAGCCAGTCAGGCTTACTGGACAACACGTGGAGTTTGAGTAGCGTTCTTATCGCCCTTATCTTTGCAAACTGAGGTTCCTCCTCCCTAGAAAACAATACACAACCATATACTGTAATGTAAACGGTAAACATTACCACATACTGTAATGTTTTACAATCACACCTTTGTGTCATGCCGAGTCTGACCATGGAGCGATTATGAATGTTGTTCAGGAGCTCCCAAGTTCTTATTTATAATTAGGGCCCCGAGCACTGGACCAGTGCAAAGCCTTATTGAAATGCAAGGAATTCTTTGCACAAATGAATCACATTTTGAAGGCCTAAACATGTTAAAAAAGCACACGCATACGAAATGGTGAAAACTTTATCGGTCTTGAGAAAAATGTTTCAATAGCAACCACAATACAAAATGTAAATGTAAACAAATGTGTACGCTCATGTATCATGTCCAGTCTTTCAAAAAATTCCCAGGCAGGCAAGGAGGCCATTCCCTAAACGCAACAGCAATTAGGACGTTTTCAATTCATAGCTTGTAGATCGGCTACTTTCGGCCCACGGCTAATGCATTTTCACAGCATCACGGCATTTTCACGGCATCACGGCCCACCAAAATATTTTTTTGTCGACTAAATCAACTGTTGACTAAAACCTCATGAGATTTAGTCAACAAAAACTAAATTGAATTTTATTCAAAAGACTATGACTAATTCAAAATGTGCCGTCAAAATTAACAAGTGTACCATAGTCACTGTTTGAATATGATTGTGTGCATTACTGATGTACTGGTGTGTTACTGATGTTACTGTTTATTTTACTGATGTGTTGATGTTTATTGACTCTTCTGCTAATAATTAAATTATACTTCCACTAACCTATTAGGGTAACCTATATGAAATAAACAGATGTGTTAATTCATATGTCCGACGGACACCTACACATCTGGAGGCTTTGAAGTTGGAGGATTTCGGGAACTGTAGTTAACGCTGGTGCTGTGAAGATGATGCGTGCCTGGTTGAGTTCTGGTGCTGTGAAGATGTTGGGTGCCTGGTTGAGTGCTGGTGCTGTGAAGGTGTGGGGTGCTGGGTTGTCTGACTTCTGGATTGGGTGGACATGGAGTTTGTCTGGAATCTGTGGATGGAGTGTTATTGTGGTCTTCACTGATGCTGCGTTCGACGGCTATCTGGATCAGCTCCTCATCAGACAGGTTGGTGTAGACAGAATAGTCCTCCAACGATGGACCAGAGGCTCCTGGCACAGAAAGGCCAGCTGTCTCCATGCCGATACTGATATGGGAGAATAACAAGACAATTGCAGTCCAGGAGTTGCAAGCACATCCAAATATTACGACGGGTGCTGGATCACAAAGGCGCAGGGCCGGCCGCTGCCATAAGCAACATAAAGGAAAAAAAGGGTTTTTTATTTTTTTTTAATTTTACTTTCATATTGTAATTATGTCATGTATCTCCTATCCAACAACTAGCGTTATTATTTTAGTATGCAATAAAAAATAACAATGATTTTATAATGGGGGTGTTTGGATAATGGGGGTGTTTGGGGGTGGGGGGGGGGGCACCCAAAAAAATCTTGCTTAGGGCCACGAAAATCCTAGGGCCGGCCCTGCAAAGGCGAACACTAAGAAAAGATCCGCACACCATCTTCGATGCTCTGTGGTCTTCGTCACGTACAATAAACAGCATGTACAGGCGCAGGCATTTATAGGGAAAAGTTGGCAGAGCTCAGTGAATGAAAGACACCTTCACACCGATTTCTTTTTACCGCTTCTTCTCCCCCAATTTAGTTGTTATGCCAAATGATTCCTCCCCACACACATTTCTGTGTTGTCACTGCTGTTGTATCCTACTGATTCACCCACCAGTGAGGAGCCCTCAACGGGAGGACGTAGAGCCAGATGCACCACGGTGGGCAGGCACTCTACCAATAATCATATTTGAACTGGGGACTCCCCACCCTGACAAGTACTTGGAATTGTAGGTATTACATTTAGTTTGACTCGGTTCCACAGATAAATATTGTGAAAATAGCTTATAGTTTGGCTATTATCACCATGTTTGCCTTTCTTGCGTAATATTTGACAATTTGGCCAATTTGGTATTAAAAAGGTCTTACAAGTCATTCAATTGTAACTTTAGAAATGTACAGATACCCTGTATGTTGGTTTGTTTACTGTTGAGTGAGAAAACAATGTTGTACATTAAGCTAATCATCTGGGGACCCCCCAAAATGTTGTGGGGACCCCCCTGGGTCCCCACAACAAATATGAAGGAAAACTGACTAACCACAGTATTAATGTTAAGTAACCATAGTGTTCATAACCAAACCAGTGTGGTATAACTATGAGAGTGACGACACTAGCATAGACTCCCATTGTAAGAATGGAATGCGGAAATGCGCTGTCTATCTCAATGAGGAAGTTCCAATGTGTGGAACTACAGCCCATAGCGGCCCACTTTGTGGCGAGATCAAAACGTGACGTGTCTCTCTCTTATGCGGCTGAACCAAACCATAGTAGTAATGCTAAGTAACCATAGTGTTCATAACCAAACCATAATGTTAAGTAACCATAGTGTTCATAACTGTCCACAGTATTAATGTTAAGTAACCTTACCTTTATACTGAAGGTTGTGGTTAATCTCTCTTCTCTTCTCTTCTCTTCTCTTCTCTTCTCTTCTCTTCTCTTCTCTTCTCTTCTCTTCTCTTCTCTTCTCTTCTCTTCTCTTCTCTTCTCTTCTCTTCTCTTCTCTTCTCTTCTCTTTCAGACTTGCAGATGGTCTCTGTTTGTGACTATTCTTAGACTGACTTGACACATGATCTATGTTTGGTCACCCCCAAACAGCTGAGAGAGAGACAGTGTAGGAGAGACAAACAGTATAGGACAGCTGAGAGAGAGAGAGAGGGCCAGGGTATCACCCTGTAGGACGCCCGCAAGTATCTCAAACTCTTGTCTCACCGTCGTGGGTCTCTGAACCGCTTACCGCTATCATCTGCACCATATTTTTGGGAACACCATAGTAGGCCCAGAGAATGTAAATGAGTTTCCCCCCGGTGTATAGAAATAAAGGTTAGGGTTACCTTACAATATCTTTTTTGTCTTTCAGCAGCAGTGTCAAAAATGTGTAAGGCATAGGGCCTACTGCACAAACCAGAAGGGGGGCGCGCCATGTTGTAGAGGTGCTGCAGACTAGAGTTGATACCGATACCAGTATCGGAAAAGCTGCCGATACTGCCTAAAATGCTGGTATCCGTATCGGCGAGTATGCCAGTCTATGCTATTCCGATACCGCGTAATTTATCACATTATTTAATTTACAGTCATATTTTGATTGCTTCAGTTGATGTTGCACGACTGTTTTATACTCTTACTGTACTATTTCCTTTATTATTGTACTAACTTGTAGCTGCACATTAACAATTATTAATGGAATTGTTATTTATTCTTAGATCAGTGGTTTTCAAAACTTTTATTTTCAAGGACCCCCATAACTCTGAGAGTGTACAAATGGAACCAAATGGACCCTTACGGTTACGGGTCCATTTGGTTCCATTTGTGCACTCTCAGAGTTACAGACCTGTAAGGGTCCATATGGAACCCCATCCAAGGAAGCTTTCGAAAGGAAAGGACATACATTCCGTCCATTCTCTGGATATCTCATGGGTGGCAAAACTCGCACCGGAAGTTTGGTGAAATACATTGCAGTGGAAGGAGCCAGCTGGAGCAAACAAACATTATTTCTGAATGATTGAGACCATTGTAAAATAATCGCTTCTGGAAAATAAATGTCTGCTGTCTTGTTTTCCCATGTACACATACTTTTATTTAGGTATCGAAAGAGCAGATAGAGTAAGATTCTCACTGGGCAGCAGGGGGGGGGGGGCACGAGTGTGAGCTGTCAACGGGTGTTGACTGTTTGATTGGCAGACAGCTGTCAATCAGTGACTGTCATGGCTGCCCAGTGAGAATCTTACTCTCTCTGCTCTTTGGCTGCCCAGGGAGAATCTTACTCTCTCTGCTCTTTGGATACCTAAATAAAAGAGTGTACATGGAAAAACAAGACAGCAGAAAGAAATGTGAGATATGTTTTCTTTTCTTTTCCAGAAGCGATTATTTTACAATGGTCTCAATCATTCAGAAATAATGTTTGTTCTTGAGCTGCTCCAGCCGGCTCAATCCACTGCAATGTATTTCACCAAACTTCCGGTGCGAGTTTTGCCACCCATGAGATATCTAGAGAACGGACAGTCCTTTCCTTTCAAAAGCTTCCTTGACCCCATCAAGGAACCCATATGGTCCCTGGACCAAGGGCCCAACATCCGCCTTTGAAATTTAGTCTATATAGGAAGTGACAGTTGATATGAATGGCCTTCAGTTTTGCTGTTTTACCCCTGCTGGTGTCAGAAACAATAACTCTCAAATAACTCAATGCAAGTGGGTGGGTTTTTGCCAAACTTTAGACTTGATTTTGTTACCTTAATAAACATTGTCATAAATACTATATGCTTCCAGACGCTAGTTTGAAGTCTTCTTTCAATCACCATGATATGCATTTCGGTAAATGATGGTCCCATTTATTTTCAAATGGATGATTAGGATGATTAGTAGGGTATGCTCTAGGAGGAGCGGGATATTTTATTGACAAGCTACACAACCAATAGCGTTCATTGCCCATCCCCGCTCTTGATTGACATACCCAACCAATAGCATTCATTTCCGGTTGCACAGGATATGACGCGATATAGAAAGATGGCGGATTTGAAATTGCTAAAAAATAGGCTTCATTTACAGTCTGTAGAGTCTATGGGCGTAATGCTGTCCATTCTTTTTACAGTCTATGGGAATCGGTATCAAGAAGGAAGAAAGAAATGGTATCGGTACATCTCTACTGCAGACCACGGTGCAAAAGACTGAAGGTAAAAGAAGAGGCCGCACACTCATAGCCACGATGCAGTCATACATTTATTCACCAATGTTTCGACCACTAAGGTGTTCTTCAGGGTTTGGCATGAAACAGAATGAACCTCACATTTATAGGGAAGGACACAGGTGAGTGTGTCCTCAACCAGAGCACCCTACATTAAGAGGGCTGAGTAATTATCATACATCGACAATAAATAACATCATCAGGTACAAATAATCCATATTATACAAAAGTATTAGATTACACTTCAATCAAATAAAACAATCTAACAAAAGCACAATAAGAGCAGAGGCGTGAAATAATCCTGTATCTTTCTCTTTAGCAGCCGTGTCAAATGTGCAAAGAAGCAGAAGGCACACGTAATATGTACATCAGAAAGAAGACTACAAAAAAGTCATTCCATGGAGACTTGAATTCATGGATTTGTTTTTGCGCATTCCTAAGCCAATAATTTGATGACCAGTGGACCGGTAGGCAGCGGTTCCGGTGGGACACATAAAGGAGACTCTTTGTGTCTCCTACCGGAACCGCTGCCGGTCATTATTGGCTTAGGAATGCGACAAAAACAAAAAAATATCCATGAATTCAAGTCTCCATGGGGTGACTAATCGATAGAAAAAAGGTAATTTTGGGGGTGAACTATCCCTTTAAGTGACCACTAGTTTAAACTACCTCTAGTCCATAGCATTAGGAATTCTCCTCAACGCTATGCGACTACAGGTATTTTCCACGTTGACCCAGTTCCCACCTACAGATCTGATCATTGGAAAAAGCCATTGAACAGATAGGTGGCGTAATCTGTCTGGTGGATATATTTTATTTTCTGGCCAAAAAGTGGATTTTGCACAAAAAGTGGGGGTCTGAGAGACTTCCCACTGCGGCCAATAGGCTTTCCATGCCTTCAGACCGTCTTTATTTTAGAGTAGCAAAAGTATAGTGTCTATATTTACTAAAGTGTAGACACTGTGCAAACGGGTCAATGGGTATAATGTACAGTTGCATAAAGGAGAACTCCTGCACCAGAGCTAGTTTAAACCAGCGGTTTGTTGAACCACTTAAACTCTGCAGACTTAAAAGCTGCACTATATAACTTTCCTCTTCTACCCCGGATCTGAACCTGGTTTCCTACGCAAGTGCTGAGATTTTGACCATTGAGCTAATAGAGGCTGCCTGCTTGCTCAAGGGATAAATTGAGGTCCAGTGAACAACAGTCCTCTTCATAGCAGAGAAACTTGATGAGTCTGGAAGGAAGATCTAAATCCCTGAGGAACTTTAACCTGCCAACACCAACCAGATGTCTGATCCTCAATCTGCACAGCTGCATGAGAGGATGAGGAGGCACTGTAAACACACACACACACACACACACACACACACACACACACACACACACACACACACACACACACACACACACACACACACACACACACACACACACACACACACACACACACCATAAAAGCTGTATGTCAGATCATTTTAACTAACTCTTGAAAAGGGCCAACAATTGCATGTACTCAGCTGATCTAGAATCAGCTCCCACTTCTACTGTCTGTCTCCTCAGCTGTCCTATGTCTGTCTCTCCTACACTGGCCCTCTCTCAGCTTTCCTACTGCCTGTCTCTCCCAACACTGTCTCTCTCTCTCTCAGAATCATTTGTATTGTGGTATCATAGGTTTACAGGTGTAAAACAGTGGGTGAAATCAGTTTTTGTGCTCCATTATTTTATTTGTTTACAGAAAGAGAAAAATATAAAAGGGAAAAGAAACAAAGTATAAAAAACAGAGAGTATCTACATATTTACACATAGCATATCCATCACTACAGTACATGAGGTTTAACATAAGTTGCATGAGCATAGCAGCTGGTATATACTGTTCATGATAGACATTAAGGTGCAGAGTATCAGTGTGGATCAAGTTCAACCACATAGTCCACAAATTGTCACTTTCACTGGTATAATCCACAGCAAGCAAAAGTCCAAGACCAGCCTGATGAGAGATGAAGCGGTGGTCATGCCTTGTTTAACAATCTGTCTCTCCTACAGGGTCTCTCTCTCAGCTGTCCAACTGTCTGTCTCTCCTACACTGTCTGTCTCTCTCAGCTGTCCTACTGTCTGTCTCTCCTACACCGTCTGTCTCTCTCAGCTGTCCTACTGTCTGTCTCTCCTACACTGTCTGTCTCTCTCAGCCGTCCTACTGTCTATCTCTCCTACACTGTCTGTTTCATTGGAGACAAGATAATAATTGTACCTGCTTTGATCTTGATTTCGGTGCAGAGTGGAGAAGAGACCAGATGTTCCATCAGTCTGGAACATAGCCTGACGTGGCTGACGTAGTTTAACAGCAGAGAAATGAGAGGCCCCACGAGGCCCCAAGAACTGATGGACGGCTTGGACACAGCGTCACAGAACTAGACAATATAGATAGGATAGAAAACACAGTGTAAGCCTAAAGGCGCGTTCCCACTGAAAGATCAAATCGTTGCTGTCCGGCAGAAACCAACTAAATGTTTCCGCTTTTGCATTTGTTTCCATAAATCTGTGCTATTGAACACCCTTTACGTCTGTGTGTTGATTAAAAAAATATTGAACCAATGAAAAGTATTAAAAGGTGCTTCTGACAAAACCAGCTAACTCCATTGGATCCTCAAACTTTCTGCTAAACCAGCAAAAAGTCCAGCAAAGGGGGGTGGAGTTAGCTGGTTTTGCTGACTGCAGGCTCCACCCCCTTTTGACCTCCAACCTCATTGTGAGCTTGGAGGTCCATTTAGCTGTTCTTATCAATGATGAACAAAACCTCCTAACTCCACTTTTTGTCATTTCCTGAAAATGAACATTTTGAGTTAGCAGGTTACTGACAGCAGAGAAATATGTCTTTGAGTGGCACGATTACTTTACTATTAAGTCGACGCAGAGACCCGACTTGGCGTAATGTTTTGCGAACGAGGTGAACGGGGCAACACGAACGAAGCGGTCCGTGGCCTCTGTATCTTCGCTCCTGTTGGAAAATTTCAACTGAGACAACGCTCGCTTCCCCCCCACCAGCGCTGACCGGCGCGACCAAAGTAGAGCGATTCAAGTGATTAGGAAGATCGGTGCAGGAACGCGCCTTACCAATTTTACCTGTGTTCTGAGGACAGGAATGTGTTTGAAAAGATGCCATGCTGCTTCCTGACTGTGTCATGTTTGTCGTGTTTTTTCTGCCATAGAGAGCTGAAGCACAATGTCATGTGTACAACTAGAAAAAGTGCTCCTCGGAGCACAGGTCTCCGCCAGGTCAGGTAGGTTAATATGGGCCAGCAATGTTCGAAATTTGCCAATCAGGATGGAATATGAAAAATCGGACGGAACTTGATCACTTGACTATAGAGATAATGTGTACCGATTTGCATGATGTTTGGACACAATTTGTATGAGTAATATAAAAAAGAAAAGTGTTGCAAAAATCGGCCTCCTGGTGGCGCTATAATAGGGCAATGTTAAAAGGGTGGCATTTGTTTCTGAACGTAGTGCAAATGTGCGTGCAAAGTTTCACCGCAATTTGTGGCATTTTGTTCAAAACGGGCCACTCCTGCAAACTTTAGATGTCAATCTTAGCCAATCAGGATGGAATATTAAAAATCAAACAGATCCGTCTTGATCACATGACTATAGAGATCATGTGTACCGATTTGCGTGAAATTTTGATCAAATCTTTAGGCTTAATTGCAAAAGAATGTTTTACATAAGTCGGCCTCCTGGTGGCGCTATAAAAGGCAAATGTTAAAAATGCAGGTGAAAGGTTTTTCCTTGGCCTCTAGAGGGTGTGCATACAAAGTTTTACACAGATTGGCGCAGTTATAGGTAAAAACACGAATCGCCCTGTTATTTATTGCCGGAGATTAGCTGTACACAGACAGAATGACACACGGACACACACACACGGACGGACGGACGGACAGGGGGCAAAACATACTCTCTCGCTATTCCTTTCGGCCTGGTGGAGACAAGAGCCTTCAGTTTTGCTGTTTTACCCCTGCTGGTGTCAGAAACAATAACTCTCAAATAACTCAATGCAAGTGGGTGGGTTTTTGCCAAACTTTAGACTTGATTTTGTTACCTTAATAAACATTGTCATAAATACTATATGCTTCCAGACGCTAGTTTGAAGTCTTCTTTCAATCACCATGATATGCATTTCGGTAAATGATGGTCCCATTTATTTTCAAATGGATGATTAGGATGATTAGTAGGGTATGCTCTAGGAGGAGCGGGATATTTTATTGACAAGCTACACAACCAATAGCGTTCATTGCCCATCCCCGCTCTTGATTGACATACCCAACCAATAGCATTCATTTCCGGTTGCACAGGATATGACGCGATATAGAAAGATGGCGGATTTGAAATTGCTAAAAAATAGGCTTCATTTACAGTCTGTAGAGTCTATGGGCGTAATGCTGTCCATTCTTTTTACAGTCTATGGGAATCGGTATCAAGAAGGAAGAAAGAAATGGTATCGGTACATCTCTACTGCAGACCACGGTGCAAAAGACTGAAGGTAAAAGAAGAGGCCGCACACTCATAGCCACGATGCAGTCATACATTTATTCACCAATGTTTCGACCACTAAGGTGTTCTTCAGGGTTTGGCATGAAACAGAATGAACCTCACATTTATAGGGAAGGACACAGGTGAGTGTGTCCTCAACCAGAGCACCCTACATTAAGAGGGCTGAGTAATTATCATACATCGACAATAAATAACATCATCAGGTACAAATAATCCATATTATACAAAAGTATTAGATTACACTTCAATCAAATAAAACAATCTAACAAAAGCACAATAAGAGCAGAGGCGTGAAATAATCCTGTATCTTTCTCTTTAGCAGCCGTGTCAAATGTGCAAAGAAGCAGAAGGCACACGTAATATGTACATCAGAAAGAAGACTACAAAAAAGTCATTCCATGGAGACTTGAATTCATGGATTTGTTTTTGCGCATTCCTAAGCCAATAATTTGATGACCAGTGGACCGGTAGGCAGCGGTTCCGGTGGGACACATAAAGGAGACTCTTTGTGTCTCCTACCGGAACCGCTGCCGGTCATTATTGGCTTAGGAATGCGACAAAAACAAAAAAATATCCATGAATTCAAGTCTCCATGGGGTGACTAATCGATAGAAAAAAGGTAATTTTGGGGGTGAACTATCCCTTTAAGTGACCACTAGTTTAAACTACCTCTAGTCCATAGCATTAGGAATTCTCCTCAACGCTATGCGACTACAGGTATTTTCCACGTTGACCCAGTTCCCACCTACAGATCTGATCATTGGAAAAAGCCATTGAACAGATAGGTGGCGTAATCTGTCTGGTGGATATATTTTATTTTCTGGCCAAAAAGTGGATTTTGCACAAAAAGTGGGGGTCTGAGAGACTTCCCACTGCGGCCAATAGGCTTTCCATGCCTTCAGACCGTCTTTATTTTAGAGTAGCAAAAGTATAGTGTCTATATTTACTAAAGTGTAGACACTGTGCAAACGGGTCAATGGGTATAATGTACAGTTGCATAAAGGAGAACTCCTGCACCAGAGCTAGTTTAAACCAGCGGTTTGTTGAACCACTTAAACTCTGCAGACTTAAAAGCTGCACTATATAACTTTCCTCTTCTACCCCGGATCTGAACCTGGTTTCCTACGCAAGTGCTGAGATTTTGACCATTGAGCTAATAGAGGCTGCCTGCTTGCTCAAGGGATAAATTGAGGTCCAGTGAACAACAGTCCTCTTCATAGCAGAGAAACTTGATGAGTCTGGAAGGAAGATCTAAATCCCTGAGGAACTTTAACCTGCCAACACCAACCAGATGTCTGATCCTCAATCTGCACAGCTGCATGAGAGGATGAGGAGGCACTGTAAACACACACACACACACACACACACACACACACACACACACACACACACACACACACACACACACACACACACACACACACACACACACACACACACACACACACACACACACACACACACACACACACACACACACACCATAAAAGCTGTATGTCAGATCATTTTAACTAACTCTTGAAAAGGGCCAACAATTGCATGTACTCAGCTGATCTAGAATCAGCTCCCACTTCTACTGTCTGTCTCCTCAGCTGTCCTATGTCTGTCTCTCCTACACTGGCCCTCTCTCAGCTTTCCTACTGCCTGTCTCTCCCAACACTGTCTCTCTCTCTCTCAGAATCATTTGTATTGTGGTATCATAGGTTTACAGGTGTAAAACAGTGGGTGAAATCAGTTTTTGTGCTCCATTATTTTATTTGTTTACAGAAAGAGAAAAATATAAAAGGGAAAAGAAACAAAGTATAAAAAACAGAGAGTATCTACATATTTACACATAGCATATCCATCACTACAGTACATGAGGTTTAACATAAGTTGCATGAGCATAGCAGCTGGTATATACTGTTCATGATAGACATTAAGGTGCAGAGTATCAGTGTGGATCAAGTTCAACCACATAGTCCACAAATTGTCACTTTCACTGGTATAATCCACAGCAAGCAAAAGTCCAAGACCAGCCTGATGAGAGATGAAGCGGTGGTCATGCCTTGTTTAACAATCTGTCTCTCCTACAGGGTCTCTCTCTCAGCTGTCCAACTGTCTGTCTCTCCTACACTGTCTGTCTCTCTCAGCTGTCCTACTGTCTGTCTCTCCTACACCGTCTGTCTCTCTCAGCTGTCCTACTGTCTGTCTCTCCTACACTGTCTGTCTCTCTCAGCCGTCCTACTGTCTATCTCTCCTACACTGTCTGTTTCATTGGAGACAAGATAATAATTGTACCTGCTTTGATCTTGATTTCGGTGCAGAGTGGAGAAGAGACCAGATGTTCCATCAGTCTGGAACATAGCCTGACGTGGCTGACGTAGTTTAACAGCAGAGAAATGAGAGGCCCCACGAGGCCCCAAGAACTGATGGACGGCTTGGACACAGCGTCACAGAACTAGACAATATAGATAGGATAGAAAACACAGTGTAAGCCTAAAGGCGCGTTCCCACTGAAAGATCAAATCGTTGCTGTCCGGCAGAAACCAACTAAATGTTTCCGCTTTTGCATTTGTTTCCATAAATCTGTGCTATTGAACACCCTTTACGTCTGTGTGTTGATTAAAAAAATATTGAACCAATGAAAAGTATTAAAAGGTGCTTCTGACAAAACCAGCTAACTCCATTGGATCCTCAAACTTTCTGCTAAACCAGCAAAAAGTCCAGCAAAGGGGGGTGGAGTTAGCTGGTTTTGCTGACTGCAGGCTCCACCCCCTTTTGACCTCCAACCTCATTGTGAGCTTGGAGGTCCATTTAGCTGTTCTTATCAATGATGAACAAAACCTCCTAACTCCACTTTTTGTCATTTCCTGAAAATGAACATTTTGAGTTAGCAGGTTACTGACAGCAGAGAAATATGTCTTTGAGTGGCACGATTACTTTACTATTAAGTCGACGCAGAGACCCGACTTGGCGTAATGTTTTGCGAACGAGGTGAACGGGGCAACACGAACGAAGCGGTCCGTGGCCTCTGTATCTTCGCTCCTGTTGGAAAATTTCAACTGAGACAACGCTCGCTTCCCCCCCACCAGCGCTGACCGGCGCGACCAAAGTAGAGCGATTCAAGTGATTAGGAAGATCGGTGCAGGAACGCGCCTTACCAATTTTACCTGTGTTCTGAGGACAGGAATGTGTTTGAAAAGATGCCATGCTGCTTCCTGACTGTGTCATGTTTGTCGTGTTTTTTCTGCCATAGAGAGCTGAAGCACAATGTCATGTGTACAACTAGAAAAAGTGCTCCTCGGAGCACAGGTCTCCGCCAGGTCAGGTAGGTTAATATGGGCCAGCAATGTTCGAAATTTGCCAATCAGGATGGAATATGAAAAATCGGACGGAACTTGATCACTTGACTATAGAGATAATGTGTACCGATTTGCATGATGTTTGGACACAATTTGTATGAGTAATATAAAAAAGAAAAGTGTTGCAAAAATCGGCCTCCTGGTGGCGCTATAATAGGGCAATGTTAAAAGGGTGGCATTTGTTTCTGAACGTAGTGCAAATGTGCGTGCAAAGTTTCACCGCAATTTGTGGCATTTTGTTCAAAACGGGCCACTCCTGCAAACTTTAGATGTCAATCTTAGCCAATCAGGATGGAATATTAAAAATCAAACAGATCCGTCTTGATCACATGACTATAGAGATCATGTGTACCGATTTGCGTGAAATTTTGATCAAATCTTTAGGCTTAATTGCAAAAGAATGTTTTACATAAGTCGGCCTCCTGGTGGCGCTATAAAAGGCAAATGTTAAAAATGCAGGTGAAAGGTTTTTCCTTGGCCTCTAGAGGGTGTGCATACAAAGTTTTACACAGATTGGCGCAGTTATAGGTAAAAACACGAATCGCCCTGTTATAGCGCCACCATGAAGCTATTTTGAAACATTTCAAGTGGCATTTCTTCCTCGGCCTAATGGGAATGTATGTGCAAAATTTGAAAGACCTGTTTTGTTTAATGACTATAGAGATACTGTGTACCGATTTGTGGGATTTTTGGATAAAATCTGTAGGAGCACTGGTCAAAAATTTTTTTTGGTACAAATCGGCCTCCTGGTGGCGCTATAAAAGGCCCATGTGAAAATTTTGGGGCACAGGTTCTGCTGTGGCATCCAGGGAGTGTGTGTGCACAGTTTCGCTGCGATCAAGCCAACAGTGCCGGAGATTAGCTGTACACAGACAGAATGACACACGGACACACACACACGGACGGACGGACGGACAGGGGGCAAAACATACTCTCTCGCTATTCCTTTCGGCCTGGTGGAGACAAGAACGTTTTTGTTCTATATGATAGATTGCTGCCTGAAGCCTAAGCAGTATGGTCCGTGCTGCCCGTTGATCTATTGACTCAATGTGAATTATTAAAACAAAACAAGGTCTATTAACGGCCCGGCTTCCCTGTGCAAGTTACTACAGTAGGAGTGTAATTTGTGAATGAAGCACAAAAGATGTGCTAACGTGAGCTTAGCAGCATGGTATACCAGGTCGGATATTGTGGGGACTGTGATTGGTGTAGCAGTGTTAGCTGAGTTGGGTGGTTTGCTGTGATTGGTCTACTTTCTTGGGGACAGAGATAGGGACAGGGTTACAGACTCAATACTGGTACCTGCACTTGGTGGCCATGCTATGGATTCTGATTATCTTGACGATCCCGACCAATTCAACAAAACCAGTCACAGAAGATCTACACTGATCTACATCAACAGCTCTCCATTCTCAAACAGTACCCACTAGGCGTCATGTGAACCCCATCAACAAAACCCTCATGGCTAAAACCGAAGTGTGTTTATTGCAATTGAACCTGACATGGTCGAAGCGTGATCTCATCCAGAACATTGACAACCAACTTCAGGCGAACATACTGCTGCTACAAGAGACCCACTTTGTTAATGAAGACAAGCTATCGATGGCTTCGACCTCATCAGCTTTATATGCCGTGTTTATTGTGAAGCACGGCATTACCTGCTATACCATTCAGGGAATAAATGCAATAGCCCTCCAGCAATCTCCAGCCAACTCTGCCATTGAATGTTGCACCGTATAGAAGCCCTCTACAAACCACCACCTGCTGAGTTGGACATATCCTCCCTCCCCACCATCCTTCTGAACTCATTTAACGCATGGATTTCAAATATAGAAACAAATCAAATGGTTGTACTCGAGCACTGACTGAAATGGCTCTTTTGCCAGCGACTGGGTTGAAAGTAACCACCTTCACCTGCTATTTCACATAACGGTCCCCAGATCTTTTTACTCTGGTAGACATGGCACTTGGACATGCCCAGACATGTCCTTCATCTTCAACAACATCAGCGGATGCTGAAACAGAATGATGCAGGTACAGACGTTTCCTAGATCCGGTCACTCCGGTCACTCCCCAATCTCCAGCACATTTGGTATTTTACACGTCTCTCCCTTTTTTGCTCCCTTCATTGGGTCCAATTTCTGCCTGCACCCAGTACAAAACGCTGGTGTTGGCCTACAAGGCAACCAAAGGCATGCCACCCGTCCCGTATCTTCAGGACATGATCAAACCCTACAACCCTTCCAGCTCACTTATATCAGCTAACACAGGTAGGCAGTTTGAGCCTTCCCTAAAACAAAGAGTACAATGCTCCACACGTCCTAGACTCTTCTCCCTCCTGGTTCCCAAACTGGAACCAACACACCTCTTCAGACTCCACCTCAACCTCTAGCACTCATCTGTCCTTGGAATCCCTTCTTGTCACATTTGTTCAATAGATCTTAGTTTACTATGCAGATGTATGTTGGTTACTTATTCTCATGTGTCACATTTGTTTTTCTTGACGACAAATGTTAAGAATAATATTTATATAGCATGCTGTTTGGACACATGGTAGGTTCATTGTTTACCTGGTGTCCTAGTTTCTTTGAGGCACTACATTGTTGTCTTTTCACTCTACTTGCGTGACTATTTACCGTGTTGTTTGTTGTCAATGCTTGCTCTGCTTACTTGTAAGTCTCTGGATAAGAACGTCTGCTAAAAGCCTAAATTGTAAATAGTTTGGTGGATTATCAATTGCAACAACATCAAAACAATGTATTTTTGCCATAATTTGAAGAGTGAGCTAGAATAGAAACATGACACCGGTCTCACCTGCAGACGTCTCTGTGGAGCAGCATGATTCGTGTTCCTCTGCTCTTCTTCACTCTGCGTTTGTGTGGGATGAGTCTCACTGTCGTGAACACAGGTGAAACAGGAGCGAGCGTTGCAGCCATGGTCCATCAGCAGTTTGAGCATGGGGAGGTGGTCCATGCTAAGGAGCACCACAGAGGGAAATGCAGAGGGCTGGGTGGAGATGGAGGCATTGACGTCAGCTCCGAACTTCAGGAGGAGGGACGCCATCTCCATAGAGCCTCTCCTGACGGCAACCAGCAGGGGGTTGAACAGGTCCAGGTTGGGGTTGGCTCCAGCCTCCAGCAGGATCTCAGCGGCTTCCAGGTTGCTGTTGTAGACGGAGAAGTAGAGCGCCGTGCTGCGTTTGTCCTCGTAGATGCATCGCTTTTTAGACAGCTGGCTGTTGGGGTCGAATCCCGCCTCCAGGAGAAGTTCTATGATGTCATCGCAGTTGAGGTCTGCGGCGATGTGCAGCGGGCTGATGCCGCTACTCGTGATTGTCCTCCGGCTAGTGACGGGGATCAGCAGGGACACAACGCTGAAGGAAAGAAAAGCAGACGTGAAAACCACAGGAAAACAGAAAGTGTGATTTCACTCCTGTAGAATCAGAATCAGATTCAGAATAAACTTTATTGTCACATCACAGTTTTACAGGTGAAAAGAAGTGGGTGAAATTGTGTTTTTGTGCAAGCTCGATCATGTTATAGTTTTCATAAAAGGGAGGGTGGCTAGAACCTGGAGAAAAGCACAGGATAGAAACAGGTCAAAAAGACAAAAAAACTAAACATAAATAGTAGCCGGTATATACTTGGGGTTAGACATGAGGTGCAGGTGCAACACTAGAACAGTGACAGATGGGGCACACAGGCTTTTATAGTAATATAAAGGCCTGTATAGTAGTTATCCATGTTGGAAAGTAGTCTGTGGTAGCGGCATACAGTATACAGATTGTGGCTCTGGTGGTGAGTGTCCTCTATGATACGATGAGCAATGACTACGGCACCGCTTCTCCTATGGGGAGTTATTCCTGGAAGCAGCTTGCATCACCGACCGCACCACCCTCTGTAGGGCTTTCCATTCGCTGGCGGAGGATGCTTTCAATGGAGCTGTTGTAGAACGACCTGAGGATGCAGGGGCCCGCTCAGAACGTGTTCAGATGGCGGATCCAGTATATTCGCTGCTGAGCCTTGTGCCTCACATGATTGGTGTGTTCCCCACTTGAGGTCCTCAACAGTGTGTACACTGAAGAGCTTAAACTCACCGACCCTTTCCGCTGCGACACCATCAATGAATATAAGGGCTTGCTCTCTCCTTTTGATTGATTGATTGAATATTTTATTAGGCAGAAATGTAAAAACAGCAGTTTAAAACAAGTAGTTAAAAACACTTCGTCCAAAAAGGTCTTTGCAGTCTTGTTTCCATTGAGGTCCTTGGTATTCAATTCATAAACAGATATAGTAGCACCAAACAGTTCAATATCATCACAAAATACAGAAAAAAACACTATATGTAATGAGTCAGAAAAAACAATGGGGCTGGGGGGGATGAGAGTCAAAGGAAGGGGGGGTCGTCTGTCTAAGGGAGAAGTGGTTCTACCTCCCCTTTTGGCCTCCTGAAAGGTGAATTTTCAGGGCTGTTTTAAATGAGCCCAGCGAACAGCATTTTTTGAGGCATGGGGTCAGACTATTCCACACCTGGGTGGCAGTGCTGTAGAAGGAGAATTTACGGTTTTCAATTTATGTTTGTTTTATGGGTGGGTGGTACCAGATCGTTGTTTACGCTCCCTCTAGTATTGTGGCTGCGGGTGTCGCTAACTTTTTGGAGGTATTGGCCTCCTGGAGTCCACGATCAGCGCTTTGGTCTTGGTAACGTTGAGGGCGAGGTTGTTTTGCTGTCACCAGAGTGCCAAATATCTGACCTCATCCCTGTAGGCAGGCTCCTCATTGTTGACAATCCGGCCTCTCACTGTCATGTCGTTAGCGTACTTGGTGATGACATCGAAGTTGTGCGTGGGCTGTGCAGTCGTGTGTGTACAGGGGGTAGAGGAGGGCATGTCACCTTGGGAGTGCTGTAGGGGATCCTTGCAGTGGTGGGAGAAGTACTCACATTTGTACTTAAGTAAAAGTACCAATACCGCAATGTAGAAATACTCTGTTACAAATAAAAGTCTGGTAAATCTACTTGAGTAAAATATAATTAAGTACTGAATGTAAAAGTACTCATGTTGCAGAATGTCCCATTTCACAGGTTTACAAATGTATAAAAATGCTTTGAAAATAGCTGATCTACAAGCTCAGAACGCATCGCTTTGCGAAGCGTTGTGAGCTTGCAGATCGTCTATTTTCAAATAATCTAAGTATGCATAGTGGTTATGCATGTTTTGTAATAATAATCAAAATCTACAAAGTAACTAGTAACTCAAGTTTTCAAATAATTGTAGTGGAGTAAAAGTACAATATTTTCCTCTGAGATGTAGTGGAGTAGAAAATTGGAAATACTCTAGTAAAGCAAAAAAAAAGTTAAGTACATTACTTGAGTAAATGTACTTTACACCACTGGATCATTGTGCTATTTATTGTTTTTAATACATAGTAGCTAATGTGAAAATGACAAAAAAGTGGATATCTTTAGTTATAAGTTTAAAGGTATACTTCACGTCTACTCAGGCTTTTGTGAGCCCCCCAGACAGTTTTTAAGTGACAAAAAAGCGGATATCTTTAGTTATAAGTTTAAAGGTATACTTCACGTCTACTCAGGCTTTTGTGAGCCCCCCAGACAGTTTTTAAGTTGCTTGATTCAGTATTTAGATATTTGATATACATTTTATCAGACATGCCCCCTTCCTATACAAACCCAAACAACATTTTTAACATGATAGATACATCAAAAACACCCGTCCTTGGTTCTGGTGCCTCATCCTGCCCTCCTAATACGTGAGGGGACCGTGTTTTTTTTATTCATTTTTATTTAGAAATTTTTTTTCCCCAGAAAAAAATATGAAATGGAAAAAGTAATTGAAATACACAGTCTCCTCACGTATACGGACAATATTAGTCACCAGAACCAAGGACGGGTGTTTCGGATGAATCTAACATGGTTAATATGGAGTTTGAAGTTACAATGGGTTTGTATCGGAAGGGGGCGTGTCTGGTAAAATGAATATCAAATATCTAAATACTGAATCAAGCAACTTAAAAACTGTCCGGGGTGCTCCCAAAAGCCTGAGTAGACGACAAAATTACATTTAAAAAAAAAAGTAAAATATCCCTTTAAGCAAAGTTTAGTTTTTCTGGCTGGTATTTATTATCTAATTAGCTCAAGTTGGCTAGTCCAGACATCTCAATGGTTCTGGGCCAACTCAACGCAGAAATGCTTGATGCTATATATCAGTGTTTCCCACACTTTTTAGTTCAAGACCTAAAAGAGATATTTGGTGTATGCCCGGGACCCAAGCTAACAAAAATGCATTAATAATTAACCATTTACGGCCTATATTTAACTGTTTTTTTAATTGAATATTGATTGATTGAATATGTTATTAGACAAAAATGCAAAACAGCACGAGTAAGGTCAAACACTAGCTCTATTTTAGTCCAGACTGGCTAAATCCACTATTTGGGGATTTAGGATGGCGCAAGGGGCGTATGCTAATAGCCAACATATATAAATATGCACATCGTTTAATAGCCGACATATATCGGTTTGAAGTGCTCATGTGGCCTATAGTCGCTTCTTTTAGGCTTGTTTTCATAGTGTTCTGACCGTGTGTGAGCTTTCTGCACAGCCACATGGATGGGCAGAAGACCAGACTTGGTGGATCTATTGACGTCTGCTTTGAGAGACAGGAGCAGCTCCACGGTGGACACATGACCATTCTTACATGCTTCATAGAGCGGCGTTGCACCGTCAGATGCAGCACCGTTAATATCAGCACCTGAACACACAATAGAACACAGTGAACCGTGAAAACAGGGACAAGGGCTGACAGATACAGAGATCTCCATATATGAGCATAAAAGGGACAAGGACTGATCTCCATATATGGGCATATTTGTATGCATATTGTGGAGAGTTTGGGACTCCAATTTTCCACCGTAATCTTAAGACTCACATCTTCAGACTCCCCCTCTCCCCCTAGCACTCACCTCTTCAGACTCCACCTCACCCCCTAGCACTCACCTCTTCAGACTCCCCTCACCCCTTAGCACTCACCTCTTCAGACTCCACCTCACCCCCTAGCACTCACCTCTTCAGACTCCCCCTCACCTCCTAGCACTCACCTCTTCAAACTCCACGTCACCCCCTAGTACTCACCTCTTCAGACTCCACCTCACCCCCTAGCACTCACCTCTTCACTCACCTCTTCAGACTCCCCCTCACCCCCCAGCACTTACCTCTTCAGACTCCACCTCACCCCCTAGCACTCACCTCTTCAGACTCCCCTCACCCCCTAGCACTCACCTCTTCAGACTCCACCTCACCCCCTAGCACTCACCTCTTCAGACTCCCCCTCACCTCCTAGCACTCACCTTTTCAAACTCCACGTCACCCCCTAGTACTCACCTCTTCAGACTCCACCTCACCCCCTAGCACTCACCTCCTTCACTCACCTCTTCAGACTCCACCTCACCCCCTAGCACTCACCTCTTCAGACTCCACCTCACCCCCTAGCACTCACCTCTTCAGACTCCACCTCACCCCCTAGCACTCACCTCTTCAGACTCCACCTCACCCCCTAGCACTCACCTCTTCAGACTCCACCTCACCCCCTAGCACTCACCTCTTCAGACTCCCCCTCACCTCCTCACTCACCTCTTCAAACTCCACGTCACCCCCTAGTACTCACCTCTTCAGACTCCCCCTCACCCCCTAGCACTCACCTCTTCACTCACCTCTTCAGACTCCACCTCACCCCCTAGCACTCACCTCTTCACTCACCTCTTCAGACTCCCCCTCACCCCCCAGCACTCACCTCTTCAGACTCCACCTCACCCCCTAGCACTCACCTCTTCAGACTCCACCTCACCCCCCAGCACTTACCTCTTCAGACTCCACCTCACCCCCTAGCACTCACCTCTTCAGACTCCCCTCACCCCCTAGCACTCACCTCTTCAGACTCCACCTCACCTCCTAGCACTCACCTCTTCAGACTCCCCCTCACCTCCTAGCACTCACCTCTTCAAACTCCACGTCACCCCCTAGTACTCACCTCTTCAGACTCCACCTCACCCCCTAGCACTCACCTCTTCACTCACCTCTTCAGACTCCCCCTCACCCCCCAGCACTCACCTCTTCAGACTCCACCTCACCCCCTAGCACTCACCTCTTCAGACTCCACCTCAGAATTTGGTCAGAATTTATTATTCATTTTTCCCATAGAAATTTCCAAAGATATTTATATTTATTATTTTCAGCCTGGAACCAAGCCATCCAGGCTCCTGGTGAATCATGACCATAAAACATTTGATTCTGTGTCAAAACATATTTGAATATTTAATTATTTTATGTACTTTATTTAATAAATACCCTTTTTTTAGAGGTTTTCAAAAAAAGATTGCACAACAAAGTGAACAAACCGTTTTCCACGAGGAAACGGACGACTCTGGCGTATCCGTGCTGCGCGGCGATGAACAGCGGTTGGATCCCGTAGACGTTGGCGGCGTGCAGGTGGGCTCCGGCCTCCAGCAGCCTGCTGCAGATGTCCAGGGAATCGAGCCGCGCCGCCTCGTGGAGCGGAGTGTTGCCCTGGACGCAGCCCCTGTTCACCGACGCTCCCGCCCTGACCAGCAGCTCCACAACGTGGATGTTAGGACTCTCACACGCTGAAACACGGCAGCATGCACAGGGTTAAAGGGATATCTCACCCCCAAAATGACTTTTTTTGATCGATTAGTCACCCCATGGATGACTGTCAGCGGTTCCGGTAGTACACACAAAGAGTCTCCTTTGTGTCTCCTACAGGAACCGTTGCCTACCAGTCCGCTGGTCATCAAATTATTGGCTTAGGAATGTGACAAAAACTAATTTTTTGGGTGAACTATCCCTTTAACAATCTGAACCTGCTATACTCCACTACGACTGTATACGAATATATATATATATATATATATATATGTATATATATATATATATATATATATATATATATATATATGCTCAGTGTCAGTGTCAGTGCAATCTGGGAACCCATCGCCAAATAAAAAGGAAAAACAGCGTCCTCTACTGTTTTTTACTCTTTCACTTGGCTCTGGGAGTGGCTATATGGTGGACCCGTGCGCAAGGAAACCTGGGTTTTGGTCTGCCTTCAGCCTTTCACTTCCGGTGGTGCGACTATATTTTCATTCCCAAAAACAATATTTCTACACGGAACACTAACACAACTTCTCCCAGAGAACATGGATCGTTTTGGTTATAAGCCCACTTGTTTCTATGATGAAAGAGCAAGTTAAAATGTGAATATGTTTCCGTGGTTGTCTGCTCCGAGGACGCTATTGTTAAATGAGTTTCGGTTTGTTTTCAGTGGGAAGCAGAGCACAGACAGTAAATCCCGCCCACTACATTTGATTGGGTAAAGCGCGGCCTGCTTCCTGATCTGAAGGCTCGCCCACTTGTAGGTCAGTGCGTATACGTTATGACGAACCCCCCGACAGATTCAAACGGAGAGCAGAATCTGTTCTTGAGAGATTAGTGTCAGTGAGACTGAGTGAGAATTTTAGATTTAGTTAATCTGTTAGATTGATTACTTAATTAAATTAAATTACCATTGAATCAATCAGTCAGTCAGTCAGTCAGTCAGTCAGTCAGTCTAATTCTTCCATTATATGTGTCAGTAACAGGTGCGTGTCAGTCCTATAGTGTTATCATTATAAATGTGTTTCTCCTTTGCTTGATGTTCCGTGTACAGCACATTGAATTGCCTTGTTGTTGAAATGTTTCTATTCAAATGAAATGGCCTTGCCTTGCCTTGCCTACCTGTGAACAGGGGTGTCTCTCGGTCTGTGTTGGTGATGTTGGGGTCGGCTCCACACTCCAGCAGTAACTCCACACACGCCACTCGCTCATAGGCAGCGGCCAAAGCCAGAGGCGTCTGGCCCTGTCTGGCGCGTTTGTTGACCAGGCTGGGGTAAGCTAGCAGCCATTGGTGGAAAAAGTACACAATTTTTTTTACCAATAATGCAATATGGAAAAACTACAAGTAAAAGTCCGGAATTCAAAATGTACTTGAGTAAAAGTACAAAAGAAAAAAAAAGTACTTAAAGTACCAAAATTATGCAGAATGTCAAATGTAAGAATGTCAAATGTATGAACATCATTAGAAAATAGCAGATCTACAAGCTCACAATGCGTCGCGATGCGACGCATTGTGAGCTTGTAGATCGGCTATTTTCAAATGGCAGAAATGTATATAGGGCTGAAGTGGCTAATGTATGTTGTAATAATAATAATAAATATAATTGTATTTCATGATCAATAAAGACATCAATCCATGAAAAAGCATCAGTGTTTCTACCTGTAGTGAGTATGGTCAGACAGTGTTTCTACCTGTAGTGAGTATGGTCAGACAGTGTTTCTACCTGTAGTGAGTATGGTCAGACAGTGCAGTGTTTCTACCTGTAGTGAGTATGGTCAGACAGTGCAGTGCTCCACAGCAGGCAGCCTCATGCAGAGAGATCCAGCCCTCATCGTCGGGTTCAGTCAGAGTGCTGCAGTTCCTCTTCACTAGGCACGTCAATGCCTCGGTGTCGCCACTTCTGATCACGCTCTGCAGGTAGCTGAGCTCTCTGACGCACGCACGCACGCACGCACGCACGCACGCACGCACGCACGCACGCACGCACGCACGCACGCACGCACGCACGCACACACACACACACACACACACACACACACACACTATGATAAGTTACTGTGCCCGTCCAAGACAAGTATCTACGTATTAGTGTATAGCAGTGGTGGAAAAAGTACTCAAATGTTTTACTTAAGTAAAAGTAACAATACTGCAATGCAGAAATACTCAAATAAAAAATTACTTGAGTAAAAGTACTGCCATCAAAATATACTTAAAGAACCAAAAGTAATGCAGAATGTCCTGTTTCACAAAAGTTATCATGTCTAAAATATATGAAAATGTTTTGAAAATAGCAGATCACAAGCTCACAACACGCCGCATCGCGACATGTTGTGAGCTTGTAGATAGGCTTTTTTCAAATGGCCAAAGTTTAAATAAGGCTGAAGTGGTAGTAAATGTACTATATGCTTTATAATAATAATGAAAATCTACAAAATAAATGGTAACTAAAATTTGGAAATTCTCCAGAGAAGTAAATCTACTTAGTTAGCCTACTTTACACCACTGGTGTATAGCCCTATCACTGTGTGTGTGTGTGTGTGTGTGTGTGTGTGTGTGTGTGTGTGTGTGTGTGTGTGTGTGTGTGTGTGTGTGTGTGTGTGTGTGTGTGTGTGTGTGTGTGTGTGTGTGTGTGTGTGTGTGTGTACATATATAATTTATACTCTTTTATGTTCTTGCTTTAATACATGTTTTGTTATATGTAGCGAAATCTGTGGGACAAGTCCCAACAGCATTTCGCTGCTTGTACCCGTCAGTGTCCCTTTTGTGTCTTTAATCTGCTACACAAGGATCGATATAGTGGCGGTCCCTGATTCATCTCTCTCTCAGCTAAGACAGTTTTAAGGTTTCCACCCGACAGAGACGATATATAGCTCAAATCTAAAATGACACAGATGCTTTCCCGGTTTTAATAGGTTAAAGGGATATTTCACTTTCAAAAACACTTTTGGTCATTTTATCATCTACTCAGGCTTTTGTGAACCCCCCAGACAGTTTTTAAGTTGCTTGATTAATTATTTAGATATTTGATATTCATGTTATCAGACACGCCCCCTTCTTATACAAACCCATTGTAACTTAAAACTCCATTTTAACCATGTTAGATCATCAAAAACACCCGTCCTTGGTTCTGGTACTCACCCTGCCCTCCTAATGCGTGAGGGGGCCGTGTTTTTCCGATTACTTTTTTCATTTATTTTATTTAATTTTTTTATTGTATTTTATTTTTTTCATTTTCCAAAAAATATATAAAAAATAAATGAAAAAAGTAATTGAAAAAACACGGCCCCCTCACGCATTAGGAGGGCAGCATGAGTCACCAGAACCAAGGACGGGTGTTTTTGATGAATCTAACATCGTTAAAATGAAGTTTGAAGTTACAATGGGTTTGTATAGGACGGGGGCGTGTCTGATAAAATGAATATCAAATATCTAAATAATGAATCAAGCAACTTAAAAACTGTCTGGGGGGTTCACAAAGGCCTGAGTAGATGATAAAATTACCAAAAGTTTTTTTGAAAGTGAAATATCCCTTTAAGTCAGGACTTATTATAAAGGAACATCCGCACTCTCTTCAGTTATATTCTTGATTTATTCTTTAAGGGTGAACAGCCGCAGCAAACAGGTCTATCTAGAGAAACGGACACGTCGGCCTTCCTCAGCGTTTCAAACTAGAATACATCAAACAGGATGTGACATATATAGCTATGCGATAGTGTCAATGGTGAATACAATTCACTTACAATTCATTGTACTATTAATGTTTACATTAAGCATTACACATAGTATTTGTTTAGTAAAAATATTCTTAAAGTTTCCACAAAATCCACAACCAGAAAAAACTATTCATAGAAAACATTTCATAGGAAACAATTCAATAATAATTCTTCATTCAATCCCTTAGGGAACTCAGTATTTAACCCGGTCTCTGTCCCCACCTCTTCTCAGTGGGTTGACTACTTCTAAACCTTGAAAATCTTAGTGTACATATGTCATGTTTAACCATATTATAGTGCCTGGCAACTGGAGACTTCTCATCTTTATTTCTAACATTACTCTTGTGCTCCGTAATTCTGGTTTTCAATTCTCTTTTGGTCTTTCCCACATAGCAAAAACC
This sequence comes from Gymnoscopelus braueri, assembly GCF_963280865.1. Classification (NCBI taxonomy): domain Eukaryota; kingdom Metazoa; phylum Chordata; class Actinopteri; order Myctophiformes; family Myctophidae; genus Gymnoscopelus; species Gymnoscopelus braueri. Next base: position 677,231 of record NC_137616.1, on the reverse strand, counting down.
ACAAGGGCACTTTAAAAGATAAACTACATATTTTGTCTTACATGTAATTCTCCCTTTGGCTTAATTTTGTTTTACCATTATGAGGGTGAGAAAAAGAGTCTCCTATTATCATGGCATTACAATTAATACAACCTTTACACGGTGTTGTAAAAAGTGTTGTGGTTGAATATACACATCATTTTTTATTAGTTTGTCACTTATATTGTTTGCTCTCTTGTTTGCAAAAATTGGGGGGGTGGAAAAGGCTTTTCCTACCACAGGATCACTGGACAGTATATGCCAGTGTTTTTTGACCACCTGTTTAATGGGTTGGGAGATTGGAAAATGTGGTTGTCATAACTATAGGTTGTCTGTTTAAAGCAAAAGAAGATTTAGGAGCAAGGAGATTGGTTCTATCAAGGGACTTCCCTGTGGAGGGAGGTCAACCGGATGGGTCGCACAATAAAAGTGATGTCAAAATGACAAAAATGTGTGGCGGAATTTAGACCTTCACAGAGGGTGCCTGCCGTGCACCTCTGTCACACACTCTGATTGGTTGGGAAGACAAAGTAAATTCCGTTACCACGGAGATGCGTAACCTGACTACATCCTCTTCCTTGTTTACGTCGGCAAGTTGCAGACAGTATGATTTTTTAAAGGTTTAAAGGAGTAGTTCACCAAAACAAAATCTTATTTTCTATCAATTAAACAGCCCATGAGCCTTGATTTTTTATCGCGTTCTTAAGGCAATAATTGGCCTATAGTAGAGCGGCTTAACTCCCATTTTTGAGCAGATCGTGCACTTTTTGTAAGAAGCGTGACACTTTCAGCATAGTTAGTATATTCCATTATGTTCATTTTCAGATGGGGAGGGAAGTCAGATTTCACCTCTGAGGACCGTGAGAGGTCAAATCCAAAATGGCCACAAGTTCAACTTAAATTTGGAACCAAACACAGTAGAAAAACGTTTAAAGTATCATTTACAACTAAATAGATTTGACCTCTCAGATCTGACTTCCCTCCCCGTCTGAAAATTTATGTTATGGCATTTACTATGCTGAAAGTTTCAGCCTTCTTACAAAAAGTGAACGATTTTTTGTGCCAAACCGCTCTACTACTAGGAATGCGACAAAAAAAAAAAAAAATGGGTTGTGTAATTGATAGAAAATAAGTCATGTTTTGGGTGAACTACTCCTTTAAAACTCAACAACGGAGTGTGATGCGTCGTTTCACACTTGTCACTCAAGGCATACATTGATCGATTGATCGATTGATCGATCGATCAGTAGATGTAAGATTGATCGATCGATCCACTGGGTACCTACTTTTTGAGTTTCTTGAAGAGATGGTGCGGGGAGGTCGAGGTGGGGGCGTGGTGGCCATCAGAGCGCAGAGGGGCGGGGTTTGCTGGTGGCTGCACGAGTGTTCGATTGGTTGGCGACGGGGCGCCGCAGCCACCGTGTCTGCTGGGTCCAGGGCTCGGATCCCTCTCCGTGCTGCTGTGGAGAGTTTGATTGGCTGACGGTCCAGGGCCGGGGGGCGTAGCGTGGCGCTTGTCGTTGAGGCTTCGCTCTATGGCCAGCTGCAGTAGCTCGCCATCAGACAGATGGCTGTACGCGCTGTAGTCGTCTGGGTCCATGACGCCGACACTGGACGAAGACAAACACACGCTTTAATGCTAATAGGCTCTAGGCACAGTGGCCATATCGGCAAGAAATGGGGCCTCTTCCTTACTTCCTTCACAGGTGTTCCCAACGATGCTAATCAAGGCTCTATTCCATTCTGGTCAAACAGAGTCAGGGTGCTGATATTGTGCATGTTGGCTCACTGGAAACATTCCGCTACACCAGCGGGTCTCAAAGTGTGGTCCAGGGACCCTCATGGTTCCTTGAGGGGATTCCAAATGAGAAGCACTGTGCTACACTAAACGGAACAGAGCTCATTAGAATAATTGGTAACTGTGAAGGAAGTAAGGAAGCAAGATTGTGGGAAGTGAGATTTTATAATTTTCTGGGCGTCAGGCAGAATTATTCTCTCCATATTCTAACTTTTTGTGTTTTTTTTGTAAATGAACACCCTGCTTGACCATACTACAGCGTCACGCAAAAGCATCAAAAGTAGCAGATCCACAAGCTCGAAACATCAAGCTTGGACATCTGCTACTTTTGCACTTTTTGATTTTGAATCCTGAAAAGTCACACTTTTGGACATATTCAATTCAACAAAATGGTATTAAAGTCACAACAAGTTGTCTCAAGACATGAAGGTTTCCACCCGACAGAGACAAATTCCAGGTAGTTTGCAAACCTATGGATGAATATTTGGCGAACGTAGCCAATCTGCAAACTCACAAGATCTGCTATTTTTTAGATTTGGTATTGAGGGAAAAAAATAAAATAATTATGTTTTATTCCAAATGGTTCAAGAACAACAATCAATTTACTTTGGGTATGCTGTGTGTAGGCATTTTTTTGCAAATTATACAGGATTGTTAACAGGTTAACATTCATTAGAAGGAGAATATCAGTCACCAGAAGCAGGGACATGTGTTTTCCATAGGTCTAACATAGTAACCTGGGGTCTGAGTTGAATAGGTGTATATGGGAGAGGTGTGTGTCGAATAAAGCAACAAAAAACATTTCGGGGGTCAAATAAAGTGGGACAGACAGCAGATAGATAAACAGATTCAGTAACTGGGAGGAAGCTACCTCCATCTCTATTTATAACAGGTCAGCTTGGCTCAGTCAGTGTTTATGTGGATACATACTTAGTAAGATGACACCTGGCTGAATGCACGCCAACTGGGTCGCACGGCACAACATATGCCGGGCCTGAGCTGAACCCAGACCAACGTCATTTACATTATTATCAGTGGTGGAAGAACTACTCACATTTTTACTTGAGTAAAAGAATCAATACCATCATGTAGATAATACTCTGTAAAAGTCCGGTATTCCAAATGTACTTAAGTAAAAGTACAAAAGTATTGGCATCAAAATATACTTAAGAGTACCAAAAGTAAAAGTACTCACTATGCAGAATGTCCCATTTTGCAAGTTTCCAAATGTGTAAATCTGAAAATAGAAGATCTACAAGCTCACAATGGTACTAAGTAAGTACAGTACTTGAGCAAATGTACTAGTTACTTTCCACCACTGATTATAATACATTCAATATTGTAAAATGCCTTGAGCTAAAGCTCTATTGTGTGAAAAGCTGTGATGTGTAATATTATTTTGTGTAATTGTTAATGATGAGACATACGTAACAGTCAAAATGGATGTAATGTTTTCAAAATGCATGGTCCAGTGGAGGTTATGGATTTACAAAATACAGAGTCTTACACTCTTAAGGACCTTCCACACCAAGCACTTTATCTTGTTTATAAATATAACTGTCGTTCACCACCACTTGAGTTCAAATGATTTTTAAAACAATATATTAATAGTTCTAGTGTTTGCTGTGGACGGCCCTTATGCTTTTCAACATCGCAGTTCATTTTTCAAGTTCATCATTTTTATATTTATAACACTCTGTTTTAACATTGTGTTGACGTTAAAGCGACATAGCATAACGTTTTTTGTTGTTGTTGTTAAGATAAGTGTTAAGCTAGCTATATTCTGATAGAAATCATTGCTATGTTTATTCAGTAACAGGGATCTCCCTGTCTCTCCAGCTCTAACTCTAACAAAATTTTCAGGTCAGGATTTAACTTTCGTCCAATCAGGAAAGAGGTACACAGGACACAGGATAAACAAGGGAAATTGGAAACAAGGAGAAACATTTGGAACTGGAACACAAGCTAAAGGGCCATTCACAGTCACACCAAGCAGCAAGCACAATAACGATAATTATAAACATGTCACACTACAGTTTTAACTGGACAGCAGTGTCCACACCACAGCTATAATGACAACTACAGTCGTAGACTATCGTTTGGATCACTTTCAGCTCGATCTTATGAACGATAGGAGCATTGGCAGCCAATCAAAATCCATCGGGCATCTGGGATCCAATCTGTCGCTCGCCCTCGGAACACAGCTGGACTGCGCAGCGCGGTTGGTGCTACTGTTTACTGTGAAAATAGCGGATGTACAAGCTCACAACGCCTCGCATCGTGAGGCGTTGTGTGCTTGGAGATCCTCTATTTTCACTACTTTTGTGTGATATTCTTGTATGATGAAGTAGGCCATTGATTTACGAAAAGAAAAGAAAAAAATGAAAATGTGAAACTTGGAGATACGAGATTTCTGCCCGACAGCAACGATATGATGTTTGTGGGGTTCTCTCTCCTGATTGGATGAAATTTGAGCCCACCTGAACTTGGATTTTCTGTTCATTAAAGAGCTGGAGAGACCCCTGTTACTGAACAAACACTCTAGCAATGATTACTATCACAATATAGAGCTTTAACAATGGATGGAAACCTCATTTGTCCAAAACGGTTACTTTCCAGGATTCAAATTCAAAAGTTGCAGATCTACAAGCTCAAAACTCGAGCTTGTGGATCTGCTACTTTTGATGCCTTTGTGTGACGCTGTAGTGTGATCAAGTAGGGCAAATCTTTGAATTCATACATTTTTAAAGCAAACATTTGTAACTCAAATCTGAGGATTCTCCAAATGTCTTCTAAATCCTAACAGTTTTTTGAAAACTTGATTTCATGTCAAGGACCCCCAAAATTATATATATATTTGGCCGAGGACCCCATCTCAAAATATTTAGTTCCAGGGACTCCCATGAAGCAAAGATTTTGAGTTAAAAATGTTCGCTTAAAAATATATTCAAAGTATATCATACTTTTAATACTAATATATTCAAATTTTCATGATTTAAAAAAAAAAGCAGATCTACAAGCTCATAGCACGGCACCGAGTGAGTGAGTTTGTAGAGCTGCTATGTTTGATTAGCCAAAGACCCCACTGAGAATTTTTCGGGCTATTAGACGTCTAAAAGTTTTTTCAACGTCTATTCTTAGCCTAGACGTTGATTAGCTGTTTTTTAAGCGTCTATATATAGACCGTCAATTTTTTTAAGCCATTGAAATGACGTCTATAATATATACGTCTATATATAGACGCTAAAAAAACAGCTATTAATCAAAAGATTTAATCAAAAAATGTAAAAACTTTCACTTTTAGACCAGTTAAAACCCGGTTTTAGACGGAGCTCTACTAGCCGACAGATGCGTTCCCGGTCTTAAAGGGTTTTAACCCATTCAATCCGGGAAACGCATCAGTGTCATTTTAGATTTCTTTGGCTATTCGAAAATAGCAGATATACAAGCTCATAGCGCGGCAGATCTGCTTTTTATTTTAATTTTTTTTCGTGAAAATGTGTGTTAGGATTTAGAAGACGTTTGTAGAATCCTCCAGAAGCAAAGATTTAAAAATGTTTGCTAAAATATATTATAGATTTGCACCAAATTTTCACGATTTTTCAAAAATAGCAGATCTACAAGCTCGTAGCTTGTAGATCTTTTATTTTTGAATAGCCAAAGTATAAAATAATGGTTCAAGTGGTTACACGCAGATGAGTTCCCGGTTTAAATGAGTCAAAGCACAGTGTGATGGACCTACCTTCAGTGTGCAGGGTAGATGCAGCAGTGTAGCAGTCTGCTCTCCATCCACACAGAGCTGCTGTATACATTCTGATGACTGTGATATGATGAGCTTCCCATAACAGGGGAGATACGTTACTGCTGGGAATCTGCTGTGATCACCACTTCACGCGCACTGTTCCACTGTGTGTGCATGTACACACGCACACCTCTGCCAGCAGCACTTCAATCTGCTGTGATCACCACTTCACGTGCGCTGCACTCGTGGTGGTGGAAGGTAGTACATTTACTCAAATGCTGTACTTAAGTCCAATTTTGAGGTACTTTTAGTTAGCTTTACTTAACTAGCCTAATCAACTTTGAGATTGTCCTGTTTCAATACTTTATACTTTCACTCCACTACATCTCAGAGGAAAATATTGTACAATTTGAAGTTACTTAGTAGATTTTGATTGTTATTACAAAACATACATTAAAGGAGTAGTTCACCCAAAAAATTACTTATTTTCTATCAATTACACACCCCATGAAGCATTGAATTCAGTTTTTGTCGCATTCCTAAGCCAATAATTTGATGATAATAATAAAGATGCTTAGGTATCCGTTAGGAGACACAAAGAGTCTCCTTTGAGTCGCCAGTCATCAAATTATTGGAATGCGACAAAAATAAAAACATCTCCATGAATTCAATGCTTCATGGGGTGTGTAATTGATAGGAAATAAGTAATTTTTTGGGTGAACTACTCCTTTAAAGGGATAGTTCACCCAAAAGAAAACTTATTTTTCTATCGATTAGTCACCCCATTTGGCACATTCCTAAGCCAATAATTTGATGATAATAATAAAGATGCTTAGGTATCCGTTAGGCAGCGGTTCCGGTAGGAGACACAAAGGAGACTCTTTGTGTCTACTATCAGAACCGCTGCCGATCATCAAATTATTGGCTTAGGAATGCGACAAAACAAAAAAATATGAATTGAAGTCTCCATGGGGTGACTAATCATTAGGAAAAAAAGTCATTTTGGGGTTGAACTATCCCTTTAGCAATTTAAGCCTTACTTTAAACTTTGAAAATAACAAATGTGCAAGCTCACAACGTCACAATGCGATGCGTTGTGAACTTGTAGATTGGCTATTTCAACAAAAACATGAAAAAAAAAAAGAAAGGAAAAAAAGAAAAGAAAAAAATATACTTTTACTTTGGTACCGTAACTATATTTTCATGCCAATACCTTTGTACTTTTACTCAAGCAAATTGTTGCTTGATACAGGCCTTTTATTTGAATATTTCTAAATTGTGGTATTTCGTTTCTGTCGGGTGGAAACCTCATTACGTCGACAACTGTTACTTTTCAGGATTCAAATAAAAAAACGGCAAAAGTAGCAGATCTGCAAGCTCAAACGCTTGCAGATCTGCTACTTTTGATGCTTTTGTGTGACGCTGTAGTATGGTCAAGTAGGGCATTCATTTACGAAAAAACAGAATAGAATATGGAGATAAGAGGCAACATATTACTACATTTACTCAAAAATCTGAGTAGTTCTTCCACCCCTGCTCTCTCCACTATGTGTTGTGATCACAACGTCACGTGCACTGTTCCACTCACGTGCACGCTGGCCTCTGCCAGCCAGCAGTTCACACAGATGGCGAGGACAAGGTCTGCCCAGAATGCACTGCTTTTCACCCCTCCTATCCACCTGTTTCCGTGGGAATTTACTGGAGCAAAAATCCTGTGTGGGAAACATCCTGCGGGGGGACCGGAAGTAGGAAATAGCGGCTCAGTGTGTTTACATTTGCCAGCAGAACGTAGCTGTACTGCGAACGGGCCTTTTGCATGTAGTTGAAGCGCAAGGGGGCGGGGGGCGGGGGGGGAGAGAGTCAGCGCACTGAAGTCAAGGCACAGACTACTGTGTTGTTGACGGACAACGGATGCACGCTTATGAGAAACAACACAAATAAAACCTGGCAAAACAGTTGCGTGCATTAGCGCAAGATGAGGATAAATGAAACATTCAGTCTAAATGTCCAGCAACTACTACCAATACTTTTGTATTTGAAACCTTACATTTCTCTAAATATTATAAACTCTTAGGACAGCCTAATACAAATATAATTTAGGCTACTATAGGCTACAGTGAAGTCGGACTGAATGACTGAAACGTTTTTTATTTTTTAACTCTCTTGGTGATTATCTGGCACAGTAGTTGTGGATTAGCAAACTGGACATTAATGTTTCCTTTTCGCGTGCGAATTACTGGACATTTAGACTGAATGTTTCCTTTACCCTCATCTTGCACTAATGCACGCAACTGTTTTGCCATGTTTTATTTGTGTTGTTTCTCATAATAAGCGTGCATCCGTTGTCTGTCAACAACACAGTAGTCTGTAGTGTGCCTTGACTTCAGTGCGCTGACTCTCTCCCCATGCACCGCCCTCCCGCCCCCTTGCGCTTCAACTACATGCAAAAGGCCCGTTCGCCAGCTGCGAACGAGCTACGTTCTGCTGGCAAATGTAAACACACTGAGCCGCTATTTCCTACTTCCGGTCCCCCCGCAGGATGTTTCCCACACAGGATTTTTGCTCCAGTAAATTCCCGCGGAAACAGGTGGATAAAAACCCATGCAACTCAGACCCCACGTTAACAATGAAAACACACGTCCCTGCTTCTGCTGACCGATATTGTCCTTCTAATGAATGTTAGACTCATTGAAAACACACGTCTCTGCTTCTGCTGACTGATAATGGCCCGGATTCATAAAGGGATTTACGACCATATTTTGTACGTACCGGCATTTAGGACAAATCCTACACCTGCAGTCGGATTCATAACATTTTTTTGGTCTGTATTTTGTGCGTCAGGTGCGCACGTTCTCAGGTCAGCCCCGAGGCTGTCTTACCAGGCCTGAAATGTGCGTATGTCTTTAGAATGCTTTATTCTTCATGCCAAAATCAATTACAACAGTGGCAAACCTCAAATAAAATATATATGTGCCCAACATTTGTCAACACATATATATATAAAAAATAAAACATAAATGTCAAACGATGTATTACTTGTAGCCTATACATAATATAGACATAATGTAGATTCCACCGCTTTTTATTTATTTTCTAGGCTATCAGTTCCATTTAGAGCTGAATTATTAGGTTCCTCAGTGTGTTTGCCAGCGGGCCATCTGAGCCAATTGTGTCACCTAATAATGAAAATAGGCTATCATGCCTTAATGAAACTGCGGAGGGACTGACGCACCAGTGTCCGTGCCACGGTATTAATTTGTAGGCTAATAGCCTACTGTAATCTACTCTATTAGTCTATTATTTGCTGGCGGGGTTAAACCTTGTAAACATTACACATTACGTTCAGCTGACCCATCGTGCAATAGTGGGACTCGCTTCCAGACAGATCAGAATGATGTTCAAGTTCTCTGTCAGTGTCAAGGCACTGCGGCCGACATCTGTAAGTTTGGACAAGAAGTTAAACTCCCAGCTCCGGTGTTGCCAGATTTTGTGAGAGAAATAAGCAACCAGGTCTATGAAAATAAGCCCAAAAGAAGCTAGCCATATGAGAACTGTCTGTAAACCTATATATACTGTATACATTGAAATGATATACTGTAGTGTATACAGGCTGGTAGTTGTTATATACAGGCTGGTAGTTGTTATAAGAAGTGGAGAAGAGAAGAGACGTCAGGTTTCCAAGTTCCATGTTCATTTATTCAGATTCAGCAACAAACAAACAGCATAAGAGATAGCCGATCTACAAGCCAATCTACAAGCTCAAAGCGCTTCGTGATGCGTTGTGAGCTTGTAGATCTGCTATTTTCCAAAAAGAATCTTGAAATAAAATGTGGAATATTTGGAAGATTTTTTTAACATTCTAACAAAACAAATCTCGTAAGGGGCTCCAGCTGGCACAACACATTTTCAGATGGGGCTGATAGGGATAAATTAGCCTACATATTAAATTGGGGGTCCATGACATAAAAATATTTGAGAACCACCGGTTAAAATAATTGAACAATTGTGAAGCAAGCCCAAATAATGAACTACACTTTAGAAACAAGCCCAAAAAACCGCACCCCACAGCTACCAATATTTACAAGCAACTTTGCAGAAAAATAAGCCCAAATTCGCTTAGAATAAGCGGACATGGCAACACTGTTCAGTAAAGTGACAGATTTGATCAGAGAGAAACTGCTGAGTCACGGTTCATGCCTTTTATGGTGCAAAATGGGGCGTGGAGCAATGTAAATGAACCTCTCGGGATTTTCACGCCCAGCCATGGCTGTCATTATAATATAGAGCTGGTCGTACGCACGTCTCTGTGATATACGAACCCCTTTGGGAATTGCACGTCCGTTTGTGAGTACCAAAAATACGACCTCCTTTACGAACTTTATTTACCCCATATTTACGACCCTCGTTATGAATCCGGGCCAATTGTCCTTGTGTGTTTTCAATGAGTCTAACTTTCACAAGGACAATATCAGTCACCAGAAGTAGGGACGTGTGTTTTCAGTGAGGCTAACAACTTGAAGTTTGAAGTTGAATAGGCTTATACAGGATGGGTTGTGTCTGATCGACTGAATATCTGAATATCTGAATATCTGAATATCTGAATATCTGAATATCTGAATATCTGAATATCTGAATATCTGAATATCTGAATATCTGAATATCTGAATATCTGAATATCTGAATATCTGAATACTGAATCAATCAACTTACAAAAAGTTGGATTGGATGCAATTGCTGTCCAACCTGAAAATGTATATTCTGCTTAACTAAAGAGCTGGAGAGACAGGGAGACCCCCTGTTACTGAACAAACAGATAGTACTTACTGAAAATCTGAAAAAATGGCTTAAACTTTTCAATTAGAAACTCAGTTCATAGCCAAAGAATATCACTTACACTACCTTTAACTATATAATAACTACATTAGACACAACATCCATTCAGACAGCTGACTAATAGAGAATTATTACCTGATTGGGATTTTTTATCTCTTAAACTCTACTTCGTTGATCGGGGTCGTCCAGGCCTTTTTCCTCAATACGAAATCTAAAAAATAGCCGATCTTGTGAGCTTGCAGATCGGCTACTTTCGCCAAATATTCATCCATAGGTTTGCAAACTACCTGGAATTTGTCTCTGTGGGGTGGAAACCTCATTATGTCCAAAACTGTTATTTTTCAGGGTTCAAATTCAAGAATAGCAAAAGTATCAGATCTACAAGCTCAAAACACACCGCTTCACGCCCGCGTTTCGAGCTTGTAGATCTGCTACATTTACTCAAGTAAAAATCAGAGTACTTCTTCCACCTCTGACTGAGGCGCTGTGATCACCTCTTCACGTGCACTGTTCCATTTGTACATTCTCAGAGTTAAATTAACACGATGATTTTACAGTGTAGGGGTCCCAGAGATAAAAAATGTACTAAAGGGAGGTCCGTGGTCTAGTGCAGTGGTTCTCAAACTTTTTCATGTCAAGGACCCCCAAATTAATATGTGGGCTCCCATAACTTTTTCATTTAAAAAAAAAAGCAGATCTACAAGCTCTCAACACGTCGGACACGCTTGCAAGCTTGTAGATCTGCTGTTTTCAAATAGTCCGTAGAGGTTAAAGTTGTTAAACTGATTTCGATGCTATATTAACTCATTTTGCTGGGCATCCCCTGGAAGCCCCTCAAGGACCCTTGTGGGTCTCTGGACCCCACTTTGAGAACCACTTGTGGCCTAATGCATATTAAACCTGGGGGTATACGGTTGAGGACCACTGCTATGACGGATGGTGCTTCAGTTGTCAGATTACCGACCCCAGGAAGACTAGAGGCTCGTTCATGTGTCTCTAATGGGGATCCTCTAACAAACACAAACATAAACATAAAACTGTTTGCCATACTGCCACCTGTTGTGTCAACTCTGATGTCACTCTGATGTGACCTGATCCTCCGAGGTAAGCTGGGGTCGTCGCACGCACGCACGCACACACACACACACACACACACACACACACACACACACACACACACACACACACACACACACACACACACACACACACACACACACACACACACAGCTATAGAGAGTGTTTATTCACCAACAGGGGTCTCCCTGTCTCTCCAGCTCTTTAATAAACAGAAAATACATTTTGTGGTGGGTTGCCGATTCGATTTCATCCAATCAGGAGAGAGAACCCATCATCAGCTTAAATTGTATAGTTTTCATGTCTTTGTATCATCACTTCCAATGTATTTATTTGATCCTGTATGCTGTATTTTTCTCTCCTGATTGGATGAAATTGGTATCCTGACCTGAAAATTTATTTTCTGTTTCCTAAAGAGCTGCAGAGACGGGGAGACCCCTGTTCAAACACTCCCTGTTCTGGGCATGTCATAATAGACCAACATTCAGCAAGAATAGTCAAACATCTGGCAAAAGAAGGGTAACACTTGCCAACCAGTGCCACCGATCTGTGTAAAGGTCGTGACAGACGGTAAGCGGTCCACGCGCGTGTTACCGCTTGGATCAGCGCTCGCCTCACCGCCCCTCAACTTCTCCGCGCGTCCCAAATAATCGCCCGCCTCTCATTGAAAGTGAATTACATAGGCGCATTGGCCGCTTGCCGTCTGAAAGGACCCTAACTGTACACAACAGCTTTGGACCTCACATAGACAGACATGTCCTGGAAACCTACTTCAGGATTCCAAAAAAGAACTGGGAGAATCAACCAGATCCAGCGGGGGCAGCTGGACGGTTGACTCTCGAGTAAGTAAACATTGCTAGCAATGTAGCTGTTGCCAACTTCACTATAATCTCACGTTGTGTCCCTTGGGTAGGCTAAACCAGCTGATGAAGGTACATACGGAGCCATCACGTGTCCTGATCTGAGTGCATTGTTGCCTCTTTTCTAATAAAATAATAAGTAGCCTGCCCTATTCTACTCGAGGGACACAATGTGAGTTCTGGCATCAATCTTTTTATTATTGGATTTCTGGAGCCATGGTGCGCACCTGGAAAAATTGTCTTATTGTTTTTATGTTTGTGTGCTTGCATTCCTTCTAGATTTGATATATCTATGATCTCTTGTAATTGTAGCTCCCGGATGTATAATATTCTACCCAGTGTACAATAGCGTTTGTTTTGTCAATATTAGGCTACTGTAGGTGTGTGACAATATTTATTCATTCAACTGTTTTAGCTATGTATTCTTTTTTTTGTTAGCTGTCATATTAGTGGAATATTCCGGTCTATGTGACATTAGTCTACCAATCTAATCACGTCTTTTGTCAATTATATCTTTCAGACAATATCGTTTGGTAGCCTACAGACACTTCCTTGAGTGGGTGTTGCAAGGAGAAAGACTTGGTGCTGGCAACCGTCTCGTCTTACCGGCCTGCGTCATAAACGCCTTCAGGTCCAGATGTCCATCTGCAACGGGACAGTACCGTGGATTCCGGGAAGTCGGTGATGCTTTTGGAAGGCTATAACAGCTGAAATACAGCTGCTATATACTTTGCTTTTATGTTTTGTAAATAAAACTTTGAGTTTCCTCACATTTGGTTGCAATAAGCATTCATGAGTAATGTGCATTTCATTACTTGACCAGTAATTCAACTGTTTCAGTTTGACATATCCCCATTTGATACCATTTCCAGCAGTGGGACTGTAATGTGAAGGGTCACTTTGAACCTCTTCATTAGAAATGGTCTGATAGTAGTCTCATTTGGCACAGAATTCCTTTTACCATATTAGATACATAGCAATGTATTTCATCAAACTTCCGTTGTGAGGTTTGCCACCCATGAGTGTCAAGGCGCATCCCATAGAGTTATAATATATCTAGAGGGCGGACTGCACGACTCTTCCTTTCAAAACCTTCCTTGGTTGTATTTCCACTCTGGGTGTCTACTTCCTGGTTGGGTCGACCATGTAGAGGATGCTAGATGTTTGCTGATGATAAATGAGGAAGAGGAAGGGTCTGTTGAATGTCAGACGAGGAGGAAGGCTGCTGAAGACGTTATTGGCGCCCCCTTCTGCTGAACTGCTTTCATCGACATTAATGGCTGCCTGCTGGATCACCTGACAGGAAACACACAGTGTCACATAACTATACAATCTACGCATGCATTTGTTTTTTTTTCCCTCTGATCCCTTTGACCCCATTGCGCTCCAATTATAGTCACATTCATGTATGTTGAACTGAAGTGAAAATAAATAAATAATAAATAAAGCATATCTCCTACTGTACAGTCTATGCACTACTCCTTCTAAAGTCAGAAACTCTGAATACAAAATGCAAAGTTCATAATATGAAAAAAATATATGTATAATTTTTACTTCACATAACCGAGGGGTCCTTGAGAGTGTTAAAGGGGGTCCCAGGCAAAATGTGTTGATATAGTATCAAAATCGGTTATAACACTTTAACCACTATACGTCGGCTATTTAAAAATAGCCAACCTACACGTTCACAATGCGTCGCCGGGCAAAGCATTGTGAGCTTGTAGATCGGCAAAAAAAAATAATAAGTTGAACAAATATGAAGAAAAAAATATGTATATTTTTTAAACATCTTAACAACATAAATCTCTTATGGGGGTCCCTGGCATAAAATCTCTTCAGTTAGGGGTCCGCGGCCTAATACATAATAATTTGGGGGTCCTATGACAGTAAAAAGTTTGAAAACCACTGGCCTAAATAACACACATGCACATTAGTTGGGGGGGGGGGGGGGGGGGGGGGGCTCTACTGTACACAGTCAGGAGAAATGTCAGACATTTCTTGTGGCCTGTGGGGTTCTAATAATAATTGTGATAACGGGGTGCCATCGATTGTTCCAACCTGGGGGCCTGGATGACAGACGGGATGGGACCTCATTCATCACTTCTATCATTATGTTTGTTATGTTATGTTTGGCAAGTCAGTGTGTGTGTGTGTGTGTGTGTGTGTGTGTGTGTGTGTGTGTGTGTGTGTGTGTGTGTGTGTGTGTGTGTGTGAGTGTGTGTGTGTGTGTGTGTGTGTGCGTGTGCGTGTGCGTGCGTGCATGCGTGTGTGTGTTGTACACTAACCTGTGTGAGTTTGAGTGTTGCCTCTCCTCCAATACCAGACAGGTTAGCAGAGTCCTGGAAGACCTCAGAGATTAGCCTAGAAAACTATGCTGCTGCTCTCCCTCTAACCTCTGTTACCCCCCTACAGATCTCAGATTACTACTTCATAACCCCCCCCCCCCCCTCTCTCTCTCTCTCTCTCTCTCTCTCTCTCTACTCTCCCACCTAAACCCAGCCACCCTCAAACCGTCATCACAAAACATAACCGGAGGTCCCTAGACCCCTCCTCCTCTCTCTCTCTCTCTATCCACTCCTCTCTCTCCCTCCCCTGATTCCTTTCCCTCCCTCTCAATCTCAACTGATTCTGCAACCTCATCCTTTCTCTCCACTATTCATCTGTGTTTGACTGTCACTGCCCTCTCTCTTCCAAGCCAGCATGCCTGTGTCTCTTCCACATTCTCCTCCCTCCTTAAACCCCCTCTCAGCACCCCCCTTCATCCCTCTGCTGAAGCTTTCGTCACCTCATTTCTTAACAAGTTCGAAGACATCAAAAGGTGTTTCTCTCATCGTCCCACTAATCAAGCGTCTAACTCACCTAATGTCATGTCTTCCTTCTCGACACTCTCTCCAGATGAGGTCCTAAAATCGTTGACATCCACTAGAGTCTAGTGGATGTCAACGATCGGTCTAATGACTAGACAAACCACGCGTCCTCTAGACCCCATTCCTTCGTCCATTTTCCAGACCATTGCCCCCATCGACTACCTTTCATTACTACCATCATCAACACATCCGTAATCTCAGGCTGTGTCCCATCTGTCTTCAAGACGGCCAGAGTCACGCCACTCCTCAACCCTTGACCCCTCAGACGTCAAGAACTACAGACTGGTACTCCTTTTGACAAAAACTTTTGAACGCGTTGATGCTTACCAGCGTTCTCTCCATCTCTCACAGAATAACCTTCTGGATCCAAACCAGATTCAAACCTGCCCACTCCATTGAAACTGCACTCCTTGCAGTCACAGTAGCACTGTAGTCCTGATCCTTCTACCTATCCTCCACAAGCTCTCTTATCACTATTCTTGATGACACTCAACAGTTTTTCTCTCCCCCTCCCTCCCCCGCCACTCAAGCTGAAGAGTACTTTGCTGCATGCCTGGCTGACATCTAACACAGTGGATGTCTTCCCACCACGTCAAGCTCAACTCAGATAAGACTGAGCATCTCTTCTTCCCAGGTAAGTCCATGTAGGATCTCACTGTTTCCATCATCAACAACTCCCTGGTGGCTTCCATTCCCGCCAAGAGCCTGAGTGTAGTCCTGGACAGTCAGCTGTCCTTCAACACACACATTGCAGCGGTCACTTTCCTGTAGGTTTACACTCTATAACATTTGAAGGATTAGACCCTTCCTCATGCAGGAGACTATACCCAGCTCCTTATCTAGGCCTCCGTCATCTCCAAGCTTGACTACTCTAACTCCCTCCTTATTGGCCTTTTTTAAATACAAGCACTGTATACTGCATCTAACACAGTTTCTGGTTGATAGTGGACAGTATTGAACTTTTTGTGTGGAAATTAGACAAGAAAACATGCTTGAATACTTTTTTAACATTGGCGTCAATGGGAAATTGTGACATCACCTATTTCAGCATTTTTCAATATGTTCCACCACTGGGATTTCTTAGGAAATTTTATATGTTTTTTTTTTTTTTTAAGATATTATTGGGGCTTTTCTACCTTTATAGTGTATAGTGGAGATAGACAGGAAACAGAGATGGGGAGAGACATGCAGGAAAGATTGCCGGGAACGGGACTTGCACCCGCGATGCACTGTCAGGCTATTTTAGAGCCTTGGTGCCCGGACCGCCAAGCCACGGTCCGGGCCGACTTTTGATATGTTATTACTACCATATTTATGAAACAAAATAAGTTGAAAGAGTTTCTGTTGCAATTTGTCATATGTTAACCTCTTATGTCTGGACTAAATAGGAAAGTTCCCAGTTCAATCAAATCCCTAACTGCTCCTGATGAGCAGGTTGGTGCCTCTGCCATGGGTGAATGTAATGCACATTGTAATGTAAATACTGTAATGCACATTGTAAAGTGCTTTGGATAAAGGCACTATGCAAACCATTTACCATTTTTCACCATCTTCCAAGTAGGCCCTTAGTAATCAGCAGTAGAATGACAACAAGAACCCTACAGTAGGTGAATATAATTAACTTGTTGGTTGTATTGAGCACACAATTTGTTAGGTTAGTCAAGTAGAAACCACAAAGCACCCCATCTCAACCCCACCTCATCTGATCTGACCCTTGTCCTGATCTAGGATTTGATCCTTGTGCTCCTTGCTATTGGTTGATTGTTATGTTGGTGATAGGCGTAAACTGATATGGGTTTATCAGGGTTGATACCGATAATGGTATTATATTGAAAACACAACTGGAAAACCTTTGATTTTCTTCCTAATAGAATTAGCAAAATCCACAGGAAGTTGTAATTTCGGCAACATCTGCTTTATTTACGTTTGTTTACGGCCTAAAATAGTGACTTCCCATGAAAGCTGTTTCATCGTACAATGACACAAACGAAAACAAATATATTTTGAATGATCCATTTCTAATCAATGGAGCAACTATTTTTTTATATCTCGCCCCTGCACTTTAGAGTTACATCATGGCAAGGTAGCACAACCCAACCCTCTACCAAAGTGTCCTATTGCTAATAATAATAATAATAACAACAACAACAACAACAACAATAATATGTTAATGACATTGATTCTCTTACAGTGTGTTAAAGAACTCATTTACAATATGACACCATGGATGTTTAAACACAAATATTCATAAAAAACACAGAGAATCAGAATCCTGCTTGAATTCACTGCAAGACCATTACTGCATCAAAAGTAATCAACAAACTATACAATAAAAACTGGTCAAACATTGGCCAAATTGTCAAATAATTTAAGAAAGAGGCAAACATTTTGAAAATAGCTGATCTACAGCTCACAACGCCTCGCAACGTGAGGCGTCTGCTATTTTCACAATATGTATCTGTGGAACAGAGACAAACAAAATGTAATGCCTCAACTCCTACATTCCAGGTGCTTATCGGGGTGGGGGGTTCAAATATGATTATTTTGAGGGGTCCCAAAATAAACTAGTAGTACTAGAGGTCCAGGTAGGACAGAAAACCAGCAGCATTAGAGGTCCTAGTAGGATATAAAACCAGCAGTTCTAGAAGACCAGGGTTTACTAGTCTCACGAAGACAGCTCCACCTAGAAACATCTGGTGAAATCTTAGTTTCATGTACAAGCTAGAACAGTGGTGAAAACAGCTGCTGACAAACTACTGCTTTGGAGACAAATCATATCACCATACCAATATGAAGGGCCACCCTGAAGTCTTTTCACTGGTTCTGCTATTAAGTTTTTTTGTAATAATTCCCCAGACGTTTCAGTGGGCAGAGATCTTTGATTGACCAGTGGTATAATCCATCGGTGTGTCCAGGTCCTCCAGTGAACTACAGTCCACTTCATAGCACAGAAACTTGATGAGTCTGGAAGGAAGATCTAAATCCCTGAGGAGCTTTAATCTGCCAACACCAACCAGATGTCTGATCCTCAGTCTGCACAGATGCATGAGAGGATGAGGAGGCACTGTAAACACACACACACACACACACACACACACACACACACACACACACACACACACACACACACACACACACACACACACACACACACACACACACACACACACACACACACACACACGGTATATGTCATATCACAGTAACTAGTTCTTGCACTGTCTTGTTTCATTGGAGACTAGACAATAAACGTACCTGCTCTGATCTTGATATCGGTCCAGAGTGGAGAAGAGACCAGATGTTCCATCAGTCTGGAACACAGCCTGACATGGCTGACGTAGTTTAACAGCAGAGAAATGAGAGGCCCCACCAAGTGACTGATGGACGGCTTGGACACAGCCTCACAGAACTAGACATGATAGAAAACACAGAGTAGTAAACACACAACCAGACAGCCTAGAAAACTATGCTGCTCTTCTCCCTCTAAGTACCTCTCTGTTACCCCACTACAGATCTCAGATTACTACTTCATAACCCCCCCTTCCCCCACTCTCTCGCTCTCTCTACTCTCCCACCTAAACCCAGCCACCCTAAAACCGTCATCATAAAACGTAACCTGAGGTCCCGAGACCCCTCCTCCTCTTCCTCTATCGACTATGAAATCTGATTCCAAGCCGTTCCGAGATTCTTTTCTAATAACAAAACCAAACCCGGGTGTACCCGTGACAATGTCGTCCGATTCCGAGCCATTCCGACTTCTTCTTTTTTACGGACCCGGACCCTAATTGGACCGGTGAAATTTGTTCAGAAATCCGATTATTTCCGAGATTCTGAGACAGACCCGACCCAGACACCCCTTCAAAAAAGCGCATATGAAACTACAAAAAAACATAAATAAATATGCGCAGAAGTATTCATTTAATATGCGTGACAAAATGTTTTCTTTGTAAATAAATGTGGACTTTATGAATTAATAGCAGACCTATTGACCAATAACCATTTTATGATCAAAGCTATGCTTTCACCTCGTCAGAGGAATCCATGATTTACGATTCTGTACAGACATAACTCAAACAGCGCTGAGTTGGCTCTAGCGGACTTCACAACATTCGGCACCGTGACTCGCTCGCCTGCGACTCGCTCGCCAGTGCCTCCCATTGCTCAAGTCCGGTAAAGACGGCGCACCTCCGTCGTTGTAACAGTTTTTTGCTTAACTCCTGCTGTAGCCTATTCTCACCAAACGGGCCTAGTGGGCCCCCTCGTTGGGGGCGACAAAAACTATGCCTAAACCTGACCTTAATCCTAGCTAAATAATTTGCAATGCGTATATAAACAACTGTCCTTCAACACACACATTGCAGCGGTCACTCTTTCCTGTAGGTTTACAGTCTATAACATCCGAAGGATCAGACCCTTCCTCACTCAGGAGACTATACCCAGCTCCTTATCCAGGCCTCAGTCATCATCAAGCTTGACTACTCTAACTCCCTCCTTATTGGCCTCCGTGCCTGCTCATGTAAGCCCCTCCAAATGATCCAGAATGTCACAGCACACCTGGATTTCAACCACCCATAACATTTCACATGTGTGTGTGTTTGTCCCTATTCCACACCCTTCATTAGCTTCCGGTTGCTGCCTGCACCCAGTGCAAAACACTGATGCTGGTCTACAAGGCAACCAAAGGCATGGCACCCCCATACATTCAAGACATGATCCAACCCTTAGAATTGTCCCTGCTCACTTATAGAGCTATACACAGGCATTTTCCCTATAAAACAACGGACAACGCTCCTCCTCACTAGAATCTTCTCCCTCCTGGCTCCAAGACTGAAACACCCCTGCCGTAAGAACAGCAAACCAACTCCAAATTTGCCACCGTAGTCTGAAGACTCACCTTTTCAGACTCCTAGCACTCACCTCTTCAGACTCCACCTTATACCCCTAGCATTCCTCTCTCCTTGTATCCCTTCTTGTCCCATGTTTTCGATAGATGCTAGTTTACTATGCAGATATACTGTATGTTGGTCACTTATTCTCATGCTTTTGTTGCTTGGATTTGTTTTTCTTGACCATCAATGTTAAGAATTGTATTTAGATAGCATGTTGTTTGGACATGATAGTTTGTTTACCCGGTGTCCTAGTTTCTTTGAGGCACTACATTGTTCTCACTGCACTCTACTTATTTACCCTGTTGTTTGCTGTCCATGCTTCCTCTGCTTACTCCGATCCATGACCATGACAACAATGGAAACATATACATTTTTGTCATATATGAAAAGTGATCTTGAATAGAAACATAATAGTGGTTTCACCTGGAGATGGCTCCATGGAGCATCACGGTTCCAGATCCTCTGCTCTTCACTGTGTGTTTGTGTGGGATGAGGCTTGCTGCCGTGAGCGCAGTGGAAACAGGAGCGAGCGTTGCAGCCGTGGTCCAACAGCAGTTTGAGCATGGGGAGGTGGTCCATGCTAAGGAGCACCGCAGAGGGAAATGCAGAGGGCTGAGTGGAGATGGAGGCATTTACGTCAGCTCCGTACTTCAGCAGAATGGACACCATTTCCATAGATTCTCTCCTGATGGCAACGAGAAGGGGCTTGGACAAGTCCAGGTTGGGGTTGGCTCCAGCCTCCAGCAGCATCTCAGTGGCTTCCAGGTTCCTGTTGTATACTGACAAGTAGAGCACAGTGCTGTGTTCGTCCTCGTACATCTTACGTCGCTCTTCAGACAGCTGGCAGTTGGGGTCGAATCCCGCCTCCAGAAGAAGTTCCATGATGTTATTGCAATTGTGCTCTGCGGCGATGTGCAGCGGGCTGATGCCGCTACTTGTGATACTGCTCTGGCTAGTGACGGGAATCAGCAGGGACACGATGCTGATGAAACAAAAAGTTGACATTAAAACCACAGGAACACAGAGAGAATAGTGTTTTTCAATACTGCAAAGCACCTTCAATGTAGACGGTAAGTGATTGATTGTAAACAGAGAAGTGTTCTAACCTTGTGTGAGCATTCTGCACAGCAACATGGATGGGCAGAAGACCAGAATTGGTCGATCTATTGACGTCTGCTTTGAGAGACAGGAGCAGCCCCACGGTGGACACATGACCATGCTTACATGCTTCATAGATCGGCGTTGCACCGTCATCTGCAGCTCTGTTAATATCAGCACCTGAACACACAATAGAACACAGTCTGTCTGTCTGACCCTGTGTCCAACAACCTATGATATAACCTCTAGTACAGCTAGAAAACCAGCAGTACTACAGGTCCTAGTAGGATATAAAACCAGCAGTACTACAGGTCCTAGTAGGATTTAAAACCATCAGTTCTAGGGTATCGATGTACTTACCGTGTTTGAGAAGGTAGCGTAGTGTTTCTAAATTTCCATTCTGAGCAGCAGTGGACAGAGGAGTCATCCCGTATTTGCTGGTTGCACTGATTTGGACTCCGGTTAAAACCAACATCACACAGATCCCCACGTTGTTCTGACGGACAGCTTCATGCAGCGCTGTATATCCCTGGATACATCGGGTGTTGACTGCTGCACCGTAGCTTAACAACATGGCCACCAGCACTTTATTGCTCTTCTCACATGCTGGGTAGAACAGACACTTTTTGGTAAATATATACAATAGCTTCTGTTGAATTAGATTGTACAGTTAGTCTGTGATTTGATTTCTGAACTACTTTGGTATTTTTCTTCTCCTACTTTTTTAACATGCAGAGGCTAATGTTTTGAAAATACTGCCTGTAACTTCAGAGAAAAAGTCAATATACCAGTTAATCGTGTGTTTTTTTTTTATCAAGAATTACACTTTTTCGTTTAAGATGAGTTGGTAGCTTGTTCATTTGTTAACATTTTTATCAGAGGAAATACAGAGAGAGTTAAGGTACAGATGAACTAAAAGAGGATTCAGCAGTATTTTTCTACCCAACTGGTTTTTGCATACCAGCTACCAATGAGTGGTTATAGAGGCAGCAGTGGCTCAGGAGGTAGAGCGGCTACTTGGGAATAGGAAAGTTCACGGTTCAATCAAATCCCGAAGTGCTCCTGATGAGCAGGTTGGTCCCTTGCATGGTTTCCTCTGCCATGGGTGAATGTAATGCACATTGTAAAGTGCTTTGGATGTAACTTGTTGGTTTTATTGAGCACACAAAGATTTACAAGGGGCCATGGTAGGATAATAATCCAGCAGTAGGCTATTAGGGGTCATGTTAGCATAGAAAACCAATAGTACTAGAGGTCCTGGTAGCAGAGAAAACCAGCAGTAGTAGGATTCAAAGGAACAGCATTGGAAACCACTGAATAGACATAACACAGCTAATTCCTACATTATCAATGACTAACTGCAGCACAAACTGTCTTTGTACCTTTTTTGAGAGGAGTATCTCGATCTTCATTCACAATTTCAGGATCAGCTCCTCTCTCCAGCAGCAGATGAACACAGCTTGCATGCTCATTATTGACCGCTATCATCAACGCTGTTTGTTTCCCTGCTGTTTTCTTGTTCAACATGCCAGGCTGGGCTGGAGGAAACAAGACACACTTAACTAAACTGAGATAAGATAATAATAATAATCCCCAAGGAACCACGTCTTCTTTCAAAGTATTCTTCAGCAGGACAACAAGCGTTTTTGTTACCTGTCAGCAGCACTCTGAGACAGGCTTCCTGGCCGTAGGCGGCTGCCTCGTGGATTGCCAGCCAGCGAGGCTTACTGGACAACAGGTTGCATCCTGGGACGTTAACTAGCGTGCTGACTTTGTTATCATCACCAGTCTTTATCGCTGCTAACAGAGGATCCTCCACCCTAGAAAAAAAATGGCACCACATACACTGTAATGTTTTACAATCACACTGACTCTTAATGCCAACCATAGAAAGATTATGCAGCATAGTCCTACCAAACACCATCTTTGTTCGGCTAGGTTTGGTCAATAAGAACACAATGATGTCATATTCAGGCACCTACCGGTCAGCATGCTTTGTGGTCGGAGGATTGGGAGTACTGTAGTGAATGGTGATAATGTGATCTTGTCGGGTGCTGGGCCGCACCAACGCTAAGTTGGTGCTGTGATCGTGTTCGTTGCTGGGTTGAGTGCTCGTGCTGGGAAGGTGTGGGGTGCTGGGCTGTCTGACTTCTGGATTGGGTGTACATGGAGTTTGTCTGGTATCTGTGGATGGAGTGTTATTGTGGTCTTCACTGAGGCTGCGTTCGATAGCTATCTGGATCAGCTCCTCATCAGACAGGTTGGTGAAGAGAGAATAGTCCTCAAACCCCAACGATGTACAAGAGGCTCCTGGCACAGAAAGGCCAGCTGTTTCCATGACGATGCTGATAAGGGAAAACAACAAGACAACACAGAAATAATCGGATATTCTTGACCTGTTCCAAACACATGATTGACACAAGGCCATGGCCGTCGTTGCCCCTCTCTTTGGCCGTGTGCCCCTCAAAAAATGACATGCCCTCACGGCCACAGTAGCCGTGGCGCCCCAGCTGCGCCAGCAGTTGATTTCACAGTTTTTCCTCTGTACGATTTTCCTGTCAATATGTTTTTGAGAGAGAGAGAGAGAGTGAGAGAGAGAGAGAGAGAAAGTACGGACCGATGTGCCCCGATTTTTTTTCTTTTTTTTTCAACAGCCAAAAGATTAATACATAAAGTGTAGGCAATCAGTATCATACAAAAGTAGAGTGACCACACCGCTCTGATGGTCAAGAAATAAATAATCCTTTTGCAAACCACATGTTCTGTTCGTTTGTCAAAAATGTAACTAAAGTCCTCGTTTAAGTTAATTGCTGTCACCTGTTATACTGCTGTGCGGAGTGTGCGAAACAGGGCAGATCCCCGCCAGGCCAGGTTGACCTACCCAGGCTCATGAAATTCATAGGCAGGCATAGTAGCCAATTAGAATTAAATCTGCTAAAACCGACTCATATACTGATACAGAACCATATATTGGCTATATATTGTCGCTGTTGGGTGGAAACATTGTATGTTCCTTTTTTTATTATTATTATTCATAAACAATTTAAAATGATGAAAATAGCCAATCTACTATAATATAATCATTCATAATTAAGAAATACTATTTGAAATAGTGAAAAATCAGTGCAAAATTAGTGCAAGTTCAATCACGTTTCATTTGAATGAAAATAACTTGTGGGGAAAATGTGATTAATGTGACCCCTACTTCAGTCAGTGAAGTCCAGGGCTGAATGTGACATATATTGAGACCAATATAACTAAATATTGGTAATTTGCCAACACATCTTTTTTATAACCCATTTATTTTGTGAAATAAATAGGTTATATTTCACTACAATATTATACTATTCTTATACTATATTAAAATAAAAGCGTCCTTAACCTTCAAGTTAAATTCATTATTTCCGTTTCTTTTATGGCCTTCCTGCCCTGGCATGTGGCCTTTGTGCCCTCAAACACATTACAACATCAAAGGCTAAGTGGCCTTGCCCCTAAAATGACGAAATTAAAAAGATGTATGACTACAGAAGCAGACCAATCAGAACATAGCTTATCACACTCTTGGTCCTTTAATCACTCCCCTCACCTGGGGCAAAAAAAAACGTTGGGTGTATGATAAATACCGTAAATATACATTAGTTGATTTCAGACATTCAGAGTTGCATGAGCTTATCCGACCGAGTGCAGGTGTGTCAACCCCAACCACAAGGCCATGATGAGGTACTTAATATCAGAAACTAAACCATTCCCATCTCAATGCCAATAGTCTTTCAGAGGAAACAAAACAGACTAGGAAAGTGTGTTCCTCGGAGGGCAGGTCTCTGCCAAGCCAGGTTATCTACCCAGGTTCCGCACATTTTGGAAGGCAGTTATAGACAATTGGAACAGTATGAGAAATCTGGCTTATACTGTACATCTTTATCACATGACTTCAGAGATACTGTGTACCGATGTGTGTGAGTTTTGGACAAAGGTTGTAGGAGTTGTAGCAAAAAGTGTGTTTTGAAGGAAACGCTAATCTAGTTGGCACAAAATAGTCTGCAATGACTCAAATAAAAAAAGACTATATAGAATATTCTACCAAACCACAGCAAATTTGTTACAGCATCTCTATTCAAGTCTCAAAACAGAGACCGATAACATCTGAAGGATGCCATTACAATGTAAACCTTTGTAGACTCCAGAATGTCCAGAATGTCTCCCCATTCTTCGCTCTCTGCACTGGGGTGTTCACAAAAGTCTGAGTAGATGATAAAATTACCCCAAACATGGGGTCACAACAAGTAACAATGACATTCATAACTAACCACAGTATTAATGTTAAATCATTAATAATACTTAGAGTAGCCATACTAACCACAATATTGATGTTAAGTAACCATTGTATTTATAAAAACTAAGATGAGAGAACATATTACTCCAGTTCTAGCTTCACTACATTTGCTTCCAGTTGTTTTTAGGCTTGATTTTAAAATTATTTTACTTGTTTATAAAGCTCTAAATGGTCTGGCACCTTCCTACCTCTATGACTGCCTGCCTAGATATGTTCCAAACAGCCCCCTCAGGTCTTCTAGTGCTGACCTGCTCGAAGTGCCTACAATGACATAAAAAACACGGTGAAGCAGCATTCTGCTTCTACGGGCTGACGGCGTGGAATAAACTCCCATTACACCTAAGACAGGCAGCCTCTGTGAATAGCTTTAAAGCACAGCTCAAGACCTATTCCTTCACTCTTGCTTACTTTTTGCTTTTATGTTGTTTTATGCTTTTGCTTTTCTTTTTGCTTTAGTTTTTTTTAATTAATTGTACTTTTTCTTTAATTGTATTCTTGCTCTGTAAAGCACTTTGAGCTGTCATGAAAGGTGCTATACAAATAAAGTTTAATATTATTATTATTATTATTATAACTAACCACACTGAAAATGTTTAGTAACCACCTATTAATAACTATCCACAGTATTAATGTTAGATGTTCTTACATTTATACTGACAGTTGTGGTTAATCTCTTCCTTTCTTTCTTTCTTTCTTTCTCAGTCAGACTTGCAGACTGTCCTTCTTTCTCTATCCAAGTTTATTCATGAAGCACATTTCAAAACATCTGAGTTGACCATAGTTCTCTACAGTCAATAAATGAAATAGAAGCACAATAAAACACAAATTAAGTCTGTCAAACTTGGTTAAAAGCCAAGGAATAGAAATACGTTTTAAGACAAAGTTTTAAAATCAGGTCGCGTGGGGGCCAGCCTGACAGAAAATAATCAATACCATTATGAAGAAATACTCTGTAAAAGTCCGGTATTCAAAATGTACTTGAAAAGGACAAAAGTATTGGTATCAAAGAGTACCAAAATGTACCAAAAGTACTCACTATGCAGAATGTCCCATTTTGCAAGTCTCCATTATGTATAAAATTCAATGAAAATAGCAGATCTACAAGCTCGCAATGGTACAGCACTTGAGCAAATGTGCTTAGTTACTTTCCACCACTGATTATTACACAGACAATATTGTAAAATGCCTTCAGCTAAAGAAAGCTCTATTGTGTGAAAAGCTGTGATGTGTAATATTATTTTGTGTAATTGTTAAATAATACATAAAACAGTCCAAATGGATGCAATGTTTTCAAAATGCATGGTCCAGTGGAGGTTATGATTTTATAATGTACAAAATGCAGTCTTTCACTCCTAAGGACCTTCCTCACCAAGCACTTTATCTCGTTCATAAATATAACTGTATCGTTCACCACCACTTGAGTTCAAATGATTTTTAAAACAATATATTAATATAGTTCTAGTGTTTGCTGTGGACGGCCCTTATACTTTTCAACATCGCAGTTCACATTTCAAGTTCATAATTTGTATATGTATAACACTCAGGCTGGATGTGTTTTAACATTGTGTTGATGTTAAAACATATAGTGACATAGAATAAAGCTCTCAAAGGGGCTGTAAGTGTTTTTTTTGTTTTGTTAAAATAAGTGTTATAGCTCTACATGTATATTCTGATAGAAAACATTGCTATGTTTATTCAGTAACAGTCTCTCCCTGTCTCTCCAGCTCTTTAGTTAACTACATTTTCAGGTCAGGATTTAATTTCGTCCAATCAGGAGAGAGGACTACACAGGACACAGGATAAACAAGTGAAATTGGAAGAGATGAAACAAGGAGACACATTTGGAACTGGAACACAAGCTAAAGGGACATTCACACTCACACCAAGCAGCAAGCACGATAACGATAATTGTAAACATGCCATTCAAAAAAAAGAAACCGTTCTAACTGAAGTGGACAGCAGCGTCCACAGCACGACAACTCTGTGCCGCGCTATGAGCTTGTATATCTGCTATTTTTGAATAGCCCAAAGCAAAATTAAAATGACAGCGATGCGTTCCCGGTCTTAGTGGGTTTTAGAGCACAGTGTGATGGACCTACCTTCAGTGTGCAGGGTAGATGCAGCAGTGTAGCAGTCTGCTCTCCATCCACACAGAGCTGCTGTATACATTCTGATGACTGTGATATGATGAGCTTCCCATAACAGGGGAGATACGTTACTGCTGGAATCTGCTGTGATCACCACACAGACACACACACACACACACACACACACACACACACACACACACACACACACACACACACACACACACACACACACACACACACACACACACACACACACACACACACACACACACACCTCTGCCAGCAACACTTCAATCTGCTCCTGTGATCACCACTTCACGTGTGCTTCAACTCGTGGTGGTGGAAAGTAACTAAGTACATTTACTCAAATTCTGCACTTAAGTCCAATTTTGAGGTACTTTTACTTAACTTGAGTATGTCCCGTTTCAATACTTTATACTTCCACTGCATTACATCTCAGAGACAAAATATTTGAAAACTGTAGTTACAAGTTACTTTGTAGATATCGATTGTTATTACAGTACATTTACAGTTCAAGCCCTACTTTAAACTTTGAAAATAACAATGCTCAAGCTCGCAATGTGATGCGTTGTGAACTTGTAGATTGGCTATTTTCAACAAAAAAAGAATACTGGAAAAAAGAAAAGAAAACAATATATACTTTTACTTTGGTACCGTAACTATATTTTCATGCCAATACCTTTGTACTTTTACTCAAGCAAATTGTTGCTTGAATATAGGCCTTTTATTTGAATATTTCTACATTGTGGTATTTCGTCTTTGTCGGGTGGAAACCTCATTATGTCCAAAACTGTTACTTTTCAGGATTCAAATTCAAAAACGGCAAAAGTAGCAGTTCTACAAGCTCAAAAGCTTGCAGATCTGCTACTTTTGAGGCTTCTGTGTGACGCTGTAGTATGGTCAAGTAGGAATTTACGAAAAAACACAAAAAGTTAGATTATGGAGATAAGAGGCAACATATTACTACATTTACTCAAGTAAAAATCAGAGTACTTCTACCAACACTGCTTTCTCCACTGTGTTGTGTGTGTGTGTTGTGATCACCTCTTCACGTGCACTGTTCCACTCACATGCACGCTGGCCTCTGCCAGCCAGCAGTTCACACAGATGGCGAGGACAAGGTCTGCCCCAGTGCCCCCCAATGCACTGCTTCTCAACCTAAACATATATATCAAATGGGGGTTTGTGGTCTAATGCAGTGGTTCTCAAAACCTTTTCATGTCAAGGACCCCAAAATGAATACGTGGACTCCCACGTGGACTCCTACCTCAAAATACATTCTACATTTTTCAGATTTTTCCATGATTCTTTTTTTTTATTAAATAGCAGATCTACAAGCTCACAACGCATCAGACGCGCTTGCAAGCTTGTAGATCTGCTGTTTTCAAATAGCCCATTTATATAGAGGTTAAACTGATTTTGATGCTATATTAACCCAATTTGCTGGGGACCCCCTGAAAGCTCCTCAAGGCCTGGGGGTCCCGGGACCCCACTTTGAGAACCACTTGTGGCCTAATACATATTAAACCTGGGGGTCTACGGTTGAGGACCACTGCTATGATGGATGGTGCTTCAGTTGTCAGATTACCGACACTGTCTGCCAAACTGACACCTGTTGTCAACTCTGATGTCACTCTGATGAGACCTGATCCTCAGAGGTAAGCTGGGGTCGTCTCTCTCACACACACACTCTCTCACACACACACACACACACACACACACACACACACACACACACACACACACACACACACACACACACACACACACACACACACACACACACACCATAAGCCAAATTCCAATACCCAAAATCTCGGCCACTGGCTCACTCACACTCGGTCACTCCAGCATGGCAGTGTTACGGTGAAATTGGTGACCTGCCGAAATATGTGACCATCTTGTGGTCTTCACATAACTTACGTGGAGGTCTTTAAATACGTGGCCTAAATGCCGCTAGGTTGAACTCAGCTAATAAACAAACCGCAATGATTTACTTTCGGACACTGACACTATGTGATGTCTACACGATTGTCACATATTTTGGCAGGTCACCAATTTCACCGTAACACCGCCATGCTGGAGTGACCGAGTGTGAGTGAGCGAGTGGCCGAGATTTTGGGTATTGGAATTCAGCGATTATAGAGTGTTTGTTCACCAACAGGGGTCTCCCTGTCTCTCCAGCTCTTTAAGAAACAGAAAATACATTTTCAGGTGGGTAGCCAATTTCATCCAATCAGGAGAGAGAACCCATCATCAGCTTAAATTGTATAGTTTTCCAGTTAGCTGTGAGGGAATTTGGCCGAAATCATCAAGATCGTGCACTTGGTGACTACTTTTTGATTTTTGGCATGGTGTTAGGTATGGGCATAAGGTTTTCAAAAACCATCGCAAGCAAGTTGGGATCGCCCCCTATTGGTCTGTTTGCAATGAATCCAATATTAGATAGGTATGGTTGAAACCCCAAACAATTGATGGAAGAGATTTTTCAATGGATTCTGTTACTATTGGGTATGCTAAATAACATACAAAAAAAAAAGGAAAATCGAACTTCTAGAAACACATAATTTTCAAGTTGGCGTCCACGATGGCTGGTGGGAGCTTAAGTTATTGTATGTTATTATGTTATATACCCAATAGTAACAGAATCCAAAATCTCTTGCATCATTTATTTGGGGTTTCAACCATACCTATCTAATATTGGATTAATTGCAAACAGACCACTAGGGGGCGATCCCAACTTGCTTTGCGATGGTTTTTGAAAACCTTATGCCCATACCAAAAATCAAAAAGTAGTCACCAAGCGCACGATTCTTATGAATTCCCTCCCAGGTAAGTTCCAATTGTGTCTGCTCATGTCTTTGTATCATCACTTCCAATGCATTTATTTGATCCTGTATGCTGTATGACTTCTCTCTCCTGATTGGATGGAGTTGGTATCCTGACCTGAAAATGTATTTTCTGTTTCCTAAAGAGCTGCAGAGACGGGGAGACCCCTGTTACTGATCAAACACTCCCTGTTCTGGGCATGTCATAATAGACCAACATTCAGCAAGAATAGTCTCAAACATTTGGCAAAAGTAGGGGAACACTTGGAAATACTAAGGGAACATTCAGCAAAAATAGTCAAACATTAAGCAAAACATACATAGGGGAACATTCAGCAAAAATAGGGGAACATTCGTCGAAAATAGTCAAACATTCTGAAAAAATAAGGGAACATTTGGAAAAAATAGGGGAATATGGAAAAGCCTTTAGTTGCTGCATTAACTCCACTCTGACACCAACATGTTATCTTAGCAGTGTTTATTGACTGCATGTGATTACAACATCAACTGCAATAACATGCTTTGTTGTTTGTTTGGTCCATGACAGTGTTTGTGTGTTTGTGTGTGTGTGTGTGTGTGTGTGTGTGTGTGTGTGTGTGTGTGTGTGTGTGTGTGTGTGTGTGTGTGTGTGTGTGTGTGTGTGTGTGTGTGTGTGTGTGTGTGTATACACCTGGTCCAGGCAGTGTCTTAATAAAGAAGCACATTATATTTATGACACACAGCTGAGTATAGTTATAGGATTATTTACATATTCTGGGATGATGTTCAAGCCTCCTGCATTGCACACAGGGTTTGCACTGGGTGAGTGGTTATAGCCTAGTATAGGGATGGTATCGCAACTTAACCAAACAAATTAGTACCTGTAAACTAATGTTACATTAATATTTTGTCAACTTAAAGAAATGTAACGAATAGTAACCTCTCCTACGTTTGACATGACAACACAAAGTAAAGCAGTAGCAGTGAAAGTGTGTTGTACGCTTTATTCATAGGAACATCCTGGAATTATTATGGGTACCCGATTCCCACAAATGTTAATTTGGTTCCTATACTTGGAAATGTCCAACTCTAGTACAGTGGTTGTCAAACTTTTACATTTCAAGGACCTTTCATTACTCTGTGTACATTCATTACTGAGTGTACAAATGTACATGTGTACACTCTCAGAGTTACAGACCTGTAAGGGTCCATTTGGAACCCCCCACAAGGAAACCTGAGGGTCCCCGGACCCCACTTTGTGAACCACTGTCTACCACGAGTCTACTTAATAAATCTCTACAATGTCTTGGTCAGGTTTCAGGGTGGATTGGCTTACATTTACAGTAGTAATAGTTAGTCATTTTCATTTGCTCAGAAAAGGCATGGAGCATCATTACAGGTTTTAATGACTTACTAGATCGTTACTAATTGTTTTTTATAACAACTTCAGGGCAGATGTTATGTCATTTTCATTGCGTACGCACAGAAACTGATAAGAAAAGGCCTGCAAAGCTACCATTTAACCACAATCCACCTCAACAAATAAAGAAATATAAACACTGTAGGGTTATTCAAAGAAGGAATGGAATGTGAAATCGCAAAAAAATTATTTAAAAAAAACATTTTTGCGTCACACAAGTCACAGGCGTCAATAAAGGGCGACAATAAAGACAAGTTAGCGTTAACTTAATTACTTCCTGGTTGTGTTTACTTCCTTGGTTGTATTTCCACTCTGGTGTTTACTTCTTGGTTGGGTCGACCACGCGGCCCATGTAGAGGATGCTAGATGTTTGCTGATGATAAATGAGGAAGAGGAAGGGTCTGTTGACGGTCAGACGAGGAGGAAGGCTGCTAAAGACGTTAGTAGCGACCCCTTCTGCTGAACTGCTTTCATCGACATTAATGGCTGCCCGCTGGATCACCTGACAGGAAAACACACAGTGTCACATGACTATACAAACTACGCACACACGCGTTTGTTTATTTTCCCTCTCGCTCTCTTTGATCTCCAGTTAGAGAGAGAGAGAGAGATAGATAGAGAGAAAGAGTGTGTGTGTGTGTGCGCGCGCGTGTGAGAGAGAGGAAAGCAGGGGATGAGAGATGGAACTGACAGGAACTGTATAGAGCACCGAAGTCTGACGTCACTGTCACTAGAGGGCGCTGTTTCACAGGTTTGTGGCTTTATTTTTTTTGTTGAAATCCCCATTTGGGAATCTTAGATCACGTCATATAAGAACTGTGTTCCAAACATAAACACACCACCCTGGCTGGCTCTGCATCGCAACCTGGCGTCTGTGAGAGAAACAAGCAACCAGCGTCATCTCGTTCTGCATTAGCGGTAGCTTATGAGGGACATTCAGCGCATGTTTGAGTATCATGAGACTCCACAATGAGTACTAGGAGAAAAAAAACAGACTTTGCATTTGTTAAAATAGGCAATTTTCACTCTTACACACTCTCCCATTATGCCGCTGCAAGGGGTCTGCAGAATGG
This sequence comes from Gymnoscopelus braueri, assembly GCF_963280865.1. NCBI lineage: Eukaryota > Metazoa > Chordata > Actinopteri > Myctophiformes > Myctophidae > Gymnoscopelus > Gymnoscopelus braueri. Next base: position 644,305 of record NC_137616.1, on the reverse strand, counting down.
ACAACAGGGGAAGATCTGGAATTATTCAACGTTCCTTTGTATGTTGGTGAGTGATTAGCGACACATCAAACATACAACCTAAAATGACCGGATCTCTCCTTTAACTATGACATCATTTTTGTATGCTATCTGCTTAATACAGAATTATTTGAATCGTTGTATAATACAAAACCATATGTTTTGAATCTCGTTTATTATTAGTGTTATTCATATTGTCTGTTGCCTAAATTCATTAGCCTCTGCTCTAAACAATAAAGCCCCCCTTAGCTCTCCTAATCACAACTCCCTGGAGCCACCACTGTGTGTGTGTGATATACAAACTAATCTTACCATAATACAATAATTGTTTAGTTTATCACTATCTAACATTCTATATAACATCAGCAGTGAGTTTAGGAGAGGGAGGGGCACAGCTTGCTTCCTACACTACAGAACACATTGCAGGACAACAGGACGTCAAAGACAGAAACATTACCAGCTGAGAGTTAATTTGTGCTCATTCTCTGTGGTTAAATACACAGGCAGCTTGCTTGTTCAAAGCGGCCGTTGGTTTCACTCGAGTAACGAGTGCTTGTTACTCTGATGTTAAATAACGAGGCAATGTACACATTCGGGTTGAAAATATATCCTCTGCAGTATCACTACTATAATCTAATTTAAGATGTACAAGAAACCCTCTCTGACTGTTCTGAGTATGAACGTTAAGAGTTTGATGCTGTTTGACTACTATACGGCTTCTCTCCACCGATGCTGCAGCGTGCAGCCTGCTGCTCTGTGAGACAGCAGAGCGTTTGTGAGGGAGGAGGAGGGAGGGGCCACATCTGACTCTCTTAAAGAGAAGAGAGACAGGTAGATAGACTGCTCTTGGTCACATTATTATTGCGTCTTCAATATCGGTGAAAATAATCTGTTTTTTTTTGATTGGTACAGATATGGCATTTTACGGGCAATATCGGCCGATTTCAATACGTTACCGATATAATCGTGCATCCCTAGTAGTTTTGAAGAAAACGCATTAAAGCGGCACTATGTAACTTTTTTTTATGAATACAATGTCATTTTATCCAATCTGTATTAGTAGAGTATATCAATACAATATAACGTATACAATCTGTATAGTAGAGTATGTTAATACAATATAACTTATACAATCTGTATAGTAGAGAATGTTAATACAATATAACTTATATAATTGGTGGTTGTATTTTGTCTCCCTGCTCTTTCATTGAGACATTTAGATCGTGTCAAAGGTCATGTATCACCTAGACACAGGATCTAACACCAATGTTGGCCTGATGGTCAAGATTCAATTTATCCCCTGAGCAAGCAGGCAGGCTATTAAAAGTTCTATGTGTGTGTGTGTGTGTGTGTGTGTGTGTGTGTGTGTGTGTGTGTGTGTGTGTGTGTGTGTGTGTGTGTGTGTGTGTGTGTGTGTGTGTGTGTGTGCGTGTGGTACACTAACCTGTGTGAGTTTGAGTGTTGCGTCTCCTCCTATACCAGACAGGTCAGCAGAGTCCTGGAAGACCTCAGAGATTCCCAGCTTCTGCAGAATCCTCCCAAGATCATAGGACTGTTCCAACTGGAAGCGGGGGAACTGCACCTCCAGTTTACTGTCATACGCACACGCACACTTAATTTCGCTATATATTTTTTTTAAAATATTAACAATAGCAGATCTACAAGCTCACAAAGCGTCACTTATTGCTTTTAGGAGCTTTTACTTTTATGTGACACTGCAGTATGATGTAGTAGGGCATTCAATTATAAAATAAACCATAAAAAGTTGAAATATGGAGATAAGGTTTCTGCCCGACAGCAACAATATACTACACACACCTAGTACGTATATATGGAATAAAGCAAAATAAAACTGTTGCTGCGTTTCTACATACAGCCAAACAGTTGAAGAAATCACGGATTTAGGCTTTAACCTTTGCTTTTATGACATTTCTGAGACCATTCATGTTTATTTCAAATACTCTTTCATCTTAGAATAACTAATAACTGAAAATAGCAGATCTACAAGCTCACAACGTGCCGCAGCGTGGTATGTTGTGAGCTTGTAGATCGGCTATTTTCGGTGCACAACATGCTTCCATAGAAGACATGTTGTGTGTGTGTGTGTGTGTGTGTGTGTTATAAAAATGTACCAATAACCAATGAAAAGTATTAAGAGCTTGTGACTAAATAATAACTACATTGGATCCATTGAAACACAGGTTATACATTTCCTGAAAAGTAACAGTTTTGAAGATATATACTGTACATACATACATACATACATACATAGATACACTGTATGCATATGGCCGTGTGTTTGTCCATTCATGCGTGTGCATGCATGTGTATGTGCGTGAGTGTGTGCACGCCCGTGTGTGCATGCATGTGTGTGTGCGCCGCAGTGGTGGAAAAAGTACTCAAATTCTTTACTTAAGTAAAAGTATCAATACTGCGATATAGAAATACTCTGTTACAATTAAAAGTCCAGAATTAAAAATGTACTTCAGTAAAGTACAAAAGTATTGGCATCAAAATTTACTTTAAGTACCAAAAGTAAAAGTACTAAAATGTTTGAAAATAGCAGATGTACAAGCTCACAACGTGTTGCGTTGCGACGCGTTGTGAGTTGTAGATCGGCTATTTTCAAATAGCCTAGGTATAAAATAGGGCTAGTGGTTGTGGTTGATGTAAGTTTCATAATATCAACATTTATATCTGAAAAGTAACTAGTAACTAGTAAAAGTATTGGAGATTGGAAATGCTCAAGTAAAGCACAAATACCTCAAAACTGTACTTAAGTAAATGTACTTATTAACTTTCTACCACTGGTGTGCGGGTGTGTCTGTGTGTGTGTGCGTGTGCGTGTGCGTGTGCGTGTGCGTGTGTGTGTGTGTGTGTGAGAGTCTCACGTCTTCTTCAGCTGTCTGAGCCATCCTTGGACCTGCTCATAGGTGATCTGTTCCTCCACAGAGCTCAGGTCTACGTTCTCGTCGGGCAGCAGAACCAGCATGGCCGCTCCGTCCGCCATGGGCAGCTTCAGGACGCCCAGCTTGAGCAGGCGGTCGTAGGCCAGGTGGAACTTGTCTGAGCGGAACATCATGGGCACCTGTGTGTGTGTGTGCGAGCGCAGCGGGCGATTGAATTAATCAATTTAACCCATTAAGACCGGGAACGCATCTGTGTCCTTTTAAGACCTCTTTGGCTATTAAAAAATAGCAGATTTACAGTGCCGCGCTACGAGCTTGTAGATCTGCTATCTTTTTTTAATCGTGAAAATGTGTGCAAATCTTTGAATATATATTTATACTTTTAAAGCAAACATTTTTAACTCAAATCTTTTATTCTGGGGGTCCCTGGAATAACATATTTATATTATGTTATATGTTATATATTATATTTTATTTATATTATATTTAATGCATATCATTTTGGGGGTCCTTGACATGAAAAAGTTTGAGAACCACTGATTATAGCAACATAAGTTTTTTAGGATTTAGAAGACATTTGTAGAATCCCCCCAGAAGCAAAGATTTGAGTTACAAATGTTCGATTTAAAAAAATACTGTATACATTCAAAGATTTGCACAAATGTTCATGATGTAAAAAAACTTTGAGCTTGTATATCTGCTATTTTTGAATAGCCAAAGACATCTTAAAATGACACAGATGCGTTCCCTTCCCGGTCTTAATGGGTTAATTGATAATTTAAAAAACATTATCGAGCATATGATTCGATTGGAAATCTAACCCTGTTCTGGGCATGTCGGAAACTGCAAACAAATCAAAATAATCTTCACAATTCAAAAATAGCAGATCTACAAGCTCATAGTGCGGCACCGAGTGCCACGCTACGAGCTTGTAGATCTGCTATTTTTTTTATCGTGAAAATGTGCGCAAATCATTGAATTCAGTAAATATACTTTAAAAGTGATTTTTTTTTACTCAAATCTTAGCTTCTGGGGGGTCCCTGGAACAACATGATTTGCGATAGGGGGTCTGCGGCCAAATACATATCATTTTGGGGGTCCTTGACATGAAAAAGGTTTGAGAACCACTGAATATAGCAACATATGTTTTTTCCAAAAGACATTTATGGAATCCCCCAGAAGCAAAGATTTGAGTTAAAAATGTTCGCTTTAAAAAAATAATATATATATATATATATATATTCAAAGATCTGCACACATTTTCAGGATTTTTCAAATAATAGCAGATCTACAAGCTCTACAGCTACGAGCTGGTATATCTGCTATTTTTTTAATAAGGAATCTAAAATGACACACAGATGCGTTCCCGGTCTTAATGGGTTAAAAAAATGTTTTCAAAGACTGCTTCTCAAATGATTTGATTAATCGCTGAGAAAATAATGGATGGTTTCAGCGCTACCTGTTTGATGTTATATTTGTCCACGAAGAACCTGTCGTCCTGCGTGAGTGACGAGTTGAATGGAAGACTACCTGCAAATGAGGAGAAGAAGAAAATGTGTTTGGTTTTCAAATGAACATCAGATTTGAGTGTTTTTGGCGTGTCAATGCATTTAATGCATCGACACTCCATCGATGCATTATGCATTAAATGCATCGATGCATTAAGTGGAGAAGACAACTGCAGCACCAGCTGAAGACATTCATCTTTCTAACTGTACACTGCCATCTTGTGGTGACTAGTGGTGACTAATCCTCAAACTAGACAGTGGTGGGAAAAGTACTCACATTTTTTACTCAAGTAAAAGTATCAATACTGCAATGTAGAAATACTCTGTTAAGTAAATGTCCAGGATCCAAATTTTACTTGGGTAAGTATAAAAGTATTGGTATCAAAATGTACTTAAAGTACCAAAAATAGAAAGTACTCAGGATTATGCAGAAGTCCCGTTTCACAAGTTTTCAAACGTATACAAATCTTTTGAAAATAGCAAATCTACAAGCTCACAATGGGTTGCATCGCGAGCTTGTAGATTGGCTATTTTCAAATGACCGAAATGTATATATGGGGCAAAAGTGGTTAATGTATGTTTTGTAATAATCAAAATCTACAAAGTAACTAGTAACTAAAGTTTTCAAATAATTGCAGTGGAGTAAAAGTTCAATATTTGGCTCTGGATTTAGCGGAGTAGAAGTAAAAGTATGGAAAATTGGAAATATAGTAAAGTAAGAGTACCTCAAAATTGTGCTTAACTACAGTACTTGAGTAAATGTACTTAGCTACTTTACACCACTGGGGACTGAGACACAATCCCGAAAACAAAGCCTGTGTTCTCACTCTGGTAAGAGGCCACAGTAGCCAGCAGCAGCTTGGTCTGGGGGTCCAGGCTCTGAACCATCTCCTTGATGCTGTCCGCCGTCAGGCCCTGGGCCCAGCTGTTGACGGTGTTGCGGGCGTCAGGAGAGCTGTAGGTCAGGGTCTGGGTGGTCCCGCCGTAGGGGCTCTGCACCAGGTCCTGGTAGGCAGGGGACACCGAGCTGGACGGGAGCACGGCCACGCCCTGTCTGAACGGGAACACCGCTGTGTCTCCCGACACCGCGTCTCTCAGGCTCTGGAACAGTGCTGCACGGACACACAGACACAGACACAGACACACACACACACACACACACACACACACACACACACACACACACACACACACACACACACACACACACACACACACACACACACACACACACACACACACACACACACACACACACACACACACACGTTTGTATTACTACACTTGTGAGGACATCAACATTTTAGGACCTCATTAACCCACTCAATCCGGGAACGCATCTGTGTCATTTTATATTTTAGCTAGAACAATTATTTTTATACTTTGGCTTCTCAAAAATAGCAGATGTACAAGCTCATAGTGCGGCTATGAACTTGTGGATCTGCTATTTTTGGAAAATCTTGAACATTTGTGCAAATCTTTGAATAGTTTTTATTTTAAACATAAACTCAAATATTTGGTTCTGGGGGGGGTCCCTGGAACAACATATTTTAATGGGGGTCGGCGGCCAAGAGCATGTCATTTTGGGGGGTCCTAGACAAGAAAAGGTTTGAGCACCACTGATATAGCAACAATAGTTTTTCAGAAAAATGTAAGACATTTGTTGAGACATTTGACATTTACAAATGTTCGCTTAAAAAATATATGTATTCAAAGATTTGCACACATTTTCTAAAATAGCAGATCTACATTTTACAGTTTAGGCATTTAGCAGACGCTCTTAATCCAGAGCGATTTACAGTAAGCAAGGACACAAGATAATACATCATAATACACATAATACATCAAATGTATAAAAATTGTAATCTAATAATAAAGTCATACATAGTAAACCAATAATCTAATAATAACTAATACATACGTAAACCAAGAACCTATCATCAGCCTACATTATACACACTGTAGGATGACAGGTCAACAATGACCTGGCATCTGTCTACATAACATGCTATCTAAGTTACATTTTAGCCTTTGCATAATCCTGCAAGGTCGTCAAGGCTAGGGCAAGTGCTACGGGCTGAGATGGAGTCTGAAGAGGTGAGTCTTCAGATTACGGCAGAAGATCGGGAGTGAGTCTGCAGTTGATTCCATTTTTCATGCTGTATTCCATTAAGATTCACAGACAAGAGCGGCAGGAGGGAGAGAGGGGGATGACATGACATACAGTAAAGTGCCTCAGGCGGGCTTCGAACCTGGTACGTTCTGTGCGTCCAGCCCCGTGAGTCCGAGACCCGCCAGTAGCTCCTGTTTGGTGGAGCCCTCAGAACCGGCCATCAGAGCTGCTATGCCAGACGACACCACCAGAGGGCAGAGCAGCACGTTGTCGTCGGTCTGGCTGGACACGGAGCGATACAGGCGAGCTGCGAAGTCCCCCAGACCGGTGGTCAACCCCTGGACCGCGGCCTCGTCCGGGGCCTGGGAGGAGGACGCGCTGACGAAGAGGAGGAGGAGGAGGAGGGAGACGGTGGGACGCCCCATGGCTCCACTGCTTTCTGGAAAACAGGAAAATACACATGGTTCTCAATCATGAGGGAAGATTTGTCAGCATTTGCCAGTGGTGGAAAAAGTACTCTAATGTTTTACTAAGTGAAAGTATCAATACTGCAATGTAAAAGTAATCTGTTTCAAGTAAAAGTCCGGAATTCAAAATTTACTTGAGTAAAAGTAAAAAGTATTGGTATCAAAATGTACTTATAGTACAAAAAGTAAACATACTAAAATGTTTGAAAATAGCAGATCTACAAGCTCTCGTTGTGAGCTTGAAGATCGGCTATTTTCAAATAGCCTAGGTATAAAATAGGGCTAAAGTGGTTAATGTATGTTTTATAATGTAATAATTTATATCTGCAAAGTAACTAGTATAACGTTTTCAAATAATTGTAGTGGAGTAAAAGTACAATATTTGCCTCTGAGATGTAGTGGAGTAGATGTAAAAGTATTGGAAATTGGAAATACTCCCGTAAAGTAAAAGTACCTCAAAATTGTACGTAAGTACAGTACTCGAGTAAATGTACTTAGTTTGATTGACTGATTGAATTGATTGATTGATTAATTGAATACTTTATTTAGAAAGACATGGAAACAGTACATGGAAGTACAATTCACAATACAAGGTCCTCTAAACTGGATCGCTCATAAAAGCACAAGGCTTATTTAAAATGAGATCCCTGTGCACTCAAATCATGATAACGTTTAAGAAGACATACAAATATACACTACTATGCAGAACATCATACAATCAGCTTACAGGTTACTGGTATGAAAAACAAGAAATATGTACAATAGACAATTTTAGGAGGAGGGGAGGGGGGAGGGTAGGTTAAGACTTTGACAGGGGCCAGTTTGGAATTGCAGCCTCCTGAAGGTGATTCTTTATGGCAGTTTTGAAAGTGAGAAGGGTTTTACACTCCTTTACTCCTTTGGGTAGGGCAGTTACTTTACACCACTGGCCCAAACAGGGATGCCATATGGTTGAAAGGGGCTGAACAGTTGTTGTGGAACATCTTTTGTTTTACCACCTGTTTCTACTAGGCTATCAGCTATCTATAGGAACATGTTCAATACCTTTGCTTGATTGATATTGATTGATTGATTATTGATTACTAACAGTTTGCCAAAAAAAGCACAGAAAGTCCAGTCCCATACAAAAGGATGCTGAAAGGATTAAAACCCAAGAAAGCACTATGGCTTTTTTCAATCGGTGTCCTGTGAAAATAAATTCACATGTACACAATAATAACAACAACAACAAAAAAAACTATACCGGGAGAACAGGTCAAACACACAGTGAAATCATTTGCTCCGTACATTAAATGTAAAATAAATAAATAGGCTACATACTACATAAAACTGGCTGCGTCACTTCACCCGAAACATGGTGGTAGCTAGTTCACATGACGCTCGTCTGTCACAAGCGTCATGGCGCTACTTGTTCCTGGTTTTTGAAATTTCTACATTTACAGCCCGTACATCTACATAAACGTTCAGATTTAAAATATAAAGAGCTGACCCCACAGCCGCAGATGTAACAAGTTAAAACGCCCGGGTCTAAGTACCCACATCATCCGTATTATTCAATAAAAAGCATTTTAATCCGATCGTTGGCCATTTTCTCCGATGTTCTCCGTATGCTTTCAACTACGTGACCCTATCGGTTGGGAGGTGTACTGCACTCTGATATATTATAATTCTATAAAGAAATGGCCGCCAATTGGATTAAAATGCTTTTTATTGGACAATACGGGAAATACGGGTACTTAGACCACGGCGTTTTAACTTGTTACATCCATGGTCGTGGGGTCATTACTTTATATTTGGAATCTGAACGCTTATGTAGATGTACGAACTGTAAATGTAGAAATTTCAAAAACCAGGAACAAGTGGCGCCATGACTGTCATGATATGACAGTCATGTTTCAGGGATAGGCGGTAGCACGCTATAAATAAATTAACAGCTGAATAATTGACGCAGGAGTTTCCAGTAAAAAAAACAAACACAACGGTTATAATCTATGATCCATCCACTCTACATAATAATAAACTGATCGTGTTTGTTATAAGAAACAGATAAACATTGTCTCACACATCGATCAGGGCCTGTTTGGGTCTGATCAATCAATGAATACTGTGATCAGCTTCCATCCCAGTAACTGTACAGTACGATCAGTGCAAATAAGTGATCATTTCATGTAAATTGTAACATCAATGTAATATAAAGTGTCTTACAGTGTTGATTTTTCCGTGGTTCTGTGTGATCTTGCTGCTTCTGTTCGCGACGCACTGTGAATAACGGTGCTATGAGCAGCCCAGCATCAAGGAGACATAAACAATGGAGAAGACACATACGTCACTTTCTTTCCCAGCAAACAGATTCTTCAGAAATCGTCAGGCACCGTTTAACACACTGCATTTATTTCTGAATGATTGCATCAAATAATCAGTGGTGGAAGAAGTACTCAGATATTTTACTCAAGTAAAAGTAGCTATACCACAACATAAAAATACTCTGTTACAAGTAAAAGGCCTGTGTTGAAAATACTTTACTTGAGTGAAAGTACAAAAGTATTGGTATCAAAATATACTTAAAGTACCAAAAGTAAATGTACTAAAATGTTTGAATATAGCAGATCTACAAGCTCACAATGCGTCGCATCACGATGCGTTTTGAGCTTGTAGATCGGCTATTTTCAAATAGCCCTATGTATAAAATAGGGCTAAAGTGGTTAATGTATGTTTTATAATATATTAATTTATATCTACAAAGTAACTAAAGTTTTCAAATAATGGTAGTGGAGTAAAAAATACTATATTTGCCTCTGAGGTGTAGTGGAGTAGAAGTCAAATTATTGGAAATTGGAAATACTCCAGTAAAGTAAAAAATACCTCAAAATTGTACTAAGTAAAGTACAGTATTTAGGTAAATATTACTTTACACCACTGCAAATAATCGGTTCATCATGAAGACATGTCGCACTATTTTCTTTTTCTTTCTTGTTGTATGCACATTGTATCATTTCAACAAGCACAGAGTACATTTCTGCCAGCTGTGTTCCGTGAGCAGAAATAACGGAGCAGAAATAAGACTTCCGGTCGACGATCTCTTCAGAATAAGAGTACCCTCTAGAGCAAAAAGGAGCCATTGAAAAACGGTTAATTTGCACATTAAAACTATAAATTAAGCATTTAAACGACATATTATGTTTCTATACAACACATATTATGTTTCTGTGTAACAAAAAGGGATTTAAAACATTAATAATTTATTTAAATGGATAAATGCTGTTCAAAGGAGTGCATAGCCTATACAAATTGGACACTGGACAGGAGACGGTGCTTAGTGCCAGCACTTCTGAGGTACGCACGCGTTCGGGGAGACCCCCTCTACACCGCCACACTCTCCGCTAAGCGGGAGAGGTGTAATTTGAAAAGTGGCGGGCCGTCCATTGAGGTCAGGGGTCAGAAAAGGGCCGTTTTCAGACAATAGTGTATACAAATTGGACACTGGACAGGAGACGGTGCTTAGTGCCGGCACTTTTGAGGTACGCACGCGTTCGGGGAGACCCCCTCTACACCGCCACACTCTCCGCTAAGCGGGAGAGGTGTATTTTGAAAAGTGGCGGGCCGTCCAGTGAGGTCAGGGGTCAGAAAAGGGCCGTTTTCAGACACTAGTGTATACAAATTGGACACTGGACAGGAGACGGTTCTTAGTGCCAGCACTTCTGAGGTACGCACGCGTTCGGGGAGACCCCCTCTACACCGCCACACTCTCCGCTAAGCGGGAGAGGTGTATTTTGAAAAGTGGCGGGCCGTCCAGTGAGGTCAGGGGTCAGAAAAGGGCCGTTATTTTGAAAAGTGGCCACACAACCCCACACCATAAAAGAATACAGACAAGCTTAAGTCCTGCTTACATGTTTCACATTGGTCAAGTTGAGTAGAACATATTTTTGCAACTGTGTCCAAGATACCTTTTTGTGACACTTCAAGTGGCTGCACTATGAGTTGTGACATGTTCTTTCTAGATGGTACGGCCTGGTCACCACATTGAGTACAAATATAGCGACCAAGACTTTTAAGGCAAAGCAGGTCATTTCCAACGAAAGGAGTCCCAAGTGTGTCATCCACAAAGCTGGCTTCACACATATTGTGATTTGGTCTTTCATTGCAAAAAAACACATCCACATCATGGCCAATATCTTCCAAATTGTCCTCTATTGTGATGCCAGCATTAAGTGGTGCATCATTACATTTCACATAGAAATAAATGTACCCATGTGGTTTTGCCACTTGCAATGCATTTGCTGGTTGGAGGATGTTTATATTTGTATCATCTGCTTTAATTACAATATTGTCATAAAGCAAATGTGCCCAGAAGTGTCCGGCTTTGGCCACAGAGCCTACATGACAAATGATTGAGCCCAACTTATACTTAATTTTACTGCCGTCACAAATGGGAATTTTGATTATATCAGATGGGACTACAGGCGTGTGGAGCACCCTCCCACCATTATCAACACGGGACACAGAAAGAGTAATGACATCAGGAGCATCAATCCAACATATTTGTCTCTTCATTGCTGAACCACATGCTGTACATCTCTGTTGACCTTCACCTTCCATGATTGTGTGTTCGAAAAGAGAATTGAGGGACTCACATTTCTGTGTCAGCGGTAATGCAAAAACAGTAGGCGCGCATGAAATGCTTTCAACTTCCGATGCAAATTTTTTACAGATGTCTGTATGTTTTGCCATAGCAGTTGTTTGGACACTACAATAATGCAACCAGATTAATAATTGGTGTATCAATCAAATCTAGTGGGTCATTGTGCATTGACAAGGACAACGCTGGGATGCTCTTGACTAATTCTTGAGTGACACCTTGGATTGTTTTAGCATCAAATGTGTGCCCTGGATTTTGAAAAAACGCTTGGATGAGAGCTGCTAAATTCCCTGGCATAGATGACATCTCAACCATATAAGTAGGTGTCAACTGTTTCAATTTATCTTGTACTACTTGCAGATGCAGTATCGATTGTAGGGTTGCATTTAGCCAACAATTACTCTCGTTATTTGCAAACCTGCATATACTATTGCATATACTATTGCATATTTCCTCATTTTTGCCTCTGTTTTGTGCCTTTGTTTTGTCTGGCACACTTGCTGAGCTGTAATTTTGTGAGAAAATCTTTGAATTTGCTGGTGGCTTACGTTGAAAAGAGCGTCTCAGCTGTGGCGGCAGAGTTTTGTTTTTGTTCCACGTTTCTACAGGTGGTGGGTGTGGACGCTGTGATGCCTGTGATATCCTGTAGCCTACTTTGTCAATGAAATCTATGGCTGACTGCTTGTATAGTGAGCGTATGTGCTGTATACATTCGTCAAGTCTGTGTTTCTCATTTCGTAAAAGCAACACTTTTGTGTTTTTGAACATGGCCTCACTAATAGCTGTGCTTTTCTTACCCTGGTTTATTTGTGCAGCATAGGCTCCAGAGAATCGCTGCAAATCACCTGAGAGTAGATCTGACCATATTGGAATAGTTGGGAGGAAGTTTGAGAACAGTTTGTTTAAAATAGTTTCTCCATGGTATTGATTTTCAATTTCAACTTGTTATCTGTACGATTTGTGACTTGTCACGATCACTGGCAATATCACTAATATCACTAACCCCAGCTCCAAAAGCTTTGCCTCTCTCCCCCTGCCTCTCTCTGCCTACCAGAATAAGATGTTGGTGTGTGCCTTTATTAATGGTCTTGAAACCAGCCTATTTTCCCGTCCTGTGTCTCTCTCCGTTCCTGAGAACATTGACTGTGACCATGATGTGCCATTTTTCTAGGGCAGCCTGGAGACCATTTCTACCAAGTTCCATGAAAATCTGCCACTCTCTTCTGGAGTTATTTTCTTCTCAACAGACTCGCACACAGGAGTATTATTTTGTGTTATTGTGCTTGTCATAATTAGAAACAATTGCTGGCTGTAGGCTATTAAACGCTGACTCAAGTAACAGTCTTGCTCACTAAGAGTCAAATAAAGTCAAAGGACGGTGATAGGTATTAGGCCTACTATATAAACAAATGCGAGAACTGCAGTATTTGACACAAACCCAGTTTGACTCCAGTAAACAACACTATCATTTAACATTGAAATAGAGTATACGTTTTGTAAGTGACTATAGCAGAACCCCACAATTTTTAACATTCACAATTATAAAGAATATAAATAATGAATGAAAATAAACTTTTAAGTGCATACTTTTAGTGGCATGTCTATTACAGTACATCATGTGTACCTACCAGCTTAATATCAATCAGGCAATGGATGTGGAGCCATTTCAAAATGTGTGACATTTTCAAAGAGAACTCTGGAACTAATCTGAACAAGAATCTGTTTGTCTGAAAACAGCACATTTCTGACCTCTGACCTCACTGGACGGTCCGCCACACTTTTTTTTACGCCCCTCGGGCTTATCTGAGAGTGTGGCGTTGTAGGGGAGGTGTCCCCGAACGTGTGCGTACCTCAGAAGTGCTGGCACCAAGAACCGTCTCCTGTCCAGTGTCCATTTCGTATACACTATTGTCTGAAAACGGCCATTTTCTGACCCCTGACCTCACTGGACGGCCCGCCACTTTTCAAAATACACCTCTCCCGCTTAGCGGAGAGTGTGGCGGTGTAGAGGGGGTCTCCCCGAACGCGTGCGTACCTCAGAAGTGCTGGCACCAAGCACCGTCTCCTGTCCAGTGTCCAATTTGTATACACTATTGTCTGAAAACTGCCCTTTTCTGACCCGTGACCTCACTGGACGGCCCGCCACTTTTCAAAATACACCTCTCCCGCTTGCGGAGAGTGTGGCGGTGTAGAGGGGGTCTCCCCGAACGCGTGCGTTCCTCAGAAGTGCTGGCACCAAGAACCGTCTCCTGTCCAGTGTCCACTATTGTCTGAAAACGCCACTTTTCGGGCCTCTGACCTCACTGGACGGTCCGCCACACTTTTTTCTACACCTGTGCCGCTTAGCGGAGAGTGTGGTGGTGTAGAGGGGGTCTCCCCGAACGCGTGCGTACCTCAGAAGTGCTGGCACCAAGAACCGTCTCCTGTCCAGTGTCCACTATTGTCTGAAAACGCCACTTTTCGGGCCTCTGACCTCACTGGACGGTCCGCCACACATTTTTCTACACCTGTGCCGCTTAGCGGAGAGTGTGGCGGTGTAGAGGGGGTCTCCCCGAACGCGTGCGTACCTCAGAAGTGCTGGCACCAAGAACCGTCTCCTGTCCAGTGTCCACTATTGTCTGAAAACTGAACTTTTCTGACCTCTGGCCGGACTGGACGGCCTGCCACTTTTTATATAATATAATATATTATTATATTATAATGATCTCTCAATGTTCACCAACATTCCGTACTACTGGTCTGTATCAATTTTTTATCAAGTTCAGGGGCGCTCAGTTATGGAACAGTTCTCACACACACACACACACACACACACACACACACACACACACACACACACACACACACACATTTTGTATTACTTTTTCGGATTACATTCTTTGTATTGTATTTTAGTTTTTAAATAGGTGAGATCAACTTTATAAACCCCCCCTGCTTTATTTTTTAAATCTCACCTGCACTATCTACTATTATTATTTGTAGCATATTTTGTGGTCTATTTTATCATTGTTTATTTGCTTCTGCAATAAACAATATTATATCCTGATAATTTTCCAAGAGTGACCTGGCCTAGAGTCAGCAATATTACAACAATGGACACACAATACAAAAACAATACATATATGTAACACACACAAATCAATATCCAGTTAAAGTGCAAAACAGTGCTAAGTGCACATTTAATGGGGGTCAATAGCCAATTTCAAACTGGAACAACCTGGCACTTAGAAGTGATCTAGTATAATCCATTTAAAAAGACATACTGTACATCATAAATGTATTTTTTAAATACAATTGTGTCTTTTTTTTTTTACTTGCCACTTAGAAGTGTTTTAGTATGAGCCATTTAAAAGGCATACATCATAAATGGATTTTTAAAATAGATTTGTGTATTTTATTTTGAAGGCAACCGGAAACCTTATTTCTGCTAGCTCGAAAACCAGATGTCCTATTTCTGCTCATGGAACGGAGCTATTTCTGCCTATGGCCGCCTGACGAATCTGCCAGAGTGAATACAACTCTGTAATGTGTGATAAGGATAATGTCGTCTTTTTATTTTCCTGTACTGACTAATTAGACTGTAAAATGCATAGGTCAAATGTCACAATCATTAAAAAAATAAAAACAATTTTTTTGAAAAAGGTTATTTGTGTCGTTTGGCTGCAGTTGTCCTCATAGAGTTATAATGTATCAGTATGTTTTTTGTCGGGTTGTCCTCTCCTTATTCACATAGCTTTGCTTTGGTCAGAATGACGTCAGTTATATTAGGTTTGTTTGATATTCTGGCTCGTTGACAACGCAAACAGCGCAGCATAACCATAGTGAGTGACCCAGCTAGCCAATCACAGAACAACTGTGCCCCTGATCTATGGGGGTCATCGTTTACATTAGTGTAAAGGTGATATAAACGCAAACGAATATAATTTACATAAACAAATCTAGTTTTTCCAGATCATCTCCTCCAGTTTTTAGAACTAACTTGTGTTTGTATTTTAAATGTGACGCGTCCTGCTTTCTCTTCATATCGTTGACAAGTTGATGTTTATTGTAGGCCTACATCCTTCGTGGTTTGATGGTGAATTCTGCCATCTCGTGGCAAATTAAAGCAACTACAGTGTCATACTATGGTTTCATCTGAGCTTTATGCTGTATAAACAAACCCTCACTTTCACCTCAGACTTTGAAATAGACACATTAAGAATATAAGTATCTGCTAAATGCCTAAGATAATTACATAGATATTTAAATAATGAGACTTTTGTTAGTTTACAACTGACATTGTCTGAGCTCTGATCCCTGGTAACAGTTGCCAAGTCAGTGATTAAAATCAAATCAAATATCTCAGCTCGTCAGCCCCAATTCAACACATTTAAGGCTAGCTTTTACCTCCGAGTTAATTATTGAAGGTAGGGTAAGTGTAGGGTAGGGTAAGTTGGGTTAAAACAATTTATTTTTTGGTTTTAGCACTATATTCTGATAGTAATCATTGCTATAGTGTATTTGTTAAGTAACAGGGTCTCTCCGGCTCTTTAATAAACAGAAAATAATTTTAAGGTAGGTGACACAATTTCAGCCAACCAGGAGAGAGTGCCCATTTATCAGCTTCATTTTGATAGTGTTCCAATTTATTTGTGTCACCACTTCGAATTTCACTTGTTTGAACTGTTCCCTGTCTGAGTTTTCTATCCTGATTGGATACAATTGGTATCCTGCCTTGAATGAAATGCATTTTCAGTTTAATAAAAAGTGGAGAGACATGGAGACTCCTGTTATTGAACAAACAATATAGCATGTTAACTTTACAGGAAGTGAAAGGCTGTAGTTTCTATTAGCCTGGAATCCCAATTGATGTCACTGGTAGGCAGGTTTCTGAACTGTCCACAGCCCCATCAATGAGAGCGAGTAGATAGAAATGGGGCCATCTTATAATGAGCATTAATGAGGACCATTTATATGAAGATAAGGTTAAAATGGGTGAAGTGCTCCCATAATTAACTCTTAATAATGCTCCAGGTAATCACACATTTCCTTTAAGATTCCACATTATATTTTATAAATACTTATATACACACATTCTCAACACTGTATTTAACAACAACACAAAACAATTAAAGAACAAGAAAGTATAAAAAAACATAAAATATGTACAGTAATCCAGTGGTTCTCAACATATGGTTAGGGGACCCCCAAGAGGCCCTTGAGGAGTTATGGGCCTGTAACTCAGAGTGTGTATGGTCCATTTGGTTCCATTTGTACACTCTCTGAGTTAAATGTTCTCCGAGGATTTGATAGCGTAGTATCAAAATGGAGGGTCCGTGGTCTAATGTCTATCAAAGTGGGGGTCCTTGACATTGAAAAGGTCGAGCGTATCACTGCAGTAATCCATGGAACACTTTGAGGTGCTTTTCAGGGTGCTGTGTGCACGTTGACGCCAGAGACACCTGTCAATCATCTGTCACGCGTTGACATTAGGGACACCTGTCAATAAAATATCACGTGTTGACGTTAGGGACACCTGTAAATCGTATGTCACGTGTTGACATTAGGGACACCTGTCAATCAAATGTCACGTTTGTTGACGTCAGGGACTCCTGTCAATCGAATGTCTTACGCTGATACCTGCCCATCTAAATGTCAGGGCGGTGAGACCGCTCTCTGTGGGACACCGGTCACTCCTTGCCTCCAGACGGCAGCGAGACAGCCGTCTGTGGGCAGGTGAGGAGCAAACACCACCTCCAGCCTGCGGAGGGCGCTGGTCTGGTCGCCCCTGACGACCACCTGGTTTCCTTGGAGACGCTTCAGCATCAGTCGAACCATCACCTGATTGGCCCAGACCAGACCCAACGCTGGCAGCACATTACTGCACACCTGACTGACATGCACACACAGACAGAAAGACACCGTTTAAATTGAATTTAGACATGGCTTAACTTAAACTAAACCGTATTAGAGCTGCACTATGTCCAAAATATTAACTTTTAAAAGGAAATGGAAAAAAAAGACATGTTTTTAAAACAACACAATACTGCCTCATCAAAGTTGATATGGTGACTTTATACATTGTCAGATACTTGAATGTGTCCTTCCACTTAGGTTAAGTTAGGGGGTTTAGTCAAAAGTGTTTTTTAATACTTTTCCTTGGTTCAACATTTGTAAAACCCACACACAGACCAGAAAGGGTGTTCAATAGCACTAATTTACGAAAAACTAAAGTTGAAAAATGGAGATGGTTTCTGCAATGATAAGTTATATTGTATTAACATACTCTACCATACAGATTGGACAAATTACATTTTATTCATGACATTTTTAAAACAGTGTTTACCCGAAACTGCAGGCGACAGGGTCTGAGCTGTCCACAACATCAGTCACCTGCAGAGAGAACCCACAACAACATCCTAGATCAGGGGTTTTCAACCGGTGGCATTGCAGGTGGTCCCTGGTCATGCATCAAATAATCACAGTAATCCTTAATCATATTCCATCATATTCAAACAAAATCACTGTATTTTATTAGATATTATATTGATATTATAGCTATTTTCTCCAGCTCCCTGCGGTGCATGAACCCCCCACCACTATTGTGTGGGGTGGGTCTATGATGGACCCACCACGCACAATAGTGGTGGTCCCCAGGTTGCTCTTAGTCAGGATGGTGGTCCCTGGGTCAAAATCAGTTCAAAACCCCTGTCCTAGATCACTGACATTACAATTTACAATGTAGGCATTTAATCCATTAAGACCAGGAATGCATCTGTGTGTCATTTTTAGATTCCTTTGGCTATTCAAAAATAGCAGATCTACAAGCTCATAGCGCGGCACCGAGTGCCACACTATGAGCCCCCCTACCCCCCCCCCCCTTTTCATTTTCTTCTTTTGTATATATTTTTTTCACTCTTCATACCAGTAACCTGTAAGCTGATTGTATGACATTCTGTATAGTAGTGTGTATATCTGTCTGTCTCTTATATGTCATCATGATTTGTGTGCATGGGGATCTCATCTTAAACAAGCTCAGTGCTTAATGAGTCTTCCAGTTTAGTAGACCTTGTATTGTGAATTTGTACTTCCATGTACTGTTATTCTCATGTCTTACTAAATAAAGTACATCAATCAATCAATATCTGCTATTTCTGAAAAATCGTGACAATTTGTGCAAATCTTTGAATATATATTTTTAAAGGGAACATTTGTAACTCAAATCTTTGCTTCTGGGGGGTCCCTGGAACAACATATTTTGAGATGGGGGTCCGCGGCCAAATACATATCAAATTTGGGTGGTCCTTGACGTCAAAAGGTTTGAGAACGACTGATATTATAGCAACATAAGTTTAAAAAGAAGCAAAAATGTGAGTTTTAAAAAGAATATATACTGTATATATTCAAAGATTTGCACAAAGTATGACGATTTTTCAAAAATAGCAGATCTACAAGCTCATAGCGCGCTATGAGCTTGTATATCTGCTATTTTTTTCTGCCAAAGAAATCTAAAAATGACATATTATTTCCCTGTCTAAATTAGTTAATAGACACTCTTAATCCAGAGCGACTTTACAGTAAGCAAGGTAAACACACCAAATGCAGAGAGACAGTGTAGTGCCTCAGTTAACTAGGATCACAGGTAAACCAAGAACCTAGCATCAGTCTAAAAAACAATCAATCATAATCTGTACATTGAAACTATTGAAACTATAGGCCGGGCATAGCAGTGGCAGCCATTTTATAAATTAAAACGTAACACAAGCCATCCAGGTTCCTGGCGATTCATGACCAAAAAACATTTGATTGACCAAAAGATATTTGGAAGCCGCAAAAAAAGGTATTTATTGAATATAATTTTTAATACAATTAAATATTCAAAAATGTTTTGACACAGAATCCAATGTTTTATGGTCATGTATCATCAGGAGCCTGGATGGCTTGGTTCCAGGCTTAAATCTCTACGGGAAATATTTATGTTTTTTTTTATCTGTGGCACCACAACATGGCTGCTATGCCCTATAGACCCCTTAACAGACGACGTCACACTGATAAGAACCAGTACACACGCGCAGGCCGGCACCAAATGAAACCCATTCTATCATGTCTCGCTAGGACGCGCCTCACTAGCCAACATACAAGAGGAGGTTGAATGTACTGAAACCAGCGCACCCCGAAACAATATGTTGGGAATTGATTGCATGAAACAACTCACCTGTGCGTCCAGTCTCAATGTTGGTAAACAAATAATTGGTCTATAGGATGCCAGGTAAACAAATGAAATAAAGGAACATCCGCACTCTCTTCAGTTATATTCTTGATTTATTTTTAAGGGTGAATAGCCGCAGAAGACAGGTCTATCTAGAGAAACGGACGCGTTTCGGCACGTCGGCCTTCCTCAGCGTTTCAAACTAGAATACATCAAACAGGATGTGACATATATAGTTATGCGATAGAGTACAGCTGATTCTCATTGGTGAATACAATTCACTTACAGTTCATTGTACTATTAATGTTTACATTAAGCATTACACATAGTATTTGTTTAGTAAAAATGTTCTTAAAGTTTCCACAACCTCCACAACCAGAGTAAACAATTCATAGAAAACATTTCATAGGAAACAATTCAATAATAATTCTTCATTCAATCCCTTAGGGAATATCGACGAGACACATTTGACTACAGAGACGATAAAGTATACAAGTGGCTGTCCGGAGGAGAGGCACGGAGACCATTCAAGACACAACAGGGAGCAACACACGGCGTTCCTTCCAGCGGCACTACTTCAGAAGAATCGGGAGCAGAAGACGCAGCCAACAGGCTGCGTTTTTTAGGACCGCGCCTAATAGCAACAAGATCAAAAACAAAAGACCAACACGACGGGGAGGTAAGGGACACAGGCGGGTCAAAAGGACCAACCTAGAAGACTCCTCCAACTTAATCAACCTTTCGGGTAGACAACTGAATCCTCATGAAATAACAGTCCTTTCTAAAGGTTTATCATTTGTACCGTCTAAAAAGGCGGACCCTTTCACTACAAAAGTGGAACTTTTCAAAATGTTCAGATCTATAAAACTTAAAGCCTTCTTTAACAAGGACAGTAACACTGTCAATCCACCCCTTTCTCCCCAGCTGGGGAGATCAGAAGAAATAAGAGACAGTTACGTGACGAAGACATTTAAACCCAAAAGCACATTTGTTCCCCCTATGCTTAATGCTTCTGTGAACACTTTTTGTAGGTTGATCGACCAAGATGTGTTTTCCTTGCTTTCCCCCATAGAACATATTAATCATTGTCATTCGAATTTGTCACCTCAAGAGAGGTTAGCTTTTTTTTTCACAGTACATTGATTATCATATCAAAGATTTTGTGTTTAACTTGCCTTCCTATCTAAAAGACACGACTGACTTTTTAAACAAGTTAAAGTCCTTAGGAGATATCTCAGATTCTGAATTTATATGCACCATGGACGTAACCAGCCTTTATACAAATGTACCTCACCAAGAAGGTTTAGAAGCCCTTAAATACTATATGGAGTCAAGAGTGACTCTGTCACCTCCTACAGACCTTATCATGAACTTGGCCAATGTGGTCCTTACAAAAAAATATTTCAATTTCGACAATGAGTTCTATCTCCAAAAACAAGGTGTTTCAATGGGAAGCCCATTCGCCCCAAACTATGCGAATTTGTTTATGGGTAAATTTGAAGAAGACTATGTGTATAATGACAACCCCTTTAGTACTCTGGCTGGTTTAGGTACATTGATGATATATTCTTTATTTTTTGTGGTACTTCTGAAATGTTGAAAGAGTTTACAGATTACATGAACTCAAGGTTACCCTCCATTAAGTTCACTTTGGAAGCCAGTCAAGAAACTGTTAATTTCCTAGATGTATGTGTTAAAAAAAAAACAGAGGGACTGAGACAACAGTGTACCGTAAAAAGACAGATCGAAACAACTATCTCCATTTTTCTAGCTATCACCCTTCTAGTCTAAAAAGAGGGTTACCGTATAGCCAAATGTTAAGACTTAAAAGAATCTGTAACAGTGAATCTGATTTTGATAGTCAGTCTACAGATATGTGCAGTAGGTTTAGAGAAAGGGGTTATACCGAAAATATTTTAACTAATAGTAAGTCTAAAATCAAGCCCCTCGATAGAACCAGTCTCCTTGCTCCTAAATCTTCTTTTGCTGTAAACAGACAACCTATAGTTATGACAACCACATTTTCCCCCCATCTCCCAAACCATTAAACAGGTGGTCAAAAAACACTGGCATATACTGTCCAGTGACCCTGTGGTAGGAAAAGCTTTTTCCACCCCCCCATTTTTTGCAAACAAGAGAGCAAACAATATAAGTGATAAACTCATAAAAAATGATGTGTATATTCAACCACAACACTTTTTATCTACTATACCCTCAGGGAATTTCCCGTGTAAAGGTTGTATTAATTGTAATGCCATGATAACAGGAGACTCTTTCTCTCACCCTCATAATGGTAAAAAAAATTAAGTCAAAGGAAGAATTACATGTAAGACAAAATATGTGGTTTATCTTTTAAAGTGCCCTTGTGGTTTTTGCTATGTGGGAAAGACCAAAAGAGAATTGAAAACCAGAATTACAGAGCACAAGAGTAATATTAGAAATAAAGATGAGAAGTCTCCAGTTGCCAGGCACTATAATATGGTTAAACATGACATATGTACATTAAGATTTCAAGGTTTAGAAGTAGTCAATCCACTGAGAAGAGGTGGGGACAGAGACCGTGTTCTATTACAAAGGGAGGCTTACTGGATCCATGCATTAAATACTGAATTCCCTAAGGGATTGAATGAAGAATTATTATTGAATTGTTTCCTATGAAATGTTTTCTATGAATTGTTTACTCTGGTTGTGGAGGTTGTGGAAACTTTAAGAAAATTTTTACTAAACAAATACTATGTGTAATGCTTAATGTAAACATTAATAGTACAATGAACTGTAAGTGAATTGTATTCACCAATGAGAATCAGCTGTACTCTATCGCATAGCTATATATGTCACATCCTGTTTGATGTATTCTAGTTTGAAACGCTGAGGAAGGCCGACGTGCCGAAACGCGTCCGTTTCTCTAGATAGACCTGTCTGCTGCGGCTATTCACCCTTAAAAATAAATCAAGAATATAACTGAAGAGAGTGCGGATGTTCCTTTATTTCATGTATTATCAAGAATCTGCACCCAGTTAATCCCAAGAGACTACTTCTCAAGATCCCCTTGAGTAGAGCACGCCTTCTCCTGACGGTAGTATCCGGGTAGGAGAGTTGTCCTCAAGGTAAACAAATGAACCTGGCATCTAGTGATGTGTCGTTCATGATCAGTTCGTTCATAAGAACTAGTTCTTTGCTGTGAACGTAAACGAACCGGTTCACTTCCTGAAACTGTTACGTTCACGATTTCGTTCATGAACCCCCCCCCCCCCCTTAAACCTGCTTAGACCTGTCACCGGACCATGCACGCTGTTTACCATGCCGCACGCACTCGCTGCCGGGCCGGAACCGGAAGCACTACTGAGCGAGAACGTTAACAAATCATTTGAACGAATCATTGCTGCGTTCACTGAAATTAACGTTTTTTCTCACCACTACTGGCATCTGTCTAAATAACATTCTATCTATAATCAACCAATAGTACGTATGAGTACAAGGATCAGATCTTAGATCGGTGGAAACACAAATATTCCTGTGATGCTAGAGGGAGTGAAGTGGAGTAGAACACGCAACACACACACACACACACACACACACACACACACGCACAGATGAGTACTCTACCTGATTAAGACAGAGGACAGGTGTGTTGTGGGCGTGGCTCAGGCGGTGTAGCGTAGCGGCTAACGCTAGCAGGCAGCGTGACCTCTGGATGACCTCTCGAGCGGTGAACTCTGACCTGAAGAGAGCGGCGACCGAATCCACAACGACCAGACGAACCCGACCGGACGACAACAAGACCGATAAACGCTCCTTTAGGAAGAGCTGCAACTCTGTCTGAACACACGCACACACACAGTCACACACACACGTTTTACTATGCTTGTAAGGACAAAGAACATTTTCGGACGGCAATTTTATGAATGCCTTTTTTTTTTAAATTAAAGCCAGACATAAAAATAGCACAATTTTTGGCAAAAAACGCATTGGTTTAGAGGGAAAAACGCAGGGGGCCAAGGACAGGGTCCTGGGGGACCCTGATCAACGATGTGTATTAAGGTTTAAGTGGTTATACTGTTATTACACTTTGACTATAACATAGGGCATTAACCCATTAAGACATGAGGCCGATTCTACAAATGTCTTCTAAATCCTAACAGCTTTCTGAAGAACATGTTGCATCAGTGGATCTCAAACTTTTTCATGTCAAGGACCCCCAAAACTATGTGTATTTGGCCGCCAACCCCCTTCTAAAAATATTTAGTTCCAGGGACCCCCAGAAGTAAAGATTTGAGTAAAAAATGTTCAAGATTTGCAAAACATTTCTACATTTTTCAAAAATAGCAGATCTACAAGGTCATAGCTGTATATCTGTTATTTTTGAAGAGCCAAAGTAAAAAATATATACTTTTTAAATCAAATCTAAAATGACATAAATCATAAAACAATGAAATATGGAGATAGCAGGTTTTATCATTATGTTCAGTCTCACTAGGTCAGCCATGTGTTCAATATAGATGTTGTCTGAGAATGAGAGGCTGGACAGCAGCCAATCAGGAACGTCCGCCCGTAGCTCGGCATGATGGGAAATGAGCTGCCTCAAGCGTCTAATGGGGAAGGGGTCCTCTGTACAGATGTACACTGCTCCTGAAAAACACGCATGCACACACACGCATGCACACAGGTGTTATTTATTCCATTTGCAGCACTGCAGGGAATGTGAATCCTCTCGTTTATAATGCTATCATGCATGTAAAGAACAAAACAAAAAGAAAAACCTTTTTTCCTATGGAAAATAAAATGTGTTGCATAGGTAATTGTTTAATGGGTCACGGCAGAAACATAATTTTCCAATGTAAAATGTCATAATTATTAATCAAACGTGTTAATGATTAATTAATTGTTAATCGATTGATTATTATTATTAATCCATCTTTTTTTTAAGCACCCCTAATATGAAATTAAATCAAATCAAACTTATAGCACATTTAAAAACGACCGTAGTTGACCAAAGTGCTGCACAGGTTCAAAGCAATCCAACGAAACAAATCAAATCATCAAATGCAATTAAACAAACAAAATTAAGCTCAGCTGTGATTAAAAGCCAAGGCGAAATAGTGACTCTTAAGCTAGGACTTAAAAGCTGCGACTTTAAAATACTGTCAAACCGAGAGTAGTGACTAGTATTAACTAGTTAGTTGCTACTAACCAGCATTCAGTCCTCCGTACTCAGTGGGTAGTTGGACTGACAGACACAGCTGAAGGGCCAGCTGGGTCTTTCCGGCTCCAGAGGGCCCCGCTAGCTCCGTGAGGCCCCTGAGAGGCAGACCTCCCCTCAGCAGGGCGTCAAGGACGGGGCAGGACACACTCAGTCTCTGTCCCGAGTCCAACCAGGGACACTGGCCACGGTACACCTGCAGAGCTGCACAAGCACACACACACTTACTTATAAACCACTGCTTCTCAAAGTGGGGTACTCTCAGGGCTTCTTGTGTTATCCTTTAAGCATTACTTGCGTAATTGTACTTGCTGTACTGTTTGCAACTTCTCAAGCATTTTTTATTTCAAGGACCCCAATAACTATTTTTCATTGACATGAGTGGGTGTGGATTTCCTGTGCTCAATGGTGACTGCCCAGTAACCGAAACACTCGCCCCCATTTTTACCGCGGACCGCTCGCTTTACTGAGGTTAAGGTTAAGCATAAGGTTAGGTTAAGGCATAGTTTTACTGAGGTTACGTTCAGGAAAGGTCGCCGGATTTGACCCTGTGTTTTGGAGCGAGGATTCTTGTATTCGTCTGTCCTCCACTGTTGCCCAAATATGGACTACCAAACTGATGTCATCAGCATGACCTGTCTTGCCCTAATATGGAGTTCCACAGGCTGCAGACTGTCCTCCAGGAATTAATCTAATCTAGTGACGTCACTGTGACGTCACTGTAGATTGGTCTATTTCTAGAGAAACCTGAACAAGAACACAGTTTTTCCACGGCTACAACAGGCAATAATTCTCCAGTCCAACTTAAACTTACTAGTTGTCACTCCAACAAGAAGCAAGCTTATTTGTGGGGAAACAAAACTTTAAGGAACATTCTAAAGAAGGACGTGTTACCACCACTTGACTGACACAGTGTATAGCTTCAATCGGAGACTAAATGGCGTCCCAGGTGTCCCTTTCAGACGACCTATCAGAAGAGGATTTGTCCTGTCCCGTGTGTCGAGAGATCTTTAAAGACCCCGTCCTCCTGTTCTGCAGCCACAGCTTCTGTAGAGCCTGTCTGCAGGAGTGGTGGAGACGCAAGAGAGCAAACGAGTGTCCAGTTTGTAAGACGATACATCAAATGACATACGTACCCTGTAACCTGAATCTGAAGAACCTGTGTGACTCCGTCGCGAAGAAACGTCGGAAAATAGATCCCAAGGAGGCGGCCGAGGAATCCCTGAGGCTCTTCCAGGAGAAACTGAAGGCCCTGACTAAAGTTAAAACAACCTGTGACCAAACGGCAGAACACATTGTGGTCCAGGCCCAGGACACGGAGAGGAAGATCAAGGAACAGTTTGCGAAGCTTCGTCAGTTTCTACAAGAGGAAGAGGAGGCCAGGATCGCTGCGCTGAGAGAGGAAGAGGAGCAGAAGAGTCAGGTAATGAAGGAGAAGACTGAGGCTCTGAACAGAGACATAACAACCCTTTCAAACGCCATCAGAGCCATAGAGGAGGAGCTGAGAGCTGAACACGTCACGCAGATCTACAAGACCGCGGCAGAAAGAGTCCGGCTCACCCTACAGGACCCACGGCCGGTCTCGGGAGGACTGATAGACGAGGTCAAGCACCTGGGCAACCTGACCTTCAGAGTCTGGGACAAGATGAAGGACATCGTCTCCTACACCCCTGTGATCCTGGACCCCAACACCGCCCACGCAGATTACACCCTGTCCGACCAGCTGACCGGCATGAGACGCGAAGGGCAGCAGCTTCCCGACAACCCCGAGAGGTTTGACTACTACCACCACGCCCTGGGCTCTGAGGGCTACACCTCAGGGACTCACAGCTGGGACGTTGAGGTCGGACACAACGCAAAGTGGGAAGTAGGCGTGTCGGCGCAGTCCATGCAGGGGAAGGGAGACAGAAATGGTCAGTGCTGGAGTGTGTGTTTCGACGGTGAATACACTGCGTTCTCCTCACCAGACTCCATGACCGATCTCCCAGTGAGGCAGGAACCCCGGAGGATCAGAGTCCAGCTGGACTGGGACAGAGGGAAGCTGTCCTTCTCGGATCTTGATACGAACACACGCGTACACACCTTCACGCACACTTTCACTGACGCCCTCTTTCCGTACATCTATAATGGCGATGATAGACACCCTCTGAAGGTGTTACCAAGGACAATCAGCGTAATTAAAGATGTTAATAGAGATTATGATGATGATGAAGATGTTGAGGATTTCTACTAGTATGATTACTGTCACTTTTTTTTGGTTCTCAGACATTTCTCAGACAATTTTTGTCACGGAAATACAAAACGATAGGTCAATAATATTACCAGAAAGAAACACACAGACCTAGCACTAAATGTATACTAGTGGACTCCTACTGTGCCATATAGTGCCATTGTGCTACACATTTTAAAATGACAGTAATCATGAATTAAATCACTGTCCTACCTATTCTGAAGACAACCCAAAGACTATACAGTTTACAGTTGTTTAGGCATTTAGCAGACGCTCTTAATCCAGAGAGACTTACAGTCTATCTATCTAAACTATCTGTCTAAACTCTATCTATCTGTCTAAACTATCATTTCAATAACTGGGGCTTATCATTACAGTCTGTGCTTTTATTGCATATTGCATGAGAAAAATGTTTCATGGCTACAATCAGAACATTATAGTTCTTATTGTTATTTTTTTCATAAAGATTTGCCACGGACAAATTTGATAATCGTCATAATCATACAGACAGACAGACCAGACCAAAATAAACAAACAAAAAAAGACCTAAAAGTGTGAAACTCAGAGCGCAGGTCTCCGCCAGGCCGGGTTGCCTACCCAGGCCCAAGACAGATTTTTCAAATGGAATGGAATCTGACTGGTGTAAGTTTCACCCTGGAACGTTTCACCATAGTGACGGACACATGGACGGACAGGGGCAAAAACGTAAGCTTCCGGCCTTCGGCCGCCTGGCCTGGCGAAGACCAAAAGACAGGGGGGGCTTTTACTTAACCAGTTAAGCCCTGTATGCTTTGTACGACAAGCAGCTAAATGAGCCGATCTACAAGCTCACAGCACTTTCACTCTTTTTTTGTATTATACTTTTTTTAATAAATGTGAATAACAATAGCATAATGCAGTTGTGTTTTGTTAATATCGTTAATATTTTGAGGTAAAACATAAGAATTAAAGACAAAAAAAATAAAGACAAATCAATAAAATGTATCTAAATGTATACAAATAGCATATCCATCCGATACATGAGGTTAGATGTAAGGTGCATCAACATAGCAGCAGGTATATACTGTTACATGATATAAGACATTAAACCCATTAAGACCGGGAACGCATCCGTGTCATTTTTTGATTTGAGCTGGGAAAAAAATATATATATTTTACACTTTGGCTATTCAAAAATAGCAGATCTACAAGCTCGTAGCACGGCACGAGTGCCGCGCAACGAGCTTGTAGATCTGCTATTTTTGAAGAAATTGTGAAAATGTGTGCAAATCTGTGAATATATATTCTTTTAAAGCGAACATTTTTAACTCAAATCTTTGCTTCTGGGGGGTCCCTGGAACCAAATATATTGAGATGGGGGGGGGGGTCCGTGGCCAAATACATATCATTTTGGGGGTCCTTGACAATTATGAAAAAGTTTGAGAGCCACTGATATAGCAACATACGTTTTTTTAGAGAACTGTTGGGATTTAGAAGACATTTGTAGAATCGTCTTCAGGTCTGAATGGGTTACGGTGCAAAAAGAATATCAGTGCGTTGTATGTGAGACTAAGGTGTCATCGCATAGTCAGATTCAACCCAGGCATGCAAACAGCCCCGAGGTGAAAAAGGTGACAACATGTTTTTTTTTCGGGTCAGGTGTCACACAATTGCCCTATTTGGATTGAGAAAGTTTGCATGTCTGCAACCACAGTCCACAAAAAGGCAGTGGTGGAAAAAGTACTCAAATACTTTACTTAAGTAAAAGTATCAATACTGCAATGTAGAAGTACTCTGTTACAAGTAAAAGTCCGGAATTCAAAGTTTACTTGAGTAAAAGTGCAAAAGTATTGGTATCAAAATTGACCAAAAGGTACCAAAAGTAAACGCGTCGCGATTCGACGCGTAGTGAGCTTGCAGATCTGCTATTTTCATATAGCCTGGTTATAAAATAGGGCTAAAGTGACGCACTAAAGTATAAGACATGTATGTTTTATAACGTAATAATTTTTATCTGCAAAGTAGTCCTGTTTTTTTTCAAATAATTGTAGTGGAGTAAAAGTACAATATTTGCCTCTGAGGTGTAGTGGAGTAGAAGTAAAAGTACTGAAAATAGGAAATACTCCAGTAAAGTAAAAGTAACCTAACAATTGTACTTTACACCACTGCAAAAAAGGTGTGTGTGTGTGTGTGTGTGTGTGTGTGTGTGTGTGTGTGTGTGTGTGTGTGTGTGTGTGTGTGCGCGCATGCGTGTGTGCGTGAGTGCGTGCACCTGTAACAGGCGTGTGCTTCTGGTAGGATGCAGCCACGGCGCTCTGCAGCTGCTGGACGTCGCTCTTGGACAGTCGGGTTCTCCGCTGCAGGTCTGCCGCCGACAGAACCAGGATCTCCTTGAAGGACTTCACCTCAGCTGAAAGCAGTGGTGGAAAAAGTACTCAAATGTTTTACTTAAGTAAAAGTATCAATACTGCAATGTAAAAATACTCTGTTACAAGTAAAAGTCCGGAATTCGAAATTGACTTGAGTAAGAGTACACAAGTATTGGTATCAAAATGTACTTAAAATACCAAAGTAGAAAGTTTGCATTATGCAGAATATCCCATTTCACAAGTTTTCAAATGTATAAAATGTATAAAAGTCTTTTGAAAATAGCCTAAATGTATATAGGGCTGAAGTGGTTAATTATGGTTTGTAATAATAATCAAATTTTACTGGTAAGTAATTAGTAACTAAAGTGTTCAAATAATTGTAGTGTTTGTCTCTTAGATGTAGTGGAGTAAAAGTAAAAGTACTGAAAATTGGAACTACTCCAGTAAAGTAAAAAATACCTCAAAATTGTACTTAAGTACAGTACTTGAGTAAATGTACTCAGTTACTTTACACCACTGGCTGAAAGAACACAACAGCATCATGGGAGGAGTCACTTTCACACCTGGATGCTTAGGAGGGACAGAAAGACTGGCGCCATGTGCCAACAGGTGTTAAGTGGTGTAAAGTAACTAAGTACATGTACTCAAGTACTGTACTTAAGTACAATTTTGATGTATTTTTTACTTTACTGGAGTATTTCCAATTGTCTATACTTCTACTTCTACTCCACTACATCTCAGAGGAAAATATTGTACTTTTACTCCAATACCAATACCTTTGTACTTTTACTCAAGTACATTTTGTGGAGGAGTCACTTTCACACTGGGAGGGAAACAGTACTACTTAGGAGGGACAAAAGGCCTAACTTTGTGTGCCAACAGGTGTTACATCCTAGGTTCTATGCACAGCACATACATTGGGCCTCTTCCTTACTTCCTTCACAGGTACACAAGTACATTTACTCAAGTACTGTACTTGATTTTTACTGTACCAATTTATTACTTTTACTCCACTACATCTCGGGGCAAATATTGTACTTTTACTCCAATACAATTATATGAAAACTTTAGTTACTAGTTACTTTGTAGATTTTGATTATTATTACAAAACATACATTAACAACTTCAGCCCTATACATTTCGGCCATTTGAAAATAGCAGATCTACAAACTCACGACTCACAATTGTGATCTTGTAGATCTGCTTTTTTCAAAATGTTTTTATACATTTGAAAACAGGATATTCTGAAAAATCAGTACTTTTGACTTTTGGTGCTTTAAGTACATTAAGATGCCAATACTTTGTACTTTTACTCAAGTACATTTTGAATGCCATACTTTTACTTGAAACAGAGTATTTCTACTCTGCAGTATTGATACTTTTACTTAAGTAAAAAAATGTAGTACTTTTTCCACCACTGGTTATTGGTTAATGAATAATGAACCATTCTAGCCCTGAAACATGACTGTCACTGTCGCTACTTTGTTCCTGTTTTTTTAAATTCCTACATTTAAAACCCGTACATCTAAAAATAAAAGTTCAAATTTCAAATATAAAGTGCTGACCCCACGGCCACAGATGTAACAAGTTAAAGCGCATGGGTCTAAGTACCCGTATCTTCCGTATTATTAAATAAAAAGCATTTTAATCCAATCGGTGGCCATTTCCCCCGAATTTACTCCAGATGCTTTCAACTACATGCCCCTATCGGTTGAGAGGTGTATTGCACTCTGATACATTGTTAAAAAAAATACGGAAGATACGGGTACCAGATCCTTGCGCTTTAACTTGTTACATCCATGGCCGTGGGTTCAGCACTTTATATTTGAAATCTGAACGTTTATGTAGATGTACGGGTTGTAAATGTAAAAGTTTCAAAAAACAGGAACAAGTAGCGCCATGACAGTCACGAGCTTCATGTGAACCATGGCTAGAACCATTCTAACATTGAAACACAGATATGTTAGCGGTATTATTATAGGGTTAGGTTTAATAATATAATACATTAATTAGATCATAATAATTATTAATGGTAAGATAATTAGCTCTTACCTTACCTCTTTGCACAGCGGTGATGATTCTGGGGTTCAGCTCCAGTTGGTCCCACTTCATGTTTACCTTCCAGCATTAAGTATGCTCCCTCCTACTTACTGCTCTGTGCTCACATCCGGTTTGTAGCCCGCCTACTGTATCCGCTCATTTTGCACCGGACATACTAAACCAACACGGGCCGTTTCCGTATCCGTCCTAGACCGGATCTGTGAACTGCAAAGCAAAGCAAAGAAAACAGATCCCCATTCCAGTTTTCCCGCAATACATTGACGTAATAACTCTGCGCCCGGACTAGACCATCTAAAACAAACAATGTGGGGGTGCGAGAAGAACCGCTATTCCACACTCCCTAAGCAGAAGCAACGTTATTATACATTAATGTTGATTATAATTGATGCATAAATAATATAGGCAATAATATGAGTGAGAATTTATGTTTGAAGTTGCGGCGTTTTAATAGGATAATAAACCACACTCGTTGGATTGGCTTCAGGTTCAGAGTTGCCATGTCCGCTTATTATAAGCGACTTTTCTGTAAAGTTGCTTGTAAATAATTGGTAGTTGCGGGTTGCGGTTTTCTGGGCTTGTTTCTAAAGTGTAGTTGCTTACTTGGGCTTGTTTCCATTTTTTTATTACCATTTAAACTAGTGGTTCTCAAATATTTTCATGAAAAGGTTTTGTTCCAGCCATATGGTTCACATGACGCTCGTCTGTCACAAGCGTCATGAAACCACTTGTTCCTGGCTTTTTAATCTTTTACATTTACAACCCATAAATCTACATAAACGTTTGTTTAATAAAAAGCATTTTAATCAGATCGGTGGCCATTTTCTCAGAATTTTCTCCATGTTTTCAACTGCGCGACCTTATCGGTTGGGAGGTGTACTGCACTCTGATAAATTATAACTCTATGAACAAATGGCTGCCGATAGGAGTAAAATGCTTTTTATTGAACAATACGGAAGATACGGGTACTTAGACCTGGGCGCTTTAACGTTTTACATCAATGGACGTGGGGTCAGCACTTTATATTTGAAATCTGAACGTTAATGTAGATGTACGGGTTGTAAATATAGGATAGCTGAACTACAAAGCTCGTAGATCAGCTATTTTCAAAGTGGCTCATGTGCTTCTTTGGGGCTTGTTTTCATAGACCTGGTTGCTTGTTTTTCTCGCAAAAACCTGGCGACGCTGTTCAGGTTCCCCCTACGTCATCTCTACGCGCCGCTTCAGCAAAACAACAGATCTAATCGATTGAAAAAGATCACAACAAAATTGTATTTATGATCCTATGATCAATCATTCCAATGATCTAGGCCGTGGTTCATGTGATCACTATGAGCATCATGCATTCTCTGCCCAAACCCAGTCAAATATCACCTTAACAAACATCCTGCTGTATTTGCTTTTCTTTTAATCCATCTGTAGTTTTTAATCTTCATTTCTGCAGGTAAGTCTATTCAATCAACCTATTGTTTATTGTATTGAAGTTGTTGTTTAGAGACATATCTTTCTGTTGTGTATGGATGTGTTAACAGTTCATAGCTGAATGGGTAAGGAGGCCGTCTGGGAACTAGAAGGTTCCTGGTTCGCGTCCCGCTTCTGATTGTGTGATTGGGTTTGCGAGAAAATCATTATGTATTATTTTATTTGATTTCAAGGACCTCCCATAACTAAAGAGAACATTTAAGAACATTTAATCAAGTACTGTTCTTAGGTAGGGTAAGTGATATTTTTTGGTATTTTGTGTGTGTTTTGTTAAAAAGGTTAAAGTAAAAGTACTATATTCTGATAGTAATTATTGCTACAGAGCGTTTGTTCGGTCAGTCTCTCCAGCACTTTTACAGAATATAGTACATTTTCAGGTAGGTGACAACATTTAAGCCAATCAGGAGAGAGCACTGAAAATGCATGAGCTGGAGAGACATGGGAGACACCTTTTACTGAACAAACACTATAGCAATGAGTACTATCAGAATATAGAGCTATTTAACACTTATCTTAACCAAAGTAAATCACTTGAGGTATTTTCTTACTTTACTGGAGTATTTCCAATTGTCTGTACTTTTACTTCTACTCCACTACATCTCAGAGGCAAATATTGCACTTTTACTCCACTACAATTATTTGAAAACTTTAGTTACTAGTTACTTTGTAGATTTTGATTATTACAAAATATACATTAACCCTATTCAAACTTTGGCTATTTGAAAATAGCCGATCTACAATCGGCTAGCCGATCTACAATCGGCTATTTTCAAAGATTTGTACACATTTGAAAACTTGAAATGGGACCTTCTGCATAATTAGTACTTTTACTTTCGGTACTTTATGTACATTTTGATGCCAATACCTTTGTACTCTTACTCAAGTACATTTTGAATTCCGGACTTATACTTGTAACAGAGTATTTCTATATTGCAGTATTGATACTTTTACTTGAGTAAAAAATGTAAGTACTTTATCCACCACTGACTAGGGCTGTCACGATTGCAGATTTAAGTTGACAATTAATTGTAGATCTGCTATTTCTGCTTTTGAAAATGTTGGTGATACTGGCGATTATGCAAAATAATTGCGATTAGACGATTATGTGATAATTGTGACAGGCCTATGAGTAGACTTGTGAATATTCAATCTTATTTTATTTCAAGGACCCCCTTAACCTCTGAAAGTGTACAAACTGAACCAAATGGACCCATCGACCTGTAAGGGTCCATTTGGTTTCTTTTGTACACTCTCAGAGTTACAGACCTGTAAGGGTCCATTTGGTCCCATCTGTACACTCTCAGATTGACATACCTGTAAGAGTCCATTTATCTCCCTATTAATTGTTTTCCTGGGGACCCCTTGAAACCCCTTAAACTTAAGGACCCATGGGGGTCCCTGGACCCCACTTTGAGAACCAGGGCTGTATACCACTGTACTTAACGTTTTGTTATCGGCTGGTGGACATCCTGTGTGCGCACCATTGAAATCTTAAAGGTTTAATGACATTCACTTTTACACCACATTCAAAGTCTTTGTCCTGGTCCTTCAAAAGTGTTCAAAAAGTTTTAAGTGAAAATTCCATTCCAGTGATCCATGGCAGGTGTTTTTCTCTCACATTTCTAAAGCCTTTTCAACTGCAATGAAAAAAGAAATCTTTGCCTGCGGGTGTCGCTGGTGAGGGAGTTTGCCTGTCAATCATCACCTCTGCTCCGCCCCCCCCAAAGGAAAGGATAGGGGAGGGGCGAGGAGGAGAGTGGGCGGGATTAATCGACTGTGACCTCACTGTCGAAGGGCCAAGCTCAGATTACTTTTCAGCCTAATTATTCAGAAAACCCCAGACCACAGAAAATCCACTGAATGTTCTAAGTTCAGGTTTTTTGGGTGTAATTGAGGTCATAAAACCCCAAATAAAACATTGAAAATAAAAAAAGTGAAAATGAATGTCATGATACCTTTAATGGTGATGTGTGGGGTTGCTCTGTACTGTATGTGTTCACTTTCATTTACAAATCCCTCCTGGGGCTGGCTCCTCCTTATCTACCATTGTACAGTGTATGTGTAGAAATACTAGAAAACCTTAATCATTATGGCCTGCGTTCAGTGCTGGAAGAAGTACTCAGATATTCTTTCTTAAAGGGATACTTCACTCTCGGGCCGGGGACACATTTAAAAAAAATATTAAAAATAAATGAAAAAAGTTATGGAAAATTCATGGCCCCCTCACACATTAGTAGGACACTCTAATGCGTGAGGGGGCCATGAATTTTCCATAACTTTTTTCATTTATTTTTAATATTTTTTTTAAATGTGTCCCCGGCCCTAAAGTGAAGTATCCCTTTAAGTAAAAGTAGCAATACCACAATATAAAAATACTCTGTTGCAAGTAAAAGGCCTGTGTTCAGAATGTTACTTGAGCAAGAGTATCACAGTATTTGCATCAAAATATACTTTAAGTACCAAAAGTAAAAGTACTAAACTGTTTGAAAATAACCCGATCTACAAGCTCGACGCGTTGTGAGCTTGAGGTATAAAATAGGGCTACTTTTAGTAACTAAAGTTTTCAAACAATTGTAGTGGAGTAAAAGTACAATATTTGCCTTTGAGTAAGTAAAAGTACTGAAAACTGGAAATACCAGTAAAGTAAAAAAATACCTCAAAGTTGTACTTAAGTACAGTACTTGAGTAAATGTACTTAGTTACTTTACACCACTGCCTGCATTCTCACACTACATTTCAGATATTGATTTAGAGAGCATGAAATTAGACGAAAGAAAAGCTGTTAAATATGTTGCCCCTTCATCTTGGGATGATTTGCAGCAGCATCTGAAGGGCAACCATCAGAGCTGATCATCACTAGTAGTGTACAATCCATTTGAAAAGATCCACAAAATGAGATTAGTACTATTGGTATCATTTTAAATTGTCAACTGCAGCACCTGGTTATGTATTTTAATACGTGTAACGTAATGTTATGGAAGCGAATAGATGCCATAATTCAAATAAAATGGCAAATGTACTGGTCTTAATGGGTTAATAAAACCTGATGTTGCATACACTCATTGATAGATTGTTCACATATATTTAAGTACATTTATGCCTTTCAAAGCCAGACTCACTGTAACTTCAATGTCGTATCCAAGATTCAAACTCAAGTCTTGCGTTCTGGTGCTGCATTTTCTACCACTGAGCTAATAGCGCCTGCCTGCCTACTGGAGAGGGATGTAATTTAGAAGTTAAGGCAGTTCCACGTGTCAACCAGTAGGTGTCATACTAGACCACTGAATCTATTCTAAATCTCTCACTAGAAGAAAGGGAGACCAATCAACAACCGCACACACACTTGATTATGTATCAAATCAATACCAATTTGATCCAATCAGGAGAGAGAACTCACATAGGATAAAGGAAAAACAGATTAAATTGATGACAAAGACATGAGCAGACAAAAAAATATATATATATATATATATATTTATTCAAAGATTTGCACTTAATGTTCACGATAAAAAAAAAGCAGATTTACAAGCTCATAGCACGGCTATGAGCTTGTAGATCTGCTATTTTTTGGAGAAAATAGCATCTATCCATCCTGCCTTCTTCTTCTATATATCACTGTCATGTGGAAACCTTGTATGTATTAAAACCTGTGTTCCATTGGATCCAATGTATAGTTATTTAGTCACAAGCTCTTAATACTTTTCATTGGTTCAATGAAACCATTAAGCTATGAGCTTGTAGAGTTGTGAACAAATCTTTGAATATATATTTCTTTAAGCGATTCTTTTTTAACTCAAATCATTGCTTCTGGAGGTCCCTGGAACAAAACATTTTCAAAACATCAACAGACCATCAGCAGCCAAATACACAATGGTGTAAAGTAACTAAGTACATTTCCTCAAGTACTGTACTTGAGTACAATTTTGAGGTAATTTTACTTTGCTGGAGTATTTCCAATTTTCAATACTTTTACCTCTACTCTACCACATCTCAGATGCAAATATTGTACTTTTACTCCACTACAATTATTTTGAAAACTTTAGTTACTAGTGACTTTGCAGATATTAATTATATTATAATACATGCTTTAACCACTTTACGCCTATTTTATAATAGGCTATTTGAAAATAGCCGATCTGATGCGACACGTTGTGAGCTTGTAGATCTGCTATTTTCAAACATTTTAGTACTTTTACTTTTGGTATTTTGATGCCAATACTTTGGTACTTTTACTCAAGTAACATTCTTAACAGGCCTTTCACTTGTAACAGGGTATTTTTATATTGTGGTATTGTTACTTTTACTTAAAGGAGTAGTTCACCCCCCCCCAAAAATCGTATTTTCTATCAATTACACACGCCTTGAATTCATGGAGATGTTTGGGTTTTTGTCGCATTCCTGAGACAATAATTTGATGACCGGCGGAGAGATGCTTATGTATCCGGTAGCAGACTCAAAGGAGTCTCTCTGAGTATCCTACCGGAGAGACTGCCGGTCATCAAATTATTGGCTCAGGAATGTGACAAAAAAAAAGAATCTCCATGAATTCAATGCTTCATGGGGTGTGTAATTGATTGATTGAAAAAATAAACAGCTAATAAACAGCCTGAATTTTGGTAAAGTGAAAAACAGGCTTCCTCACAGTGGGAATTTGCTAATGATGAATGGCCATGTGCAAGTGCAGAGCAATTGCTTCAACAGACTGACATTCCTTTAGTTATATGTAGGATATCTGAGTGCATTTTCCACCACTGCAAATGCATATCATTTTTTAAAACGTTTGAGAACTAACTGCCGGTTTTGTGTCCCAAACAGACAGCGGCGTCTCAACCATGACGTCCCGGCTGTGTAAGAACTGTGGCTGCTCGGACATCGATCTGGACCAGGCCAGAGGGAACGCGGTGTGCACCAGCTGTGGCTCCGTGCTCGAGGACAACATCATCGTCTCCGAGGTGCAGTTTGTGGAGGGAAGCGGAGGCATCTCCTCGGCCGTGGGCCAGTTCGTCTCTGCTGACGGTGAGAGGAGCACTTTTAACTGGCATCGTCTATTAGTGATAGGTCATTCATGATCGATTCGTTCAGAAGAACTAGTTCATTGCCGTGAACGAGCTCGTTCACTTACTGAAACTGTTACGTTCACGCTATCGTTCATGGCCCCCCATCACACACACAGGGCGGGCTGTACGCGCAGCGTAATAATAACGCTCCCGTGATGGTGTTTTTCACTAGAAAATAGCGCTACTGAACGAGAACGTGAATGAAACATTAGAACGAATCATTGCCGTGAACGTGAACAAAATCGTTCGTTCACTGAAATGAATGTTTTTTTTATCGCCTATAGCAGTGGTTCTCAACCTTTTCAGTCTGCGACCCCCCCAAATAATCATATTTGAACTGGGGACCCCCCAACATAATCATATTGGAACTGGGGACCCCCCAAGATAATCATATTTGAACTGGGACCCCCCAAAATAATCATATTTAAACTGGGAACCCCCCAAAATAATCATATTTGAACTGGGGACCCCCCACCCTTATTCCAGATAAATATTGTGAAAATAGCCAATATACAAGCGTGAGCTTGTAGATCTGCTATTTTCACAATGTTTGCCTCTTTATATATTATTTGAGAATTTGGCCAATGTTTGACCAGTTTTTATAGTATAGTTTGTTGATTACTTTTGATGCAGAAATGCTATTTTTACATTTCATTTTATTCTTAGGTATTAAAAAGGTCTTAAAAGTCCTTAAATTGTCACTTTACTGTCATCAGGGGACCCGAGAACCACTGGTCTTCAGCATCTGATGTGTACCAGGGACCCAAAACTAGTGAAAATAGTACTTACACTACTTATTAAAGAGTTCTTTTGGGGACATTTATGGAACTTCTTTGATTATCTTAAAATGTATGAAATTATCTTGAAAGTGTTTTGAAATGTCTTTTTCATTTCTGAAAATGTTTTGTTGTAGTAAACCAAAAAAAATGGATATTACTTGTGACCCATGTGTCCGCGACCCAAACTTGAGTCCCGACCCAGTGTTTGAGAACCAGTGCTGGTCTATAGCACTGTTTCAGTAGCCTGATTATCAGACTGAAGCTGCGTGGAGCTTCAGTCTGACATTGGCTCCAGTGTAGGGGATTAGAATTTCCCTAAACCAATCACAAGGGATCCCCACCCCCACCTCCGACTCTCATTGGACAATACATGTTGTACCGAATAAATCCTAGGTTCACGTTTAAACACCAGATGGTTTGGAACCAGGCTACTGTTTCAGTGGGCCGGGACTCATTCGTGGGTCGCGGATCTATTTTTGTGGGTCGCAAGTGAATATCCCTTTATTTCCTACATTTTGTCATTCATTATTATTTGAAAATATTTTTTTTTTCAAAAAGAATTTCATGAATAACATAAAAATAATATAATAGAAATTCCATAAATTAAAAAAACGAATGTTTAAGAAAATCACAGATCTGCAAGCTCGCAACGCGGCACAAAGCGACGCCTTGTGAGCTTGTAGATCTGCTATTTTCACTAGTTTGGGTCCCGGGCAAACATCTGATTTCTCTTTTATGCTTCGACTGTCCTTCATGCAATATCTATTATCAACCAGTAGGTGTCCTACATGACCACGGGATCTTAATGTCTCAGTAGAAGAGCAGGTAGACAAACTCCAACCACTGCAGTTTTGTTCATTATTTAGCATTAATATGATTAGTGAAAATAATGTTTTATTCACTGAAAAGAGTTATGGATTGCGGCCTTTATTTGCTTCTACCTAGTCTTCCTTTTACAATCTTTTGGTTGATTGTAATGTCACTGATCTAGGATCTGATCCATGTACTTCTTACTATTGGTCAGTGGTGTAGTGACTAAGTACATTTACTCAAGTACTGTACTTAAGTACACTTGAGGATTTTTTACTTAACTGGAGTATTTCCCATTTTCAATACTTAGACTACTCCACTACAATTATTTGACAGTTTGTTACTAGTTATGTTGCAGATTTAGATTACAAAACATACATTAACCACTTCAGCCCTATATGAATTTCAGCCATTTGAAAATAGCAGATCTACAAGCTCACAATGTGATGCATTGTGAGCTTGTAGATCTGCTATTTTCAAAATATGTTTACACATTTTGAACTGGAACATGTTGCACAATGAGTTACCAGGCTTTTACTTGTAACAGAGTATCTCTACACTGCAGTATTGATCCCAGTATACCAGTATCGGAAAAGCTGC
The DNA here is from genome assembly GCF_963280865.1 of Gymnoscopelus braueri. Lineage (NCBI taxonomy): Eukaryota > Metazoa > Chordata > Actinopteri > Myctophiformes > Myctophidae > Gymnoscopelus > Gymnoscopelus braueri. Next base: position 603,902 of record NC_137616.1, on the reverse strand, counting down.
TGATCGGCGAGTATGCTAGTCTATGCCGTTCCGATACCACGTCACTTATCACATGATATTTCATTTACAGTCATATTGTGAACGTTTCAGTTAATGTTGCGCTACTGTTTTGCACTCTTACTGTACTATTTACATTATAATTTGACTAACTTGTTGCTGCACTTTAAAGGGATAGTTCACCCCCAAAAAATGAGACTTGAATTCTTTTTATTTTTGTCGCATTCGCAAGCCAATTCCGCAGCGGTTCCGGTAGGAGATACAAAGGAGACTCTTTGTGTCTTCTACCGGAACCGCAACAAAAACTAAAAAATATCCATGAATTCAAGTCTCCATGGGGTGACTAATCGATAGGAAAAAAGTCATTTTGGGGGTGAACTATCCCTTTAACTTGTGAAGCATTTGTATGTATTCCTAGATCAGTGGTTTTCAAACGTTTTCATTTCAAGGACCCCCTTAACTCTTTGACTGCCAGAGTATTTTCATAAAGTACTCCCCCATTGCCAGCAATTTTCGTGTTTTTTTTATTTTTATATTTTGAAAATGTTCATGAAAATAATTGATCAGACTGTTTTTTAACACATTGACGGGCCGTTAAATCCAACGGTTAAGCGCCGATCCCGTAGCCTACGGGCTGTGGTGCTTTTTCCTTTTTTTCCTTTTTTTTTTTTTTTCAATTTTCCAGGGGGACCATTTTCAGTGTAACACCACCCGAAGTCAACCGGAAGTGCGATCAAGTTTTTTGTTTCCCGTCTGCCTACATTCTAAGTCGTACACAAAAAGCCCTGTAAAACCTGTACAGGACATGTAGTTTTTCATCCTCGCATTTCCCATGTTAACATAAACGCTCAGAACTCAAACATGGCGGCTCTGTTTGACACGCGGTCTCGACGAGTAGACACCAGGACATGTGCCCGTTGTTTACAAACAGTGGATCGGGCAATCTAAAGGATTTTAACGGGGCCTATGGCGACCTGAAAAAAACAAAAAACAACAATAAAACCTTGGCACTGGTGAGTACATTATGAGATTAGCCCTTGGCGGTGGATGTGTTAAAGACGCAGCACAAATCCGCCACTAGAGAGCAGCACATGATAGCTTGATCAGCTCCCTGTGTCACTGTTACCCTTCTTGAGCGATTAGACAGGGAAAAACATGAAAACGGATGTGACGTCCTCCCAGATTGTTTTGATCGTCAAAATTACGATGTGATACACGACGGCGATGACTGATCGTCACCCAGACCATAGATTATAGAAGAGAAGCTGTCCGTTTGTCCCTTATACCGTGTGAAAAACCGTTTGTTTACCTATTTTGGACGAAAATGACCGGGGGAAAATAATCAAAAACCGGAAACGGAACCCAGATCATGAAACCGGATGCAGATATGGGTGAAGTAAGTGGAACTCGAGAATAACATTGAATTTTAAGCAGCATAGCGCGATCAGAGATTAAACAATGAACGCAAATCCAACGCGTCAAACGCGTCAATGGCGTGGGTGGATTAAGTAGTAATTGATGCGTTTTCGAGTCAATGGCGTTTATAGAGTTAACTGAGAGTACAAATGGTTCCATTTGTACTCTCTGAGTTACAGACCTGTAAGGGTCCATTTGTAACCCCCTCAAGGAACCCTGAAGGTCCCCACTGTCCTAAATGTGTTTGGATTACATACTGGTATGAACAGCTTTGTTATTTGGTGCACATGCTAATGGTCAAATGCCCGTGTTTAAATGCAGATCAGTTGCTCCAGCCACTGAAGAGAACGGGGCAGAACAGAGACATTTTGAGGACAGAGGTTTCCTTAGTTAATAGGAGAACACCCTCTTCCCCCAAACACACCACTTCACTTTCAAATCGTTTTAAAAAAATAGTGAAAATAGCAGATCTACAAGCTCACAACAGGTTGCATCGCGACACGTTGTGAGCTTGTAGATCGGCTGTGTTTGCAACACTGCTGTATGATAAAGTAGGACATGACTTTACAAAATAAAAATAATACAAAGTTAAAACGTACAAGCTTTGTGCCTGACAGTGACCATAATACAAAACCTCATTATGCAGAGAATTTAATCATTTAAGTTTCATTTTTTTAACTTGCATGATTCTTAGTTAAAAAGCATTATTGACAATGAATGAATGCCAGTTTACTTGTATGACAACGCTGCTGTTGTGTTACGTCTCATTAAACCACTGTGATGACTTGCTCCAAATAGACCTGCTGTTCTGCTGCGGACCCCGTAGTCTGTTGTGCTGGGGGGCCCATAGTCTGTTTTTCTGCGGGCCCTGTAGTCTGTTGTGCTGGGGTCCCTGTAGTCTGTTGTGCTGGGGTCCCTGTAGTCTGGGATCTCGTGGGGATCTCGTTTACCTGCCGTGTTCTGCTTGAGTGTGATTGAACCAAAGCCTGGCGTCTGACTTTGGATCAGCCTGTCCACAGATAACCTGCTACTGATGACGCTCAGGGGGTAGAAACATCTCACCGTCACCCTGAGGGGTACAAGAACACCCATCATGTTGTAAAACGAACAATAATTGATACAATTTATACAGTGCTTTTCTGAGTACTCACAGCAACTTTATTAGGGAAAAAAACTAGATTAACCCATTCAATCCGGGAATGCATCTGTGTCATTTTAGACTTCTTTGGCTATTCTAAAATAGACACTGCTATTATTGAAACATTTTGAAAATATGTGCAAATCTTTGAATATTCAGTTTCTCAAAATATGTTGTTCCAGGGACCCCCATAGAAGCACAGATCGGAGTTAAAAATGTTCGCTTTAAAATGTATATTATATTCAAAGATTTGCATTTGCAACATTTAAGATTTTTCAAAGACAGCAGATCCACAAGTATGTCTGGCATTTTTTAACACATCGAGTGCCATAAACGGTCCGGACCGTTTTTGAGAAGCCATGCATCATGTGCCATAAACGGTCCGGACCGTTTTTGGCCCATTTTAAAAAAATGTATTTTTCCCACGTGGGGCGCTCTAACGAAACTTTGGGATCATCCAAGGAGTCTCTGAGAAGGAGAGGCCGGATGTCGATCCATGTCAAAAATGCTTCCGGTCGGCCGCTCCAATGTTAACTCCTTGAGCCGTTTTCGATTGGCGATCACTCTGCAATGGAGGATCGCGTTAGAAATATTATTGTTCCAGGCGTTAGTCGGGACCCTCCGCCGTCTCGCACGCACGCTTTGTTTACATGCACTTCCGCGTCGGGGCTTCTACAGCACGAAACATATTAACGTAAGTGGATGTAAGATATGCTGGCACTGAACGTACCCTATTTTAATAAACCTCTGGCACACAATGTGTTAATAGTCTAAAATGACACAGATGCGTTCCCGGTCTTAATGGGTTAAAAAGTTTAAAAAAAAACGAGAAGTAAAGGTAAAAAAAGGGGATTAGGTAGGGATTGCGAGTCTGAAAAGGTGGGTTTTGAGTGTGGTTTTAAACGTGGCGAGGGTGGGGGCAGCTTTGATGTGAGCTGGGAGTGAGTTCCAGATCGAGGGGACCCTGTCACCCCAGGTTGGTTTCTTTGTACTGGGGATGTCCAGGAGGTTGGCATCACCTGACCTGAGGGAGCGGGAGGGGGCGTTGGAGGTCAGAGAGGTAGTGGGGAGCATAGACATATAAAGGTAGACGCCTCCTCCGGCTCGAAGGCGTCTGTATCTCGGGCGCGATATTGTAGGGGGCAAGCTTCCGCGTGGGTCACAGAAGAGGGCGTTCGGTAGGCCAAGCAGAGGCAGGTGGGGGCGGGTCTTTTCGCAACCCAGCCCTTTACCCTTTAAGAGGCAGCCGCGCAGCAACTAGTCAGTTAGACGCACTGTGATTGGCCAGTAGTCACTTTGAGTGGCAGCGTGCCCCCTCTAAAATGGCGGCCGCAATACAGGTCGCTCCAACTAACTGCAGAGGCCAATCGGGTATCTAGGATTCTATATCTATGGCGGGGAGCCTGGTTGTTGAGGGTGACTTGACTGTGCCAGTGGAGGTTTAATGTGGTAATCCCAAGTTGATTGTATGTACATCAGTATGAAACTAGGGAAAAACAAACTGTATACGACAGGGATCTTCAATAAGGGGTCCGGCACCCCTAGGGGGTCCTCAAGAGGAACTACAGGGGGTCTGCCAAATCTTTGTGTGGTGGGGAAACATCAGCCGAAAATAGCCGATCTACAAGCTCACAACGCCTCGCGCTGCAAGGTGCTGTGAGCTTGTAGATCGGCTAGTTTTAGAGAGTTGGTGTAGAGGGTAGAAGAGCAGACCAAGTACAGAGCCAAAGGTCAAGTATTGAGGTTTTGAATGTCTGAAAATACACATTAACATGAATCCAACATATTAATTCAAAATATTGTGTATAAAACAAACAAAAAACATTAATGTGCACACTGATTATAGTGCTTTCAAACAAGTCTACGAAGCTATCTATGAAATCTATTAAATAGTTTAATCTGCAACACAAATGTATATAGTATGTGGTGGGGGTCCCTGCATCATCTCTCTGCAACACAAATGTATACAGTATGTGGTGGGGGTCCCTGCATCATCTCTCTCAGCTAAAACAACGTTGAAGACAAAGAGTCAAAGGTTGTGGCAACAGTGTATCTTTGGAATGAGCTGCCTCTGTGTCAGCAAGTCTCAATCTAAACTGTCCGATTAAAAAAGTGTGAAAATACTGTTATCGAGAAAGCTACAGGCTAGTGATGCACTTTAGTTTGTGTTTTTATTGTTTGATATTAGTTAGGGATTTTAGGTAGTTATTTTGGTTTTGTATTTTGTGAGTTCATGTGACGTGCTGCGTGCTATGCAATGTATTTATGCCATTACATTCTTGATTGGCCTTTTTATTTATTTATTTGTGTTGCAGGACCACATTGGAAATAAGTGTTTTACGCTTTCATGGTTTTAAGTTATCATAAGAAACATCTCACCAATCACCCTGAGGGTTACAATGACACCTATAGATCTGCTATTTTTGAAAATTCTTATATATATTATTTTTAAAGCAAACATTTGCAACTCAAATCTTTGCTTCTGGGGATTCTACAAATGTCTTCTAAATCTGAAAAAACTATGTTGCTATAATATCAGTGGTTCTCAAACCTTTTCCCTGTCAAGGACCCCCAAAGTGATATGTATTTGGCCGCGGACCCCCACCTCAAAATATGTTGTTCAAGGGACCCCCCAGAAGCAAAGATTTGAGTTAAAAATCTTTGCTTTAAAACAAACCCACCCACCCACCCCCCCACACACACACAGCGCTATGAGCTTGTATATCTGCTATTTTTGAATAGCTAAAGAAATCTGAAAATGACACAGATGCGTTCCCAGTCTTAAAGGGTTAAGACCTGGCTTCATATGGTCGATGTTTATATTATTGGCTGCTAAATAAACCAGCTGTTGACGTTCCATCCGTGGTCTGTCAATTACCTGACCTATGCTGCTAGTCTTCTACTCCTGTTACCAACACATTAGAGATTGCAAAATATAAAGCTGCACTGTGTAACTTTCCTCTTCTACCCTGGATTTGAATGTATTTGTTTTATTTTTATACCACTGATTGAGCTAATAGAGCCTGTCTGCTTGCTCAATTGAATCTTGACCATCAGGTCAAAATTCGAGTCAGATCCTGTGTCTAGGTGAGACATGACCTTTGACACCTTTGAGCAGGGAGACAAAATACAACCACCCCAATTGTAGAAGTTATATTGTATCTAAACATACAGAAAACAAAGCTACGTTTTAAGTTAAAGATTAACTGTCATACAAATAATTGTGAATAACAATTTAATTGTGTTTTTAGCATTTAAAGGTAGGGTATTGATATTTTTGGGTTAAAACAAAAAGTATTTTGTTAAAAGGTTAAAGCACTATATTCTGATAGTAATCATTGCTATAGTGTGTTTGTTCAGTAACAGGAGTCTCCCCGTCTCTCCAGCTCTTTAATAAACAGAAAATACATTTTCCGGTAGGTGTCAAAATCTCAGCCAATCAGGAGAAAGTACCCATTTTTAAGCTTCATTGTTATATTGTTCCAGTTCCAATTTTGCCTGCTCATTTCTTAGTGTCATCACTTCCAATTTCACTTGTTTAATCTATATCCTGATTGAGTTCTCTATCCTGATTGGATAAAATTGGAAATGAAACTGAAACGAAAATGCATTTTCTGTTTTATAAAGAGCTGGAGAGACAAGGAGACTCCTTTTACTGAACAAACACTCTATAGCAATGAGTACTATCAGAATATAGAGCTATTTAACACTTATTTTAACCAAAGTAAATCACTTACCCTACCTTTAACATTGGAACATGTGAATAAGAAAAATATATGTTTGCATTTTAGGATTCGTAAACTAAAATTGCACATGGTATATATGACAAATAACTTATTTTATACCATAAGGAAAATGTACAACTTGTAGATCTGCTATTTCAGGGGAAATATTTGAAAACATGGAACACTTTTCAACAGGGAAACGACTACATTGGTTCCATTGACACACGTCAAGACCCCCCTCCCCCCGCCCCCATGCCCTGAAAAGTAACAGTTTTGAACATACAAGGTTTCCAGCTCATTAGGGCTGGTAAAGTCATTCAATATTCGAATATTCCTCGAATATGGGGAAAATAATGTATATTCGAATATAAAAAATAATATTCAAATATGTTTATTTGACAGGGACAATGCAAAAAACAATGTATCAAGTTATGAAAACAAACTAAATATATTTTGTATTGGATCCGAGCACATACATTCATTGTTTTTTGTATTGTCCCTGTCAAATAAAAAAAATTAAAAGTATAATGATAATATTCTAATAGAAGCACATTTTTAAGACCAATATTCGAATATTATTTCTGAGGAATGTTAACATCCTTACAGCCCATGCGTTAATGTTTGTCGTACTTAAATGTAGAGTCTCTGGAGATGAGTGTTGTTCCGTCAGCGATGAGCTCTCTGTCGTAGACGATTTGGTTCTCGTAAACCACGTAGGTCGGTCCCACCTGCCACGCACAGATCAAAATTTTAGGACAGCAATGTTATGAACGCCATTTTTGCCGTGTGGCATCGCCGCATAACTAAGTATAAAATACGGAAAACTCTAACCCCCAACCCCTAAACCTAGTCTCTAAATACCTCATCCTAACCCCAACCTGAATCTTTTTTTAATAGACTCTATGCACAGCAGCCATATTGGAAGCAAATTGGGCCTCTTCCTTACTTCCTTCACAGGTGTTACCAATGATACTAATGAAGGCTCTGTTCCGTTTAGTGTAGCACAGTGGTTCTCAAACTTTTTAATTTCAAGGATCCCCATAACTCTGAGAGTGTACAAATGGAACCAAATGGACCCGTAACGGTCCATTTGGTTCCATTTGTACACTCTCAGAGTTACACACCCGTAAGGGGTCATTTGGAACCCCCTCAAGGAACCATGAGGGTCCCTGGACCCCAATATCAGCACCCCGACTCTGTTTGACCTGAATGTAACAGAGCCTTCATTAGTATGGAAATAAGAAGAGGCCCGATTTATTTCCAATATGGCTGCTGTGCAGAGCATATTGTAAACGAAACGTATCTCTAAAAATCTTTAACCATAAAACATTTTTTCTCACAATGTCTAATAATCAAATTCTACTATACTCACAAGTATAGATGTCACAGGGTGAATGGAGAACCAGGTAGATTGAAGACAGAGCGCTCGTTTTTAGGCACGGGGCTTCGGGGCGAGGCGGGGCTTTTCGAGATAGGGTTTATTAGCGAGGCTCGCGAGGAGGAGGAGAAGGAGGACGCGGCGCTGCGAGGCGGGGGGTTTATTACATGAGGCTCGCGAGGAGGAGCTCCTCCTCGCGAAATAAACCGTCCTCCTTCTCCTCCTCCGAGGAGGAGAAGGAGAACGCGGAGAGGCGGGGCTTTGATGTGCCGACGCGGACCTGTCTTTTGTTGTTCCCCCCCACATAGCAACCAGGAAGCTACGCTAGGGGAACGCTGAACACGCGTGCACACGCACACGCTTGTCCACGACGGAGGCGCGCCGACTTGTGGAGCTTGAGGCCGAGGAAGCGCGCCCTCGCGCCTCCAGGCGCGAGTGCCCGCGCTGACCGGCCGATGCTCTACTAGTCGACTCAGCGCCGTTTGTGTTGTAAACCGATAGGGACAGAATAGTTATTTTCATGGATCACTGTGTGTGTGTGTGTGTGTGTGTGTGTGTGTGTGTGTGTGTGTCAGGGAGAAAGTAAAACAAAAGCCAGAACACAATAAAAGTATCTTAACAGTCCTGCTTTCAATAAACCAAAAAAAGCATGAGCGCGTGCGCGTGTGCTTGTGTGTGTGGTCGCAGCCATATATGTTTGTGCACAAGCCTGGCTTGTGGCTCCCTCTAGTGTTGCTTCTACAGAATTGCTGGGTGGGTGGTAAAAACGAACGTGCCTTCTTCAATCTACCTGGTTCTCCATTCACCCTGTAACACACACACACACACACACACACACACACACAAATTTCGTAGACAAAAATTACCTATTTTCACTGACGAAAACTAAATAACTAAATAAATCCTAAGCTATGAAGACTAAATATACTGACAATTTCATCAACAAATAAAAACTAGTCTAAAATGTTAGGGAGGGACTAGTGGAGAAGAACTAAGACAAGTCATTCTATGCTTGGTGGGTGTCACACTCCGAAATCCAACGTTTCACGGCGCGACGTGTTGTGAGGCAGTTTTTGGCATGCAGCTAAGTATAATTATAATGCATTAGAAATCATTCCTTCGCTCAAAAACTAAGACAGTGGTTCCCAAACTGGTCTGGGGGTCCCCAAATTATTTTGGGGGTCCCCAGATGATTAGCTTAATGTGCAACTTTGTTTTCTCTCTCAACAGTAAATAAACCAACTTGTTTTCTCTCTCAACAGTAAATAAACCAACATACAGTTGTGTATACAGGGTATCTGCACATTTCTAAAGTGACAATTTATTTAATTGAATTACTTTTTAGACCAAATTGTCAAATATTACATAAAAAAAGAGGCAAACATGGTAAATATTATTTATTAATATAGCTATTTTCACAATATTTATCTGTGGAACCGAGTCAAACTAAATGTAATCTCTCAAGAACAGATTCTGCTCTGCGTTGGAATCTGTCGTGAAGGTTCGTCATAACATGTACGCACTGGGCTACAAGTGGGCGTGCCTTCATATCAGGAAGCAGGCCGCGCTTTACCCAATCAAATGTAGTGGGCGGGATTCACGTGTCCGTCGATCTTTCCCCCTCGAAACAAACCCAAACTAATTTAACAATAGCGTCCGCGGAGCAGACAAAACCACGGAAAGATATTCACATTTTAACTTACTCTTTCATCATAGAAACAAGTGGGCTTATAACCAAAACGATCCATGTTCTCTGGGAGAAGTGGTGTTAGTGTTCCGTGTAGAAATATTGTTAGTGGGAATGAAAACATAGTGGCACCACCGGAAGTGAAAGGCTGAAGGCAGACCAAAACCCCGGTTTCCTTGCGCACGGGTGCTACGTTGTCATTGTCCCAGAGCCAAGATGAGATAGTACAAACAGCAGAGGGCGCTGTTTTTCATTCTCATCTTGGCTCTGGGTTCCCAGATTGAACTAAATGTAATGCCTCAACTCCTACAATTCCAAGTGCTTGTCAGGGTGGGGGGTCCCCAGTTCTAATATGATAATTGTTTTGGGGGGGTTCCGTGTGTAAAATAACTAAGTACATGTACTCAAGTACTGTACTTAATGTGTATGCTTTTGAGGAATTTTTACTTTACTGAAGTATTTCCCATTTTCAATACTTTTACTTCTACTCCACTACATCTCGGAGGCAAATATTATACTTTTACTCCACTACAATGATTTGAAAACTTTAGTTACTAGTTACTTTGCCGATATCAATTATTATATTATAAAACACACATTAACCACCTTAGCCCTATTTTATACATGGGCTATTTGAAAATAGCCGATCTACAAGCTCACAACGCACCGCGTTGTGAGCTTGTAGATCTGCTATTTTCAAACATTTGAGTACTTTTACTTTGGTACTCAAAGTATATTTTGATGCCAATACTTTTGTACTTTTACTCAAGAACACAGGCCTTTTACTTGTAACAGAGTACTTCTACATTGTGGTATTGATACTTTTACTTAAGTAAAAACAATGCAATACTTTTTCCACCACTGCCCTTAATCTAAGAAGACAAACCGATAGAAGTGGTTAGAACATCTCACCTTGACCGTGGTACCACAGGAGTCCAGTGGGAAGCTGTACAGAGCTCTGTTGTGGTCAGCGTGTTGGGGTCGACAGCTCCGGTCCAGCAGAGAGGTTCTGTAGGGCCGGACGATGGGCCAGGTACCGGTGGGATTTGTCACCACTGTCATGACCCCGCCGGCAGAGCACACTGCAACACAACCACACGTTGTTATTGCACTATATGTTCTCAAACTTTTCAGGCCGTGACCCCCCAAAATAATCATATTTGAACTGGGGACTTTAGAAATGTGCAGATACCCTTTAAAACGAGAGACTGCCCGCCATTACTTTCAATGGTTAAGCCTGTCACAATTATTACATAATCGCCTAAATCGCAATTATTTGAGATAGTCGCAATTATTATCGCATTATAGTCATAATCGTTCACACATTTTCTAAAATAAAAACAGAAAAAGCAGATCTACTTTGAAGTTTGTGATGCGTTGTAAGCTTGTAGATCATCTATTCCTGCTATGTTTTACTTTATTATTAATAATTTAAGTTATCTGTCATGTCTGCCCTGTGCAATTTTTTATTATGAAGCCTAGAAGGCAAACAGAACATGTATTTGTATTCATTATGTTCCAATGTTCAATGCCAAACACAATTAAATCATTAATCGCAATTATTTGAGTGACAATTAAGTGTCAACTTAAATTTGTAATTGTGACAACCCTATCAATGGTGTGACTCTTCGATACATTCTCTTTCTACATACACTTATATATTGTATGTGCATGTTGGTTTGCTCACTGTTGAGTGAGAAAACAATGTTGCGCAAATCATCTGGGGTCCCAGATGACTTTTATACAGAGTGTTCCCCCCCCCCCCCCCAAAAAAAAACTAACATTTTGGGACCGCCCTGGGAGCCCCGACCCAAAGTTTGAGAACCACTGTTTTAAAGAGACAGAGCTTTGTGTGGAGTTCTCACCTATAAGCTCCTTTGTTTGAAAGAGGCAGCGCTTTGACGTGACCACCTGCACTGCCAGGGTCTTTGAGTCTCTCACGACCATCTGGAACGTTGCAGTGACATTTTCCAGGTTGATATCCTGAAGAGAGGCCAACACACATGGGCATCATTCTCCATGAAATATGGATTGTGAAAAAGCATTTAAATTCACATTACTAATGTAGTTGACCCATTAAGACCGGGAACGCATCTGTGTGCATCATTTTTAGATTTCTTTGGCTATAAAAAAATAGCAGATCTACAAGCCCGCGCTATGAGCTTGTAGATCTGCCATTTTTTTAAACATTTTGGACAAAATTGCAAATCTTTGAATATATATATATATATTTTAAGCAAACATTTTAACTCAAATCTTTGCTTCTGGGGGATTCTACAAATGTCTTCTAAATCCTAAATCCTTTTTTTAAAGAATTATGTTATTATTCTATAATATCAGTGGTTCTCAAACTTTTTTCATGTCAAGGACCCCCACAATGACATGTATTTGGCCGCAGACCCCCCCCATCTCAAAATATGTTGTTCCAGGGACCCCCAGAAGCAAAGATTAGTAAAAAATATTTGCTTAAAAAATAACCCTGTGGTTGACCAGGGTCCACCACGGGTCTATACCCCAACCCCCCGCCTATTTTCCTGGTGAAAATACTCAATCTACCAATACTTGCGTTGGGACACGTTGTGAGCTTGTAGATCGACTATTTTTGCTTTTCACATGTCAGGGGTTGCACCAGCTAATTTAGTCCCAATGTCTCCCAAATAAGTTACATTAGTGTTAAAATGTATTTTACTACACACAACAATAAACACTTAATCAGTAATAATGCTTTTCACTGATGGCCACGGAAAGTGAAAACGTCATTTTCTGTGCCATTTTGCTTGTGAGTAAGATGAATCTTATGTCTGTGGTGTAATCAAACAAAGACAGCGTTGGTATCAAACCAACTAGTGTATCTATGGACCTTAACTTATAGGGACCACTTCCCCCATTTTCAACCCATCTTCGTGTGCGTGTGTGTGTGTGTGTGGGGGGGGGGGGGGGGGGGGTAAAGTAACTAAGTACATGTACTCAAGTACTGTACTTAAGTACAATTTTGAGGTATTTTTTACTTTACTGGAGTATTTCCAATTTTCAGTACTTTTACTTCTACTCCACTAAATCTCAAAAGGCAAATGTTGTACTTTTACTCCACAACAATTATTTGAAAACTTTAGTTACTAGTTACTTTGTAGATTTTGATTAAAGTACCAAAAGTAAAAGTACTCATTATGCAGAATGTTTCAAGTTTTCAAATGTATAACAATCTTTTGAAAAGAGCCGATCTACAAGCTGACGCATTGCGAGCTTGTGGGTCGGCTATTTTCAAATGGCCGAAATGTATATAGGGCTGAAATGGTCAATGTATGTTTTCTAATAATAATCAACATATACAAAGTAACTAGCAACCCTAGGTTACGTATGTAACTCAGGTTTTATTAATAGCGTAAGTAAGGTACTTACTATGGGATATCATCTCCCCCTGGCGATCACACAGAGCACACAGACTCCCGAATTCAAATTCCTATTGGAGTAGGGTCGTGTGACGCAAAACACCGGCGACCGGTGGTGGTATAAATACCACTGCGTCATATGAGCTCGTCCTCTGAAACCTTCCACTCTGCACGCCACACTGCGCACAGAGGGGGTTAAAAACGTAAGTACCTTACTTACGCTATTAATAAAACCTGGGTTACATACGTAACCTAGGGTTATTATAGCATAGCTTCGTAAGGTACTTACTATGGGACACAAACGTCCCCCGGGGGAGCCCATGTTTACCAACCCTACCCAAACACTTGCCCAAGGCCACAGGTCCCGCCCCCGGCAAGACCATGGCCCCCAGGCAACCCTGACCCTTCGGGTCAGGAAGTGAAAGGATTTATGGTAAGACCTTGACAGACATAAGTCCTGTCCCTAGTCATCAGCCCGACCAGACCCCCGGTCTGACCGGCCCGTGACAGAGAAACCAAGGCCTCCTCCTCCCAGATCATGCCTAGCAGGTCTAGAGAGGGCTTGGAATGTCAGCCAGGCAGGGAAAGAGAAACATGCCCCCAGGCATGGCTCGCATTCCCCCTGCACCGGCTGCTGCCTACAAGTAGGAGGAAACCACATGCCACCAGGCATGTCTATGTTACCTAACCTTGAAGGCCGAAAAGGCCAGCCAGGCAGGGAAAAAGAACATGCCCCAGGCATGCCTCGCATTCCCTGTCCTGAACCAGCTGCTGCTCACCAGTAGGAAGGAACCACATGCCACCAGGCATGTCTGTGTCCACCTAACTTGAGCCATCCGCTACACCCAAGATCGTGCGCGCCATCTCGGATGCCGCCACGTCCAGGCTGTACAAAGATGCAAAGGTCAAGGGAGACGACCAGTTAGCTGCAGAGCATATTTCCTGCATCGACACCCCTCTGTAGAGGGCCCAAGATGCAGCAACACCCCGAGTAGAGTGGGCCCTCAGTCCCAATGGGACAGCGGCCCCGCTACTCACATATGCCAACCGAATCGCTTCTACGATCCATCTGGACAGAGTTGGTCTAGCCACCGCCTTCCTCTGACCCCGGCCAAAGGAGACGAAAAGCTGAGACGACTCACGGCCGACCGCCGTCTTCTGACAGTAGAGCCTTAAGGCCCTTACTGGACAGAGACAGTGCAACCGTTCATCCTCTGCCGAAGTGAACGGCGGAGGATGGAAAGCCCCCAGTTCCACTGGGGCCCTGGCAACCGCGCCGGTCTTAGACACAAACCTCAAGTTGGGTTTCAACAAAACCCTCTTGCCGTCGTCTGAAAACTACATGCATTCCTCGCTCACAGAGAGCGCTTGCGTGTCACCAACGCGTTTTGCCGTACAAAGGGCCACCAGGAGCACCGTTTTGAAACTCACGATCTTCAGATCCAACGTTTCAAGAGGCTCAAAGGGGGGCCAACACAGTGCGTCCAGCACCACAGTCAGGTCCCACTTAGGAAACAAAGGTCTGTTCACTGGCCTAGCACGCCTGGCGCCAGTCATAAACCGTCGCACCAGCCAGTGCGCGCCCACCGACTGCCCATCAAATCCATCGTGGCAAGCGGAGATGGCTGCCAGGTACACCTTGATGGTAGAGAAAGCCAAATCCTGGTCCAACCTGTCCTGCAGGTAGACCAGAACGCTTCTCACAGGGGCCTGAAAAGCCACCACCGGAGGTGATTGCTCCAGGCACCATGTCTCAAACATATTCCACCTAACGTCGTATTGACGTTTGGTAGAATCCGCCCTAGCCCCCTGTATAGTGGCTACTACTGCAGGGGGCAGGCCTTGCGAGGTCAGACTCGACCTCTCACGGGGTAAACCCACAGATCCAGAGTCTGGGGGTGCTCGTGGTAAACCTCGTCTCCGCCTTGTCTCAGAAGGTCTCTGGACAGGGGGAGAGGCCACGGCTCGTCGTAGAGGAGGGGAGAGATCTCCGTCCTCCACGTGCCCCATGCTGGTGCTACCAGCAGAACCATCCCACCCTGGGTCCTGATCCTCTCCACTGTCGGACGGATCAGATCCAGGGGCGGAAAGGCAAAAAGTAGACCGCTCGGCCACTCGTGCGCCAGAGCGTCTACTCCCAAGGACTGGTCCTTGGCCCTGATCGAGAAGAACCGTGAGCACTTCGCGTTCTCTCTGGACGCAAACAGATCGAACCGGGCCCAGATCAGATCCACGGCTCTCTGGCACAGCGACCAATCCTCGTACCGGAGCCCCCCTCTGGACAGCAGGTCCGCTCCGCTGTTCAGGTGGCCCGGCACGTGGATGGCGCGCAGCCTTGCCAAGCGTCGCACGCTCCAGAGCGTCAGCTCGCGTGCTAGCTTGTCCAACACAAGGGAACCCAAGCCTCCTTGTTTGTTGACATAACACATCGTTGTGGCATTGTCCGTTCTGACCAGGACATTGCACCCCACGATGTGGCTCTCGAAATGTTTAAGAGCGAGGAAGACCCCCAACAACTCCAGGTAGTTGATGTGGGCTCTCCTCTGGGAGGAGTCCCACAACCCCCGGGCTGAGTAGCCTTCGTAGACAGCCCCCCAACCGGAGAGGCTGGCGTCCGTGGTGATCACCTTCCAGGACACTACAGCGCCTATCTTGACCCCTTCGGACAAGAAAGTCGCCTGTGTCCACGGTTGGAGTGACATTACACAGCGTGGTGACACTACCACCTTCCGAGAGCCCATGGAATGCGGTATCCTCAGAGACCGCATCCATCTCTGGAAAGGTCTCATGTAGAATCTGCCCAGCTGGATCAGATGTATGGCCGAGGCCATGAGACCCGCGGCTTGCATGCATGTTCTGTACGTGACCTTGCGCCCCAGGCGCATTGAGCGCACACATGCCAAGAAGCTCGCTATCCTATGCTGGGACAGGCGCGCCACCATCGTGGTGGAATCCAAGGATATCCCCACGAAGGTGGCTTGTTGGGATGGAATCAAAACGCTCTTCTGAGCGTTGATTGTGAACCCTAGGGACTGCAGGTGCGCAATGGCCATCTCTGTGTGCCGCGCTACTTGTTCCCTCGATTCCGCTGCCAGCAGCCAATCGTCTATGTACGTCGCCAGACGCAGACCCTGCTGACGCAGCGGAGCTATCGCCGCCTCTGTGCATTTCACGAACACCCGGGGGCTCAGTGACATGCCAAAAGGGAGCACCGTGTACTCGTACACCTTCCCTTCGTAGCCAAAGCGCAGGAACTTGCGGTGCGGCGGGTAGATTGGAACGTAAAAATAGGCATCCTTGAGGTCTATACTCGTCCACCAATCTCCTTGACGTATTGTTTGCAACAACGTCGCCGTTGTGAGCATACGAAAGTTGAAAACCTGTAGAAACCTGTTCAAACCCTTGAGGTTCAGAATAGGTCTTACGCCCCCCCCTTTCTTTTTCACCTGGAAGTACTCCGAATAAAAACCCAGTCGGTTCTGATCCGGAGATAATTCCCTGATTGCGCCCTTGCTCAGGAGAGCCAGAACCTCTTCCCTCAGCGTTATGGCCGCTTGGCATGACGCACGGGAGAACACTACTTTGGTTGTTAGTGGAGGTATGCTCGTGAATTGCAACCTGTATCCTTTTAGTACGGTACGTAGTACCCAAGGATTCGGTTCGCACGCTTTCCATTTGGAAAAACATTGAGCGAGGGGATTCAAGGTGGGGGCTTCTGACGTCATCTGCCCCGACGGATTCTGACCGTTCGACAGCGGGGGAAGCCTGTGACGTAGACGGGGAATCCCACACACCGTCGACATCCGCCCTGTAGCATTGCTCGTTAGCGCTAGCTGGGCTAATGTCGGTATCGTCACAGAGCGAGCGTCTGTTCCCATGGGAACATGAGACGCTGTCGCTCTGCGTGACGTAACATCGGAACCATGTCGCGGTGTTGTACCTACCCGGGTAGGTACAACAAAGTTGGCAGATGGAATTAAAGTTTTGTCTCCAGAAAACCCCCTTTTTACACAAAGCATTTGAGACATTTGATTCATTAGCAAAGGTTTATCTACCTGCGTTTGACTCATCATGTTTATAGCATGCACAGGATCTGTCCCTACAGTGTTTGGGATGTCGTCCTGACTGGTTAGGGGACATAGCGAACACTGAGGAATCATGAAAGTTTGCAGAGGACAGTGTTTTCCACCGGGAAACATGCTGTCTTGGCTTCTCATGGCATGGGAAAAAATGGGCATTTGTGATTTTGGCAATAGATTTATTTCACACACTGGAAGCACATTTTGTACACTCATCACTTGTGATAAAAGACACACATGACTTTGAACCGTATTCATTGTCTGTTAGCGGCTTTTTTAGTGACTGTTGGTAGGATGTGAGGCCTACATCCTCCTCCTCGTCCACCACCACGATGAGGGCGCCGTCGTCCTCCTCGGCGTCGCCTTCGAAGTCACTGCAGTCCGGAGTGGCAGTGTCTCCCCAGGCGGCGATGGAGGTGGCGGGGGAGCAGACGAGGTTGTCGCTGTCTTGGGACGGCCCGACGGCCTCGACAGCGGCGTCTGGGTCCGGAGATGAGGATGCGGCCCTTAACACATTGCATGCCAGTCGCGTAGATCTACGCGAACCTATTTAAAGCCGCAGCGTGCCAGTCGCGTAGATCTACGCGAACCGCCGATTCCCATGTTAAGTGCCCCAGGTGCACTTTCCGAATTTTTTTGATCCATTTCCGTTTTCCGGTCGGAAACGGAATTATTCGGGTTCCGGTTTTTTCGATCGTATCCGCTTCCTGTCTGGGATCCTGTTTAAAACTCGATTTTCTCTGGTTGTTGTTTTTCTCCTCGCTGATCACTGTTTAGCGTGTATCGGCTGTAGCTTCAAGATGGCGGCTCGCATTTGGAAACTGTTTTCGCTGGACGTTTCTCACGGATCCGCTGTGTGTTTAGAACCAAATGAACGCGCACTTTTAACTTATTTAGCGAGGTCTGTGGCGACATGATAAAAACAAAAAAACAACAATAAAACGCTGGCACTGGTGAGTACATTATGAGATTAAACTCTGGCATGGAATGTGTTAAGGCCTCCTCATTCCGGACCTTGCTGATGACTCCACTGGAACGTGGGGCCGAGTAGAGAGGAGGGCCCATGGCCCCCAGGCTAGTGCTAGCCGCCGGCGCCCTTGGTGCTTTGGCGGGCGGCGCCTCGGGGCTAACACAGCCGTTACCTGAGGCAGCTAGCGAGGTGGCCCTGGCCAGGCGTCGCTCCAGCTGGTCCTCAGAGAAGCTCCTGCAGGGGTCGCACCCGTGTTCGTCTCCGTCTCGGTTACGGGCGAGCCAGGCGTGGTTAGGCCCCAAGCAGGACAGGCAGAGGCGGTGGTCATCGTCCGCAGCTACGAGGTATTCACATCCTTGCATGGCGCATGGACGAGGCGCCTCCATTCTTTCCTTTCTCCGTCGAGCACGAGGCAAACAAACAACAAAAGGCTAGGTAGCTAGCCTAGCTGCTTTGTTTAGGACTTAGCGTTAGCGTTTAGCTTAGCTTAGCTTTCGCCTCGTGGCGAGAAAACGGAGAGGATAGGAAAGAAAATAATAAAAAGAGTAAATATATTTGAAGGAACTCGGGAGAGTTAAAACTGAAAACTATTTTACGAAGCGCCCGCCCATAGAGTAGCAGGCCAATGCACTCGCTTTGGGTTGTGTTGGAATTCGTCAAGTTTTCTCCGTAGTGCTAGTTCAGCTCCGTGCACAGTCGCATAAGCAGAGTGGAAGAAGAGGACGAGCTCATATGACGCAGTGGTATTTATGTTACAGTATGATTGGAGAACCAGTACGATTGAAGAAGGCTCGCTCGTTTTTACCACCCACCCAGCAATTCTGTAGAAGCAACACTAGAGGGAGCCACAAGCCAGGCTTGTGCACAAGCATATATTGCCGCGACCACACACACACGTGCGCGCGTGTGTGACCGGCTTCGAGTGCTATCAATGCATTGAATGGGGAAATAGGCGAGTTTATTAGACCTTTCAATGGGCGAAATAGGCTACTACCTACCCGCGATTTATCAGACCATTCATTCAGGAGCTACTGACCTACTTGGAGGCGGAGCAGTCCGCACAACAATATTTACGATTCTGTGCCTATCGGTACATAACTCAAACGGCGCTGAGTAGGCACAGGCGAACGTCACACCGTTCAGGACGGCAACTCGGTCGCCTTAGCTCCCTCTGTGGTCCTTCACGGGGTGACAGTTCGCCTGTGACTGCGCGCCTCCGTCAGGGTCCAAAACCAAAAGCGAAACCTAAACTGAACTATTAAGTCATGTCAGTTGGTAGGTTAGTATGTCTTGATAACACCCAATGAATGGTCTGATAAAACGTGGGTAGGTAAGTAGGTCGCCTATTTCGCCCATTCAAAGGTCTAATAAACTCGCCTATTTCCCCATTCAATAGCATTCGAATCAGGTGGACTGTTAAGATACTTTTATTGTGTTCTGCTGGCTTTTGTTTTAGTTTCTCCCTGACACACACACACACACACACACACACACACACACACACACACACACACACACACACACACACACACACACACACACACACACACACACACACACACACACACGGAGGAGGAGAAGGAGAAGCTCCTCCTCGCGAGCCTCGATAATAAACCCTGTCTCGAAAAGCCCCGCATCGCCCCGAAGCCCCGTGCCTAAAAACGAGCGCTCTGTCTTCAATCGTACTGGTTCTCCAAACGTACTGTGACATTTATACCACCACCGGTCGCCGGTGTTTTGCGTCACACGACCCTACTCCAATAGGAATTTGAATTCGGGAGTCTGTGTGTGCTCTGTGTGATCGCCAGGGGCCGATGATATCCCATAGTAAGTACCTTACGAAGCTATGCTATAATAACTAAAGTTTTCAAATAATTGTAGTGGAGTAAAAGTGCAATATTTTCCTCTGAGATGTAGTGGAGTAGAAGTAAAACTACTGAAAATTGAAAATACTCCATTAAAGTAAAACTACCTCAACATTGTACTTAAGTACAGTAGTTGAGTAAATGTACTTGGTTACTTTACACCACTGGGTTCAACAAGCAGATTTTTATGGTGTCGTTTTCATACTTGATGTGTGTAGCCAATAGCATTCACAGGGACGTGAAGGGTGACACTGCCACTGTCCTCGCTGAGGTCGTAGCCTTTCTCGGCAGCCAGCTGCGCTGTGATTGGCTCGTGGCCGACTCCCACCTCCCACAGTCTGGGCAGGTCGGGCTGTTTGTTCACGCTGAACGTGATGCCCGAGTCGGAGCACTCTGCCTGCACCGATGGTGGGTCTAAACATGAAAACATTAACAATTAGGGATGGGACGTTAATCGCTATTATCGTTTATTGTGATCTAAACATTACAACTACACTACATTAACCCATTAAGACCGGGAACGCATCCGTGTCATTTTTAGATTTGAGCTAAAAAATTATTTTACACTTTGGCTATTCAAAATTAGCAGATATACAAGCTCATAGCGCTGCACCGAGTGCTATGAGCTGCTGCTTTTAACAGTTATTTCCCCCCCGTCTCTTCTGGATGATTTCCCTCTGAATGGAAGTTTAATTGAACTGTTTACTCTAACTGCACATATTTTTTCTTTCGATTTCTACTCGTTTATTTGCATAGTATTGTATATAGCACTATGGCTCGTTTCCATTGGGGTCCTTTAAATAAACGGAGTAGAATAAAAATATATCTATCATTATTAAATATAGGTGTTTTAAACAGAGCCGTCTGGGAGAAATGCGGGGCCCTGTGCGCGTGCGCGCCCCCATCCTCGCGTGCGATGAGTTTTTGGTGGTTATTTGCGGTTATTTCTTTTTATAACTCTTAATAAATGTGATTCTCCCCCAAGTGCGGGGCCCTGTGCGGCCGCACCGTTCGCACTACCCTTCCTGCGGCCCTGGTTTTAAAAGGCGATCAGAAAGGGGGGAAATAATAACATAATCATAGCACGGCACTCGGTGCCGCGCTATGAGCTTGTATATCTGCTATTTTTGAATAGCCCAAAGAAATCTTAAAATGACACAGACGCATTACCGGCCTTAATGGGTTAACATACTCTACCGTATAGATTGGACAAAATGAAATTTTATTCACACACTGATATTGCATGATAGAGCTTTAATGAAGACCATTGTGCTAATGTGGTAGTGCGGGTAGTGTGTGTTACTCACATGCGTTGTGAAGCAGTGCTTGTACAAACACATGGTGGAGGTAGAAGTGTTCCTGCAGGATGATGGTCAGGGTGTAGTTCACATCCATGTAGAACTCCACACGTCCATCGCCCAAGTACTGAAACCACACACACAGTTACACTTGGTTTACAGCAGCTTTAGCCCATTAACACATTGAATGCCAATCGCGTAGATCTACGCGAACCTATTTAAAGCCGCAGCGTGCCAGTCGCGTAGATCTACGCGAACCGCCGATTCCCATTGAAATTGCCCCAGGTGCACTTTCCGAATTTTTTTGATCCATTTCCGTTTCCGGTCGGAAACAGAATTATTCGGGTTCCGTTTTTTTCGATCGTATCCGCTTCCTGTCTGGGATCCTGTTTAAAACTCGATTTTCTCGGTTGTTGTTTTTCTCCTCGCTGATCACTGTTTAGCGTTGATCTGCTGTATCTTCAAGATGGCGGCACGGATTTGGAAACTATTTTCGCTGGCCGTTTCTCACAGATCCGCTGTGTGTTTAGAACCAAATGAACGCGCACTTTTAACTTATTTAGAGATTTCTTTGGCTATTCAAAAATGGCAGATCTGCAAGCTCATGAGCTTGTAGATCTGCCATTTTTGAAAAACCGTGAAAAATGTCATGTATATTTTTAAAGGATTTTTTTTAAACTCAAATCTTTGCTTCTGAGGAACAAAATATTTTGAAATGGGGGTCCGCGGCCAAATACATATCATTTTGGGGGTCCTTGACATGAAAAAAGTTTGAGAACCACTAATGTTAGTGTTTTTCCAAAAACGGTTAGGATTTAGAAGACATGTAGAATCCCCCAGAAGCAAAAAAAATGAAATTATATATATATATATATTTTTTTTTTAACAAAGATTTGAGTTACAGATTATACACACACACACACACACACATTTTCCACTTGGTGGCTCACCGTCCTGGACACCAGCGGGTGGTTGAAGGGGACGGTCAGAGTGTATTCCTGGCTGCCGTCGGCCTGAGCCACCCGGACCGCCACGAGTCGCTCCGTCTCTCCCGCGGACAGAGTCTGTCCGTTGATGTCCAGCCGCGTCACGCCCACGTCATGAGGCACGTTCCCCAGGAGCACCGTGAACACGTGTTCCTCTGGCACCGTCTCTGAAAAACCGTGGTGGTGGAAGGAAGAATTAAAAGTATAAATACCCAGTGGTATAAAGTAACTAAGTACATGCACTCAAGTACTGTACTTAAGTACAATGTTTAGGTACTTTTACTTTACTGGAGTATTTCCAATTGTCTACACTTCTACTTCTACTCCACTACATCTCAAAGGCAAATATTGTACTTTTACTCCACTACAATTATTTGAAAACTTTAGTTACTTTGCAGATTTAAATTATTATATTATAAAACATACATTAACCACTTCAGCCCTATTTTATACATAAGCTATTTGAAAATAGCAGATTTACAAGACGCGTTGTGAGCTTGTAGATCTGCTACGTAGAGTACTTCTACATTGCAGTATTGATACTTTTAAGTAAAACATTTGAGATCTTTTTCCACCACTGGAGAACTGGTGATGGAAGAAATAGTAAATTTTTTTACTGAAGTAAAAGTATAAATACCACATGTAGAAATGGCGAAAGGGCCTGATTAAAAAATGTGCTTGAATAAAAGTACAAAAAGTATTGGCATCAACATAAACTTCCAATTACCAAAAGTAAAAGTACTCATTCGCAGAATGTCCCATTTCAGAAGTTTTCAAAATGTATAAACATCTTTAGAAAATTGTCGATTTTATTAAACTGCGATTTTTTAATTTGAATCCTGAAAAGTAACGTTTTTAGACATATGAGCTTTCCACCCGACAGAGACCATATGTGGATCCAGCTCCAGTATGTAATGAATTGAGCAGTAGTCGGTTGGACTTACGGTCGGTGGTGATTGGCCGCCGGCTGCGTAGCGGCGTGTTAATCACCCTCAGGAGGCGGTGTCGGGTTTCCACGGCAACGTTGTCTTCATACAGTGCAGAGAAGACGTGTTCGTAGAAGAGGAAGATGACGTACATCTCCCTGTATTCACCCTCTACCACCGCACTCTGTAGAACATGAAGAATATATGTCTGTATTCACCTTCTACCACCATGTATTACTGTAATGTATGTGTGTGTGTGTGTGTGTGTGTGTGTGTGTGGGGGTGGTTTGTGTACGCGTGACTTGTTTTCATAGACCTGGTTGCCTATTTCTCTCGCAGAATCTGGCAACACTGTTATGATACCATAGCATGGGAGGACGAGTATGGAATGTCTCCCCATTGGCTTAAAGGACAGCCAATGATCGAAAACATGTCGAGAATATGTTGACCAGTGCTCTGTCTCTTCAGAGACCAGCCGCTCTTCGAGTTAGCTGGTAAAAAGTGGTTCTCAAACAATTGTTCAAGGACCCCCAAATTGATATGCATTTGGCCGCCGAACCCCATATGAAAATGCTGTGTGTCAGGGACTCCCAAAAGAGAAGATTTGTGTAAAAAAAAAAACTCTTAATACTTATAATAGCAGATGTACAAGCTTGCTGTGAGCGTGTACATCTGCTATTTTTGAATAGCCAATGTACTATAAAATATGGATAAGTGTTAAAATGACTGTGATGCTGCATTAACACATTTTGATGGGGACCCCCTGGAACCCCCCCAAGGGACCCCCTTTGAGAACCACTGCATTAGGCCACGGACCCCCAATCAATCGGAGAATATACAAATAATACCAAATGGTCTGTAACTCTGAGAGTGTTACAGACCTCTAAGAGTCCATTTGGCTCCTAACTATCAGTCATTTAGCTCGATGCCCCCTGGATCTGCCTGAAAGACCCCTGGAGGTCCCAGTACCCCTCTTTTGAGAACCCTGCTGTAAGGACAAAAATATATAAATAAACAAAACAAGGAAAAACTAACTGGAACACTACCTTTACTAGTTTTTAATTTAAAGATTCATTTTGGCCTTTTTATGCCTTTATTATTGACAGGACAGTAGGCTGACAGGAAAAGGGGAGTGAAATGCAGCAAAGAGCGTCGGGATTGGGACTCGAACCCGCGACGCGCGTGCCCGGGCCCGTAAGACAGCTAAGAGGGAGACTTTTTTAGGAAAAAACAACAGTAGGACAGCTGAGAGAGACAATGCAGGAGAGACAGACAGTAGGGCAGTTGAGAGAGAGCGAAGGAGAGACAGACAGTACAGCTGAGAGAGACAATGCAGGAGAGACAGACAGTAGGACAGCTGAGAGAAACAGTTAGAAGAGACAGACCGTAGCACAGCTGGGAGAGAGCGCAGGAGAGACAGGCAGTAGGACAGCTGAGAGAGACAATGCAGGAGAGACAGACAGTAGGACAGCTGAGAGAGAGACAGTGTAGGAAAGACAGACAGTAGTACAGCTGAGAGAGACAATGCAGGAGAGAGACAGTAGGACAGCTGGGAGAGTGACAGTGTAGGAGAGACAGACAGTAGGAAAGCTGAGAAAAAGACAGTGTAGAAGAGACAGACAGTAGGAAAGCTGAGAAAAAGACAGTGTAGGAGAGACAGACAGTAGGAAAGCTGAGAAAAAGACAGTGTAGGAGAGACAGACAGTAGGAAAGCTGAGAAAAAGACAGTGTAGGAGAGACAGACAGTAGGAAAGCTGAGACAAAGACAGTGTAGGAGAGACAGACAGTAGGAAAGCTGAGAAAAAGACAGTGTAGGAGAGACAGACAGTAGGACAACTGAGAGAGAGACCAGAATCGTTTTGAGAGATTTAATTCCAAGAGTGTTTTTTTGTTTTGTTTAGTTTTTTACTACATACAATTCGGCCTGAGATCATTCGACGTAATGCACGTAATGACACCCAGGGTCCTTGGGGGGGGGGTTCCAGGGGGTCCCCAGCTAAATGCGTTAATATAGCATCACAATAATTTGAACCACTTTAACCTTTTATACTTTGGCTATTCAAAAATAACAGATATACAAGCTGTGCCGTGCTATGAGCTTGTAGATCTGCTATTTATGAAAAATCTTGAACATTTGTGCAAACCTTTGAATATATATTATTTTAAAGCAAACATTTGTAACTCAAATCTTTGCTTCTGGGGGTCCCTGGAACAAAATATTTTGAGATGGGGGCCCACGGCCAAATACATAATCATTTTGGGGGTCCTTGACATGAAAAAGTTTAAGAACCGCTGTACCTAATGCATCGATGCATTAGAGGTAAAGAATCTTACCCTCCGGTAGCCACCCTCGGCGCCAAACGGCACTCGGACCCGGACCAGCGGGCCGTGGTATTCCAGGGCGTAGCCTCTAGCTCGTGCGGTGCTGGGGTCCAGGAGTTGTCCCTCCGCTCCGACACCCACAGAGTTACTGCGGAACGCCGCCCCGCTCCCCAGCAGAGGACTCAGGACAATGGGTGTGTCCAACAGCACCGCCACGCCGTCAAATGACCCAGGGTCTACAACCACACAACAACGCTGTCACCGTTTAGAACAGTGTTTCTCAACTTGTGGGTTTAAAACCTTTTTAATACCAAAAAAAGGAACAAAATAAACCATTACTGCATCAAGAGTAAGCAACAAACTATACCAATTCATGAAAACTGGTGAAATGTTGGCCAAATTGTCAAATAATATAAGAAAGAGGCAACATTTTGGGGGCAAAATTCACAATATTTATCTGTGGAACCGAGTCAAACTAAATGTAATGCATACAATTCCAAGTGCTTGTCAGGGTGGGCGGTCCCCAGTTCAAATATGATTATTTTGGGGGGGTCGCGTCCTGAAAAGGTTGAGAGCCACTGGTTTAGAACAGCAATACACAAACCAATGGGCTGTGAGGAATGAGGATATTGAAAGCGGGCCCCCAAATAATCAAAACACTAAGATTGTAATAATATGACATTACTTCCTGTTGACTTGGTCAGTGCTTTGTTTTTTCTTTTATGACAGACACACAGACATACTGAGTGGACAGACACACAGACAGATATACTGAGTGGTAGGCATGTAACGATTTACCGTAAATCGATTTAAAGCGATTCAAACGGGTGACGATTTAAATCGATTTAATAAAAAATGAATCGCGATGTGAAAAATAGCCAGAAGAAACATTTGGACGGGTGGAAAACTGAGTGACGCATTACTTTACCTGAGTTACATCTTCTGATAGTTGTACTTGAATGTTGACATGAAATAATAATCCCGTTTAGTGTTTCATTAGCGCAAGCGTGAAAAAATCTACATATACAGCGTGTAGTGACGCTGCTGGAAAACACCACATTGAAAGGCTAGGATCAAGATACCAAGGATTCAACAGTGATGACACTGTTATGCAACCCGGAAGTAGCACGGATGTACGCCATCATGTTCGAAGCTGGTTATAAAGATACCAAGGATTCGTCAGTGATGTCACAGACATGTGAAAAGACACGTGCAAAAGAAAATACAGGATCTTTGTAAGAGAATTTTCATTCATTTGCTATTGAAGAGAGTGAAAAATCGTATTGTGAACCTAATATCGTGATTCGAATCGTATTGTGAGTTGAGTGAATCGATACATGCCTACTGAGTGGACAGAGACATACCGAGTAGACAGACAGACATACATACTGAGTGTACAGGCCATAGACACGTCAATCATGACCACGGTCAGTTTGTGTCTGAAGAACACAGTTCCATGAAGCACCTCCACAGGAACGCCGTCCACCTGAACACACACACACATACGTAATAATTTATGTATGTCCACGTAAGAGATACAATACAAGGACACAAATATTACAAGGTGCTGTAAAAAATGTACAGTAAGCAAATCTTGGACTAATACCCCCACACCCTTCAGGGGTACAAGTAACAGCATCTTCGCCATACTTGGCGGCTACCGATTGTAGAAGAGATTGCGCAGAATTTTGCAAGCCGTTTAGCTGCTTCTTTTTTTCTTACGACCAACCTATGTACATGTCCTATAAGACAGTGGTTCTTAAACGTTTTCATGTCAAGGACCCCCAAAATGGTATGTATTTGGCCGCGGACCCCCATCTCAAAATATTTTGTTCCAGGGACCCCCCTGAAGCAAAGATTTGAGTTAGAAATGTTTGCTTTAAAAAATTAATATTCAAAAATGTTTGCTTTAAAAAATAAATATTCAAAAGGTTTGCACAAATGTACAAGATTTTTCAAAAATAGCAGATATACAAGCTCGGCACTCGGTGCCGCACTATGAGCTTGTATATCTGCTATTTTTGAATAGCCAAAGTGTAAAAGGTTAAAGTGGTTAAGATTATTGCGATGCTATATTAACACAAATTAAAATGGTTGAAAAATCACTGCTAGAACCGTAAAAATCTTCTCTTATGCAGGTCCTTGGCCTATCTTTAATGGGGGTCCGCAGGCTAATAAGTGTCAATTTGGGGGTCCTTGACATGAAAAAGTTTTGAGAACCACTGCACTAGAAGACAGAACATGTCTTTGCTACATCAACATAAACATGTGTGTACCCTTGCGAGGGCCAATCGTCCACACAAGTCCTGCAAACATCCAGGGGGTCTGAGATTAAACCATTGTTGCCATTGATTTGAGGAGGTAGAGCAGAGGAGGAGTTGTTATTGAGGGAATTTACTGCTTTCCAGAATTTTACAGGATTTTACAGGAAATTTAATTACACGTAATTACATTTTAAAAATAGTTTGATTTAGCCTTTCTAAGAGTAGAGGTGCATCCTTTTCTAATTTGGCGAAAGCAGGCCCAGTGAGCTGGGTCTCCAGAGCGCCTAGCACAAGACCATACTCTGTTCCTTTCATTAAAGGAACAGATGGCGGAGTAAAGAATAACATTGTACGTATGTCACACATGACCCCAACAATCAATTCTCCAGTTCTAGGCAACATAGAAGGGGGGGGGGACTTTTTTCTTATTTCCACACAACAGCTCTAAGGTGTATTAAAGACATAGTTCAATGTTGAAAATGAGTGGTATGCCCCTTATTAATTTTCATCAACTTAAAATCATTTTGTTTGATGGCCTTCCTGCCCTGGTATTTGGCTGTTGTGCCCTCAAACAACTGACAACACCAAAGGCCAAGTGGCCTTGCCCATAAAATGATGACATTTCAGGCCTGGTCTCATCCCTACGTGCGTGCGTTGTACCCACCGTCGTCAGCAGTGCATGGGGCTGCCTGTAGGGGGCTCTCAGCAGCACTCTGTTGAAGCCAGCGGTCAGTGTGTATCCCAGACCGTGTGCTTCGGTCAGTGACATCACCACAGCTTCAGCGTCCTCATCCTCACTAGCAAACAGCAGCTGCCAGGCTGACTGCGCTCTCCTCTGAGCCTGAACACACAACCATTTCATTCATGATCACCATTCATATGGAAATATTTTAAAAAGAAGTTAAGTAATCCAACTAATTTCCTCCCTGTATTGCTTCTCCTTTATTCCATTAAGACCGGGATCTGTGTCATTTTCAGATTTCTTTGGGCTATTCAAAAATAGCAGATCTACAAGCTCATAGCGCGGCACCGAGTGCCGCACTACGAGCTTGTAGATCTGCTATTTTTTTTTAATCGTGATTTTTTTTTTGGCAAACATTTGTAACTCTAATCTTTGCTTCTGGGGGATTCAAAAAATACATGTCTTCTAAATCCCACAGCTTTTCTGAAAAACTGATGTTTCTATATCAGTGGTGCTTAAACTTATTCTTGTCAAGGACACCCCCCCCCCATCAATTTTATTTTTGTCCAGCGACCCCCCAGAAGCAAAGATTTGAGTTACAAATGTTTGCTTAAAAAATATATATATATATATATCTTATATATATATATATATATAAGAAACACCCGTCCTTGGTTCTGGTGACTGATATTGTCCGTCTAATACGTGAGGGGGCCATGTTTTTTCAAAAACTTTTTTATTTCTTTCATTGTTTTTGTGTTTTTACATATGTATTTTTTTATTTCCCCAAATAAATAAATGGGGAAAAAAAGTAATTGAAAAACACTGCCTCCTCACGCATTAGAAGGACAATATCATTCACCGGAACCAAGTATGGTTGTTTTCAATTAATCTAAAATTGTTAAAATTGGATTTTGAAATTACAATTGTACACAGGAAGGGGGTGTGTCTGATACAATGAACATCAAATATCTAAATACTAGGGGTGTGCCCATACACTAATTTCACGATACTATACATGATATTGGGCTCACGATAGCGATACGATACGTTATATGGCACTTTTTTATTATGAAAATATATAGGAGGGGAAAAAAGCTTATGAAAATGTATAGGGGGGGAAAAAGGAAATGCAAACAAATACTTCTGTTTTTGCATTATTATTATTGCAAAAAAATATATATATATATATATATATTTTTTTTAAGCGCCAAAACGATACATATCGTCACGAGAACGTATCGCGATATATCGCGGCACGATATATCGGCACACCCTTACTAAATACTGAATCAAGAAACTTAAAGTGTCTGGGGTGCACACAAAAGAGTAGATGTTAAAATGACTCCAAACATGGTATTTTTTTACATGGAACTAAGTTGTTCTACATGGAAACAATTATGCAAAATAAATTGCAACTATCTCAAATAATTGCGATTAGGTGATTATGTAATCATTGTGACAGGCCTATCTACACACATACTGTACATACATAGAGAGAGATAGAGAGAGAGTTTACCAGAGTGTAAGTATTCTGCCACGCCTCCTTGGAGCTTCCCTGTTCAGGTCCACAGTGTGTCTCTCTGCTCACACTCACCTAGACACATCAACCAATCACAGACGGGTACATACCGCACACATCAACCAACCAGACAGACACGGGTACTGACCTCACAGCAACCAATCAGAGACAGGTCAGGTACAATCAGGCATAGACATATAAATAAAGGTAGACGCCTCCTCCGGCTCTGAAGCGTCTGTATCTCGGGCGCGCTTCCGCTTCCGCAGGGCTAGCGGGAAACTTACAGAAGGGGGCGTTCGGTAGGCCAATCAGAGGCAGGTTGGGGGGACAACTAGATTCTGACAAGTCCTGGAAAAGACATGCTGTGATTGGCCAGTAGTCAACGCACTGTGATTGGCCAGTAGTCACTTTGAGTGGCAGCTTCCCCTGCGGAAGAGCCTTGTATTCGATACAGGTCGCTCCAATGAACTGCAGAGGCCAATGAGGTATCTAGGTTTCTATATCTATGCAATCAGGTATACATTGCCATCATACCAGCCAAATCAGAAGTCATTTAACCCATTCAGACTGGGAACGCATCTGTGTGTCATTTATAGATTTCTTTAGCTATTGAAAAATAGCAGAAATACAAGCTCAGAGCGTGGCACTGAGTGCCGCACAGCTTATAGCTCTGATATTTTTATTTAATTTTATCGTTAAAATGTGCGCAAATCTTTGAATATATGATTTTAACGCGATTTTTTTAATCTCAAATATTTTAACGTATGTTGCTATAATATCAGTTGTTCCCAAACTTTTTCATGTCAAGGACCACCCAAAATGATGTGGCCGTGGACCCTCATCTCAAAATATTTTGTTCCAGGGACCCCCAGAAGTTATAACAGAGTTAAGAATGTTTCCTTTAAAAAAATATATACATATTCAAAGATTTGCACAAATGTTCACGATTTTTTCAAAAATAGCAGATCTACAAGCTCATAGTGCGGCACTCTGTGCCGCGCTATGAGCTTGTAGATCTACTATTTTTTTGAATAGCCAAATAAATCTAAAAATGACACAGATGCGTTCCCGGTCTTAAAGGGTTAAGCTGGGGGAAAAAGGCTCATTGTTGAATTGTAACATTAAAAATGATTTATCATTTGCATTCATGCATGTCACTGTTAGCAGGTCAGTTAGGAGGGAATAGGTGCCATTTTTGTCACCTCCATAAACGTCTCGTCGCAGAGAAGTTCTCTGTGCGACCAGGGCACGGTCACAGCGCAGCTCTGAGTCACACTGTGGCCGGACCACACACCTGCCCCGTCCATCCCCATGATGTGTAGATTGAATGTAAACATCTCATCGTTCTGCAGGGAATGAAAAGAAACACACACACACACACCTTCAGCAGTGTGTACTTGGCAGTGGTGTAAAGTAACTAAGTACATATACTCAAGTACTGTACTTGAGTACAATTTTGAGGTATTTGTACTTTACTTGAGTATTTCCAATTTCCAATACTTTTACTTCTACTCTTGAACATTTTAGTTACTTAGTAGATTTTTATTATTATTACAAAACATACATTACCCACTTCAGACCTATATTCATTTCGGCCATTTGAAAATAGCCGATCTACAAGCTCACAATGCGTCGCATTGTGAGCTTGTAGATCTGCTATTTTCAAAAGATTTGTATACATTTCAAAACGTGTGAAACGGGACATTCTGCATAATGAGTACTTTCTACTTTTGGTACATTAAGTACATTTTTATACCAATACTTTTGTACTTTTACTCAGGTCAATTTTAAATTCCGGACTTCTACTTGCAACAGAGTATTTCTACATTGCAGTATTGATACTTTCACTTAAGTTAAAAAAAAATGTAGTGCTTTTTCCACCACTGGTGTGTACCTGGTTGTGGGTGTAGCAGGAGTAGAAGGATGCTCTCATGGTGTAGAATCCATCCATGCTGAAGGTGCTGAGGGTGTAGCCACACTGAGAGGCCCTCTGATCCGACAGGAGATGGACCCCTTGACCATCTGGAGAGGAACACATCCTTATTTTAGGGGGATTCATCCTGCTTCTAACACAGGGGTCTGTTTCAGGCCAAGGACCCCTTAGCTGAGAGAGAGATGAAACAGGGACCCCCCCCCCCTCTACACCATATCTCTTCACCAAATAGCAGATCTACAAGCTCACAACCCATTGCAAGCTTGTAGACAGGCTATTTTCGCAGAATGTTTGCCTACGTTGACATGCCCAAAATAAGAATGCTTAAGTTCATATAATAAAATATAAAAAACATTAAGTGGTTTAGTTTGTTGAATCTAAAAGGTTAGTAGAAAAGTAAAGAGAGTTGGACTACAGACCAATAAATATGATATGTGTCATTTTAAGATTTCTTTGGGCTATTCAAAAATAGCAGATATACAAGCTCATAGCGCTTGTAGATCTGCTTTTTTTTTAATTATCGTGAAAATGTTTACAAATATTTGAATATATACTGTATATACATTTTTCTTAGCTTCTGGGGGTCCCTGGAACAAATTATTTTCAGATACGGGTCCGTGGCCAAATACATACATACATACACATACATTTCAAAAAACGGTTAGGATTTAGAAGACATTTGTAGAATCCCCCAGAAACAAAGATTTGAGTAAAAAATGAAAAATGTATATTCAAAGATTTGCACACATTTTCACAATGCTAAAAATTGCTCATCTGGTGCACACTGGCTGAGTGGTTAAGGTGATTGACTAGAAATCCCATAGCAGATCTACAAGCTTGTAGATTTTTGAATAGCCAAAGAAATAAATTACACAGATGCGTTCCCGGTCTTAATGGGTTAAAGGAGAATTGCGGACCACGTTTTTCTTACCTTTATATGATGTTATTATATTCTAGGACGAGTGGTATAGTAGAAAAATCTCATAATTCCATCCCGAGTCCACCGCAGCTAAAAACCAGAGCGGACGGTCCATGCTCTAGATCGCATATTTGTATCGCAATTTATATATATATATATATATATAATTATTTTTTTCATATCTGACTTTCACAATGACAGAAAACTGTCCACAGTGTCTATGTGAGATGCGCCCCTCTGGATGACTCGTGAGCCAAGATTTCACCCGTGATCAGAATGTAAACACTATGGCGGCCCATTTTGGACAAAAAACACTCGTGGTGAGGTTTCTGTCATTGTGAAAGTCAGTCATATCATATGAACAAAAAGTATATTTAAAATCGCGATAAAAATATGCGATCTAGAGCATGGACAGTCCGCTCGGGTTTTTAGCTGCGGTGGACTTATGATTTTTTCTATTGTACCACTCGTCCTAGGACATAATAACATCATATAAAGGTAAGAAAAACGTGGTCCGCAATTCTCCTTTAAGGTGAGCTGATCTACAAACCTACGGCCTCGTAGCGAGGCGGAGCGCCAGGCGACCGCACATGAACCCACAGATAACGATCTCTGCATTCTGATTGGACGATGACCTGAGGGAGACCTGTGGGAAGCAGTGGGATGGACTCTGTAAAGCATTGGTTCTCAAAGTGGGGTCCAGGGTCCTTGGGAGGTGGGGGGGGGGGGGGCTAAGGTGGTTAACATAGCATCACAATCATTTTAACGTCTTTCTCCATTTATGACGTTGGGCTATTCAAAAATAAGCTCATAGTGTGGCACTCTGTGCCGCGCTATGAGCTTGTAGATCTGCTATTTTTGAATAGCCAAAGAAATTTAAAAATGACAGAGATGCATTCCCGGTCTTAAAGAGTTAAGAGCTGTATGAATACATTTGAGTCGATGAACAAATAGTAAGGATCAGGATCCTACATCAGCAATATTACAATCAACCAAACAAACAATAGTAAGGAGTAGGGCTGTGAATTGTCTGCTATCTCACGATTTGATTTCTTGGGGTCACGATTCCGTTTTTTTCAGATTTTTTTTAAAACAAACGATTCTCGATTCAAAATAGATTTTTTTCCCCCGATTCAGCCCAGAACTCCTCAAAAACTTTAATTATACAAAAATACTGAAAAAATAAAATATATATATTTTTTGTATCGATTTTTGGAAAATGGGAATCGATTCTGAATCGTCCAACATTAGAATCGTGATTCGAGTATGAATCGTTTTTTTTCACACACAGATTTTCAGATTCCAGATCAGTGACTGACGGGCAATAATAACATCAGCAAAAAGCAAACAAAAAAAGAACCAATACTTTACCTGTGTGTGTTTGTGTGTTTGGTTGTCCAGCAGACAGGATCCACAGACTGCAAACAGGTTTTAAATGTCACTGCTTCGTTGCTCAATACAGGACATCTACTGGAAGACTAAAGCTATATTCACACTAAATCACTGGTTCTCAAATGGTGGTCCAGGGACAATTTACAATTTAGGGTTTAGGCATTTAGCAGATGCTCTTAATCTAGAGGGGTTTACAGTAAGCAAGGTCAACACAAGGTAATACATCAAATGCATAGAAATAGTAATAGTAATCTAGGATCATAAACTAAGAACTTATCAGTCTTAACAGTATAATATTAAACAATACATAATCTGTGCATTGAAAATATACAAACCAGTGGTGGAAAGTAACTAAGTACATTTACTCAAGTACTGTACTTAATTACAATTTTGAGGCCTTTTTACTTTACTGGAGTATTTCTAATTTTCAGTACTTTTACTCCACTACATCTCAGAGGCAAATATTGCACTTTTACTCCACTACAATTATTTTAAAACTTTAGTTACTAGTTACTTTGCAGATACACATTATTAAATTATAAAACATACATTAACCACTTTACCCCTATTTTATACCGAGGGTATTTGCAAATAGCAGATCTACAAGCTCACAACGCATGGCGACACGTTGTTGTAGATCTGCTATTTTCAAACATTATAGTGCTTTTACTTTTGTTACTTTAAGTATATTTTGATGTCAATACTTTTGTACTTTTACTCAAGTACATTTTTATTCCAGACTTTAACTTTTACTTAAGTAAAACATGCGAGTACTTTTTCCACCACCGATACAAACTATAGGATGCCAGGTCAACAAATGAACCTGGCATCCGTCTACATAACATGCCATCTAAATTAACCTTTGCATAAGCCCGCAAGGTCGTCAAGGCTAGGGACACCCAGGGTTCCTTGAGGGGGTTCCAAGTGGACCCTTACCAGTGGCGGAACAACTCAAAGCCGGGCCGGTAGGCACAGCACAGTGATCAGGCCCCCCCCCCCCAGGGTGAAGCGTGAGGTTTTAGGGTGAGGTGGAGCACGCAAAGTACGTCTAAATCTAATAAAATAAAAGGTCCATGTGATCTGACGGCCCGGGTTGCGGGCCCGTAGGCGGCCGCCTACCTAGCCTACCCGGACACTCCGCCACTGACCCTTACAGATCTGTAACTCTGTGAGTGTACAAATGGAACCCGGTCTATTGGGTTCCATTTGTACACCAGTTGTGTAAAGTAACTAAGTAATTTACTCAAGTACTGTACTTACAATAAGTACAATTGTGAGATATTTTTTTTACTTTGCTGCAGTATTTCCAATTTTCAGTATTTTGGAGATTTAGATTATCACAAAACATACATTACCCACTTCAGCCCTGTATACATTTCGGCCATTTGAAAATAGCCGATCTAAATGTAGATCTGCTATTTTCAAAACATTTTTATACATTTGAAAACTTCTGCGCAATGAGTACTTTCGGTACTTTAAGTACATTTTGATACCAATACTTTTGCACTTTTACTCAAGTAAATGTTTTATTCCGGACTTTTACTTGTAACAGAGTGTTTCTACATTGCAGAATTGATACTTTTACTTAAGTAAGAAATGTGAGTACTTTTTCCACCACTCTTGTACGCTCTCACAGCTATGCGGAGGGTCCTTAGGACTAAGTAAAAACAGCACTGAACTCACCTGAGGCAAACAGCCAGAGTTAAAGTCATTCTGAAACCAAGTGCTAACATTAATGCTGGCCCTAGACCAGCTCAAACATCAACACTGACCGTCTATATCAAGTCAAACAGTATCACTGATCCTGGACCAGCTCTAACATGTAACCAGGCTGACAGA
The DNA here is from genome assembly GCF_963280865.1 of Gymnoscopelus braueri. Lineage (NCBI taxonomy): Eukaryota > Metazoa > Chordata > Actinopteri > Myctophiformes > Myctophidae > Gymnoscopelus > Gymnoscopelus braueri. Next base: position 568,175 of record NC_137616.1, on the reverse strand, counting down.
GTCAAAGCTCCCAAGCTGTGCTGATTTCACCAGCTGACTGGTTGTTGTGGAAACCATCCAGGTCCAAGCTGTGAGTGATTTGAGGGTGTGATCAGTGGTGTAAAGTAACTAAGTACATCTACTCAAGTACTGTACTTAAGTACAATTTTGAGGTATTCTTTTACTTTACTGGAGTATTTCCAATTTTCTGTACCTTTACTTCTACTCCACTACATCTCAGAGGCAAATATTGCACTTTTACTCCACTTCAATTATTTGAAAACTTGAGTTACTAGTTACTTTGTAGATTTTGATTATTATTACAAAACATACATTAACCACTTCAGCCCTATATACATTTCGGCCATTTGAAAATAGCAGATCTACAAGCTCACAATGCGCCACGATGCGACACATTGTGAGCTTGTAGATCGGCTATTTTCAAAACATTTGTATACATTGGAAACTTGAAATGGGACATTCTGCACAATGAGTATTTTTTTCTTTTGGTACTTTATGTACATTTTTATACCAATACCTTTATACTTTTACTCAGGTAAATGTGTGTGTGTGTGTGTGTGTGTGTGTGTGTGTGTGTGCGTGCGTTTCAATTGTTGTTATTCAATTCAATAGAGGGGAAAAACACAGCTTTATTCAGTAGAAATGTTACTCATTTTGTTTTCTTATCTCTCTGTCTGTCTGTCCAACAGGTCCAGTGAAGACTCCAGCTTTAGGAACTGGTTTCTACAGCAGCATTGGGAAAGAGTCACGAACCCAGACATTACAGAATGGTACACACACACACACACACACACACACCTGCATAAATAGCTAACGTACATGTTGACATGGTCTCCAGGACTCGAATGTGCACGGGACGACCCCAAAGGATTTCTAGTCAATCACCTTAACCACTCAGCCAGTGTGCACCAGACAAGCATTTTTTTTTAGCAAAAAGCAAGTGGGATTTGAACCCACACCCCACAGCAACATTTCAATCTTCAGAATGTGACTGATGGGTTAAATTGACCCTTATATCTCCATTACCTGCAGCATCTCTGACATCTTTAAGAAAGCCACGAGTGCATCAAACAGCTTTGTCACAGTAAAGATGATAGCAAAGATAAGGCTCGTTGGTCTACTCTAGGGGTATGAGTCTCGCCTACTGTGTGAGAGATTCTGGGTTTTATCTCGATCTAGCCCTCCTGGGTTGGAAAATGCTCTCGTCATACATTCTGCAGTCTTAACGTTTGCAATTCATCTCATGTCAAATATTCTTCAAGAAAAGTATGCATGCAGTAAATTGAATACGGCCTGATAAATACACCTTCAGTTTAGACATGTCCCACGTTGTCGGCAGGATTCTAACCTGCGCAGGGAGAATGCAGTGCCTTACAAGCTCATTGCCTTAACCACTACTAACAGACACGGCACACACACAAACACACACACACCGGACGAGCAATTATTGGCAAAGACAAAGTGGGACTTGTGCCCACACTCCAAACAACATTTAATTATTCAGACTAATTGTTTAAAGCTAACGTCCTGTCTCCATTACATACTGCATCACTCTGTGGCAGTGGCTCAGGGGTAGAGTGGCAGGTATAGCGGCCGGATGGGAACTGCGTGAGTTCCCAGTTCGGTCCTGGGCTCCCCCAGAGTTAATGTCCTTGACCAAAGATGCTGAACCCCTAATTGCTCCCGATGAGCAGGTTGGTGTCTTGCATTTCCTCCGCCGTGTGTGTGAGAATGGGTGAACGAAATGCACAATCTATGTCAGTGTTGATTTCGTCGAAGAAAAATGTATATAGACTTTTTTCACTGACGAAAACTAAGCTATGATGACTAAAACTGAGACTATATTGACAATTTCGTCAACAAATAAAAACTAGACTAAAATGCTATGGGGAGGGACTAGTAAAGAAGAGATCCAGAAGAACTAAAAGACAAGTCATTTTATGTTTGGTTGCGCTCGGGTGTTGCACTCTGAAAATAGCAGATCTACAAGCTCGTAGATTGTAGATCATCTACTTTCAGGTGTAGATCATCTACTTTCAGGTGTATCAGGCATTACGATGCCATCAAGGTATCGGCAAAATAAATTTTAGTCGACTAAATCAACTGCAGATTTAGTCGACTATAATCTTATGATATATCGCTATATTAACGCACCATTTATCACTGACCTCTTCAAGTAAGTCACATGTGCAACAAACAGTCGTAACAGACTGAAAATGGTAGGAATAGTGTGGCTCGTTGGTCTAGGGGTATGATTCTCGCTTCGGGTGCGGGAGGTCCTGGGTTCAAATCCTGGACGAGCCCTGCCTTCACTTTTCCGAGTTTAAGTCTGTGAAAGAAGTACAACTCACGTGCATGTAGCTACACAATGAGAACATTTAGCCCGGAGGTCTATAAGGACTTTGACAGTGGTGGAAAAAGTACTCAAATGTTTTACTTAAGTAAAAGTATCAATACTGCAATGTAGAAGTATTTTGGTACAAGTAAAAGTACTAAAACGTTTGAAAATAGCAGATCTACAAGCTCACAACGCGTCGTATTGTGACGGGTTGTGTGCTTGTAGATCGTCTATTTTCAAATAGCCTAGGTATAAAATAGGGCTAAAGTGGTTAATGTATGTTTTATAATGTAATAATGTATATCTGCAAAACTAGTAACTATTAACTAAAGTTTTCAAATAATTGTAGTGGATTAAAAGTACAATATTTGCCTCTGAGATGTAGTGGAGTAGAAGTAAAAGTACAGACAATTGGAAATACTCCAGTAAAGGTACCTCAAAATGTTACTTAAGTACAGTACTTGAGTAAATGTACTTAGTTACTTTACACCACTGGACTTTGGGGTGGAAAAGAGAGGGAAAGCTCAAGGCCGTTATTTTGAATCTCGGCCACGACAGATTGACCAATCTGCACAGATTTAACGACTACCAGTCTGCTCTTCAACCACGCCAGCAGTGGTGGAAAGTAACTAAGTACATTTACTTAAGTACTGTACTTGTGAGGTATTTATATATACTTTACTTGAGTATTTCCAATTTCCAATACTTTTACTTCTACTCCACTACATCTGGGATCTATATATTGTACTTTTACTCTACTACCTTTATTTGAAAACTTTAGTTACTAGTTACTTTGTAGATTTGGATTATTATTACACAACGTACATGAACCACTTCAGGCCTATATACATTTTGGCCATTTGAAAATAGCAGATCTACAAGCTTGTAGATCGGCTATTTTCAAAAGATTTGTATACATTTTTACACATATGAGACCTTGTGAAATGGGACATTCTGCATAAACAGTACTTTAACTTTTGGTACTTTAAGTACATTTTGATGCCAATACTTTAGTACTTTTACTCAAGTAAATGTTTAATTCCGGGCTTTTACTCGTAACAGAGTATTTCTATACTGCCGTATTGATACTTTTACTTAAGTAAAACATGTGAGTACCTTTTCCACCACTGGTGTGTTTACATAGGATGTGTGTTTGTGTCTTGTGTTCCAGGGAGGCGTCAGATACAGCAGCTGGGCAGCCAGCTGCAGTTGAACCAACACTGTCTGGACACGGCCTTCAACTTCTTCAAGATGGTGGTCAGCAAACATCTGACCAGAGGGAGGAAGATGGCCCACATCATCGCTGCCTGCCTTTACCTGGTGTGCAGGACGGAGGGAACGCCACGTATCCTTCGATAAAGCGACACGCGCTTTCACATTCAGCGAAACACTCAAAACATCAGCTTTTAATGAGAAGAAATGCAGTCTTTTTTTTTCTCACTTAACCCCATTCAATCCGGGAACGCATCTGTGTCACTTAAGAGTTCTTTGGGCTATTCAAAAATAGCAGATATACAAGCTCATAGCGTGGCACCGAGTGCCACGCTATGAGCTTGTAGATCTGCTATTTTATTTTATTTTATTTATACTACATTTTTATCCCACGATTTTGTAAGCTTTTTTTTCACCCTGTGCCAAGTGATCCTGGGCGCTACACTCCCCCCACCAGCCTAGGGAGCCCAGGGCTGAGCTCATGCCTCCTTCAATGCATGAGAGCCAACTGACCTTCTTGTCACCTGACAGGGGGGAGTTTCCCCCGGTAGGACGTAGCGCGTGGAAGGAACACGTTATTCCAACCAGTTCCTTTCCCCTCCATCAGGCTGTCATGGGGGAGGCGGTATAGCGACCAGGATTACTGCATGTTTTTGTGAGGGTATTACCTACGGGGAGAACATGCAAACTCCACACAGAGTAGGCCCTTTCGCCAACCCCACTTAGGGTATGGGTAGATCTGCTATTTTTGATACAATCTTGAAAATGTGTGCAAATCTCAATGAATATATAGTATATTCTACATGTCTTCTAAATCCTAACTGTTTTTTTAAGAGAATTATGTTGCTATAATATCAGTGGTTTTCAAACTTTTTCATATCAAGGACCCCCAACATGATATATATTTGGCCGCGGACCCCCATCTCAAAATATTTTGTTCCAGGGACCCCCTCCCCCAGAAGCAAAGATATGAGTTAAAAATGTTCGCTTTAAAAAATATTCATTCAAAGGTTTGCACAAATGTTCAAGATTTTTCAAAATTAGCAGATCTACAAGTGTCGCGCTATGAACTTACTTGTATGTCTGCTATTTTTGTATAGCCAAAGTATAAAATATGGATAAAGTGGTTACACAGATGCGTTCCCGGTCTTAATGGGTTAAATTGTATAATTGTTTTTCATGAAACAATACACAAGACATAAGACAAACAAGTAGACATCACACAATGTTGCCAGACATCATCTTATATAAAATCAAAAAGACAAATGCTGTTCTTTCTATGTTAAGATTATGAATTGCAGTTGTAGACACAGCCTCTAGGGGCTGCTAGAGCTTTGTTTTTAAACCCTCTGGATTGAATTGAAGTGTGCAGACTTTCCTCAACTGTCCTACAGACATGCTGCTTGACCTCAGTGACCTTCTGCAGGTAGGAACACCTTACTGGTCTCTACTGGTTTAAACTGGTTTATACTGGCTCAACTAGCTTGTTATCACTGATGGGGCTGCAACTATCAATTATTTTCTTAGCAATCATTCTGTCGATTACCGTTTCGATTAATCCAACAACATAATTGGTTTTGTTGATTTGTATAAATCAATGAATCGTTAACCACTTAAATGCTATTTTTTTACTTCAAAAATAGTGAAAATAGCTTGAGCTTGTAGATCAGCTAATTTTTTTTTTTTTATCCAAAATTTGGCCTACAATGACATGCCCAAAGTAGATATTGATTAATAATTATTTATTATCATTTATTTAAAAAAAAAATCAAATGATCTATTATGTTTAATTTTTCATCTTGTTATAATCGATTCAATCGACTCGTTTGATAAAGCACCCCGAGTCACTGATTTTTAACTGATTTATAGATAAATAAATAACCATACACAGCAAAGGTCAAATGTGATTGTGGGTGATTTGTGTGAACTTTGACCTTTCGGTCCACAGGTCAACGTTTATATCCTGGGAAAGACCTTCCTTCTATTGGCCAGAGAGCTTTGTATCAACACCCCTGCTATAGGTAAATACTGTCCTCCTATTGGCCAACACCCCTGCTATAGTTAAATACTGTCCTCCTATAATTGGTCAACACCCCTGCTATAGGTAAATACTCAATGTATATACCTGCGGTCGGGAACAGGCGGCCAAAACAAAACCTGTGGGCCCCCATGCTTTACTTTAGCAAAATATGAATCTCATGGCTAAGTTCAGAGGAGAACGTAATTACCAGAATCTCTCTCTCTCTCTCTCTCTCTCTCTCTCTATATCTCTCTATCTCTCTCTCTCTCTCTCTCTCTCTCTCTCTCTCTCTCTCTCACTGCTCACAAATAAACAGCCCCTCTCTCACACACGCCTGCTCACTATCTCATTCTGTTTTGTGTAGTGTTTTTGGATTATTCTGGAAATACAGTAGGCTTATACAGGACTGGACAGTAATATTGCGGTTCTATGTGGGACTAAATGGCACTTCATGTGTGTTTCTCGTAACACAACGGACGACCTATGAAGTTATGGAATTGTGCAGGTCACCAGGAGATTGACGCTTGGGTAAAAAACAAAACACTGTTTGTACAAATGTGTTTGGTTAATGTTAATGCTAATTGGGCTATTTAATGAACTAAATTAGTGAATCAATTAACCTTCAGATCCAATCTTCCAATATGGCTGCTGTGCATAGAGCCTATTACAGTTTTTCACAATTGTTAACACACAAAAAGCAAAAATTCGGCACAATTTTCACAACCTTAACTTCATGTACTAATCGCTCGACCCAATTTGGCACTACTTCACACTCCCTTATCTGCATTAGACTCTGACTTTCCTTCTTTACACTCATCACTATCATTACATTATCACCTTGTTGTCCAAACACTACACACAATGTTCAGTACATTATCACCTTGTTGTCCAAACACTACACACAATGTTCAGTTGTTGCACACTCTTCTCACGCAAAATCTCAAAGCAACAATTTACAACACACCTTGTTGTCCAAACACTACACACAATGTTCAGTTGCTGCACACACTTCTCACGCAAAATCTCAAAGCATCAATCTATAACACCTAAATAGTCAAATCTCTAAACATTCATGTCTGGTGAGCAATTTGCACCACCGGGCTGCTCCAGTGCGTGAGTGGTTCCAGGACCACCCAAATTTTTCCGTTCTGTACCTTCGACCTTATTCTCCTTTCCTGAATCCCATTGAGGAGTTATTTTGAGCTTGGAGGTGGAAGGTAAATGAACGGAACCCACAGAGCCGGGTCCCACTGCTCCAGGCCATGGAGGAGGCTTGTGGCGACGTCACTGTTAGGGTGTGAATCTTCTGCTATCTCACGATTCGATTCGATTCCGATTCTTGGGGTCACGATTCTGATTCTTTTCAGATTTTTTCAAAACAAACGATTCTCGATTAGTAAAATATGTTTTTTTCCAATTCAAAATCGAAAAATGTCAATTTACAAAAATCGTAAAAATCGATTGCAGCCCTAGTCACTGTTGAGGCCTGTCAGGGCTTCATGCGCCAGTCGAGGCGTTTTCCAACGCTGCTTGGACAGGGAGAACATTGCCTATGATGTGGATGAGGCCCTCTGGCCAGACATGAACCGGAGGCATGATGCCTAAATCATGTAGAGAAATAAAACATTTTTGGCTGCATATTTGTTTTGTTTTATGTTTGAAAAAAGTAGGCCTACACTGAGTCATTTTACAAAAGGAGAAATGGCTCATTCTCCAGAGTCATTGTCATGGTGTGTTCCATTTCTATGATTGTGTTTTCAATTTTGCCCTGCAGTGTGCTGTAAATGTTTGTTAGTGTGCAGCACATGCTTATTGTGTGTACTGTAATGAATGGTATGTGTGTGTCATTTGAAAATATGGCTGTGTGTACCAAATGAAAACACGAGTTCCATTTTGTGAACAGTTAAAAGATTTGATGGCAAAGAGTCATCTTGCAAAGGCAGCGTGGGGTTTAGCATTTTGTGTGTACTGTAATGAATGGTATGTGTGTGTCATTTGAAAATATGGCTGTGTGTACCAAATGAAAACACGAGTTCCATTTTGTGAACAGTTAAAAGATTTGATGGCAAAGAGTCATCTTGCAAAGGCAGTGTGGGGTTTAGCATTTTGTGTGTGAGGTTTTCAGTTTTGTGTGTGCAGTTTTGAGAAAGCCGTTATTGTTTGGAGAAACGTGTGTTAACAATTGGTCAATGTCTATATATATATATATATATAGATATAGATATAGATATAGATATAGATATAGATATATAGATATATAGATATATAGATATATAGATATATAGATATATAGATATAGATATACGGAAACCTTGTTTTACACATGCGTAATGTTTCAGATCCCTGCCTGTATATTCCTCGTTTCGCTCACATGCTGGAGTTTGGGGAGAAGACTCACCTGGTTTCCATGACAGCCCTGAGACTCCTGCAGAGGATGAAACGAGACTGGATGCACACTGGAAGAAGACCTAGTGGGCTGTGTGGAGCAGGTACACATTACATCAGTGGTGTAAAGTAACTAAGTACATTTACTCAAGTACTGTACTTAAGTACACTTTTGAGGTGTTTTTACTTTACTGGAGTATTTCCAATTTTCAGTACTTTTACTTCTACTACACTACATCTCAGAGACAAATATTGTACTTTTACTCCATTAAAATATTTTAAAACTAGGGGTTACGTAGGTAACCCCAGTTTTCTTAGTTTCGTAGTAAGAAACTTACTTATGGGATATCATCGCCCTCTGGCGATTGCACAGAGCACAACACATGAGCTCCCGGAAACAATCTTCGATTGGACAGGGTTCTGTGACGCAAACCGGAAACCAGTTGGGTTATAAAGCCCCCAGCGTCACCAGGTTCGTCCTCTGATACCCTTCACTCTGCACGCTAGTCGAAGCGCACAGAAGGGGTTTCCGGGTTACCTACGTAACCCCTAGTTGTTCTTTTCGTTTCTACATGAGAAACTTACTTATGGGACTCATAGACCCCCCTGGGGAGTCCCAGGAGCAACCCTATCCAACCTGTACGCCCCAAGGTCAAAAGGTCATGCCTCCCGGCAAGACCCCGACCCCCAGACGCATGACCCAAAAGGTCATAAGGAAGGGAAACGAGACAGGAGCCCTTCAGATGAACCTGACCTCCCCTGAAAGAGAATCAGGCTCCTGTCCTCCCCTCCCATCCCTAGGCCTGGCCCAGCCGGCCCCAGGGAAACAGAAAGGAGACCACCGGTCAAGGGAAGAGAAACCAGCCAAAGCCAGTGCCGGTCTCCCCTGACCATAGTCCCACCCCATCTCGACCACAAATGACACCCCAGGTGCCATCACGGTCGAGCCAGGGCTACAGAGGTAAAACCCTCTGTCAATACTCCACGCTGGACGGCCAGCGGCAATAACTGTGTCCCCAAGGGACATGTATCACCGGTCCAACCACCTCCGGTCGTTCACCGACCCCTCACGGGCCAGACCCACAGGTCCAAATCCCCGGGGAACTCGTGAAACACCTCATCCCCGCCTTGCCTCAGAAGATCTCTGAAAAGCGGGAGAGGCCAGGGTTCAGCGTAGAGGAGAGGAGCGATCTCCGACCTCCACACTCCCCATGCTGGGGCCACCAGCAGGACCGTCCTGCCTTGGACCCTGACCCGCTCCAGAACGGACAGGATCAGTTCCAAAGGTGGGAAAGCATACAGCAGAACGTCCGGCCAGACGTGTGCCAACGCGTCCACTCCCAAGGAGAAATCCTTGTGATTCAAAGGATTTCCCCCGGACGCAAACAGGTCAATCCGAGCCCGACCGAACCGGAGCCAGATCAGGCTCCTGCGGGTTGAGAGACCACTCCCCGTACCGAAGTTTGCCTCTAGACAGCAGGTCCGCTCCGCTGTTGAGGAGACCCGGCAAATGGCAGGCGCATAACGAGGCTAGACGCAATGTGCTCCATAGCGTCAGTTCGCGTGCCAAATTGTCCAAAACAACAGAGCCCAAGCCCCCTTGTTTATTGACATAGTACATCGTTGTGGTGTTATCCGTTCTAACCAGAACATGACATCCCACAATGCGGTCCTCGAACCGTCGGAGGGCGAGGAAGACCGCCAACAACTCCAAATAGTTGATGTGGTATACCTTCTGAGCAGAAGTCCACACCCCCCTGGCTGAGTAACCGTCGTGGACAGCTCCCCAACCTGAGAGGCTAGCGTCTGTGGTAATCACCTTTCGTGACACCACCTCGCCCATCCTGACTCCACCGGACAGGAAGGACGCCTGTGACCACGTTTGCAACGTCGTCACGCACCGGGGAGATATCACCACTTTACGAGACTTCATGGTGTGCGGTATCCTAAGCCTCCGCATCCACCTTTGAAAAGGTCTCATGTGGAATCTACCCAGCCGGATCAGGTGTATGGCCGAGGCCATGAGACCTGCAACCTGCATGCATGTCCTGTACGCGACTCTGCGCCCCACACGGAAAGAGCGCACACATGCCAGGAAACCGGCCAACCTGTCCTGAGACAGGCGCGCCACCATCGTGGATGAGTCCAAGGAAATCCCCACGAAGGTGGTCTGCTGGGATGGGATCAGAACACTCTTCTGAGTATTGATCGTAAACCCCAGGGACGTCAGGTGCGCAATGGCTACCTTTGTGTGCCGCGCCACCTTCTCCCTCGACCCCGCCGCCAGCAGCCAGTCATCTATGTACGTCGCCAGGCGGAGACCCTGCTGGCGTAGCGGGGCGATAGCCGCGTCCGTGCACTTCACGAAGTCCCGAGGGCTCAGTGACATGCCGAACGGGAGCACCGTGTATTCGTATATTTTGCCTTCAAAGCCAAAACGTAGGAACTTCCGGTGCGCGGGGTAGATAGGGACGTGAAAATAGGCATCCTTCAGATCTATACTCGTCCACCAATCCCCCTGACGTATCGATCGCAACAACTTGGCCGTTGTTAGCATTCAAAATTTGAAGGTCGTCAGAAACCTATTTAAACCTTTTAGGTTCAGAATAGGTCTCACGCCCCCCCCCCCCCTTTCTTTTGCACCAGGAAATATTCCGAATAGAAACCTAGCCGGCTCTGATTCGGAGATAATTCTCTGATAGCACCCTTGCTCAGCAGAGACACAACTTCCTCCCGTAGCGTCACAGCCGCCTGGCCTGACGCTCGGGAGAAAATAACCTCGTCCGTCAGGGGAGGTCTACAGGAAAATTGCAACCTATATCCTCTCGTAATGGTACGTAGTACCCAAGGATTTGGTCTGCAAGCTTCCCACTGCGCCAGGCAACGAGCCAGAGGGTTCGTGGGGCCGGAGGGGGTCAATGACGTCATCAGCTCCGAAGAGCGTTGCCTCGTTACCAAGGTAACCGGTGAAACTGCCGGCCCGACTGGAGTAACCAGTGGGAAGGCGTCCACGGGGGGCAGCAGCGGCCTCCTCCGTCCGTGTCTCAACGGACGCGAAGAACTCACCGCTTCGGAGGACGAGCTCGTTTCCATGGGAACCGGAGGCGTCGACACTCCTTTCGACGAGACAGCGGAACCCTTGCGCGGCTGAGGTTTTACCCGGAACGAAACTCCCGTCCCTCTCGGGGAGAGTTGAAGGGGTAACACCGGGTTCCGTCGGTCCGACAACTTCCGCCTCTTGACGACCGCCATCTTAGGGAGGTCAACTGGGGCGGGCCTCTTGTGCGGAGACGTTGTTGCTACACGGAACAAAACTTCCGTCCCACTCGGGAAGTTTTGACGGTACAACACCGGGGCTGACTGAAAAACGCATTTCCGCCCTCCCTCGTCCGCCATTTTAGGGCAGTTGAGGGAGGCCGCCATTTTGGCTCTCGACCGTCCTACAGATGAACTTTGCAGCCATCTGCCGGACGGAAGAGGGAACTGCAATGTCTCAGTTGGAAATGTTTTACTCACAGAAAGCCCCTGTTTCACATTGTGAAAACAACACTCTATAGACATTTGATTCATAGCAGAAAGAGGTACTACCTGCGATTGATTCATCATGTTCATGGCACGCACAGGAGTTGTCCCTGCAGTGTTCGGAATGCCGTCCAGGGTGCAAACCGAACACTGAGGGCTCATAGCATAACTTCGAGGACAGGGCACCCCACCGGGGTGCGATCCGCCTCTAACATTAGTATGAGAAGGAATGAGCATTTGTGGTTTCGGCAACAGGTTTATTCCACACACACAAAGCACATTACACACATTTGACTGAAAGGACAGCATGGCAATTAAATTGTCTTTTTTAGCGTCTCTTATAGTCTCTGTGTTCCCGCGGAGCCGCCCGTGGCCCTGTCCGTCGGGGCAAGAAGAGCGCCAGTGCCGGTCCCCAAGTGGGGAGCTGACCCCGCATAATACCGGCCAAGTGGCCGTGACGGGATCAGCCATAGACCGTCACTTACCCCTCCCTTTGCGACCAGCCCCGAGGTCCTTTCGGGGGGGTTTTACCGGAGGGGGGGTTTCGGAGTCCTTGCGCTTCCTCACGTCCCCCACGCCGAGGGAGCCGCAGGGACGTTCCCAGGAGTTGGTTCTGGCGGAGGACGACCTGGACGCTCCTCGCCTGCGTCCAGCGACGGCGGTGGCGAGGAGACCTGTGGTCGCCCCTCGCCTCTGCTGCTCCTCCGCCTGTGTCCTCCCGATCAGGTCCGTGCTGCTGTCGAAGAGGTTGTGGGCCTAGAGGGGAATTGCGAGAAGTCCTGTAGACACATCCGCCCCCGCAGTTGTGGCCAGGTCCAACCACTGGGCCCTCTCCAAGTCCGCGGTGAGGGCCATGGCTCGACCTGTCCACATCAGGCTCTGGCAGGTGCAGAGGATGGCTATCTGCACCAGCCTGTCCAGCTCCGTTGCATCCTCCACCCACTCTCTGTGGACCGCTGCCGCAGGCATCCCGTCCACCAGGGGTTTGGCCACCAGCTCTTTAAGCCTGACGGCGGCCGACCCCTGCAGCAACGACACCACGTTGAGCGCCTCCGCAGCCGAGCCCGAGGCCTTGTAGAGAGCGTTGAGGGCCGCGGTGCGATCTTGCCTGGCATGCTCGGCAAAGATGGGCCGATGTCCCGAGCCGATTCCCACCGAGCCTCTCCTCGCCTTCACGATTCTCGTGGCCAGAGCAGCGTCCATGGGGGGAAGGCCTACGACCCCCAGCCCCGGAGAGGATCTTGCCTACCAAGCCGCTCCGGTTCCCCCCTACCTCGCCGCCAGGAGTGGTGCAGGGCCGCACGGACTCCCACCGCCTCGGGCAGGAGTTTTGAGGCGACCTGCCGGGGAGCGAGGGGCGTCAGGCCCTGGAATCCTGGGATGGGGGCCCTGACTGAAGCCCTCGCCGCCTCCATCAGCTGCTCCAGGCCGCACCTGGATATAGCCCGTCTTAGCACCGCCGACACGGGCTCGAGAGGCTCCCTCACCAGGCTAGGAGCCATCACCCACGGTGCTGCCTCCTCTCGCGCTGACGTAGGCACAAGAGGCCCCGGACTGGACCTCGGGGCCTCCTGTGCCCGACGGGGGGAGGGTCCGGCCTCCACCTCGTTCTGTGAAGCCTCTCCTATCCCGAAGTCCTCCCCATCCGAGCCCCCCTCAGGCGTCGGAGTGTCGCCCCAGGCGAGGACGGAGAAGGAGGGGGAGGAGGGAGGCACGCAGTCCCCGGTTGGTGGCCCACTGGCCTCGGCTGGAGCTGCGTGGTCCGGCGTAGGCGACAAAGAAGCCTCTCCCCGGACTTTCCTCCTGGCTCCGCTGGATCGTGGCGCATCCTGCAGTAGGCCTGACTCGAGGCCCGTGCTTCCCACCGACGCCGTGTGGCCCATGGCGAGGCCAGCGTCGGTGTTAGCACTACCGGAGGCCGCCAGGCCCTGGGCCCTCCTGAGGCGGCACTCCAACTGGTGGACTGTGAAGTCGTCACAAGGTCTGCATGCGTCTTCGTCGCCTGCGTGGTGCAGGGCGAGCCACGCATGGTTGGGCCCCAGGCACAGGATGCACAGCCGATGGCGGTCGTCCGCTGCTACTGGTAGGCCGCAGCCCGTCAGACCGCAGACTCGAGGCGCCTCCATCTTCTTTTCCTCCAGTCACCACGAGGCAGGTAAACGCAGCTAGGCTAATCCAGCCTAGCTTCCGCCTATTAGCTTAACGCGGCCTGTAGTCTGGCTAGCGGCGTTAGCTAACTTCTTAGCTCGTGGAAAGACTGAGAGGACAGGAAAAGTAACGCGGAGCGTTTTAATCTAACAACGATAAACTGATTAGATAACGAAAACGCCCGTAGAGCGACACTGGGTGCCCTCGCTATGGGTTTTGTTGGGATTCGTTGAAGTTTATCGCGGTTGCTAGTCGTGTTGTCTTCAGGACTCGTGCGCATTCGCTGCTAGCAGAGTGAAGGAAGAGGACAAACCTGGTGACGCTGGGGGCTTTATAACCCAACCGGTTTCCGGTTTGCGTCACAGAACCCTGTCCAATCGAAGATTGTTTCCGGGAGCTCATGTGTTGTGCTCTGTGCAATCGCCAGAGGGCGATGATATCCCATAAGTAAGTTTCTTATGTAGAAACGAAAAGAACAACTTTAGTTACTAGTTACTTTGCAGATTTAAATTATTACATTATAAAACACGCATTAACCCCTTTAGCCCTATTTTATACATAGGCTGTTTGAAAATAGCCGATCGACAAGCTCACAGCTCTTGTGAGCTTCGGTGATATCTGTACTTTACATGAGTATTTGTATTGTTATGAATATTTATGACTTTCACTCCACTACATTTCAAACACAGATATAGTACATTTGACTCCACTACATCCTCTCCTCTCCTCTCCTCTCCTCTCCTCTCCTCTCCTCTCCTCTCCTCTCCTCTCCTAGCTCTGCTGGTAGCAGCCAGGATGCATGAGTTTCGTCGTACAGTGAAGGACGTCATAGGAGTGGTGAAGGTCTGCCATGCAACGCTCAGGAAGAGGTGAGAGAGAGAGAACACGCTAAACATACTGCTTTACATGTTTGTGTCGGTAGAGCTCTCTCCTTTGGACCACAAGGTCATGGGTTAACCCCATAGAGTTAAAAATAATAGAGAGGGCACCGGAAATCACCTCCCATCCACTTGCATTGAGTTTGTTCACCCAGCGCATGAGGCGAAATCACCCCTTCTTCCGGGTTGAAAAATGTGATGGGCGAGGCCTATTTGGGGCCACTGTGACACGTTTTGCGTCACCTAGGTGATGAGTTTTGCGTCACCTTGGTGCGCAGCCTCGTGTGCAAGCTTGTGCGCAAGCTTGTGAGTCGAGCCCATTGGTCGAAACCGTTCTCGCTCGTTCATGTACAGTGGCCCCAGCCGTTTTGAGTTGCAGTACCTATGAATGTCCAGCATGTCCAATGCGCTTCAATGCAAACACTGGGTTCTGGGGGCTTGGTTAACCAATTAACTCTTTGACTGCCCTTGACTCGATAACGCGTCAATTGCTACTTTGTCCAGTTGGCCGTCGACGCGTTAGACACGTTTTGGGTTTTCAGTGGTGTTACAATAGAGGGGATTTTTCCGCATCTTTTGGTGTCCTTGACTTGTCTGGGTCACATAGGGTTAACCAGAAATCACGTGATCAAACCAAAACAAATAAATAGCTCCCAGCAACACTGCTCTGATCGTTGGGAGTAGGTACGATTTGAGCAGAGACAGACAGACAGAGACGAGAGACAGAGAGAGAGATAGACAGAGAGACAGAGAGCGATAGTGTTAGTGTTTTAGAGTTAGTAGGGAAGGTTTAGTTAGATTTAGTTTATTGGCATTTATAGGGAAGGGAGTTGACAGAGAGAGAGGAGTGAGGGAAAGAGCAGATTTAGTTTATTATTGTTGTTTTAGAGTTGCTAGGGAAGGGAGATTTAGTTAGATTTAGTTTATTGGCATTTATAGGGAAGGGAGTTGACAGAGAGAGAGGAGTGAGGGAAAGAGCAGATTTAGTTTATTGTATTTGTATTGTGTGTACAAAAAAAAAACGTTTGCGTAATTCTATTGTATGTTTATAGTGAGTTGAGAGAAGGGCATTGAGAGTGAGGAGTGAGGTGAGTGAGTTTATTTAGTTTGTAGTTTATTTCAGTGTTAGTTTTAGTTAGTTTTATACAGCCATGCCAAGAAAGCCTAGGCTCAAACGGCCTCTCCCCGCGGCTGCTCCGCCGAGTAGCACACCGAGCGCCGCAGGATCTTTACGGCAGCGAACCCTGGAGGAGTCGATGCAGTATTGGGTCCAAAAAAAGGCCCTGCCGCAGACCGATTCCGAGCTCTCTGGTGAAGATGAACCTCGTGTCGAGGCTGGACCGGAGAGTGTCGGAACCGACACACCTCCACCACGTCGCAGTGCCCGAGTCACAACGGATCGGGACTTTCGAGAGCGTCGTGAGGTCGTGGAGTCCCCATTCAATTCTCAGAGCTCCACAGTCTCATTCTCAGACGACGTGGATTCCGCGGATGTGTGGGAACCCATGAGAGAGGAACGTCCTGTCCTTGACAGTGGTAAGAAGAACTATTCATTCATACTATTCTTTCATCTGCTTTATATATGGTTCATCGCTCAAACCCAACACGAACGGCGCGCGTCAAAGGCCCGCTGCGCAACTTGCAGCCTAGCCTCCAGATAAAATGACTGTGTGTGTGTATGGCCTGATAAAACATATAAAATGTATAAAAATCCTTTTGTCAAAGGCCCGCTGCGCAACTTGCAGCCTAGCCTCCAGATAAAATGACTGTGTGTGTGTGTGTATTGCCTGATAAAACATATAAAATGTATAAAAATCATTTGAAAATGGCAGATCTACAAGCTCACAACGCGTTGCTATAAAAATCATTTGAAAATGGCAGATCTACAAGCTCACAATGCATCGCTTGCAACGTTGTGAGCTTGTAGATCTGCTATCTTTTTTTATTACACCTCAAAGTTGGAGCACTCTGTGTGCGATCTGCTTTATATAATGTGTTCATCGCCAGCTCAAATTTGTGTTATGGATGTGCATGTCGTACTGTATAAAATGTATAAAAATCCTTCGAAAATATAGTACATTGGATGTCTTATGCTAAAGCAAGAACTTTAGCATAAGACATCCAATATATATATATATATAGCATGGCAAAAAGTATATGGTGGTAATGATGACATCTAGTGGCTATTATAAATCATAGCAAGCAACACCATGTCATTGGACAGTAAAAATGCTATTTTAGCACGGGTGATGGAGGCCAGGTGCCAACAGCCCCCCTCCCTGCATGTGCTTGAACTGTCTTAGATCAAAGCCCTGAACTGAAAACAAAGGTCATGTCATGTAAACAACAATGTTTAGATCTTCATGGGGTTCTGGGCCCCCCCCCCACCTGCATCTGCTTGAACTACAACAAAGGTCATGTCATGAAAACAGCAATGTTTACATCTTCATGAGGTTCTGTCAACAAGCATGTTCACTTACCTTTGATGTGTCATTTCACATCAAAGGGTGGTAACTTATGCATGGTAACTTATGTAGGCTACTGTATCTTTTGATGTGTGGCTTATTGTAAGTAGCTCTGGATAAGAGGAGCGTTGATTTGATTTTGTGTAAATCACAGACATTTACCAAACTTCCAAAATCTCACTGTTTTCAGATGACGAGGAGTTGCCTGGTGCCAGTGGGGCTGGGGGCGCTAAAGGTGGCTGTGCTGATGTGGGCAGCAGTAGTAGTGACGGTAAGAATCATTTTACCTTACCTTACATCATAAATTCATGGACCAGCCTGAGACATGCTGGGAGTGTAAATAACACTAAGATGATTTTGATCATATTTCCTAAACTATTTTCTATTTTACTACTGTGATTTTAGAAGAGGAGGGGGAGGAGGAGTTGGAGAAGGAGGAGTCTACCTTACCACCTGTTGGCAGATCCAAGAGAGGTAAGAAAAAAGTTCTTGTGCTGAATAGTTCAAACTGTGACTGTGACAGACAATAGTATCTTTTTATATTTATTGTGGAAGCAAGCTAAAAGGATGCTCTCTGGAGCAGAAATCTCTGTAGCCTTTTATTTTTCTCCTCAATGGTATCAGATATGTGAACCATAGTTGTTATCAAACTAATTATCCATCACTTACAGTACCACACAAATGAAAAAATATGTATTTTATAGTAATTATGTATTCTATAATTTACAGGTCGGCAACGGAGCAGAGGTGGAGCTTGTGGCAGGCCGGGGCGTAGCAGAGGTGCAGGACGTGGTAAAGGACGTGGGGGACCCAGTCTGGCTCCAGCTGCAGATGAGTGGAAGGAAACTGGGGACTGGTATCCAAGACACATCCCCTTCACTGCAGACCCTGGACCTTGCGGTGCTGCTGCTGCTCCCCAGTCTGAGGACGCAGTGGACTTCCTCGAGCTTTTCTTGTCTGAGGAGCTCCTCGAACAAATTGTCACTCAGACAAATTTGTATGCTGACCAGTGCATAGCAGCTATCGAGGAAATGCAGCGTTATGCTCGGGCTCGGGAGTGGCACCCTGTTGACGTCCCAGAACTAAAAACCTTCCTAGGGCTCCATTTTCTGACTGGCATCATTCGAAAGCCAGAGCTTTCGATGTACTGGTCGACTGAAGACCTCTACTCTACCCCCTTCTTCAACAAAACCATGAGTCGCAACAGGTTTCAAATTATCCAGCGTTTCCTTCATTTCAGTGACAATGCTACTCCTGTACCTGGCAAGGACAGGATGTTCAAAATCCGCCCAGTTTTGGATTATCTTGTCTCCAAATTTCGTGAAATGTACCAACCAAACAAAAACATTTGTATAGATGAAGGTACACTGCTGTTTCGTGGGAGGCTAAATTTCAAGGTGTACAATCCCATGAAACCTGTCAAATATGGCATAAAATCCTACATCCTGTGCGACTCTGAGACAGGATATTGTTTCAACATGAGGCCATACTGCGGTCGTGGAGAAGAACAGATTCGCCTGGTTGACACAGTGGTCGGTCTTCTGGATGGTTTAGCCGGTTATGGCCACAGATTATACATGGACAATTTCTACAACTCTGTAGGCATGTGTGACATACTGCTAAACCTCCAGACCCATGTCTGCGGTACACTGCGGCGGAACCGAGGCGAACCACCACTCATTCGAGAGCTCACTACTGCTGACCTGAAAGTTGGAGATATCATTACAAGGCACAACAACAAGGTGATGGTCTTGGGGTGGCGGGACAAGAACATTGTGAGAATGGTCTCCACTTTCCATGAAAACGAGATTGAGAACGTCACAGTATGGCAGAAAGGCCGGAAGGGTGAGCAGAGTCGGATAGTGGATAAATCGAAGCCCTCTTGTGTTGTCGCATACAACAAGTCCATGAACGGGGTGGATAGATTGGACCAGAGCATTGCGTACTACCCGTTTGTCAGAAAGTCCAACAAGTGGACAAACAAATTTGTAACCTATTTGTTTGAAATTTGTATGTACAATGCATTTATCATTTACAGGAACAAGCATCCACAGGGCGAATGCAAATGTCTTCTAGAGTTCATGAAATGTGTGATAAAGTCCTGGACCAGCCCAGCCCAGCCCCCCCAGAGAGCTGCTGGGGGTGAGCTAGAAGGGAGGAATGCCCCTCCACCTGCAGTGGCGCCTAGGGCAGAAAGGGCACCCTTCCACGACCCTCAGTCTAGGCTGGAGCCCGACTTGGCAGGCCATGTACTGGCAAAGTTGCCTCCCACCACCGGATGCGCGGGACCACGCAGGCGATGCAGGGTTTGCTCTATACCACCCAATCGGAGCGAGACGAGGTGGTACTGTAAAAAATGCAATGTGGCCTTGCACCCGGAGGAGTGTTATCAGAAGTACCACTCAGAGCCACAGTACATACCAACTGAAGATGGCTGTTCGACGCGTTGTGAGCTTGTAGATCGGCTATTTTCAAATAGCCAAGTGTATAGGGTTACTAAAGTTTTCAAATAATTTGTGGAGTAAAAGTGCAATGATTGTCTCTGAGATGTAGTGGAGTAGAAGTATTGAAAATTGAAAACGGTGAAGTAAAAAAGTTTTACGATTTTGTACCTGTACATGATGTAACAATAACCTGTCCTGTACACAAGATGCAATAAAGTACAACCTTGAACATCGAATAGTATTGTTTTTTATATGTATACTGGAATTATCCCTTTTCTAACTAAATGGTGATGCATAGTTTTTTACCTCTGGGTTTTGTGGACACTATTTTGTAGACTGTATATATTGTTTATATTCTGTTTCATGCCATTGATGTTGTGTGTGTGTGTGTGTGTGTGTGTGTGTGTGTGTGTGTGTGTGTGTGTGTGTGTGTGTGTGTGTGTGTGTGTGTGTGTGTGTGTGTGTGTGTGTGTGTGTGTGTGTGTGTGTGTATATATATATATATAGTATTTGTGACACAAACAGATATGCAATAGATTTAGTGCACTGAAAGATGCACTGGGCTGACACTTCACAACTGATCTTTGAATGTAAAACTCTGTAAAAAATTACTTTCTGAGGTGTTTTTTTTTTGTGTGTTTTTTTTTTATTAGTTTGAACTAAGGTTCACATATCTGATACCACGGAGGAGAAAAATAAAAGGCTACAGAGAGATTTCTGCTCCAGAGAGCATCTTTCACTGAAAGCCTGTTATCTCAGGTTTCCATTTGAAAAGGGCTGATTTTGCTGAAACCACACTATACTCAACTGCTGATAAGTAAGGAACCGCACATGCTAGAAACTCACTTTTTTTCCCGGGTAAAGTAGACAGCCACACCTCTCTTTTGAGATATTTGTGTAAGTTTAGTCAAAACACAACATGTTCTGTGAGTCTTCAAAGATGGGGAAAAATGCTCAGAATCTCTGGCACTGGGCTGACACTTTACTGAAAAACTCTAGCAGTCAAAGAGTTAAGACCGGGAATGCAGCTGTGTCATTTTAAGATGTCTTTGGCTATTCAAAAATAGCAGATATACAAGCTCGTAGCGCGGCACCGAGTGCCGCGCTACGAGCTTGTAGATCTATTATTTTTGAAAAATTGTGAACATTTTTTCAAATCTTTGAATATATAAATATTTTTAAGGCAAACATTTGTAACTCAAATCTTTGCTTCTGGGGATTCTACAAATGTCTTCTAAATCCTACAGTTTTTTGAAAAACGTATGTTTCTGTATCAGTGGTTCTCAAACGTATTCATGTCAAGGACCCCCAAAATGAATGTATTTGGCCGCCGACCCCAATCTCAAAATGCTTTGTTCCAGGGACCCCCCAGAAGCAAAGATTTGAGTTACAAATGTTCCCTTTAAAAATATATTCAAATATTTGCACTTAATGTTTTTTGATTTTTCCAAAATAGTAGATCTACAAGCTCATAGCACGGCACTCGGTGCCGCGCTATGAGCTTGTATATCTGCTATTTTTGAATAGCCCAAAGTATAAATATGGATAAAGTGGTTACACAGATGCGTTCCCGGTTTGAATGGGTATCAGTAGCATGGCTTGGATGCGGAAAGTGGTGCGGTAAGTACTGGGGGCTGATGGTAGGTGTGGCGCTCCACCTCAATGATCCATCTCCCATGGAGTCTAGCTCATCGCAACGGAGATAGACACTCCCGTGTTCTCGCCTGATGCTGACAATAAGCCTCTCTGACCTGCTTATACTGTAACCATGCCCTACACCATTGCTTCTCAAAGTGAGATAAGTTTAACCACTTATTGTATACACATATTGTAACACATATTGTATACTTTGGCTATTCAAAAATAGCAGATCTACAAGTTCTATGAGTGCCGCGCTATAGAGCTTGTAGATCTGCTATTTTTGAAAAATCCCTGGCACAAAATATTTTTGAGATGGGGAGGTCCGCAGCCAAATCCAAATCCAAAAATCATTTTGGGGGTCCTTGACATGAAAAAGTTTGAGAACCACTGCCCTACACCACTGGTCCTCAAACATGTTCATGGCAAGAACCCCCAAATGTATATTTTTGGCTGCGGACCCCCATCTGAAAAGATTATATTCCATTTTTTTCCAAATTCCTATAACCTCACTGACTACACTGTATCCACACTGTAATCTAAAAAGTAACACACATAGTAACACAGTGTAGTCAGGGCCGGATTAACCCTTCGTGGTGCCTGGTGCTACGACCCCTTTCGGTGCCCCCTGGGACCGATTTGTCAGCGGGGGGTGCGGCGCAGAAAATTGACGCTTCATCGGCGTGTTTCACCGTTCCAGCGCTCCTTCAGCAGCCGCTGCTTCTAAATTTCTGTGCTTTTCGGCGATAGTTCAGTCTTCTTTCACTTTCTTCCCGCTGTTTGGTGCCCCGCCAAGGTTGGTGCCCTGTGCTTCAGCACCTAAAGCCCTTCCGTTAATCCTGCACTGTATGTAGTCATGACAATTCCATTGTCTCTCCCCCCTCCAGGCTGACAGAGTTTGAGGACACACCCACCAGTCAGCTGACCATCGATGAGTTCATGCGTGTGGATCTGGAACAGGAATGTGACCCGCCCTCCTTCATAGCCAGCCAACAGAAAACCAAGATACTGCAGGTATACCTCCCTCCCTAATGGCTGAGTGTTATATGTCAGCGGTTTTCGACCTTTTGCTGGAATAGGGCCTACTTGAAAATATTCATCACAGAGGATACTGTTTTCTTCATTCAGACCAGTGGTGGAAAAAGTTCTCAAATGTTTTACTTAAGTAAAAGTATCAATACTGCAATATAGAAATACTCTGTTACAAGTAGAAGTCCAGAATTAAAAATGCACTTGAGTAAAAGTACGAAATTATTGGCATCAAAATGTACTTAAAGTACCAAAAGTAAAAGTACTCATTATGCTGTACTTTTATTATGCATAATGCAGTCCCATTTCAAGTTCTCAAATGTATAAAAATATACAAATAGCCGATCTACAAGCTCACAATGCGTCGCGATGCGACGCATTGTGAGCTTGTAGATCTGCTATTTTCAAATGGCCGAAATGTATTCACCTGTTTCCTAGGCTTTTCACTTCCTGTGTGTGTTCCACTTCCTGTCGATTTGATCCAATGAAATCCAATGAAACTGGTCAGATGACTAATGATATCCAATGACATCCGACAGGAAGTGGAAAACACACAGCCTAGGAAACAGGTGAATACAGGGTTTAAGTGGTTAATGTATGTTTTGTAATAATAATCAAATCTTCAAAGTAACTAGTAACTAAAGTTTTCAAATAATTGTAGTGGAGTAAAAGTACAATATTTGCCTCTGAGATGTAGTGGAGTAGAAGTAAAAGTATTGGAAATTGGAAATACTCAAGTAAAGTACAATTCCAAATTGTACTTAAGTACAGTACTTAAAGGGACATTTCGCCGATTTTGCAACTAGATCTTTTTTTAATGAAGTTTAGGACTCAAGAAACAAGATCCTGTTATTTTTTTGTGTATAATCTGTGTTTTTAGATATCTAGTAATCTTCGAAGATTTCGTGACGTTATTTACGTCACGAGATATTGGTCTCATTCCTTTCCGCACTACATGTTGTCTCGACGCATCTCAGTCAGCTCCAAAGACAGCCCCAAGGAGTGTCCGTAACACTTTGTTCAACCTTCTTTCCCCACTCGGCCACTCCCATTAGCTGCGGCCAGCGGGCAACCCCCCTTGCAGAGTGAGGCATTACTTTACCTGAGTTATCTTCTGATAGTTGTACTTGAATGTTGACATGAAATAATAATCCTGTTTAGTGTTTCATAAGCGCAAGCGTGAAAAACAAACAAAATACAGCGTGGAGTGGCGCACTGGTAAACAAACACCGTCGCAAAAGGCTAGGATCACGATACCAAGGATTCGACAGTGATGTCACTACTATGCGACACGGAAGTAGAACTGCATAAAGACACCAAGGATTTGTCAGTGTTGTGACATCACTAACGAATCCTTGGACATATATGTAACTAGATGAACGTGTGCGAGGTACACGTTCTTCAGCTCTTCTAACTTCCAGTGTTGCCAGATATTGTGAGAGAAATAAGCAACCAGGTCTATGAAAACAAGCCCAAAAGAAGATAACTAGGCCAAGAGCACTTTACCTAGACATGGGATATTATATATTTGAAAATTGCCGATCTACAAGCTCACAACGCTTCGTGACCCATTGTGAGCTTGTAGATCTGCTATTTACAAAAAAAATCTTAAGGGGGAAAAAGTGCAAAATGTGGAATATTTTTGACACATATTTGTTAGGGGCTCCCTGGCACAAATTATAATTTCAGATGGGGGTCTGTGGAAAAATACATGAACATGTTTGAGAACCACTGGTTTAAACAACAATCAAAACATTTGGAAACAAGCCCAAATATCAACTACATTTTAGAAAGAAGCCGCTTATAATAAGCAGACATGGCAACACTGGCATGCTGTCTGTATGTTGTTGTTGGAGATCACACCCACTTGCAACCTCCCCTCCCCACACTAGGAGGGGCAGTGCACCAAAGCATTATGGTCATTGTAGTAATGCAGCAGTCCAGTCAAACCCTAGTCAAACACACAGATTTCATTATTTTTCTGGCCATAGGGTGCAAATTTTAAATTGTGCTACTGTTATCTACTACAAATACTATTACCATTGAGTGATTGCAGTTTCTTCCAGGGGTGAAATGCTCCTTTAAGTAAATGTACAGACCAAAAAAAAAAATACTTCATGTCACTGCCTTCACCGTGCGAGGTGAGACTGCTATAAAGAAAAACATCAACAAGATCTACAAGCTCACAATGCGACACGTGAGCTTGTAGATCGGCTATGTGTTGGCAAAGAGATTCGGTATAGACGTAAAAAAAACAGTCCAAGTAAAGAGCCAACTCAAGTCAAGTTTAGAGGCTTTAAGGATTTAAAAATGTTACGCTTACAAGAAGAGTCCCTCTCTGCTGTCATGGGGTACTTTGTTTTAAAGGTTGAACTATGGAGATACAAGGTGTCTGCAGCAATGGTATAATCTCCTGCGTCTAGAACATACATGGGCAACTCGCGGCCACATGCCACATGCAGCCCCCACCTTCACTAAAGGCAGGTACACGTTGCAGGACATTTGGTCCGATTTTGCTGTCGGCGACTTTTTTTGGCGCTCGCCGACGAAACCTCCCGATCTGACGCGGATCGGCCTTTGATCAGCGAGCTAATGCTCACTGTGTGTGAAAGGCTCCGCGAGACGATCCGGCCGCGATATCCGCTCTGCGACGGCTTCCCGACCATTTTCAGATAACTACCCTGTTAGATATTCAGCTCTGTCCCAGACAGAAGATCGGACAGTATCATACAGTATGAAACGGTCTGCGAGGAGATCCACGCTACAGCCAATGAGAGCACATTACAGCCACCGTGGCTAGGGGAGCGTCGCTGGATCTGACCACAACAAACAGTCCCTACCGCAATATTACCGTCCAGTCCTGTATTAAGTTAACATTATAAAACAAAATGAGAGAGTGAGCGAGCCTGGTGGGCTGTTTATTTTAAAGGAATTGTACAGAGAGAGAGAGAGAGACAGAGAGCGAGCTCTGTGTGTGTGTGTGTGTGTGTGTGTGTGTGTGTCTTTGGGTGGATCCACACACGGACGTCTAGCGTCCGTAAGACGGACGGAAGTCCCATACACTCCCATGTTATCGCGACCGTTCTTCCGGTTTTAAACTTAACATGGGAGTGTATGGGACTTCCGTCCGTCTTACGGACGCTAGACGTCCGTGTGTGGATCCACCCTTTGAGTGCAGCAGCATGCGTGTGACACAGCGTTGCCAGATGTTGCGAGAGAAATAAGCAACCAGGTCTATGAAAACAAGCCCAAGAAAAGGCCACTTGAGCACTTTAAACCTATTTACAAATACATTGGATATTTTAAAATAGACGATCTACAAGCTCACAACGCGTCGCAGCTATTTTCAAAGAAAAATCTTGTGGAATATTTTCCAAATCCACACAAATCTTGTATGGGGGTCTATGATGGCACAACATATTTTCAGAAGGGGGAGGTCTGCGCCTCTGCGGACAAATATTAATTTGGGGGTCCTTGCCATGAAAATGTTTGAGAACAACTGGTTCAAACAACATTAGGAAACAAGGCCAAAAAAGCAACTGCACTTTCAAGCAACTTTACAGAAAAACAATCCCAAAGTCGCTTATAATAAGCGGACATGGCAACTATGTCACTGACTGATTCAGCGCACTTGATGTGAGAGAGAGAGAGAGAGAGAGAGAGAGAGAGAGAGAGAGAGAGAGAGAGAGAGAGAGAGAGAGAGAGAGAGAGAGAGAGAGAGAGAGAGAGAGAGAGAGAGAGAGAGAGAGAGAGAGAGAGAGAGAGAGAGAGAGAGAGAGAGAGAGAGAGAGAGAGAAAAATGAATTGGAATAAACACAAATGTATGTTTTGGGTCTGACTCTGGAGATAGCATCCTAGTGAACTATCCTACAGTGTGTAATCCCTGGTCGGGGATCAATCTATAGTGTGAAAACCACAACGATATATGACAGCCGATTTCAAGAAATTAACTCCTGCAGTGTGTAATGCTTAACGATCAGATGACCCCCCGACCACTTTAAAGTCCTACAGTCTGTACCTGCCCTTAATGCCTGCAGGTTAATATCGGAATACTGATTTATTATTTCAGATATATATTTCAGCTGTTACAATTCCAAACGTGCAAACATGACCCGCTTTAATTACTTCAGTCTATATTAGTAGCTCAATGACTATTATTAAAATTCTAATGTCTTTTTTATTTCGAATGTATTTGTATTTAAGTTCATAAAGTTAAATACAAATAAAAATGTTACTTTTCAGGATTCCAATTCAAAAACATAAAAAAAAACAAATCAGAATTCCAATGCATTAATCGAAAAAATAGCAGATCTACAAGCTCAAAACGTGTCGCACTGCGACGCGTTTTGAGCTTGTAGATCTGCTATTTTTGCTACTATACTTTGTGTGGCATAGAATGGCCCGACAGTATATGCAATGTGGCCCACTGGAGTGAGTGTGGAAATATAGTGGCCCTCTACTTCATTAAAGTTGCCCACCCCTGATCTAGAACATGTATTACATCTGTATGACTGTCTTGTATCATCTTCTGCAGTTGGAACATGAACTGGTCAAGAAGCTGGATCAAGTTCAAGGTCAGATGAACAGAATTATTATTATTACACGTTCACTATGGTTAATGTGTTGATGGGTAAAGACAACATTGATAGATATCACAGACATGGTTACAAATGTAGAAACTGACATTACATGGATCTGTTCTCTAGGTCAGAGGTCTTCAACAGGGGGTCCACGACCCCTAGGGGGTCCGCGGAGGTACTGCAGGGGGTCCGCGAAATTGTTGTTGATTAAACAAACAAAAAAATTAAAACAAAAAAAATGTTTTGTTTTATGTCAATTTGTCTTTAAACATAACATGACATATTTCAATAGCTTAGTATTGAATGCACAATAACATGGTATGTTTTTACATATTTTGTAGAGAAACACTTACTGGGATAGCCCTGAAACACGGCTGTCATACCATGACAGTCATGGCGCTACTTGTTCCTGTTTTTTGAAAATTTTACATTTACAACCAGCACATCTATATAAACGTTCAGATTTCAAATATAAAGTGCTCCCCCCCCGGCCACGGATGTTACAAGTTAAAGTGCACGGGTCTAAGTACCTGTATCCTCCGTATTGTTAAATAAAAACCTTTTTAATCCGATCGCCGGCCATTTTCTCCAAATCTTCTCCATATGCTTTCAAATACACGCCCTTATCGGTTGGGAGGTGTATTGCACCCTGATTCATTACTAAAAAATACATTAAATATCGGATATCGGATTAATTTTATTTTATTGAACAATACGGAAGATACGGGTACTTAGACCTGTGAGCTTTAACTTGTAACATCCGTGGCTGGGGGGTCAGCACTTTATATTTGAAATCTGAATGTTTATGTAGATGTACTTGTTGTAAATGTAACATTTTCAAAAAACAGGAACAAGTAGCGCCATGACTCTTGTGACAGACGAGCGTCATGTGAACCATGGCTACTACTGGGACAACCTGTGCGTAGGAGCAGGAAACCATTTTTTCATGTTTATACATAAATATACGATATATGTGGTAGCCCCCCCTACCCCACCAGTTTGGGGGTCCCTGGCCTGAAAAGGTTGAAGACCCCTGCTCTAGGTGACAACCAGGGCTGAGCGATTTGGCCACAACAACACTAGAACAACGTTTTTCTAGCTTCGTAGATTTGTTTGACAGCACTATCATATCAGTGTTGTGTACATTTATGTTTTATTGTTTGTTTACACATGATCTTTTCTATTAATATGTTGGGTTCATGTTAATGTGTATTTTCAGATATTTAACCACATAAAAACCCTCAATACTTAGTAAACTTGTCTGTTGTCTTTATAAAAAAATTTTCTTTTTCCTCTACACAAAACCTCTTTGCCAAAAATAGCTGATCTACAAGCTCACAGCACACGCTTGTAGATCGCCTATTTTCGGCTAATGTTCCCCTCAGAATAGGGATGCTATGACTAGGGTTCAAAAAAAATCCTATCACACAAAGATTTGGCAGCCCCCCTGTAGTCACTCCGAGGACCATTTTGACGTTTTTTTTTGTCAATTTTTGACCCCTCCCCCCTTCATGCAATTAATTGCAGCCTCTGTAAATTGGAAGTACTGTAGTCTATACTGCGATTTTGATCATTTTTTTCAAATAATTGTTCAGCCATAGTGGGAACAGCTCAGAGAAGAGACAGACCTGCTTATCAAAATGCATTTACATTAAACCAGCATTGTATTTGTGTCTTTTTAGGGGAGATAACATCGTACAAAGAGGAGATAGAAACGGAACTGGAGAACAGCCGACCCAAACTCAGAGGGATTTATGCTGCCTTCGCCAAGGAAATAGGTCTGGACTAAACCTCTAACAGACTTATTTACACACCTAAACCCTAACACTACTGCCTTGTGTGCATACATAAACCCTAACCAGTAACACTGCTGGCTTATGTACATACATAAACCCTAACCAGTAACACTACTGCCTTAGCTAAGGCAGTGATCAGGTTCAAGGTTCCCCAAATGGTATGCATTATAGGCCACAGACCCCCCATAACTCTGAGAATTAAATATGAGATGCAGGATAAGGCAGAGGTATTTTTGGAGGTATGGTCCCCCATTTTGAACTTTATGGAAGAGAGTAATTGATTCAGACCGGTTCCAAGATCTTTATTTAGGCTGCCTTGTCATGATGAAGTAAGTGACACTGACATCCCACTCTCATTTGTGCACACGCATACAGGGGACACCGCAGATCTTTGGCCTGTCTCACTGTTCAGATGTGGGAGGATTGGGGTGGCGGGGTGCCCTATGGCTTCTGTTGGTTCCACCGTGGGGTGACGTTGCCCCGTTCCATAGCACTGGGCATAAGACTGTCCTCCCTCATCGGGGTGATGGGATACGTGCTAGGGATTTTGCTGCGTCCCCCCCTCCCCCATTTCTGAAGCTTTACCACTTCATAACTACCTTCTTATTTTTTACTTTTTGTTTTACTGTTTTTGTTTTTGTCTTATGCGTATGATTTTCTGTATGTACACTGTTTTGTATGTAGGTCTGAGTCTGTTGTAGTCTTGTCTAAATGTAAACTGAAAAATCGCAAAAATAAATGATTATAAAAAAGAAAACGCACGTCCCGGGACCATCATTCTTCCTAATCTATTTTTCTAGTTTTCTGTGTTTTCATCATTGTATTTTTCTTGTTTTCTGTCAGACCCTGAGGACGAGGACGCCCTCTCAGTGACCTCTGAAACCTTGGAGCTGGAGGGTGAGGAGGCGGAGCTACAGGCCGCCGCCCATCACCTGACCCAAGACTTCCTGTGTCACGTCCTGCAGGACCAAGAGGACGGACGGACGGTCTTCTCTGTAGGGATGACTCATTGTACTCAAATATGTTTTACTTAAGTAAAAGTATCGATGCTGCACTATAGAAATACTCAGTTACAAGTTAAAGTCCGGAATTCAAAATGTACTTGAGTTAAAGTACAAAAGTATTGGCATCAAAATGTACTTAAAGTACCAAAAGTAAAAGTACTCATTATGCAGAATGTCCCGTTTCAAGTTTTCAAATGTATAAAAAGAATTTCAAAATAGCAGATCTACAAGCTTACAATGTGTCGCGATGCGACGCATTGTGAGCTTGCAGATCGGCTATTTTCAAATGGCCGAAATGTATATAGGGCTGAAGTGGGGTGGAGTAGAAGTGAAAGTACAGAAAATTGAAAATATTCCAGTAAAGTAAAAATACCTCAAAATTGTACTTAAGTACAGTACTTGAGTAAATATACTTTGTTACTTTACACCACTGCAATTAACTGTATAAAAATAGAACCCTAAACATTTGTATTTATACACTTTTTTTTATATAAGTGTCAACTGCTTATCCAAGAAGAAACCAGTCTTTCCTATGGGGCGGCCATAGCTGAGTGGTTAGTGAGCCCGCCTAGGGAGCCAGAGGCCCTGGTTGCCCCAGGTTTGATTCCAGGCCAGGCCAGCATATGTGTCGATGAAATGAAATTTGTCCCTGAGCAAGACTCTTAACCCCTAATTGCTCACAGGTTCTCATTGGAAACAAGACCGCAAGGACTTTCATGAACGACCTGTTCATGAAAAAAAATCAGTGGTATAGACGCATTTCCAGACAACGTCATACTGATAAGAACCAGTATGCGCACGCAGGTCGGGGCCAAAAGAACCCGACCTCTCATTAGATGCAATGTAAAAGTGTCGTGGTCACAGCCTCATGTGTAAAAATGCATCCCATCAAACTTTCAGATGCTGTTTTCCTCCCAGTGTGGAAGAAGAAGGTTTAGGATGGATGTTTACTGTGATCTCTGCTTCTTGAAATATATATCTTGGTTTATGTTGTGTCAACTTGTGTGTAAACAATTATAGCGATTCTCAAAGCAGTTGACCCCAAACCCCGCCTCCAGTCGCAGAGGAAGCGCTCTATGATCACGGCACCAGAGCCTGCTTGATCACGCAGCTGTATCCCCTCAAACCTAATTTATACTCCGCCGTGCGAAGGTGTTGCGCGCAGAGAACGGCAGAGAATAGCAGACCTCCAAGCTCACAACGGTCGCGTCCGCGGCGCGTTGTGATCTTGTATGTCAGCTGTTTTCGGCGCGCAATACCGTTGCGGGGTGAAGTATATATGTCTCGCCAGGAGCGTCTCACCAGCCAACACAGAGGAGGTTGAATGAACTGAAACCAGTGCTCCCCAGAATGCTCCCCAAAACAACAGGTTTGGGGATCTGATCTGTGGAATAGATGACATGAATCAGGCACCTGCGCGTGCAGTCGGAATGTTGGTAAACAAGAAGTCCGTCTATTAGGCACACAGCAATCTAGAAACCCATCGCCAAATGAAAAGGAAAAACAGCGCCCTCTGCTGTTTTTGACTATCTCACTTGGCTCTGGGAGGAAGTCGACGTAGCACCAGTGCGCAAGGAAACCGGGGTTTTGGTCTGCCTTCACCCTTTCACTTCCGGTGGTGCGACTATGTTTTCATTCCCACTAACAATATTTCTACACGGAACACTAACACCACTTCTCCCAGAGAACATGGATCGTTTTGGTTATAAGCCCACTTGTTTCTACGATGAAAGAGCAAGTTAAAATGTGAATATGTTTCCATGGTTTTGTCTGCTCCGAGGACGCTATTGTTAAATGAGTTTTGGTTTGTTTCTAGTGGGGAAGGATCGGCGGACACGTAAATCCCGCCCACTACATTTGATTGGGTAAAGCGCGGCCTGCTTCCTGATCTGAAGGCACGCCCACTTGTAGGCCAGTGCGTACGCGATATGACGAACCCCCCCGACAGATTCAAACGCAGAGCAGAATCTGTTCTTGAGAGATTAGGCACACAGCAACACACTTCAGTTATGCAGTCAGTCAGTCAGTCATCTCATTGTCTTACTACCTGTTTCCTGTTCCGTGTCCACCAGGAAGAGCAGGGCAAACAGACGGGACAAGAAGGACAAGACGCTGTACAACAGAAGACCCTCCCCGCCCTCCCACCTCCCCCTCCCCCCCTTCCACTGGCCTCCATACTGGGAAAACTGCCTCTCCAGCTCCCGATACAACTGACTCCAGACAGCGATGCTGGTAAGACACAGTCAGTGGTGGGAAAAAGTACTCACATTATTTACTCAAGTAAAAGTAGCAATACCACCATGTACTGTAGAAATACTCTGTTACAAGTAAAAGTCCAGTATTCAAAATGTGCTTGAGTAAAAGTACAAAAGTATTGACATCAAAATATACTTAAAGTACCAACAGTAAAAGTACTCATTATGCAGAATATCCCATTTAAATTTTTCAAAATCTATAAGAATCTTTTGAAAATAGCCGATCTACAAGCTCACAACGCGGCGCAGTTACTAAAACTGCGACACTAGTTACTAAACATAATGTATGTTTAGTAACTAGTAACTAAAGTTTTCAAATAATTGTAAACAGCTAGGCACTAGCGAGGGAAATGTGCGTCGCATGTAAACATGTTTATTTGATTGCTGGGAATCAGAATTTAGAATTCAACCAAGCCTTGTTATAGGATCTAACAGTATGAGATATGCAAGGGATAATGCATGGGGAGGTGGTCATTAGTGAAATTTGAAGCCCGACAGGGTGATTATGCACCGAGGTGCATAACCACCCTGAAGGGCTTTAAATTTCAATAATGACCACCTCCCCATGCATTATCCCGCTTATTACACGGCTACTTAATAAATACATAAATAAATTTACCCAAAAGTTACAACAAAACTAAGTATTTCCTTGCTTACAGCAATGAAAGTATTCCATAAGTATTGGGCTGGGCGGACAAGTTCGCCTCGGAAAACAAATGACAGTATTCCACAAGGTAACCGGAAAACTCGCCCCAAAACACACTCGCCCCCCATTGTATATACCTCGGATTTGCCTGTAATACCGCCGGATTTGCCCCGAGGCGACTGTGTTTTGGGGCGAGCGTTTTGGTATTCCCCCGCCGTTGTTGTGCCACGATAAACAAGGAAGTGCAGTGGATCAAATAGAATCACTTTTCGGTTATTGCATCGACTATTTCTCACTTCAAATGTTTTCAAAAACATTCTTGAGAGCAACGTTTAGTTGTAAATGACATTGGTTGTTTGTTTACATGGCTGTCATGTTGGATAAAGCATAAAACCAAGCAGCGCAGGTTGGCACGAGCAGGTGCTCTGAGTCTCTGATTACACAGCGGTCCGTTATAGAGCTCATCGGTCATTATCCAGAAATAATGACCGATGACTGACCAATCAGAATCGAGCATTCAACCAAGCCGTGTAATAAGATACAATATTTAAATATGTTTCTTTTTACCTCAGGTTGTTAACACATCGGGTGCCAAACACGGTCTGAACCGTGTTTGCGCAGAGTAGCGGTCCGGTGCCGAACACGGTCCAGACCGTGAAATATGTCTTTTTGTTTTTTTCGTTTTTCTCCACACGGGCGGGGCTAGAGCAGCTCTGGGAGTAGGATAGTAAGGATAGGCCAGATAGATCACCGGAAAAAAAAACATGGCTGCCATCCACTTCCTGTCTATTTCCTTCTTTAAAACACCTATATCTCCGAATCTGTTTCCGGTGGGGAAAACCGGTCATGCGCGATGCGCGATCCCCCCCCATTGTAACTCGCGAGTGAAATGTTATCGTTCCAGGCTGTAGCCAGGGTCATCGCGCAACATGAATGGATGTTTTTTTTTACATGGATTTGCTCCTCGTGGAGTCTAGAGCTTTAAACAGCAAAGCGCAGTCAATGGGGAGAATGCTGGCACCCAACGTAAGTTGTTATGAAAAAATGCTGGCACCTGATGTGTTAAGAGTAAAACCAAGTTTAACGATATGGAAGTATGAATGACAAAATGACACACAATGAACAGAAACTGTCCAGGTTTCAATCAACAGAAACTACAGCATATAGCACTGTTCATTCATGCATGTAGGGCTGATTGACTGTCAATCAACCCAATTGATTACTGCTGCTGTTGAGATGACTGAAGCACTGGAGCGCCGCCCTGTGGCAACACATCACACTGCATAGCAGTACCTTCACTTGACTGCATCCCGCGGCAAACACAGCTACAAGCTCACATTTGCAGCCCATTCTAAGCTTTTAGGCCCGCTTTTGTAGGGGAGGCCATAGCTGAGTGGTTAGTGAGCCCGCCTGGGGAGTCGGAGTCCCTGGTTGTCCCAGGTACGATTCCAGGTCAGGCCAGTAACATGTCGATGTGTGTCTCCGAGCAAGACTCTTAACCCTAATTGCTCCCCGAGCGAATGGCTGCTCACTGCATTGTTATAGGATGGGTAAAATGCAGAGGACAAATTTCACGTATGTGCACATATACTGAGACAAATAAATCCCCAGGGCGTGGGGTGTATGTTATTTATTATCTATATTTCTATTGTTGGTCTTGCAATGAAATATAAATCAGGCAAAAAGGAGCACTTCACCCAGTTTCAAACCTTATCTTCATAACTCGTCCTCAATAATTAAGCAATATTACACGAGAGGGTGTGCTTTACCGTCATTATTAGCACGCCTGTGATGCGGTCAGGAACGAGGCGCAGCCGAGTTCCGCCGCGATCACAGAAGTGCTAATAATGTAAGGTAAAGCACACCCTCGAGTGTAATATTGCGATTATACAACAGTTACCAACAAAACACATCCAAATGTATTCATATTGTGGGGCAATTCATAATAAAAATGTTTCGCTTATCCGTTTCCCTGTAAAGAGAAGAGTTTATTTGACTGAGACAAAATAGTCCCTGTAAGTTACAGCGCAGCACTCTGTCTCTCTGACTCTCGTCTCATCAACACAGCTGATTCCAGTAGGCTATATGCTCCGTCGTACGATCGTGTTACGTGGCCAAAATAACTGATCTACAAGCTCACAACGCGTCAAGATGGCGATGCGTTGTGAACTTGTAGATCGGCTATTTTTGCCGTGCGATACCTTCGTATGATAAAGTATAACATACACTGGACTGTTAACGAAATGGGAGTAATTTTACTTTAACACAGGAGGATATTTATACAGTATGGATGTTACCATTGAAATAAAGCACACTTTTTTCCAGTTATTCCTTTTATTATAGGATTTTAGGCGATTTAGTGTGCTCTCTTCTAACCATTGATCAACCGTAAGTCCACCAAATAAGTCAAAATTAACAACATAGTCCATTTTGCGTAGCTGTTTGTTTTCCTACGGTGGGACAGCGTGACTTCACAGCGCAGCTGTGCGCTATATGGTCTAATCAGGTGCGGACTGCAGTGCGGAGTGATTTATTAAATGTGATTAGGCCCGTGCTATGATGCTGGTTTGAAGCACGGCTAGAAAGCTATTTCAGCCAATCAGATTGCTTGGTCGGAACTACCTGTTGTATAATGCTCATTATACGATGGCTCCATTTCTGTCTACTTCTGTCTCATTGGTGGGCTGTGGACGGTTCAGAAACCTGCCTACCAGTGACATCATCGGTAGGCAGGTTTTCTCAAACAAGATTTCAAACTTGTTTTATTATTATTATTATTTATTAGTGCAAGAATAATGGCTTCTATTTCAGCATGCTAACTTTCCAGGAAGAGAATCATGGTTTTCGTGTGTGTGCGTGTGTGCGTGTGTGTGTGTGTGTGTGTGTGTGTGTGTGTGTGTGTGTGTGTGTGTGTAGATGACAGATCAGAGAGTGGAGAGCTGGACCTGGATGGAATTGATGACCAGGAAATTGATAAGGTCAGTTTATTGATTAGGGAAGCTTATTGATAAGGTCATTATATCAATCAGATAGTTTTATTAGTTGATTGATGTTTTTTTGTCTTTTGTTGACTTCAGTACATCCTGAACGACAGAGAGGTGGAGAATAAAACAGCTCTTTGGATGAAACAAAATGAAGAATATCTGAGAGAACAGAGAGGTGAGTTATTATGATTATTATGATTATTAGTGTGGTTGCCCTGACAGGGCAACCAGACTATAGTAATCTTCACACTTTATTATTCCTCTTCTAGATAAACAATATTTTCAACCGCATCACAGCCCACAGTTTATTTTTCCCAATTTAGTGCCATATGTCAAAATGACCGGCTTCACCGGGAATCGTGTGCTTGTATTTTGCTAAGAGATTGGTTGCATAGTTTTATTGATATTGATTTATTAGTGCATTAAATTTCCCCATCCACTTTAATGAAAAAGTGAAAAAACTCAAATTCAAGTATTTTTTTCTCAGAAACCGTAAGAGCTAGAGTTACCAGATTTGGAGGGGAGGTTCATAATTTAGTCCGAAATTATTGAAAAAATAATTACACGAATCGGCCACATGGTGGCGCTATAAGAGCCCACTTTACGTTTTGGCCTATAACTCTTGAACCGTAGGTCGTAAAATAAAAATGTCTTTTCCCCTGGATTCCTTGGGTCACGACGCATCTCCCCATATAGGCCACCCCATTTGCGTCAGGATCGATTTTCCGCCATTTTGAATTTTCTTCAAAACACACTTTTAGCTCCTCCTCCCATATATTTTGTCCAAATCTAACAAAAATCGGTACACATGATCTCTGGACCCATGCGATAAACATATCCAAACGGCATTTTGATAGTCCTTACCGTTCGTCCGTAATTGGCTTCCGAAGTTAGTGGGAGGGGCCCGTTTTATCAAAAATGCCAAAAATCACAAACAAAACGTCCAATCGATCCCAAATTTTAATCACATGTCGAGGGTGGTTTACTCAACAAATCCCCAAAATAATTTCCACTTTGATCCATAGGGGGCGCCACAAATGCTCAGAATGTAACCGTTTGATGCAAAAACCTTATTTTGGGGGGATCAATCCTCTCAAAATGAAACGCAAGTGATCTAAGGAGTTACGTGACAATGTAATTGGCACAGCCTCCGACGGTATTCCTCCCAGCGTATTCCTCGAGTCCCGGCGACAGCGACCCGCGACTAGCGTCGGTGCAACCACACTCTGCAATTGCCCTGAATTGCGACGCGTCTAGTTATGATTATTATGATTATTATTATTATTATTTCTACACACCATTATGGGAACAAGAAGAAACTGTACTGTACACATCAACTAATACTGCTGTACTATATTGCATATCTGTCTGTCTGTCTGTCTGTCTGTCTGTCTGTCTGTCTGTCTGTCTGTCTGTCTGTCTGTGTGTGTGTGTGTGTGTGTGTGTGTGTGTGTGTGTGTGTGTGTGTGTGTGTGTGTGTGTGTGTGTGTGTGTGTGTGTGTGTGTGTGTGTGTGTGTTGCAGAGAAAGAACAGAGGATCAATAAAGAGAAGGAGCAGGGGACGTATAAAGAGAAGGTAATTAAACATACTTTGACTTGTCACAAAGGCCCATTCACACTTTATTTCATCCTTTATTTACCCAGGTGCACTAAGCTAAGCTAGAGTGCTTATTTTCAACGACGCCATGCTCACAGACAGTTTTTCCCACACATTGTCCCATTCACGCACAAAGCTTTGTTAAGCTTTCTCAGATGCGAGATGTTTGGTAAAAACAATTTGCCTCCATGAAATATCAACAGCTACATATAATTATAGACAGCACGCATTTCTCACCCTCTTTCCTCTAAACTGCAGCACTGATGGTGGTTTATTTGCATTTTGTAGTGAGTGACTGACTCGTTTTACTTGCATTAAAGGAGGAGTTCACCCAAAAAATGACTTATTTTCTATCAATTGCACACCCTATGAAACCTTGAATTCATGGATTTTTTTTTTTTTTTTTTTGGCATTCCTAAGCCAATAATTTGATGACCGGGTGTGTATCCGGTAGGAGACACAAATAATCTACTTTGTGTCTCCTACCGGATACATTAGCCGGTAGGAGACGGGAATCAAATTATTGGCTTAGGAATGCCACAAAAACTAAAATAAATCCATGGATTCAAGGCTTCATGGGGTGTGCAATTGATAGAAAATAAGTAATTTTTTGGGTGAACTACTCCTTTAACTGTTCAACAATAGGGGGGAGCGGAGGTGAGCTGCGAGTGTCGTCAGTTTAATAGCCGCCCCTCCCCCCTCCCCCTCCCCCGTCCCCCGTCCCCCGTCCCCCGTCCCCCGTCCCCCGTCCGCAGCTCTACCAGTTCCAAGCAGCAGGCAGACAGACAGACAGACAGACAGACAGACAGACAGACAGATAGACGGTATCACAAGGTTAATTCACTCATGCAAACAGTGATGTGACTTGCAAACGACAAAGAAGTGATAGAATACCGATCGCGCAAGTGTCATCATTCCTTTCAGAATAGTACACCACAAAAAAAACGCTGGCGACCTAGGCCGCTGCCTAGATCACCTACAGTATATGGGAGCGCCGGCCCTGCACGCACACACGCACACACACAAACCGACAGTAGAGGAAACCCTGCAAGGCACCAACCTGCTCATTAGGAGCAGTTAGGGGTTCAATGTCTTGCTCAAGGACACTAACCAAGGAGAAAAGGTGCTCCTTTAAGTACAATACTTGAGTTAAAGTACTCAGTTACTGTACATTACACCAATGGTTCTCAAACATTTTCATGTCAAGGACCCCCCCAAATTGACACATATTAGCCAGCGGGCCCCCATTTGAAAACCCTTTCAATTTCACGCACCCCCATTTGATACCATTTTGATCTCTGGGACCCCCTATCTACACTGTAGTATCATCGGTGTTCATTTAACTCTGAGAGTGTACAATAAAGGATCCATTTGGAAGTGGTGGAAAAAGTACTAAAATTTTGTACTTTTGAAACCATGCAAGGCACCAACCTGCTCATCGGGAGCAATTAAGGGTTCAGTGTCTTGCTCAAGGACACTTCGACACTAACTCTGGGGGAGCCCGGGATCAAACTCGGAACCTTGCAGCTCCCATCCGGCCACTCTACCCCTGAGCCACTGCCGTCCAAAATGCACCATTCTTACTTAAAGTACTCATTATGCAGAATGTCCCATTTCACAAGTTAAAATAGAAAAGGTTTTAAAAATAGGAGATCTAGAAGCTCACAATGTGAGCTTGTAGATCTGCTATTTTCAAATAGCTGAAATATATATAGGGCTGAAGTGGTTGACGTATGTTTTGTAATAATAATCAAAATCTTCAAAGTAACTAGTAACTAAAGTTTTGAAATAATTGTAGTGGAGTAAAGGTACAATATTTGCCTCTGAGATGTATTGGAGTAGAAGTAAAAGTATTGGAAATTGGAAATACTCAAGTAAAGTGCAAATACCTCAAAATTGTACTTAAGTAAATGTACTTAGTTACTTTCAACCACTGCCATTTGGTTCCATTTGTACACTCTCAGAGTGTACAAATATAAGGGTCCAATTGGTTCCTACTTCTTAACTGTCAATCATTTAGCTGGGGACCTCCTGGAGTCCCCTCAAGGACCCCTCGGGGTCCCCAGACCCCACTTTGAGAACCACTGCTTTATGCCACTGGTCGCTGTGTTGCAGAAGAAGAGCGTGTCTCGTAAGGACCAGATGACGGAGGCCAGCTCGGCTGGCGAGGCCATCCAGAAGATGCTGGAGCGCAAGAAGATCTCCAGTAAGATCAACTACGACGTCCTCAGAGGGCTGGACATGAAGACCAAGTCCTCCTCTCCTCCTCCAACTCCCTCCCTTCCTCCATCCTCCTCTTCCAGAGGAACACGAGGAGGAACCAGCTCTGAAGGCGTGAGACGAAGGAGAAGCTCCAACCGACGCAAGAAAGCCAACGACACCGCCATCCTGGGACTGGCAGCGACCACTGGAAAGATGGGGAAGAGGTACAAGTACTGTTATGGTCATTATACTAGTATTAGCAGTGTTGCCAGATTATGTGAGAGAAATAAGCAACCAGGTCTATGAAAACAAGCCCAAAAGAAGGCTAAGGCTATTTGAAAATAGCTGATCTACAAGCTCACAACGTGTGAGTTTGTAGATCTGCTATTTCCAAAAAAAAGAAATCTTGAAGGACAAAAAATAGGTAATTTAAAAAAAAAAAAATTAACAGATGTGGGGTCTGCGGACAAATGCATATTAATTTGGGGGTCCTTGACATGAAAATGTTTAAGAACCACTGGCTTAAACAACATTAGGAAACAAACACTTTAGAAACAAGCCCAAATGACTGCAACCCGCAACTACCGGTATTTACATGCTACTTTACATGTCCGCTTATAATAAGAGGACATGGCAACACTGAGTATTAGTAGTCACGGTAGTAGTAATAAGTAGTCGCCCTGGGTGATATGACTTCATCACGATTATTTCAACCTTAGCCGATAACGATTAATGAACATAAAAAAAGAAAATAATAGATCTACAAGGTCTTGTCGATCCAACTTCTACTCTCTAGCTCCGTTTGTGACCTCTCCTTTCGCCGGGACTCAGTCCCATGTTGTCGTTAAGATCCGGCTGAGGCGGGGCGATCGGCTCCTCAATTCTTACCTATTCCTGTATCATATAAAAAATGTAAAGTTAGTCCCGGTTTCCTACAGATAGTTCCGACGGTCTGGAAAAATGTATCGATGGGTTGAAGCAACATTTTAAACTGGGTTTTATGCCTGCCTGTGCCAAATTCAACATGGAGGCATGTTAAGCCGTCTGCCCCAGTCTGTAAGCCAGGCAGAGCTAAAAACACTGATTTCAAGGTATGTTGTCATTGAAGACATGCTTCCTATCAGTGGTGTAAAGTAACTAAGTACATTCACTCAAGTACTGTACTTAACACTTGGGGTGCCAAAACCGTAAATCTACGGTTTTGCTAAAAGTGACGTTAAGTGCCAAAACCGGGAATCTACGTGAAATCAATATTTTTCGTTTTTTCGTTTTTTTCCACAAGGGGGGGTTAGCGCAGCTCTGGAATCACCCACGGTGACTCTGAGAAGGAAGGGACAGATGGATCACAATGCCAAAAAAAACTGGCTCCCGTCCGCTCCCATTCTATCTCCTTGCAAAAAAACTCCATATTTCCTTAACTTTTTACAGTGGGGAAAACCACTAATTTTCGATCCGAGATCAATCAGCCATGGTGACTCGCGTGAGAGATGTTATTGTTCCAGGCGTTAGCCAGGACCATCCACCATCGTGCACGCATATATTGTTTACAATCGGGTGCTCGTTGTGGAGTCTGCAGCTGTAAACAGCGTAGCGTTACAAACGGTGAGATCTCTGGCACTCAACATCACTTTTTTAATACAACTCTGGCACCGAATGTGTTAAGTAAAATTTTGAGGTATTTTTTACTTTACTGGAGTACTTCCAATTTTCAGTACTTTTACTTCTACTCCACTATATCTCAGAGGCAATGAAAGAGAGCCAGGCTCCTGTCCCCACCTTCCATCCCTGGGCCTGGCCCAGCCGGCCCCAGGGAAACAGAAAGGAGACCACCGGTTAGGGGAAGAACAACCAGCCAAAGCCAGTGCCGACGTCCCCTGACCATAGTCCCACCTAACCCAGACCATACATGACACCCCAGGTGCCACTATGGTCGAGCAAGGGCCACAGAGGCCAAAACCTCTGTCAGGGTTACACACCGGACGGCCAACGGCAATAACTGCGTCCCTAAGGGACATGCATCACCGGGCCGACCATCACCGGTCCTTCACCGACCCCTCACGGGCCAGACCCACAGGTCCAAGACCCGGGGGGATTCGTGAAACACCTCATCTCCGCCTTGTCTCAGAAGATCTCTGAAAAGCGGGAGAGGCCAAGGTTCAGCGTAGAGGAGAGGAGCGATCTCCGACCTCCACACCCCCCATGCTGGAGCCACCAGCAGGACCGTCCTGCCACGGACCCTGACCCGCTCCAAGATGGACGGGATCAGTTCCAAAGGTGGGAAGGCATACAGCAGAACGTCCGGCCAGACGTGCGCCAACACGTCCACCCCCAAGGAGGAATCCTTGTGATTCAGAGAAAAGAATCGTGGACACTTTGCGTTCCCCCTGGACGCAAACAGGTCAATCCGAGCCCGACCGAACCGAAGCCAGATCAGCTTGCCACCTGCGGGTTGAGAGACCACTCCTCGTACCGAAGTTCGCCCCTAGACAGCAGATCCGCTCCGCTGTTGAGGAGACCCGGCACATGGGAGGCGCGTAATGAGGCTAGGCGCAATGTGCTCCATAGCGTCAGTTCGCGTGCTAAATTGTCCAAAACAACAGAGCCCAGGCCCCCTTGTTTATTGACATCGTCGTGGTGTTATCCGTTCTAACCAGAACATGACATCCCACAATACGGTCCTCGCACCGTCGGAGGGCGAAGAAGACCGCCAACAACTCCAAATATGATGTGGTATACCTTCTGAGCAGAAGTCCACACCCCCCTGGCTGAGTAGGCTTCGTGGACAGCCCCCCAACCTGAGAGGCTAGCGTCTGTGGTAACCACTTTACGTGACACCACCTCGCCCATCCTGACTCCACTGGACAGGAAGGACGCCTGTGACCACGGTTGCAACGTCGTCACGCACCAGGGAGAGACCACCACTTTTCAAAACTTCATGGTGTGCGGTATCTTAAGACTCCGCATCCACCTCTGAAAAGGTCTCATGTGGAGTCTCCCCAGCCGGATCAGGTGTATGGCCGAGGCCATGAGACCTGCAGCCTGCATGCATCCTGTACGCAACCTTGCGCCCCACACATTTTTGGAATCCTGGGATGGGGGCCCCGACTGAAGCCCTCGCTGCCTCCATTGGCTGTTCCAGGCCGCACCTGGAGATAGCCCTTCGCAGAACTGCCGACACGGTCTCGGGAGGCTCCCTCACCACGCTAGGAGCCATCACCCACGGTGTTGCTGGTGCGGGAGCCTCCATCCAGGCAGCTGCTGCAGGCGCGAGGATTTCCGCTCGCGCCGATGTAGGTACGAGAGGCCCCGGACTGGACCTCGGGGCCTCTCGTGCCCGACGGAGGGAGGGTCCGGCCTCCACCTCGTCCTGGGAAGCCTCACCTATCCCGGCGTCCTCTCCATCCGAGCCTCCTGGCGTCGGAGTGTCGCCCCAGGCGAGGACGGAGAAGGAGGGGGAGGAGGAAGGAACGCAGTCCCCGGCCGGTAGCCCACTGGCCTCGGCTGAAGCTGCGTGGTCCGGTGTAGGCGACGGAGGAGCCTCTCTCTGGACTTTCCTCCTGGCTCTGCTGGATCGTGGCGCATCCTGCGGTAGGCCTGGCCCAAGGCCCGTGCT
This sequence comes from Gymnoscopelus braueri, assembly GCF_963280865.1. Taxonomy (NCBI): domain Eukaryota; kingdom Metazoa; phylum Chordata; class Actinopteri; order Myctophiformes; family Myctophidae; genus Gymnoscopelus; species Gymnoscopelus braueri. The sequence goes on along the minus strand of NC_137616.1, from coordinate 525,419 downwards.
TTCCACCGACGCCGTGTGGCCTGTGGCTAGGCCAGCGTCGGTGTTAGCATTGCTGCTGGCGGCCGCCAGGCCCTGGGCCCTCCTGAGGCGGCACTCCAGCTGGTGGACCGTGAAGTCATCACAGGGCCTGCATGCGTCTTCGTCGCCCGCGTGGTTCAGGGCGAGCCACGCATGGTTGGGCCCCAGGCACAGGATGCACAGCCGATGGCGGTCGTCCGCTGCTACTGGTAGGCCGCAGCCCGTCAGACCGCAGACACGAGGCGCCTCCATCTTCTTTTCCTCCAGTCACCACGAGGCAGGTAAGCGCAGCTAGGCTAACCCAACCTAGCATACGCTTGCCTGTAGTCTGGCTAGCGGCGTTAGCTAACTTCTTAGCTCGTGGAAAACTGAGAGGACAGGAAAAGTAACGCGGGAGAGTTTTTTATCTAACAACGATAAACTGTAGAAATAACGAAAACGCCCGTAGAGCGACACTGGGTGCCCTCGCTATGGGTTTAGTTGGGATTCGTCGAAGTTTATCGCGGTTGCTAGTCGTGTTGTCTTCAGGACTCGTGCGCATTCGCTGCTAGCAGAGTGAAGGAAGAGGACGAACCTGGTGACGCAGGGTTTTTTATAACCAACCGGTTTCCGGTTTGCGTCACAGAACCCTGTCCAATCGAAGATTGTTTCCGGGAGCTTATTTGTTGTGCTCTGTGCCATCGCCAAGAGGGCGATGATATCCCATAAGTAAGTTTCTTACAAGAAACGAAAGAATAACTTTAGTTACTAGTTACTTTGTAGATTTAGATTATTATTACAGAACACACATTAACCACTTCAGCTTGACACTAACACCTGCCCGCCTGCCCGGGGCAGGTAAATAAAATGGTAGGGCAGGTGAAGTTTGCTATCTGGTTGCCCCACGGGCAGGTGCACATGTTGTCTCTCCAGCTCTTTTTATTTAACAGAAAATGCCTTTTCGAGTCAGGATACCAATTTTATCGAATCAGGACAGAGAACTCAGACAGGATACAGATTAAACAAGTGAAATTGGAAGTGATGACACAAAGAAATGAGCATGTAAAATTGGAACTGGAACATTATAAAAATGAAGCTGATAAATGGGTACTCTCTCCTGATTGGCTGAAATGGTGTCACCTAACTGGAAATTTATTTTCTGTCTATCAAAGAGCTGGAGAGACAGAGAGACCCCTGTTACTGAACAAACACTCTATAGCAATGAGTACTATCAGAATATAGAGCTTTAACCCATAACAAAACCCTTTTTGTTTTAACCAAAAAATATCACTTACCCTACCTTCAACCCATAGTCATATTCATAGCTATTTAGATATTTGGCATACATATTGAGGTATGACATTTTTTATCGTGCAGCCCCATAATTCGCAAGTAGAAAGTAAAAAAATAAGTGTTTAATTGAATGGTAATTCAAATTTAACCTATCATTTTATAAAGGACGATTTACTTTTCGGGCAAGACCTGTGTAGAAACCTGTGTAGAAAATGACCTGTACTTGCCCGACGGGCAAGTGCCTCTGAGACCTTGGTGTCAACCCCTGCCTATATACATTTCGGCCATTTGAAAATAGCTGATCTACAAGCTCACAATGCATCGCAATGCGACGCATTGTGAGCTTGTAGATCTGCAATTTTCTAAAGATTTTTATACATTTGAAAACTTGTGAAATGGGACATTCTGCATAATGAGTACTTTTACTTTTGTACTTTAAATATATTTTTATACCAATACTTTTGTACTTTTACTCAAGTCAATTTTGAATTCTGTACTTTTAATTGTAACAGAGTACTTCTACGTTGCAGTATTGATACTTTTACTTAAGTAAAACATTTGAGTACTTTTTCCACCACTGCTGTACACACAGTTGAGTCATAGTCATAGTGGTGTTGTGTGCACCACTAGTTTTCATCGTAGTGAGCCCTAGTAGTCAACCAACAACAGGGTATGTGGTTGGGTGTTAAGAGAACAATTAAATGCTACAAAGTAACTAAGATAGCAGGTAAACAACGAACCTAGCATCTGTCTAAACAACAACATGCTATCTAAATAACATTTTGTACATTTGAAACTATAGGATACCAGGTAAACCACCCCCTAGCACTCACCTCTTCAGATCCACCCCCTAGCACTCACCTGTTTAAATCCACCCCCTAGCACTCACCTGTTCAGATCCACCCCCTAGCAGCCACTCACCTGTTCAGATCCACCCCCTAGCACTCTTCATCCCTTGTATCACTTCTTCTATAAATGTATAATAGAAAGCCTTCATTAACCTGTTGTTTAGCCATGGATTAATAAAGGCTTTTTTTGGGTTATTATTGTTAAAGGTGAAGAAAGTGCAGACATTTTTATTTTTGTTATAATAAGTGTTAAATAGCTCTTTATTTTGATAGTAATCATTGCTATAGAGTGCTTGTTTAATAACAGGGGTCTCCCGTCTTTACATCTCTTTAATAAACAGAAAATGCATGTTCAAATCAGGATACCAATTTTATCCAATCAGGAGGGAAAACTCATACATGATACAGGCAAGCAAGTGAAATTGGAAGTGATGACACAAAGAAATGAGCAGACATAATTGGAACTGAAACAATATAAAATAGAAGCTGATAAATGGGTACTCTCTCCTAATTGGATTAATTTGGCAACCGCTACGGCAACGGTCCAGGCCGAGCTTTAACCTTTCGGAACAAAAACAAAAGAAACAGTACTTTTAAGGGCCGTATCTTTCCTTTATTTAGTTTTTTAGTTTTCTTTTTTTTTTTACATTATGACTTGAGTTGATCGTTTACTTCCTACTTTTTCCCACAGACTCCGCCCCCTCATCTCCACCTCCCAGAAGAAGAAGAAGGTGAGTTCAGAATTATTATACTGTAGAAATATTACATTGTCTGTTACCATTGCAACGCTGTGGGCAGCAGTGGCTCAGGGGTAGAGTGGCTGGGTAGAGTGAACTGGAAACCACAAGGTTCCCAGTTCGATCCCGGGCTGGGGCGCTCCCCCGGAGTTAGTGTCGAAGTGTCCTTGAGCAAGACGCTGAACCCCTAATTGCTCCCGATGAGCATATTGGTGCCTTGCATGGTTTCCTCCGCCATCGGTGTGAATGGGTGAATGGCACAATCAATGTAAAGCGCTTTGGATAAAAGCGCTATATAAATGCACCATTTACTGTGCTTCACTCACATTCACAAGAATAACCATATTTATAACCCCCCCACCACACACGCACAAACACACGTTTCCCTCCTTTTTTTGTGTTGCTTTTTACCCCGTTCTCTCACCAACACACAGACGTAAAGGGTGTTCAATAGCACTGATTTATGTAAAAAAATGCAAAAGCGGAAAAATGGAGTTAGCTGGTTCCTGCCGGACCGCAATGATATATAAAGTATACTAATATATAGTGAAAATTGTAGATTTACAAGCTCACAACACGTGTGAAAGTCTGTCTGTGTGTGTGCGTCAATATATTGTCACATTCAAAGATGTATAGTTATTTGTCCCTCTATCTCTCTCACTCTCTCTCTCTCTCTCCAGCTTGAAAACAACGTTGTCGTGACAACCGCCGTGACTCGGCCTGCACCGCCGAGTCCAGCACAGGCCCCACCCACTGAGCCTCTGGCTCCGCCCACAGACGAGCTGGCCAATGAGGAGCCGGCTGAAGAAGAGGAGGAGGAAGAGGAGGAGGAGCCATGCGTCAGTGCTCTGAAGCTGATTGGACAAAATGGTGAGAGAGGAGGATCTTGGGTAAAACTTCATTTGAAGGGGTATATTCACCTGTTTCCTAGGCTGTGTGTTTTCCACTTCCTGTCGATTTCATTGGATATCATTGGTAATCTCATAGATATAGAAACCTAGATACCTCATTGGCCTCTGCAGTTCATTGTAGCCACTGGTATCTCAATACAAGGCTCTTCCGCAGGGCTGTTTGACTACTGACCAATCACATCGCGTTAGCTACTGGCCAATCACTGACTAGTTGCTGCGCGGCTGCCTCTTAAGAAAAGACCCGCCCCACCTGCCTCTGATTGGCCTACCGAACGCCCCCTTCTGTGACGCACATGGAAGTTTCCAGCTTGCCCTGCTGAAGCGGAAGGAAGTGGAAGGCTAGCCCAAGCCTTATATGGGCTAGCCCTGCGGAACAAGGAAGCGCGCCCGAGATACGAACGCTTCAGAGCCGAAGGAGGCGTCTACCTTTATATGTCTATGGGTCATCTGACCAGTTTCATTGGATTTCATTGGATCAAATCGACAGGAAGTGGAAAACACACAGCCTAGGAAACAGGTGAATACATACATCTGTATATTTTTTATTTCTACAAGCTCATCTACAAGCTCATAGTGCGGCACTGAGTGCCGCGCTATGAGCTTGTAGATCTGCTTTTTTTTTTTTTAATCATGACATTTTTTGCAAATATTTGAATATATACATTTTTTAAAGCGAACATGTTTAACTCAAATCTGTGCTTCTGGGGATTCTACAAATGTCTTCTAAATGATCCTAACTAGAGATGCACCGATTAATCGGCCGCCGATTAAAAAAGCCGGTTTTAGGTCACACCGGCTGGATCGGTGCTCGGCCGGTCACTGTCATAAATTCCGATTTATGCCGGTCAAATTGAAACTGCGTTGGCACTGCGCAGCAACAGCAAGATGATCAAAGTCGTGCGAGTCGACTCAGTAAACATTAGCAAGAGAAGCCCACAGATGGTGCTGATTACCATTGAAATATAAGGATACATATATTGAATATCTATATAATATGGAATATATTATATTCCATAATGCTGCGCACAGTTATAGCCTAGTCAATGTAGTGACTGTCGGTTCGTCAATCACGGGGAATTTAAAGGCATTAAGTGCGTCACCAGGCTTCTCATACGGTCCATGCAAAAGATGTTGTAGACTATAGAAAAAATAGCCTTTAAACATCCCTTTTATTGTAGCCAGTTGCAAAGAAAAATCACCCCCTGACTCTCGTTACATATGCTGTTGAAAAGACAACTTTGGAATGGACGGGTGGTGTGTGTGTGTGTGTGTGTGTGTGTGTGTGTGTGTGTGTGTGTGTGTGTGTGTGTGTGTGTGTGCATGCGATGCGTGTGCACGCACTTCTCTCATACAGACAGTAGCTGCTCATTCCTCCTACCTGCAGAGTTGCCTCTTATTCCAAATAAATTACTAGGCGCCATCTGAAAAGTCCTTAATGCTGTAAACAGCTTCCAACAACAACTCTAAAAGACGTTGTGATGTGATCATGATATCATATCAGCCATCCACACCGCCCCACACACACACACACTTAACACATTGATTGCCAAGATCGCATCGATGCGTTCTTTCAAATCCATCGCTTGAATGCCAGCAATTCGAAAGAACGCATTGATGCGTTCTTTTGAATTTTCATTGTTTAATCTGTGATCGCACGGCTCTGTTTATTTCTCATCAGCACTTTCGTTTTCCACTTACGTCACACTCACCCGGAGCCGGATGTAAAAAAAAAAATCATTTCCGGGTCACATTGTTTTTCTCCGGTCATTTTCGGCCAGAATAGGGAAAAACACGGTTTTTCACACGGTATAAAAAACGAACGGACAGCTCAACTTCTATTTTCTTTGGTCCGGGTGAACAGTCATCGTCGTAGTGTATCACATCGTTTTCAGGCCGATCAGCGGATCAGGGATTGTCGAGCTATGTCGAGATATGACGTGGGCCTGTTTGGGAGGGGGCGAGCGAGGTGATTAATGTGTGGATTTGCTGCTCTCTACTGGTGGAACTGTCGTATGTGCTTAAAGGGCAAGACCACTTTGGTAGAGGTTTGGGTTGTGTAGTTACCTTGCCATGATGTAACTCTAAAGGTGGGCAAGAAAAAAAATAAATGTGCTCCATTGATTAGAAATTGATAATTCAAAATATGCTCCTCATTGACTTACATTGTACGGTAAAACAGCTCTCAAAGTCACTCTTTTAGCACATAAACGAACGCAAACAAAGTTGATTCAGACAATATAGAACATCACCAAACCCAGTACTGTTTTTCTTTTTAAATAAAAATGTCAACTTCCTGTTGATTTTGCCATTTTTAATAAGTAGAAAACCTGGACTGGATCAGCGGATCCGGATCCAGATCTTCAAATAGTAAAATCAACAGGAAGTTGACATTTTTATTAAAAAAACAAACAGTACCCACCTTTGGAGTTACATCATGGCAAGGTAACTACACAACCCAAACCTCTACCAAAGTGGTCTTACCCTTTAACACCACAATCAGAGAATTTATTTGAATGAAAAATTACAAAATTAAAAAATTAAAAAACACGCAAATTGCTGGCACAGGGGTGAGTACATTATGAATAAACAATGGCAGTCAATGTGTTTAGCTCTTTCACTTTAAATGTTTTTCAGAAAAAAAAATCTTGGAACGGCAAAGTAGGGCATTCATTTATGAAAGAAAATTATTTAACAAAACAGCTGAACAACCCGGCAACAAGATAACTATACGCCGTAAATGTGTAGATACAAGGTTTCACACGTACATCGACACACCTACAGTTCAGTGGGACACTTTTTGTGTTTCAATCTAAATACAAAGAATATGATAAATCAACTAGAAAAAGTGCTCCTCGGAGCACAGGTCTCCGCCAGGTCAGGTACGTTATTGTGGCCTCCTGGTGGCGCTATAATAGGCCAATGTGAAAAGGGTGCCATTTATTCTTAGGTCTTTCACAGCAATCAGACACTGCATTCATGATTTGAGGCATTTTGTTCCAAAAAATTGTTTTGCTAAATTAGACCTGCTGGTGGCGCTATAACAGGCCAATGTGAAAAGGGTGGCATTTCTTCCTCGGCCTAGTGGGAATGTGCGTGTGAAAATTCACGGAAATCGCAAGCTGCGTGCATAGTTTGAGGCTTTTTGTTCAAAACGGACCAATCCTGCAAACTTTGGAAGCCAACCATAGGCAATGAGGATGGAATATGGGAAATCGGACAGATTCGTGTTGATCACATGACTATAGAGATACTTTGTACCGATTTGCATGACGTTTGGATAAAACGTCATGCAAAAAAAAAAATGGGTTTTGCACAAATCGGCCTCCTGGTGGCGCTATAACAGGCCCATGTGAAAAATTGGGGCAGAGGTTCTGAATTGGCATCCAGGGAGTGTGTGTGCATAGTTTCGGAGCGACCGGGCCAACGGTGCCGGAGATTAGCTGCTAACACACAGACAGGACGGACACACGGACGGACACACACACGGACGGACGGACAGGGGCGAAAACATACTCTCTCGCCATGCCTTTCGGCCTGGCAAATCTTTGAATATATATATATTTTTAAAGCGAACATTTGTAACTCAAATCTTAGCTTCTGGGGATCCCTGGAACATTATATTTTGAGATGGGGGTCCGCGACATGAAAAAGTTTGAAAACCACTCATTATAGCAACATACGTTTTTAGAAGACATTGTAGAATCCCCAGAAGCAAAGATTTGAGTTACAAATGTTTGCTTTAATATATGCTTGTATATCTGCTGTTTTTGAATAGCCAAAGACATCTAAAAATGACACAGATGCTTTCCCGGTCTTAATGGGTTAAATGAGCGGTTTGGTTCAATGAGTTTATCATGTTCTTGTTCTCAGAGTACGGATGTGAGGCTGAAGAGGAGGAGATCTTCTAGAACGCCCCGGAACCTCCTAGAACATCCCACAAAGCTTTTTACAACCTCCTTGAAGTTCCTGGAACATTCTACGACCTCCTTAGAACGTCATCGGTCCTTTTTAGAGGCTTGTAGAAGCTCAGGGGACCTCGATGGCCTTGATTTGACCTTTTCCCTGACGTGTCCTCCGTCCCGTCCTCACGTAGAACCCAGAGACTCTGGAATCAGGTCACGAGGTTCCGTTTGGTCCACCCTGGAGGTAGACCTCAAACCTAGACCTTCTAGACCAGTGGTTCCCAAACATTTTAGCTCGAGACCCATTTGATGTCTTCCCGGGACCCAAATTAGTGAAAATAGTCGCTCTACAAGCTCACCAAACGTCGCAATGTGACATGTGGTGAGCTTGTAGATCGGCTATTTTCACTACTTTTTAATAGTTTTAACCATTTATGGAATTTCTTAGATTTTTTATTTATTTATTCAATTATTTTGAAAAATTTTAGATTTGTTTTTATGGAATTGTCTTTTTTTTATTTGTTTGGAAATCTTTTGAAATAATAACGTATATTTTTTAAATATAGGAAACCAAAAAAATATATATTTACTTTCGCCCCATAAAAATTGGTCCGTGACCCGCAAATGGGTCCCGACTCGGTGTTTGGGAAACAGGGTTCTAGACCCTAGAATGTAGAAGTCTAGAATCTAGACTTTCTAGAACCTACAGTTAGTCATTCTAGAACCGTGTCAGGGGCCGCGGTGTCCGCAGAAAAGCTTTATGTTCAGTGGAGGAGCGCTTTGTATATCATGCGGATATCATGCGTTGCGTCGAGCTGTGAGCTTGTCGATCTGCTATTTTCAGCGAAAGCTTTCCCCACAATAACAGAAAACAGAAAGGACCTGAGGGACTCCGCTCAACCATATTAAGTGGATAATGACTGAAAACCAGGCAGCTTGTAGTTTATATCTCCTCATGTTTAGTTTGTATTGGGGGGAAGAAAAACATATTGAATGGACTGTTTCATGTTAGATCAAATGTTTATTTGGTCTGGATAAATATTTGTTATGATACAAAATATGAATGTATTTTAATGTCTTTGTTTTATTTGTTTTGAACTTTTGGCTGTTGACCTAGTTGTGTTTATGTATTATATCATATGAATTACACTGGGTATAGTTTGAGAGTACGTTCACTTTACATGTCAGTCGTTTGTCTGATGGTTCTTATCCTGAACAAAAGGTAGAGTGCCTTGCTCAACTGCACCTCAGTAGGAAGCACTGGCTGTGTGGGGTTTGAACCTTTGGTCTTTCAGTTGCAGTACAATGTCCAACACACTTGAGTTCAGTTTGAACATGCATTCCTTTGAACCCCAAATAAAAGCCATGTTAACAGCCATTCTTCTTTACAACCATTCTTGAGGTATACAGTAGAGAGGTATGGTGGAGTCTCCATTACAAATAATAATATTACTGGAAATGTCTTGAGCCCAGAAATGTTTTACTTTTGTTATTAAAATGTAATCTATAGTCCTAGTGTATGTTATTCAACTTTGTTGTTAGTTGTTGTTGTTTGTTGTTTGTGTTGAGCAATTAGCGTTATTAACACATTCTCTGCCAAGTATTAATTCATCCTCCACTGCCAGAGTTTTTACCTTATTTTTACGATCCACGGAGAGCCAGAGAAGCCACAATGTGGACACAGATGTAAAGAAAGGTTGTCTGGGGGGAGGGGGAGGTTCTCGTCTATCCACCGGAAAAAAATTTTTTTTTACAGTGATCGTCCGTTCTGTTGTTATCGGCCGTTGAATATGGCTTGTTTTCACCAAAAAAAGAAGAAATCCGAGCTAGATGTGTTTTTCTACATCTCATAACACGTGGACGGGATGACGTCCATTCCTACTCTAGCAGTCAAGGGGTCATTTTTTAAAGGACGCAATGTGTTAAATGATCTACACCATGAATTAAAAAAAAATATTTGATATTTAATATCATATGGTGTATGTCCCTCAAACCTTTTTCAAAAGGTTTGAGCCTAAATCATCACTCAGATATACTCATCCCAAGTCAATTGTCTCTGGCTTATACAGCACTTTCAGCTGCAATACCAAAACGTCCTCTTGGCAGCGGGGGGCTACTGAGCAATTCTGTCTGGCCAGCATCAATGCAATGGCAATGCAAGTGATGTCACTTGCATTGCCATTCTGAAATGGCCTGTTCAGACACGCCCATTCTGAAAATCTCTGAAATGAGAATGAATGACTGAATGTTAAAATAAAATATTTTTCACCACTTTCAGACACTGGGGAGCCCAAAAAATACCCCCCCCCCCAAAAAAAAAAAATGAAATTCATGGTGTGGCTCCTTTAACATTTTATTGGCCAATAAAAGTCCAACAGGACCGAGTGGGGTATGCTTTGGGTATGACATTTTTTTCTAAAGGTGGTTTTAGGTCATTCAATGCCTTAATAACACATTCCCAACTGCTGACCTTCTTTGCTGACCTTTGAGCATTTTTCAGAATCAGGTAACTTTATTGACATGGGCTTTTGGAGGTACAAGCACAGCTATCATTTCTATGGCCATCTTGCTGATATTTTAATACGTAGAATAATGTTATAATGACTGAGGCTTGCAAAAGAACATGTTCTGATATGTACTCAAGTAAAGACTATCATCTATCAGGAGGTAGAAGTGATCAATAAATGAGCTCCCAGCTCAGGAAGTGGTGCCGTGGGATTCTACACATGGCCATCGATCACAAAGGTGTCCCACATCAACATAATGTGGACATTCTGATGAAGGAAGCATGAGCAGAAAGTAGTGGTGAGCTAGACAGATGCATGGAGAACCAAGATGAGTGCACGCTCTCATCTGAGGTCAACCTACTGAAATGGAATGATAAAGTAACCATACAGTATATACAGGACGGCTATTTAGCTATTTTTGAAACATTTGAGGGTCCTTGAAATGAAAATGTTTGAGAACCAGTGTCTTAGCTGGTGTGTATTTCTGAAACTATGAAATGTAGCACTACCCCTTTAAGGCCAGGGGTTGCAAAAGGGGTTGCCAGGTTTGCGGCCTTCTGTTTGGCCAGAAGCCTGCATTTGGGTTTTGGTGAAAGACTTGGAGGCTTGAGGGTATTCAGCCTAATACTGGGCAAGGAAACTTGTGAACCAATGTTAATGCTTTTCTAAGTCATTTTTGGCAATATGGTGACATGTTTTAATGAGTGGCATTCTAAATCGTCTTTACAGAATTGCTCATGTTTCAATCTAAACCAATCATCACTGCTCATGTCTAAACCTTAACCAATCATCACTACTCATGTTTAAACCTTAACCAATCATCACTGCTCATGTTTAAACCTGAACTAATCAGAAGCAGAATAGGGCCTGTCATGTCTGTGCCGTTATAAATGCTTGCTGTTAGTGTTGCCATGTCTGCTCATTATAAGCGTTTTTGGGCTTGTTTTTCTGTAGAGTTTAATATTGGTAAAGGTAGTTGTGGGTTGAGTTTTTTTGGGGCTTGTTTCTAAAGTGTAATTGCTTATTTGGGTCTTGCTCCATAATGTTGTTTAAACCAGTGGTTCTCCCAAAATAATACGTATTTGTCCACGGAGCACGGACCCCCATCTGAAATCATTTTGTGGCAGGGACCTTAACTTTATTCTATGTTCTAAGAGTTAACACATCGAGTGACATAAACGGTCCGGACCGTTTTTGAGGATCCAAACGAGAAGTGCCGAAAACGGTCCGGACCGTTTTTGACCCAATTCTATTTTTATACGAGTGGCCCACGTGGGGCGCTAAAACGAAACTTTGACATCACCCAAGGAGTTTCTGAGAAGAAGAGGCTGGATGTGGCTCCATGTCAAAAATCCTTCCGGTCGGCGTTTTCAATGTTATCTCCTTGACTAAAAGCTTAATATCTCCATTTCTTTTTAACGTGGTGGAAACGAGCCGTTTTCGATCGGCGATCACGCTGCAATGGAGGATCGCGTTGGAAATATTATTGTTCCAGGCGTTAGTCGGGACCCTCCGCCGTCTCGCACACACGCTTTGTTTACATGCACTTCCGCGTCGGGGCTTCTACAGCACGAAACGTATAACGCAAGTGGATGGAAGAAATGCAGGCACTCAACGTATAATATTTTAATAAACCTCTGGCACCCAATGTGTTAAGTTAAGGCAGTGGCGTAATTTGCATAGGGTTGCTGGGTCATGAAAACCCATAGCCTACGCGGGATTTCACTGTAAGGGGGCCCCCCTGCTCTGGCGAGGTTGTTTATTTTTTTTTAGTTCCTCTTAGCACCAAACGGCGTGGAGAAAGTGAAAGAAGACAAGACCGAAACTTAGAAGCAACGGCTGCTGAAGGAGCGCTAAAACAGTGAAACACCCCCCACCCCCCCCCCCAGGGGGGCCCTTTTGATCTGAAAACCCATGCGTAAAAAGGTGTGTTTACGCCACTGAGTTAAGGTGTTTCGTCTACAAAAGTTTTGGACCAGTTTTTACTTTAACTTTCTATCTATTACGCCTCCCCTCTGTCTGTCTGTCTGTCTGTCTGTCTGTCTGTCTGTCTGTCTGTCTGCCTGCCTGCCTGCCTCCCTGCCTGCCTGCCTGCCTGCCTGTCTCAGTATGTTTCTCTCTTTGTGTCGAGCCACTTTGTCTCTCTCTCTCTCTCTCTCTCTCTCTCTCTCTCTCTCTGTGTGGGGGGCAACACTCTTGGAAGTCAGAGCAGGACAATAAACCATTATAACTAAATTAGATTAAACTTTTTCATACTTTTCATAGACTTGTTGACAGCACTATAATCAGTGTTGTGAAAATTAATGTTTGTTTGTTTGTTTGTTTACACATTATCATGTATATTAATATGTTCATATTCATGTTAATGTGTATTTAAAGACATTTAACCACTTAAACCCTCAATACTTAGCAAACTTTACCTTTGTCTCTGTACTTGGTCTGCTCTTTTGCCCCTCTACACCAAACCTATTTGCCGAAAATAGCAGATCTAAAAGCATTATGAGCTTATAGATCTGCTATTTTCGCAGAATGTTCCCCCCAGAATAGGGATGCTCAGGTTCAAGTGGTTAATGTAAAAAAAAAACAAGAGCAGAGATTTATGGCAGGGTCTGAAAATTATCACTGACTTCAAACCCCCACCTCCAAAGAAAATGCCTTATCCCTGTCATTCCCTGATGAGCTAAATCAATCCCCCCCCCATAACTTAATGCCCCATTTCATCATAGTAGAGTGTCACTCAAAAGTGGTGAAAATAGCAGATATACAAGCTCACAACGCCTCACGATAAGACATGTTGTGGACTGGTAGTTTAGCTCCTCAGGGGTCTATTCTTGGCCCCTCTACAGTCCCTCTACAGATCTACACACTATTGTGTATTGTATTCCTAGCATAAAATATGCTATATCTCACATGACATAATTCCAACTTATGCCAATAAGTTGTTTTCGGTAACACTTTACTTAAAGTTCAGGTCTATAATGCATTATAATCGTATATACAGTATAGGCATATTGTGGTTGACCTTATCTACATTTACATTTACTACATCGTGGTGGCACCGCGATCCATGATGGACTTCTTCTTTTTTTTCACTTAAATTGTATTATGTTTTCAAGAACAAAACACATAAAACAAAAGAAAAACAATAGACATCACATATGTTGCCAAACATCATCTTATATAATAATAAAATAAAATAGAATAGAAGGAGGGCACAGGTGCTGTTCAATGTCAATAAACGATAGTACATGAAAACTGTATATTTTTTGTTCAAAAGGTTTTAGCTCGTTCAATTCTTACAACAACCAGTTTCATTTATATCATCTCACACATAGTACCTTCTCCCTCGATCGTCAGAAAAAGAAAAAGAAACCATATATACACATATATGAATATATATATATTTAAGAAGTCATGCGTTGTGTATATACAGTACATGAGTATGTATGTCATGGGTTAAGTACTGTATCAAGACCAAATACATATATTTATTTGAAATAACTATCCTATTCCCTAGACCTCTTGTCGCTCATAATCAATCCATTTCCCCCATTTGTTCTCAAATATCTCTTTCTTCATCCGCAAGTTAGCAGTCATCCTCTCCATGTCATAAATCTCAGAGACTACCTGAAGCCAATCTTCCGCAGATGGAGATTCCGTCTGTAGCCATTTACGAGTAATCTGTCTTTTCCAAATTATATGTATCTTTCAGGGCCTGAAAGCTCTGTAACGTGTTTTTTTCCATTATTTTATAATATGATGTAATCCCCTTGTAAGACCAACATTTGAACCTCTGATCTAACCTCCCTGGCTTAAATGCTGTATCATAGGCCACCCATCTTAGTGTTTTTGATTGTCTTTCTATTTTTAACTGTTTGATAATATTGAACCAAGTCTGTAATGTGAAAGATGTAATTAGATCTAATTTATCTAAGTTAGGTTTGGCTAATTGTTTATCTCCTAACATAGCTTGCAATGGGATATCCTGTTCATTCATTTCCATGACTTTCCATTTGGCATCTATATTATCATCACACCACAAAGCCACATATCTAAGTTGGGCGTCGTAGTAGTAGTCTCTGAGATTTGGTAAAGACATGCCTCCCTTTTCCTTACTCAGTAGTAATGTTGCATATTTTATTCGTGGCTTTTTGCCATTCCAAATGAACCGTGAAATTTGTTTATCCCACTCATTGAATTGTTTGGGTGAACATTAACTGGTAAAGACATGAACAGGTATAATAATCTTGGCAATATATTCATTTTGATAGTTTCGATTCTCGAGCTCAAGGTTAGTGGGAGTACGGACCAGCGACCAAGGTCATTTTTTATTTTAGAGTTAATGGGGTTATAATTCTTGTCATATATATTATCAAGATCTAAAACCCCTAAATACATGATGGCCTTTAATTTCCAATTGAAAGGAAAGTCTTGTACTATATTAATCCTTGGAGCAAAATTAAAGGGTAAAACCTGTGTTTTTTGAATATTCAGTGGTCCCAAGAAGGTCAAAGAGATGTGGGAGGCACTGATCAGGATTACTCAGATACAGAATTATATCATCTGCATATAAATAACACCTTATGATAACACCTTTTATGTCGTTATTTTGCCTAATAGCCTGCGCTAGCGGTTCAACGAAAATCGCGAACAGCGTTGCAGATAGCGGGCATCCCTGTCTTGTTCCACGTGCTAACGTGATGCCATCTGTAAGTCGCCCATTCACCCTTATCCTAGCAACTGGTTTAGAGTAAAGTGCTTTTATACAGTTAATAGACTCCTCGGAAAAACCAAATCGCTCCAACACCTGAAACAGGAACTGCCAGGAAACGCGATCAAAGGCCTTTTCTGCGTCTAAACGTGTCAATAACAGCCTGGTTTGTTGCTTTTTAACATGGTGGAGAACATGTAATGTACGTCTAATATTATCTTTAGTTTGTCTCCCTCTGACAAAACCTGTCTGGTCTTCATCGATCAGTTCTGGAATGAAAGAGCTGAGTCTTCCAGCTATGATGGAGGCATAAAGTTTATAGTCCTGATTTAAGATGGAAATTGGTCTATACGAGCCACATAGTTCCTTATCTTTACCCTCTTTCAGTATTACTGAGATCAGAGCTTGGTCCCATGATGGAGGTATAGCTGCATTTTTAAGAGTCCAATTGAAGGAGGCTAAAAGAAGTGGCTTTATTTCCTGTTTAAAAGCCTTGTACCATTCTGCAGGTAGACCATCACTTCCCGGTGTTTTGTTGTTCTTAAGCCTGCCTATAGCTTCATCTAGGTCTTCTTCAGTGATTTCCCTTGTCAAGTTTTTATTTTGTTGTTTCCCAATGGAGGGTAAATCCAATGAATTTAGAAATGTTTGCATATCTCGAGTGTTTTCTTGAGGTGGTTGGGTGTATAATGTTTTATAATAAGACTCAAACGACCTCTCTATTTCCTCTAGGTTGTTAGAAGCCTTCCCTGTTTTGGGGTCTTTAATTTTATTTATAGTATTCAGAGAACGTGCCTTGCGTAATCTTCTTGCCAACAATCTTGTGGCTTTTGGGCCTGCTTCATAATAATTTTGCCTCAGGTATTTGTGTTTTTTCTCTATTTCTTCTTTATATATTATATCAATTTCTTTCCTTACACCTTTAATCTGTTCCAGTAATTGAGTTATGTTATTTTCCTTATGTTTTTTCTCTAAGTTTTTGAGTTTCTCTTCCAATGATTTTAATTTATGTTCTTTTGTTTTTTTTAATTACAGAACTAATTGCAATTATTTTTCCTCTTGTCACTGCTTTCAAACAGTCCCAAAGCATGCCTGGGTCGACCTCACCATTGTCATTATTTTCTATGTATGTTTTAATTTCGTTTTTTATCTGTTCAGATATTAATTTATTGTTAAGTAGGCCCGTATTCAGCCTCCAAATTGTTTTCCTGGGTCTACTATGTAGCTTGAGATATATTGCTGAGTGATCTGATACATCCATAGTCCCAATAGTGCATTCTTGTATTCTGTGCCTATCAGTATTATATATAAATATATAATCAAGTCTTGCGTAGACACCATATGAGGCTGAATAGTGGGAGTAGTTGCGATCTAGCGGATGAAGATCTCTCCAGAGATCCACCAAGTCATGCCTCCTCAAGCAAACTCTTAAACATTTTAACTTGTGAAGTTTGAACCCTCTTAAGACTCGTAGTATCTTTTTGACGGTTCAGTGCCATGTTCATATCTCCTCCAAATATAAGTATGCCCTGTGCCTCTGTGTCGATTAATTCAAATATCTTTCTTAAAAGTTTCTTATTTTATCCAGGAGGAACATAAACGTTAAATAAAGTAACTAGACTGTTATCTATCTTACAGCGGACCAGAACAAATTGACCTTCCTTATACCTAATCTCTTTTAACAACTCAAAGTTAAGGGAGTTGTGTATCAAAATTGAGACACCTCTTTTGGAACTTCCCTCAAAAGAACTATAATAAGCGTTCATAAAACAATTTTTTTTAGTTTCTCATGTTCGACCTGAGATAAGTGTGTCTCTTGAAAAAATATAATTTCGTTTTTTTCCCTCTTCATTTTGGACATTATTTTACTCCTTTTAATTGGATTATTAAACCCATTGACATTTAGTGATACTAAATTGTAATCACGATACATAACATTCTAGAAAATTCTTGTCTGATGTTGGCAACAAAAAAGTGAGAACACACAGGTTCAACATGAAAAAAGACAAAAGGAAACTTACCAATATAGAAAAAACCTAAATAGACCTCCAATATTGTGGTCATATTATGACCAGCTGACTCCTTAGTCAGTGGAGAATATCCCACTACTAGGTGGGGCTCTTGGCTAGTACTTCTGGTGCAAAAGGGAAGGGGTTTCCCTCACTGACTAGCCCTACTCATCTAATCGATAGGATCCCAGTCAGTACAAAATAAAATGTTTTTAATAGGAAATTATAATTTTCATAATTGTCTTAATCAATAACCAATGTGTATATTTAAAAAAAAGGAAAGAAAAAACATGATCTACAGAGGAGATCCTAAAGTTCAGTAGATACAACACAACCTAAGATATTTTTTGTATTATTATAAGATAAAGTTATCAACTTCATATAATATAATAATTATTTACATAACAAAAATGCCCTGATATAATATTAACACTTGTTTATACATCTTTTGGTGTCTGAGAATTTCAAACAAACATCACTTTTGTATTTATCTTCAGTCATCAGCTGTTTTCTAATCAAATTATGTTATAGTATAAGCCACATATTCAAGTGGATGTTTTCATTGTATAGATTTATAGCAAAACAATCATCGTGATGTGTTATCATTCTCAGGCATCACTGTTTTATCTAGGCTAATTACATTTCAAAACGGTAAACAAATCAAGTTGGACGTTTATCATTCATTCGTGTCGTGAGTCGTGACGTTTGATACTTGCTCAGGCTCAACTTGCTGCCTTTGGAATTCCTTCAGTCTTTCCCTTGCACGATCCAGATTGAAGGCGGAGCCCTTGGCTCGAGGGCTCGTCTTTTTCCAGTGCGGTGATTGGCCGAGGCGACGTTCCCATGAAGTGTCCGCTCCACAGGGGATCTCCCCCACAGTGTAGCCTCTTTTCTTCATGTCCTCGGCTGCTTCCTTTGCTGTGACGTAGACGCGGGTCCCGTTCGCCCATTTAAACCTTAATTTAGCTGGATAGGGTGTTTGAAAGACTATTTTCTTTTCTTTTAGGATTTGCTTGATTTTTTGTATTCTTTGAGCTTCTTATTCACTTCAACTGGATAGTCATGCGAAAAGTTAACATTTCTGTCTCCATACTTGATCTTCTTTGTCCAGGCTGTCTTCAGAATCTGTTCTTTCATGGTGAATTGTTGAAAGTTGAGAATAATGGACCGAGGATTCTGGCCTTTTTGCGGTTTTGAAACCAAGGACCGATGTGATCGCTGTATGCCTAACTCCACGTCTGCTCCAAGCTCCAGCTCTGTTTTCAAAAAGTTGGTTTTGAATGTAGACATGGAGTTTCCCTCAGCATCCTCCTCTATACCGTAGACCCGGATGTTATTTCTACGTCCTCTCCCGTCCAAACTCGTAAGCTGGGTCTGGAGCAGCTCCTGTTGCTTCAATGAGTGCAGAAGCGCATCTCTCAGGTCTGTATTCACCGTTTCAATCTCAGACACTCGTTGTTCGATCTCGCTCACTCTGGTGTTTTGGGCTTGAATGCCGGCTGTAGTTTCTGTGAACTTCTGGCTTATTTCAGCCCTCATAGTATCAAGCTCAGCGCCCCCTCTGTTTTCCTATTGGCTGGGCTTTAAACAGCCATAACTCCAGTTCCCAGCATGTAACAGGCTCGGAACATGGAGAGTAGTCTAAAGGGACAAGCTGTAATTGCTTAAGCCCCATCCCCTCTGTCTTCCTATTGGCTGGGCTTTAAACAGCCATAATTCCAGTTCCCAGCATGCTAAAGGCCCCAAACTTGTTGGATGGTCTTACGGGACATGTTGTAATTGCTTAAGCCCCCCCCCCCCCTGTCTTCCTATTGGCTGGGCTTTAAACAGCCATAATTCCAGTTCCCAGCATGCTAAAGGCCCCAAAGTTGGTGGATGGTCTTACGGGACAGGTTGTAATTGCTAAAGGCCCTGCCCCCTCTGTCTTCCTATTGTCTGGGCTCTAAACAGCCATAACTCCAGTTCCCTACATGCTACAGACCCCAAACGTGGTTCCCAAGTGAAAAAATAATATGTTTTTCTATACTAAAAGTATACTTTTAGCACAAAAAGTTTGCTTTTGTCAAAGCATACTAAGAGTGCATTTTTGGCCCATATATATTTAGCAAATATAATCAGAGTGCACTCAATATATTCTACAAAGCTCATTAAATGATAACATAAATTAATTTGTAATTTAGCACATTTGTTAAAAGTGTACTAGAAAAAAAGATTTTTTTTTTTTTCAAAAGTCTATTCATATAATGTTTAATTTTTGTTTCAGTCAAGTATGTTTAATTTTAAATATATTTTAAATGATTATTAAGTGCTTTTACAGTGTATTCATAGCAAATTATCCTCAATATGCACTTATTTTAAGATATGCTTATAAAATGTATACTTTTCACAAAAACTATTTAAAATATATTCAAATATATATTTTGGAAGTATGTTAATGGCTATTTTATTGAAGTTTTACTTAAGTACTACTTCATAAAAGTACACTTTTCATCAGTGCATTTATAGTATAAGGCTGACAAAATATACTGAAAAAGCTATACTTAAAGTTTGCCTAATTTTTAAGTATACTATTATGTTCCTGGATGCTATTAGTAATATACTTCTTAACATTATCCTTGTAATATACTTGTTTTAAAGTGCATTCAAAATATATTTCTAAAAAGCACATTAAATACTAACATAAATTAATTTGTAATTTAACACATTTTTGAAAAGTGTACTAAATAAAAAAAAATGTTTTAATTAAATGAAAAAGTTTATTCAAAAGTCTATTCATAATTATAATGTAGAATTTTTGTAGTAGTACTTAAGTGAAACTTCAATGAAATAGGCATTAACATACTTACAAAAATATATACTTGAACATAATAAATAGTTATATAGTATATTATATATAGGCATTGTGGTATCTGAAACCACAGACTTCACTATATTTGGTAAAGGTTCTACTGCACTTTTAGTTGCCAACAACACCATATTGTAGTTAATAAGATGTTCCAGAGGCGTGTATGAATGGTTGAAGAATGGATTGAGGCATCACTCCAGTCAGTGAGGTTACTTGCTTCCGATTTATTTCATAGTTCAAACAGAGTACAAACAGCTTTCATATGGAGCCTCAGCTCCAACCAACAGCCTCCCGGCCTTGGAGTAGCACACACACTAAGTTTACATTTTAGTCAATCTTTATAGCAGTGGTCACATTTAGAAAAAGAGGAGGTACATGTGTGGGTGGGTCAGCCTTGAAAGGTGAGACCCCACCTAGACAAACAATAGATCACACTTTGAGTCCCTGATTCGATTTGCAACTGTATGAGCCAGGAAGGGGGGATGGAGACACAGGCCTAGACCTTCTGCCTCCCAGGTAAAACAAAGAGAATGCTAATAGTACCCCCCACCCAGGTCAGGGCCAACAGTCACCTCTCTGAATACACTCTCCTGTCTGTACAGGCCAAAGTAGACTTGTAATCCTAGTAATTCTAACATATGGCTTAGATGTGTCTGTTATGTTATGATATGTACAACAGCATATTATAGTATATCTTAAAATAAGTGCATATTGACAATAATTTGCTATGAATATACTGTAAAAGCACTTCAAATATAATAATTTAAAAATATATTTAACATTAAATGCTTAAGTTAAACAAAAAATAAACAGTATATGAATACGATTTTGAAATGTACATTTTTTATTTAATTAAATATATATATATATATTTAGTTTAGTACACTTTTAACAAATGTGCTAAATTACAAATTGATTCATGTTGATGTTTAATGTGCTTTGTAGAAATATATTTTGAATACACTCTGATTATATTTACTAAATATGTATTGGCCAAAAATGCACTGTTAGTATGCTTTGACAACAGCATTTTGACAATTAACATACTTAGTAGCTACTTACTTACTAAAAGTATACTTAGTATAGAAAAAAAAAACTCACATGGTCATGATCCAAGGCATCCATAGATTTTGATTGTATGACCTAGGTCATATAGGTGTAGGTCCTTATAGGTCCATGCAAGTCTTCTGAAAAATATACAAAATTATATTTTTCAGAAGTATATTTAATATACTCATTTGTACTTTTTATAAATCAAATTTAAATATTTTGGAAAGACTTAAGTTGTGCTTAGTATATTAAAAGTTGCACTAAAGATATGCTAAAACATATCTTTAATATACTTGTATGTACCCCCCCTACAATATACTTGTATGTAATGCTAAGAGCCTCCTACCCGGAGAAAATACTTAAAAGGTGCGACAGCCGTGCCCCAACCGAGCGCAGATTCTCTTTTTGTTGTCGTTTTTTTTTTACGTTTTGACCCATTCCTCCCAAACGCAAGATCGTCACAGACTTAGCGAGCTGCAGGCACACTTAAATTTAAGTGTGACATTTTATGACATTATTTTCTAGTTTAAACCTACCAGTCTCATTACTGATCTCTCCCTCAGAACAAGCAATACAGTCAAACAGCAGACAGGTTCTCCTTTCCTTCTGGCCACACAGGTTCCAGGGGAACAGCTTTCACTGCACACTGACCGAGGAGGCTACAGCGGAAAGGAACAATTAATATCAGTCTAAACTAAATTACATTCACATCATGAGCTCAACATTAGGTATTTTAGGAAGCCAAATGACCTTATTAGTTTCAAAGTTCCAGAAGATTCTGTCTTCATCAAGGATGAGTTTTTCACCTGTGGAGGCGGACGTCTTGAGCATACCTACATTGTGAACCTTTGTGCTTCCATCAGGGAGCCACATCCAGTTCATGATATCACAGATTGGAAAGGCATCACCATTCTCATCAAATAGTACTTGATCACCAAATGATGTGGTGAAGTTGATCTTATCCAGGTAATACACAAGCTAGAAATGGTGATCAACACAATTATTATGAAAACATGTTCAACCTACTATGTAAATTTTTCATGCTTTGCACCAATGTCATATTTACATATTCATATTCATGATTAAATCCAACTAGAAACTCTAGTAAACAATTAATATCACACCTGCCATGGCTGGACTGTCTGCAAACTGGCACAGCTGTGCCCACTGAAAGGCCCTCTTCCTGGCACACATTGCAACATGTCATGGAGGGCATGGGCCACAGCATACACAGACTTGTGTACGGAATAGTCGATCCTGAGATCAGACACATCCAACAGGACAGTTTCTGCTGTTCCCAGGTCCTCTTGTCCAGTACACACCCTTCCACCTGCATCCACCCACTCTGATGGAAGGGGTGCAAATTTACACTGAAATGTGTGCTCCCAAAACTGCCTCACCTGAAGAAACAAAATGAAGACTTAAACAGAAATATAATACTTTGTGATCAGATTAAAATTGAAGCTTAATTACTACATTATCTTGCAGACAGCAGAACACATCAGCGGATGTGATCTCCCCTCCAACCAAGACTTAATCATCAAAGACCGTGTTCACAATCACCACAACAACATATTGTTTCAGAAGATGCCATATCGAAAGTGGCTCTACGGTCACAAGGACACTGGCAGTAAACTACTATAGAGTTTCTTCCCCAGGACAACACTTGAACAAACTAGCCAAAGTACTTGATGATGGGAACTTAATAAACGCTAGTGACCACCGTCCCCAAGCCCCGAAAGCCCCTTTATCACTGTTCCTATATGCTGCTACAATTTTGTAAGAGCAAAATAAAAATATAGTTTTAATCGTCTTTTGTCAGGATCATTGCCAGCATGTATTTTCAACATGAAGTCCTTGAGGCCTAATATCTCGCCACGATGGTCTGCAATACCCAGGGTGCCTCTCAGGTACCACATGTAGTGAGGAGTCTGGAGGTTGGGGTCTGTTATCCAGCCTATATCCGCTATCCACTGCAGATCTGTCACATTCTGCCTTACCACCTGTTGATTGTAATCAACAACAACAACAATAATATGCCATATAATAACATTCTACAGTTTTAGCAATGAGATGTGTGAATTGTTTGAGTATTTACTTATTGAGCAGAGAGAAAAAGTGCAAAAATACACAATTACTGATGAAATTGTATTACAATGTAATTGTGATTACATTGCATTGCAATTTAAAACATGCAATTAAATAGCAATCTATTTTCATATGAAAGGATGTCTTCACTTCCAACTAATTTCAGATTCCTTATAATGAGTTCCTAAATGAACATGGATCATAACCCCAACCTCGTCCATGATTTTAATTGTGCGGATCCCATATATAAATGCAAAGACCACACGAGCTGTGGATTTCTTTATCACAGATACAATCCTTTGGAGTTCAGCTGGGTCATTGTCCCAGGGCGTAAGCTCCACATACGCCAGGCAACCCAAACCAGACTGGGCCAGCTCAGTCTGGAAGATCTGCATCTGGAGACTGCATCGTGGCCGTAGGAATCATCACTATACAGCAATCCTGCCCAGGTCCACTCGAACTGTCTCATAATCAGGAGCATAGCTCGCACCTTGGATAAACAATGGAGGATATAAGGGCTTGAACTAAATTATTCACATAGTGGTAAATCTATGACCTTTGACAACTGAAAGTCTGTCTGTCTGTCTGTCTGTCTGTCTGTCTGTCTGTCTAAATCAGTGAATCTCCTACACATGAAAACAATTCTCAGACTTTGGGCTCGACACAAGCAATTGAGAGGTGATAGGCAATATCAAATACACTCACTAAGTATTTGTGTGGAACATGTACTATTTGATACCAACATATCTATTAGAAGTTCACCTGGATGGTATTGCTCATGCTTGTTCTAAAGAAGGATGGGTACTCATTCCGGTCACTCAGAACGGAGCTTAAGGCCCAGTAACTTACTGTCACGATCTGGTGGTGTGGTGAGGACCCAAATGCAGACAGCCAGGCAGAGTAGTGTTCAAAACCCATGATAAGGATTTTATTACCAGTAAACATACAGACAGACGATGTGACACAAACAATGATCCGACAAGCACTGACTGGGGAACAAGACTAATATACACATGAGGGCTGATTACACATGAGATACAGCTGGAGAAGACAACATAAAACCAGAACAACTAGAACACAACATAGAAATACAACACCCAGACAGGCACAGGCACAGTCTGTGACTGTGACAGTACCTCCCCTCTAAGGACGGCTCCTGACGTCCCACAATGTCCAAGAGGAAGAGTGACACGAGAGGAGCATGGAGTGTGCCGAATACGAAAGTTCAGTATGAACACAAGTGGCGAGGCAGGGAAAAGGGCTGAACCCCCCGGAGCGTTATTCCACTGCCGAACAGGAACGCCAGTCATGGGACATAGAAACTGAGTCCAAACAGCAGGGAAAGGGTAGACAGGGAGGAAGTGGCCAGCAAGGGCTCTGGCACGGCTCATCGTGAAGACGCTCAACGTGGAGCAGAGGGCACATGCTGGTCAATCAGGGAGGACATCAGGGAAGACGGTTAGCCAGGGCTCTGGCACGGAACATCTTCCAGACGCATGGACGCGGATCAGAGGGCACAAGCTGAACGTCAGGGTAGGAGAGGACATCAGGGTGGATGGGTAGTAAGGGCTCTGGCACAGTGGAGCAGAGAGCACCTTTAAGTGGCCAGCAAGGGCTCTGGCGCGGGTCATCATTTGGACGCTCGCCGCGGGGCAGAGGGCACATGCTGGTCGGCAGGGCAGGAGGGTAGGTAGGGGTCTCCAGGTCAGAGGAAGGCCAAGGTGTGTGGTGCTGTCCGCTGGGTCCAGTCTGGTCGGATCATTCTGTCACGATCTGGTGGTGTGGTGAGGACCCAAATGCAGACAGCCAGGCAGAGTAGTGTTCAAAACCCATGAAAGGATTTTATTACCAGTAAACATACAGACAGACGATGTGACACAAACAATGATCCGACAAGCACTGACTGGGGAACAAGACTAATATACACATGAGGGCTGATTACACATGAGATACAGCTGGAGAAGACAACATAAAACCAGAACAACTAGAACACAACATAGAAATACAACACCTAGACAGGCACAGTCTGTGACTGTGACACTTACCTGAAAAAAGGAACAAAATATATGTTCTGTAATTTAAATAATGCAGTTTATAACATGTATTCATTCATTTATTTTTTGGGGATTATTTTTCCTGCAAGCAGAGCATGTGAGTGGAGCGAGGACTGACAAGGCTGTTCCCATGCACCAAAGAGATTCCCTTTCACTCTGTGCAACCTCACTCACCGCTTTGTCAGTGCAAAGGTGCAGTCACCTATTGAATGCACCCTTAACCCTTTAAGACCGGTAAAGGCATCTGTGTAACAACTTACACCATTATTTTACACTTTGGCTATTAAAAAATAGCAGATATACAAGCTCATAGTGCGGCACCGAGTGCCGCACTATGAGCTTGTAGATCTGCTATTTTTGAAAAATCTTGAACATTTGGGCAAATCATTGAATATATGTATTTTTTCAAGCAAACATATTTTCTCAAATCTTTGTTTCCCTGGAACAAAATATTTTTAGATGGGGGTCCGTGGCCAAATACATTTTGGCTGGTCCTTGACATGAAACAATTTGAGAACCACTGATATTATAGCAACATAAGTTTTTTTTTTAAACTGTTAGGATTTAGAAGACATTTGTAGAATCCACAGAAGCAAAGCTTTGAGTAAAAAGGTTCGCTTTAAAACATATATATAAAAAAAATAGCAGATCTACAAGCTCATAGCGCGGCACTCGGTGCCGCACTATGAGCTTGTAGATCTGGAGGATCAGGAGGATTCGCCCCTTCCTCACGGAGAAGGCAGCCCAGGTGCTCATCCAGGCTCTTGTCATCTCCCGCCTGGACTACTACAACTCCCTCCTTGCTGGTGCTCCGGCATCTGCCATCAGACCTCTGGAACTTGTTCAAAAAGCTGCGGCTCGTCTGGTGTTCAACCGCCCCAAGTTCTCCCACACAACCATCCTTCTCCGTTACACTGGCTCCCCGTAGCGGCTCGCATCCAGTTCAAAACCCTGGTGCTAGCCTATAGGGCAGTGAAAGGAACAGCTCCTTCTTACCTCCGGGCTATGGTCGATGCCTATACACCCCTGCCCGACCACTCCGGTCTGCCACCTCGGGGCGACTGATTGCCTCGTCACTCAAGGGTCCTTCTGGCCGATCCACACGGTCACGACTCTTTTCTGTTCTGGCCCCACAGTGGTGGAATGAACTTCCCACTGATGTTAGGACAGCAGAGTCACTGCCCATATTTCGCCGCAGGCTGAAAACCCACCTCTTCAGGAAACACTACCCTTCCTCTCTGCCTGACCTACTTGTTGTTAACTAGTTGTACGAACGCTTGTTTTCTATTGTTGTATTGTTTATTGGATCTTGTTTAGTCGATACACTTATTTGTTTTAGCTCATGCTCATTTGATTTAGCTATTTTGTCTCATCTGTTTAAGGAAATAGGTAGCTGATATATTGCACTTTTACCTTGGCGCTAGGTATACTCTTGGTTGCTTGTTTTTGCAGAAAATGCACTAAAGACTTCTGGTGATTAGTAGTTTTCGTTCCCTACCTATGTTGAATACACTTATTGTAAGTCGCTTTGGATAAAAGCGTCTGCTAAATGACTGTAATGTAATGTAATGTAATGTAGATCTGCTATTTTTGAATAGCCAAAGACAAAAATGACAGAGATGCGTTCCCGGTCTTAATGGGTTAATCACCTTGGATGCATGTCATCCAAGAGCTTGTGAAATATAATTGCTCTCTCTTTCTCTCTCTCTCTCTCTCTCTCTCTCTCTCTCTCTCTCTCTCTCTCTCTCTCTCTCTCTCTCTCTCTCTCTCTCTCTCAATTCAAATCAATTCAAACAGGCTTTATTCGCATGAGAAAACATGGGAATAAAGAAATGCGTAAACAGAGCTGTGTTACATTGCAACTTAGGGAAGACTATCTTACCAAACTATAAAAAAAATGCATTTTCTGTCTGAAAAAGTTATACATCATATAGGAGACAGTTGACATCAGCATTTAGATGTTTTTCATTCACTGGATATAAAATCTTTGCGACTAATAGCAGTAATGCATTCAAATGTAATTAAAGGTAAAAAGTACAGGGATACACACACTGATATCTCTCTCTCTCTCTCTCTCTCTCTCTCTCTCTCTCTCTCTCTCTCTCTCTCTCTCTCTCTCTCTCTCTCTCTCTCTCTCTCTCTCTCTCTCTCTCTCTCTCCCAGCAACAGTTCAGTTTCAAATTTAACCTTTAATTGACTGTTGATCAAAACACATAAGCAATCTGATCTGATCATCAGGAAGCCTGATCATGTGCACATGTTGCAATGTATTAGCATTGTTGTAACCTTAGTATGTATGGAACACAGTGATTCCTACATAAAGTTTAATGTTACAATGTTATAATACAACAAACATTCTGAAATTTAGACCAAATAGCTTACTCCCCGACCCCAATTATATACAAAGACATTATGTGACCACGAGAGCCGACTCAGGGCCTTAGAATTCCTACTCTCAAGTCCAGGATGAATCAAAGCTGCAGCACAGGTGCATTGCACTCTGACCTTATGTCAACCTACATTCAAAATCTGCCTGCTCTGCTCACATGCTCTGCCTGCAAGTACATTATGTTCTATGTTTTTAAAGCTTTAAAAATACTATATGCATTGTACATCAATTGGGGGGGGGGGCTTTGTCCTGCAGCCCCCCCCCCCCCCCCCCCCCCGCCGCGGAGGGAGGCCTGCGGCGCGGTCCTCTCATCTGGACGGGGGAAAATCTTGCCCGAGCAGTCCGCCGCTCGGTGAAGTAGCTTGTGCATGCTAGCTTCATCGAACTCCAGGCCAGGCTCAGCCGCCGGAAGCAGCTTTGCAGTGTTTGACCGCTGCGTGGATGGAAGGGAGGCTCTGCTGTAGGAAGGGGAGAGCATGTCGTCCTCAGACCAGACAGAAGTCCTCCCCCTCAAGCTGCCCCCGCTCCACGTGAGTGACAAATCACACATGGTGTGCTTTGTCTGGGCCTGGCATATCCCCGTTGCATCTTTTGCAGTGCTTTGGCGGGGAGGTGGCGGCGTTGGATCGGGTCCTACGCCTGGTTCCAGACGCCATGCTCTATAGCTTGGCCTCTGGGGTTCGTCAAGGCGTGGGAATTGAGGTCGGCTCTGGGCCTTGACTCACCGCCGGGTAAACTCCGAGGAAGGTTTTGTTGCCAACAAGTTTCCCGTCGAGCTAGCCTTGGTGGCTAGCAGGCCGCAACACGTGGAATCAAGATTAGCCGTGGGCTAACCGAGCTGCAGCATGGACAGGCCTAACGGCTATCGCTCGTGAGTCACTCGTTAGCTTAAGTGCTAACGAGTGCTACTAGGCTAAGCTGGGGTCCGCTCATAATCCCGACCTCTCCATAGTTCGACCTCCCATAATTTCGAAAAATACCCATATTACCGACATCCCATAGGTCCGAGATGCCATTTTCCCGACTATGTTAAACCCATAATCCCGACATCCTAATGTTTCGACCGTGCCATTTAAAACCCATAATTACGACATCCTAATATTCCGACCATGGAGCGCCTCGCGCGCACGGCAGCACCAGTGGTGCACGGCAGCGGACGCACTCTCTCCAATTATTATCATAAAGCTTAAACATCATGACCTGTATTTGTTTAAGGTAGCCAAACATCTATAGGCCAACTCTAGGTCTGTCAACTTCATTGAAACAAATAGCCTACAGCAGATACTCCATAAAGTATTATTGTTGTTAATATTATTTTATTATTATTAGCATATATTTGTATTATTTTATTATTGTTGATATTGTTATTATTGATATTATTATAATTATTAATAATTATTATAATTCTTATTATTATTATTATCATCATTATTATTATTATTTGTATTATTATGTATTAACACAAACCAACCTTTTTTTTCTCTCTCTCTCTTCTCCCTGTTTCGGTCTATGAGCGGTGTCTGTGTCATGCGCAAAAATAACAGATTTACAAGCTATCAACACTGTGCTATGAACAGGATATTAGCTTGTAGATCTGTTCTTTTTAAGCATGCGCCACCGCGCAAAGTTATGACGTATGCTATGCAGGTCTGGGGTCCGTGTGTGCCTCAAAAATACTTTGAACACTTGGAAGTATTTATACTTTGTCATACGACAGGGTCGCGCAACAAAAATAGCCGATCTACAAGCTGACAACATTGCTCCATCATAGTTTGACAGTGACGTAATTTTCACTAGAAATTGCCTGTTCTCTCAATAGATGAACGTGCAGTGGTGTAAAGTAACTAAGTACATTTACTCAAGTACTGT
Organism: Gymnoscopelus braueri; assembly: GCF_963280865.1. Lineage (NCBI taxonomy): Eukaryota > Metazoa > Chordata > Actinopteri > Myctophiformes > Myctophidae > Gymnoscopelus > Gymnoscopelus braueri. The sequence goes on along the minus strand of NC_137616.1, from coordinate 496,209 downwards.
ACTGTAGCCTATACTAAGTACAATTCTGAGGTATTTTTTTACTTTATAGTATTTCAAATGTTCGGTGCTTTTACTTTGTATTATTTTATTACGGGGCCAGAGCTCAGCTCTGGACCTGTTTTAATGTTGCCTGTATTCTGTTTCTGCCACTTTTCGCAGTTCTGGCTGAACCGTGCTGTCGCTTTTTACGAAACTCGGCCATATGGTAGATGGTCATGAAAAACTATCAAGAAATAAATCTCACAATCTTTCGTCAAGTTGGCGCTATAGCACTCAATTGAAAATGCCAACTTTGAACAGGTAAAACTCATGCCCTGTTTGACCTACAGCCATGAAACATATGCGTCTACTCATGATGAACAACTTTCACACTCTGACTTTTGAACTCTGACCTCTAGATCTCCCACCATTTTGAATTATATGAAAAACAGTTAAAACCTATCTCTTCCTGGGATTTTTGAGTAATCTGCACGAAACGTTCGTTCGTCTTACACATGAACTTTGGACCTATGCCGACTCAACGATGCAGCGGATTTTCCATAAGTGAAAAAATGAAGCTTTAATGAGCCAATGAATATTAAAGTTTTATGACAATTATTCATCTGCCCCTAACACATACATGCAAACTCACATTTCTTTGAAACTTTGGGGTAATGTTGAGGGTCATTCCAAATATCACTGAAACCAATCTTACTCCAATTGGTCAAAGGGGGGTGCTATAGCGATTTTTAAAAAATGCAAACTTTAAACAGGCAAAAGTCATGCCTCGTTTGGCCGACAGCCATTAAACCTGCTTACACATGTGCCTTGACTCATGAGGAACACATGTATCACGTTGACCAGTAAGCTCCGCCCTTAGATTGTCCGCAATTTTGAGCAGTTTGAAAAACACTTAAACCCAGGATTTTTCAGCTATTTGCGTGAAACTGTATCATCTGTGTGATCTCTTTTTTAACAGATCTTGTCTGTTGGTCCAATGGCTTCTCCCTTAAGCGAGTGACTCACGACCGCAAGGTTGCCGGTTCAAGCCTCACTTGATACAGATTCATTTAAATTGAATTGCAAAAAACATGACTGGATCAATGAATACATGTGCAATCGGTAAAGATAACATGAAATGCTTATTTGAGAGGGTATGTTTTTGCAATGTATGACATACTTCATTCTGAAAATAGCCGATCTACAATCTCAAAACTTTTCAGATAGCAACGTGTTTCTGAGCTTGTAGATCGGCTGGTTTCACTGGTTCACTTTTATCTTCAACAGACAACCTCAGCCTAGACAAAGCTATAGCAATATAGGTAGTGTTGCAGCCTGTCAATCCGAAGGTTGAGAGTTCGATTCCTGTTAATGGCAATAGGTTAAGACGTCCAATTAATCCATTCTGCTTCCATCTTTCTCTCTCTTCAATCTATTATGTTTCCATGTCTCTCTCTCTTCAATCTATTCCGTTTCCATGTCTCTCTCTCCGCCCTTAGATTGTCCGCAATTTTGAGCAGTTTGAAAAACACTTAAACCCAGGATTCTTCAGTTATTTGCCTGAAATGGTATCATCTGTCTGACCTCCGTTTTCACTGGATCAGGTCTGTTGGTCCAATGGCTTCCCGCTTAAGTGAATGTTTCACAACATCAAGGTTGCCGGTTTAAGCCTCACTTGGTGCAGTCTTCATTTAAAGTGCATTGCAAACAACAAGACTGTATTAATGAATACATATGCAATTGATAAAGATAACATGAAATGCTTATCTGAGAAGGTATGTTTTTGCAATGTATGACATACTTCATTCTGAAAATAGCCGATCTACAATCTCAAAACTTTTCAGATAGCAACGTGTTTCTGAGCTTGTAGATCGGCTGCTTTCACTGGTTCACTTTTATCTTCAACAGACAACCTCAGCCTGGACAAAGCTATAGCACTATAGGTAGTGTTGCAGCCTGTCAATCCGAAGGTTGAGGGTTCGATTCCTGTTAATGGCAATAGGTTGAGATGTCCAATCAATCCATTCTGCTTCCATCTCTCTTCAATCTATTATGTTTCCATGTCTCTCTCTCTCTTCAATATATCTAGCTCAATGAGAAGAAAGGCAGTCTTGGAGTCTGTAAGTCGCTGGTTCGATCCCTGTCCACGACAATGTATTGAGGTGATCATGATTTGGCATTATTCGGATAACACATAGTGTTTCTTGAGGATAGGCTTAGGCGTTGTTTTACTGAGGTTAGGGTTAGTGAAGGTTTAAAATGCTCATGTTAATTGCATGGTCTTCTTTCTCTCCAGTTCAGTCTCAATGGCTTATTGTGCATATTACTTATCATTGCTTTTTTCTTTTTTCTCTCTTCATTCCCTGGCCCCGCTTATCGCTGCTTGCAGCTATATTTATTGTTGATATTGTTATTATTGCTATTATTATTATTATTATTATTATTACATTTATTACAATTATTATTATTATTTAATTACTCAAGTACTATACGTAAAAACTATTTTGAGGCACATTTAATTTACTTATTTATTTTGTTTGAAACTTTTACTCCACTACATCTCAGAGGGAAATATTGTACTTTTTACTCCACTACAATTATTTGACCACTTTAGTAACTTGTTATATACTTTGCAGATTTAGATTATTCAAACAAAATAAATATTAACCTCTTAAGCCCTATTGCATACTTCTGATCTACGAACTCACAATGTGTTGCGATGTGAGATTGTGAACTTGTAGATCAAAAAGTTGAAATACAGGCCTTTTTTTCTAAACTGAGTAATTTCATATTGTGATATTGCTACTCAAGTAAAACATCAGAGTACTTCTTGTTGTCAGCAGGATGTTAGTGGGAGGTCTAGTATCAAAGTGGGAGGACTGGTATGTTAGTGGAGTCTCCCTCTAGCTGCCACCACTGGAACTGCAGATTATCTGTCAGAAGTTACTGAACCAACCTGACAGACAGAGACAGACAGACAGACAGACAGACAGACAGACAGACAGACAGACAGACAGACAGACAGACAGACAGACAGACAGACAGACAGACAGACAGACAGACAGACAGACAGACAGACAGACAGACAGAGAGAGAGAGAGAGAGAGAGGGGGGGAGAGAGAGACTCTCTCTCTCACTCACACACACACACGCACGCACGCACGCACGCACGCACGCACGCGCGCACACACACACACACACACACACACACACACACACACACACACACACACACACACACACACACACACACACACACACACACACACACACACAGGGTGTGTTCAGATGGTGATGCAGAGGGCTGGTACCACAGGCAGCAGAAGCATTTCTACAATCTGTGTTCCATAACGCTGAGCCTCAACACACAGCATACTGTACGGTATGTAGACTACACACACCTTATTCATACAGAAATACACACATGTATCTGTTAGGCTTTTTACATATTTAACACATCTTTCCTCAGTCGTTTGTTTGTAAACCTTTTTTATCTGCTTATTCTTTGTTTGATTTAGAGGGACTTTTGTCCCACTGTATAGTCCTATGGTCAGTGGTGGAAAAAGTACTAATTTTTTTTACTTAAAGGGATACTTCACTTTCGGGCCGGGGACACATTTAAAAAAAATATTAAAAATAAATGAAAAAAGTTATGGAAAATTCATGGCCCCCTCACACATTAGTAGGACACTGCGTGTCGTGAGGGGGCCATGAATTTTCCATAACTTTTTTCATTTATTTTTAATATTTTTTTTAAATGTGTCCCCGGCCCGAAAGTGAAGTATCCCTTTAAGTAAAAGTATCAATACCGCAATGTAGAAATACTCTGTAACAAGTAAAAATCCGGAATTCAAAATGTACTTGAGTAAAAGTACAAAAGTATTGGTATGAAAATGTACTTAAAGCACCAAAAGTAGAAAGTACTCACTATGCAGTGCAAGTTTTCAAATGTATACAAAAACCTTTGAAAATAGCTGATCTACTACAAGCTCACAATGTGTGGCATCGCCACGCATTATGAGCTTAGTAGATTGGCTATTTTCAAATGGCCGAAATGTATGTAGGGCTGAAGTGGGTTGTCTATGTTTGGTCAAATCTACAAAGTAACTAACGTTTTCAAATAATCGTACTGGAGTAAAAGTACAATATTTGCCTCTGAGATGTAGTGGAGTAGAAGTAAAAGTATTGGAAATTGGAAATACTCAAGTAAACTAAAAATACCTCAAAATTGTTAGTTACTTTCCACCACTGCCTGTGGTGGACGCGTGGAGTTTTTTTTTAAGCACTTGACTTTCACTCTGCTACATTTCATATATATACAAAAAAACACTTTTGACTCCACTGTATTTCTAGGAAGGGACTATTGGGACCCAAGTGTACAAAGTGTTACTATGAATTAAGCACGTAAGCCCTTAACGGGCAGCGTGATGTGACACGTTGTAGATCGTCTATTTTCACTATTTTTTTATATTTCAGAATGTATTATTATTATTATTTATTTTATTATTTAAATGTTCTACATTTCAATGCAGCAATGAATTGATGTTAAAAAGAAAATGTACTTCATAATGTGTGCTTTTTAATACATCAGTTTTTTATTTTCGTATCTTTAATTTTTTCATTTCCAGTTGTTGAAGCTTCTATGTTTATTATGGGATGTAATTTAATTTCGGGTGGTTGTGTTACACATAGTTAATAAAACATCAACTGATGCACACAATTAGAAACATCATCAGTGTTCCTGGAGTCACTGGGTGTTTCAGGTCTTGCAACCCTGCTACAGCCCCGGCCTGTGTCCAAGTGGCATGCTGCTGACCCCACTGTCTCTTGGGGGTTAGAGACAGTGCTAATTAGGGGTTAGGGTTAGCCTGGCACGAGCCAGACCGACAACCAGTTGTGTAAAGTAACTAAGTACATTGACTCAAGTACTGTACTTAAGTAAAAAAAATTACTTCTACTCCACTACAATTATTTGACAACTTTAGTTACTAGTTACTTTTCAGATATAAATTATGATATTATGAAACATACATTAACCACTTTAACCCTATTTTATACATAGGCTATTTTCAAACATGTTAGTACTTTTACTTTTGGTACTTATATATAAAGTATATTTTGATGCCAATACTTTTGTACTTTTACTCAAGTAACATTTTGAACTCAGGCCTTTTACTTGTAACAGAGTATTTCTACATTTCAGTATTGATACTTTTACTTAAGTAAAACATTTGAGTACTTTTTCCACCACTGCCGACAACACGGATCCACTCACTATATGACACATATGTGAGTGAATCCACGCCATCAGTCCGGCCAATGCCAGGCCAGGTTAGGTGAGATGTTGCAGCAGGTGTTGGCGACACTAGGAGGCTCTATGTACCCACCTACAGTCTATGGTACCCACCCAATCAAAATTAATAAATGTTACAGATATATTTTGTGGTATTTTTTTCTATTGGCAAAAAAATCTATATATATATATATATATATGAAAAAATATACATTAATGAATACAATCTAATTTTGTCCAATCTGTATGGTAGAGTATGTTAATACAATATAACTTATACAATATGTATGGTAGAGTATGTTAATACAATATAACTTATACAATATGTATGGTAGAGTATGTTAATACAATATAATACAATTGGGGTGGTTGCAATTGGTCTCCCTGCTCTTCTATTGAGACATTTAGATCGTGTCAAAGGTCATGTCTCAACTAGACACAGGAGCTGACATGAATTTTGACCTGAAGGTCAAGATTCAATTTATCATCTGAGCAAGCAGGCAGGCTCTATTAGCTCAATGGTAAAAATGTCAGGTTCAAATCCGGGGTAGAAGAGGAAAGCTACATAATGCTGCTTTAAGCCCTATTTCAAATAGTGAAATTAGCAGATATACAAGCTCACTTGTATATCTGATCGGTTATTTTCCCTATTTTTGACAATGTCTGGAAATTTCTGAATGTATTTGTTTTTTTTATGTATGCTAAATTTCAATACAAACAATGCATTGATGTTAAAAAGAAAAGGTACCTCAAAATGTGTGCTTTTGAATACTTTTATATATATATATTTACTCCACCACTGTTGTTGATTTTGTTTGACTTCAAGTTGAAACATTCATGTTTATTATGGGCTGCCATTTAATTTAGGGTGGTTGCGTTACACATAAATTGGTGACCTGCAGCCTACAATTCTGTAATTCCAGAGTTGTGGAGTAGTTATCAATGGCATTGTTGTTAATAGCTTGACATCCCATGAATACGGGGTGATCCTAAAGCAGCTCCTCAGCACCCAAAAGTCACTGCCAACCAAGTTGCCAACCAATTGCTCGAAAATGGAAAGAGTAGAAAGAGAGGGAAAAAGACCAAGCTGAACCGCAAGAAATACATCGAGGACCCTGCTTTTACAAGACAGCTTACTATGGAAGAGCTGGAAGGGGGAATCTCTATCCTCAAACCAGGAAAGGCAATTGGACTGGATAATATCGCAACGGAACAGATCAAGCACTTCGGTCACAAGGCAAAGACGTGGCTTCTACAGCTCTACAATGAGTGCTTAACAACACACAAGCTCCCTAACATCTGGAAGAAAGCCCACATTATAGCACTGCTGAAACCTGGGAAAGATCCATCCGCTCCCAAGAACTTCAGACCAATCTCACTTTTGAGCCACACCTACAAGCTCTTTGAACGTCTGATCCTCAACAGAATTGGTACCTTTGTTGACGAACACCTCATCCCTGAACAAGCAGGTTTCCGCCCTGGCAAGTCGACAGCTAGCCAAGTACTCAACCTCACCCAGTACATCGAAGACGGATATGAGGAAGGGATGGTAACTGGTGTGGTGTTTGTCGACCTCTCAGCTGCCTATGACACAGTCAACCACTGACGTCTCCTCAGCAAGATCCTGGAGACCACAAGAGACACCCGTCTGACAGAGTTGATTGAAAGCATGCTTGAAAATAGGCACTTCTTCGTTGAGCTAGGGGGAAAGAAAAGCAGGTGGCGAAGACTCAGAGATGGCCTCCCACAGGGAAGTGTGCTTGCACCACTTCTCTTTAATATCTACACCAACGACCAACCAAAAAGTGCAGACACCCGCCGCTTCATCTATGCAGACGATCTTGGCATAGGTGCACAAGCCACTGATTTCAAAGTTGTGGAAGACAGACTCTCCAACGCTCTGGCAGAGCTAACACCTTACTATGAAGAGAACCACCTACGTGCAAACCCATCTAAGACACAGGTGTGTGCCTTCCACCTGAGAAACCGTGAAGCCAAGCGCCAACTGAAGGTCAGCTGGTCAGGAACCTCCCTTGAACACTGTGAGCACCCAGTCTACCTAGGGGTAACCCTGGACAGATGCCTCTCTTTTAAGACCCACACTGAGAAGACCAAGTGCAAAGTGAGTGCGAGGAACAACATCATCCGCAAGCTCACTGGCACAACCTGGGGTGCTAACCCACAGACTCTGAAGTCAACCGCACTAGCCCTCTGCTACTCAGCTGCCGAGTATGCCTGCCCAATATGGGAGCGAGCTGCCCATGCCAAGAAGTTGGATCCCGCCCTCAATGCTAGCTGCTGCCTTATCACAGGCTGCCTGAAATCAACACCTACAGACTGTCTGTACATCCTGGCAGGCATAGCCCCACCAGAGATACGACGAAATGCAGCAAGCAAGAAAGAGCGCCAACAACAGTCTACTGACCAAAGACATCCTCTCTTCGGCCATGTGCCAGCCAAAAGCCGCCTTAAATCCAGGAAAAGTTTCCTGAAGAGCGTCCCACCTCTCGGAACACCGAGCACAAGCAGTGAAAGAGTCACTCGGTGGGAAGAAAGACTTGAAAACCTCCCATCAGCAACAACAATGGAGCTAAAGGCGAGCGAGGCACTGCCCCCCACCTCCTGATATGCCCCCTGCTGGAGCAACCCTGCACAGCATCGGACTTGGCAGAGTTTAATGAGAAGGGACAGCAATGTGTTCAGCTGTGGCTGAACCACATCTAGCCAAGCCTTGTAACTGACTGTCTTGTGGACACGATAAGAAGATCCCATGAATGTGTTGAAATGAAAGAAGAGTTGTTTTTTTAATTAACTTCCGAATAATGCTGGGGAAGATGTCTACATGTCATGTCAATAAACACAATTAATTGGCACAATGACATGACTGGAAAACATATCACCAAAATTTAGCACTAAAATAATATGAATAATTGAATGTCATGATATTTAATTGAATTTAATGTATTGTTTGTTATTACAGAGACAGTGCACAATTTAAAGTAATTGCACCACAGTTGGAGTCGCCTTTCATCCACAAGTGCAGGGGTTCAAATCCCGGGCATTGCCAACACTGCGTATGAATAGTATTATGGAAAATATTATATCCAGTCGGGTGAAGTTTTAGACCATTTATTAGGAAGATCATTTTTTAGATATCAACTTTGAGCTAATACTCCTATATTAATTTGTTCAGCTAGATATCAAACGTAGTTTTCCAGTCTTCGCGGCTCTTCCCTCCATCTTCACTTGGTGTACGGGTCCATTTGGTTATGTCTCTGCTAGAGTGAATTAGATGGCACTCACTTTCTGTCCCAGCAAGAACCTTTGACTGGAAGTGGAACAGATATGGCAAGCTGTCTGTCTGTCTCCTTGGGTCCTCTGTGGTCTGGTGTCCTGCTGTGTCCCTTTGGCATGGTGTCGATTTCGTCACCTTCGCTGTCAATCTGTGTTGATTTTGGTGGCAGGCTTGCTTTCCTTGTTGGTGAATAGCAAGCTTTCCTCTGTCACCACGATGCTGGAGCTGATAGGTTGATGTCTTCTCATCACAGAGTATTTGTCACTCTGTAAGGTTCCAATCGTGTAGATTTGCTGAAAGTCAGTTCTTGTTGATTCTGCATAGCTTGCTTCTGTAGTGGTCTCCTCTTTGTCAGCAACAGGTCTTCTCCAATTCCAACAGAAAGCGTTCATGTCCCTCGACCCCTCGAATCCACCATAAACGCTCTCGTCGCAGAACCCCCTCGCCTCCTGCTGTCCATACATCCAAGCGTGTTCCTACTACTCTTCCACTGCCCAGCGGTCTGATGGACACAGCTGTGGACAATCGTGACGTCACGAACTCTACTGACGTCACCATTGCCAAGGAAATCCCAGCCGAAACTCCAGCGTCTGTCCCAGCTGACAGTAACGTCAATGGGGGTTCCCCCAACGACGCGATGGTCACAGCTGCGGCGGAACGTGACGTCACTAATGCCACCGTTACCAATACATTTAAGGACAATCCCCTCTGGTCCAAACTCTCTATTTATAAGGGAGGATGCAAGGACAGGCCCCCACAGGTTGTCATTATTGGTGACTCGATTATTAGAGCTGTTGTGATCCCTGGTGCCATCACTTATTGTCTCCCTGGTGGCAAAGTCCACAATCTAGTTGAATTGGCCCCTATTGTCCTAGATCTTCATCCCACTGCTCAGACCCTCTTTATTCATGTTGGCTCCAATGACGTCCTGAACAGACTTTCTGTGAAACTCAGGGAAGATTTGGAATCACTTGCCACCACTATACAGAGTCTAGGCAAAACATGTGTGTTTTCTGGCCCCATCCCAGCCCCTTCAAAGAGTCCTGAACACTTTAGCAGGCTCTGGAGCCTGCATGAATGGCAAAAAGCCTTCTGTCAGGCCACCGGAGCTGGCTTCATCAGCAATTTCGACAGTTTTTGGACTAGAAATCACCTGTATAAACGTGATGGCCTGCATCCAAATTCAAAAGGCACCAATCTATTAATTACTCACTACATACAGTTCATAGCTTGCAGCTCTAAGTGACATGCACCCCAGCATGATCCCACTACAGTAGTTTTTCAGTACAATAATCATGAGCATCTCCCTTTGGTTCATGCTGATTCCATTTTTCTCTTCTGCCCCATGACCATCCCTGTTCTTATCAGGTCCAGACACTCTTCACTCAACAACATCGCCCCTCGCACAGTCACTCCATCTAATCTCATTTGCATTCCTTGCCTACCTATAGCCCCTGCCATTAAGGCTGTTCCATTTAAAATGGCCTTAATTAATACCAGGTCAGTCTGTAAAAAGCCCTTCATTTTAAGAGACTTTTTTAAATCACATCACCTTGATTTTTTATTTTTAACAGAGACCTGGTTGAAAGACGGAGACAACGTAACTGTGAACAAGCTCTGCCCCGCTTCCTGCAGAGTTATTAATGCTCCTAGGTTGTCCGGCCGTGGAGGTGGTCTAGCCGCTGTAGTTTCCAAACAGTTTGCTTGCCGCTCTGTGGACATCGATAATTTTGACACCTTTGAGGCTCTCCTGCTTAGGATTGGATCTGCTAATCCTCTCTTTATTTTATTATGTTATCGCCCACCAGGTTCAAAAAGTGAGTTTTTAACGGAATTCTCTGAGTTTTTATCCTCTGTCGTTATGAAGACTGATAACCTGGTCCTGACAGGTGATTTTAACTTTCACATTGACAACCCCTCCGACAATTTAGCGAATGAGTTTATGAGTATTACTCAATCACTGAATTTGACTCAGCATGTGTCTGGGCCGACACATGACCAGGGTCACACACTGGACTTAGTTTTTACACTGTCATTGAACCTCAATAATCTACATGTGGGGGAGTTCTTTCTCTCTGACCACAAATATATTCTTTTTAACATAGATTTTATTGCCGAGACCCAACCCATCAAACGTTTAACCCGCTCTCGCATTCTTAACAGTTCCTCTGCTGAAAAATTTTCCTCTGTTTTTTCAGATCTTAGTAAGGTTGCGATAGCTCCCACTGACACCAATGACCTCGTCTGCCATTTTAATAATTTGTGTTTGTCTGCCCTAGATGTAGTTGCCCCCCTCAAAACAAAAAATAAGTGTGCTGGTGCTGTTAATGCATCCCCATGGATAAATGAGGACATCCGCAGATTAAAAAGAGAATGCAGAAAGATAGAGCGACGGTGGAAAAAGACTAAGGAGACAGTTCACTTCACCCTCATGAAGGAACTTCTGTCTGCTTTTAATCACAACGTTGAGGATGCAAGAGCTGCTTATTTCTCGAATCTGATTAACACTAATAAGAATAGGCCTAAGGCTCTTTTTGCCGTACTTAACACTCTGGTTAACCCAGCTCCCCCCCAGTTCCTATCTTCTCTAATAATGACTGTGATCAATTTCTATCATTTTTCCTTAATAAAGTGGACAATATTAGGTCTAAGATAACACCGCCTAGTATCACGATAGCTGACCATCCTCCCCCAGTTTCGTCACTGTCCCAGTTTAACATGATCTCCTTAGAGGATCTCTCACCAATTGTGTCACATATGAATCCCTCCTCTAGCCCTGTTGACACTATTCCTACTGCCCTTTTAAAAGATGCTTTTAACTGTCTAAATCCTTACATCCTGTCAATAATCAATAGCTCCTTATCCTCTGGGTGTGTGCCCGATCACTTTAAACACGCAAGTATCCAACCACTCTTAAAAAAACCAAGCCTTGATCCACAAGTTCACAGCAATTACAGGCCAATCTCCAAACTCCCTTTCATCTCAAAAATTTTAGAAAAAGTTGTCTGTAATCAACTTCTACAATTCCTTAATAATAACAACACATTTGATAAGTTTCAGTCCGGCTTCCGCCAGAAGCACAGCACTGAAACTGCACTACTTAAGGTCTCTAGTGACATCCTTATGCGGGCCGATGTCGGTGAGTGTTCGGTACTGCTGCTGCTTGACTTAAGCGCAGCATTCGACACGATAGATCATTCCATCCTCCTTAATAGGCTCCAACAGTGGGTGGGACTAACCGGGTCGGCCCTGGCATGGTTATCCTCCTATCTGACAGGGAGAAGTGTGGCTGTCGCTTGTGACAATTATGTTTCCTCCTCAGCTCCCCTGACCTGTGGGGTCCCCCAGGGTTCCATACTTGGTCCAATCCTATTCTCCCTCTATATGCTCCCCCTTGGCACTCTTATTAACAGCTTTGAAGGAATATCATATCATTGTTATGCTGATGATACACAATTATATCTCTCATTTAAGCAAAATGATCTCACTAAACTCACAGTCTTGCATGACTGTTTAACCGGTATCAATAAATGGATGGCACAAAACTTTTTACAACTCAACCCAGATAAAACCGAAATCCTCATCATAGGCCCTGAGATTAGCTCAAATGCAATTCGTCTGTCCCTTGGTCCCCTGGCAACTAATGTCAAACAAACTGCAAAGAACCTAGGTGTCTTCTTCGACAATCAAATGAACTTCGAGTTCCACATTAAAAAGGTTACCCAGTCATGCTTCTACCATCTACGCAATATTGCAAAAATTAAATCAATGCTCACTTCACAAGATCTAGAAAAAGTCATGCACGCTTTTGTTTCCTCCCGTCTTGACTATTGTAACGGACTCTATACCACCCTGAGCCGTTCATCATTATCCCGACTCCAACTAGTGCAGAATACGGCAGCCAGAATCCTTACGAACACCAACCGCAGAGCACACATTACTCCGGTGTTAGCCGCACTGCACTGGCTACCAGTTAGGTCCAGAATAGATTTTAAAATTATCCTAACCACTTATAAAGCGTTACACGGGCTGGCCCCACCTTATATTTTGGACCTACTGCCTCCTAAGGACAATATGAGATCCCTCAGGTCCTCTGACAAAGGCCTTCTTAAAATACCTGCGTCCAATCGCAAAACAAAGGGTGACCGGGCCTTTGCAGTGGTTGCTCCCACACTGTGGAACGCCCTACCATTGGCCATAAAAAATGCAGAGTCTGTTGAAGGTTTTAAGAGGATGTTAAAAACACATTTGTTCCGTAAGCATTTTTACCCATAGCTCTACCTGACTTTCACGGACAAATTGCTTTGTTTTAATCCTTGTTGTTGTATTGTTTTATTACTCTATTTATATACTTTTATACTCTGTTGTTAACTTGTTAATTTTGTTTAATTGTGTTCCATTGTACAGCACTTTGTAACCTTGTTTTGAAATGTGCTTTATAAATAAAATGTACTTACTTACTTACTTTGTCCTCCATCGTCTGGATCTGGTCTGGATCTGCTTTTTAAGCTTTTATTCATGGTAATCAAAGTATGGCATACAATCAGTGCAAAATAATGAATACCAGTGCTACCAGTGCAGAATGAGTGATCAGGGCGCGGACAGGAACCAAAGCAAAGACACAAATATGAAACAAAAGGTCGCTTTCCTAAACACTGAAATAACCCCCAACTCTGATTTCCTAACTTAATTATGAACAGCAATAAAAGAAAACCTAACTATCTGGCTACCCTACTCTTACCTAATCAAACATAAATACAAAGTGAATGGAACCTGCCCTCTACCTGGTGCTAAACAGTGGAATAAATAAATACCTACTATATACTACCTGCCCTGGATCAACTTTCACAAGATGAACCTACTTAAGTAGCAATTGATACAATGAGGTTTTGACTGGATACCAATGATCTGTATGTTAAGACTGTAGCTGAACTACTCCGTTGGGCACGCTGTCACTAGACTGTCGTACATGGAGTGTTCTCTGGACTGACAGCGGCCTAGAATATGCCTAGAACATTGAGTGGCTTTTGAAGAGTGGAGGAATGATGACGCGGAGCCGTGGAGTGGTATGCGCCAATAGGGGAGCGTTGTTGTATAGTGCAGAGCTTGAGCCTGAAGCGCTCCCCACCAATCCTGGAGAAGGAGTCGCATCCCGAATCTGCATAGGATCAAACGAAGAACGAGGACGAGGACAAAGACGAGCACGCGCACACCTAACATAAACACATAACACAGATCCCTACACTAACACTCCTAACACTCTTATCCGTAACACCCCCACCCTCAAGAAACAAACCACTCTGTTTGTTTTACACGTTACATCAAAACACAAAAATAATATATATAATAATATTTACAATACTACCCTATTCCAACACTACCCACTTAACCGCCCCACACTCTGGATAGGGCATCAGCCAATACATTTACTTTCCCCTTTTTGTGCTTAATCTCCAAATTGTACCTCTGAACTATCAAAGCCCATCTCATGAGTCTCTGATTGTGATTGTACATGCGTGACAAGAAAACCAGAGGATTATGGTCTGTGAATACAGTCACGGGTAGAAAACTGCACCCCACATACACCTACAAAAATTGGAGAGACCACAGCAACGCTAAAGCTTCCTTCTCAATAGTCGAATACCTAACCTGGTGCTTATTAAACTTGTGCGAAAAATAGCACACAGGATGGTCCACTCCGTCAAAATCCTCTAGGATAAGGACTGCTCCAGCCCCGACAGCACTCGCATCTACTTCTAGTTTAAAGGGCCGATCGAAATTTGGAGCACCGAGCACAGGGGCATTGCACATGAGTGATTTGACACTCTCAAATGCATGCTGACAATTAAAATTCCACACAAAATCTGATTTGGGACTAAGCAAGGTAGTGAGAAAATACATAATGTACATACATAATGTATACAAAATGTCTACAAAAACCACATAATACCCGGCGAGTCCTAGAAATCTACGGAGAGCGCGGCGCGTAAGAGGAACAGGATATTCCTTGATAGCAGCGACCTTGGCCTCTAGTGGGCGGACTTGGCCTTGCCCCACTTGTTTTCCGAGGTATGTGACTGTGGCTTTTCCAAACTCGCATTTAGCAAGATTCAAAGTTAAAGACGCCTGAGCTAAACGCTGAAACACTCGCTCTAACTTTTGCATGTGGTCTGCCCAAGTCGAAGAATACACAATGACATCATCTAGATAGGCATTACAGTTTGGTATGCCCGCTAACACAATGTTTATGAGCCGCTGGAACGTGGCTGGCGCATTGCGCATACCAAAAGCCATAACAGTGTATTGCAAGAAATAGTCAGGTGTTACAAATGCTGAGATCTCAGAAGCACGCTTTGATAATGGCACTTGCCAGTAACCTTTCAACATATCCAGCTTGCTCACGTAGGAAGCGCTACCCAGATTGTCAATGCAATCTTCCATACGTGGCAAGGGATATGAATCAGGAACAGTTACATTATTCACCTTCCTATAGTCAGTGATGAACTTAGGTGAACCAGATTTCAATTCGACTAGACAAGGGGAGCTCCAGGCACTTGTGCTGTGTTCCGCTAAACCATGCTTTAACAAATATTCAGCTTCACTTTTCATCATGGCCCGTTTAACCGGGTTGGCACGATATGCGTGCTGCTTAATGGGTTTGGTGTCATGTTTTAACACCGAGGTTTGGGTGGGAATATCACCAAATAGCGCTGGAAAACCATTAACCAAATTAACCACATCATTACGCTGCGCGTCAGACAGATGAGTGAGGTGAGAAGGCAACTCTCTTACCATCTCAGAATTGGGCAGACGCACGCTCTGCTGCAGAGTAGGGCGTAATACCAGCCCATCATCAATGTCAGACCCAGTAGGTTTATCAGCCACAATCAATGCTGACACACCAGAGCAAACAGGTTTAGAAGGAACAGCACTGGAGTGACCCCTGGAATGATAACATTTTATCATATTAGCGTGACACACTCTAGATTTACGCCTCCTCTCAGGAGTGCTTATGATATCATCCGTGTCACTGAGCTTCTCAAGGACCTCGTATGGCCGAAAGTGCCGAATGGAGGATAGGCAACAATACCAAAACCTTATCCCCCGGTTGAAAAAGTCGCGAGACCGCCGCTCGGTCATACCGACGCTTCATTCGAATTTGAGAATCAGAGAGCGCATCCTTTGCAAATGAGCAAGCCTGATGAAAACGCTCTCTGAACTGACTAACATAGTCCAGTACATTTTTCCCCAAATCTGGACTAGCAGACATGAATTGTTCTTTTAGAACTTTGAGAGGACCCCGAATAGTGTGGCCAAAAACAAGAACCCCAATGACTCCTGTACCGCATCGCGTGCCGCAAACAATACAAATGGTATCCCCTCATCCCAATTTCGCCCAGTTTCCAAACAGTATTTACGCAACATGGACTTCAGCGTTTGGTGCCACCGTTCCAGGGCCCCCTGGCTCTTGATAACAGATTTAGCTGTGATGGTGCGCAACGGAATAGCCTCTGGAAACCGGGTAGCTGCGCACATGATAGTGAGTAAATATTGGTTACCAGAGGATGTTCTAGGCAGCGGGCCAACACAGTCCACAATCACCCTCTCGAATGGTCCACCTATCACAGGTATTGGATAAAGGGGGGCAGGAGGGATAACCTGATTAGGCTTCCCTACCAGTTGACACGTGTGGCAACTTTGGCAAAACTTTGCAACATCAGATTTCATTCCGGGCCAAAAGAAATGTTTCAGGAGGAGGTTGTACGTTTTGGTGACACCTAAATGACCAGCCCACTTACTCTCATGGGCGACTGATAACACCTGCTGGCGGAAGGCTGTAGGTACAACAATTTGTAATACAGCGCTCCATTCTAACCCTACAGTAGCAAGTGGTGTCCATTTACGCATCAATATATCCTGATCAAGGAAATAGCCTACCTGCTCATTCTTAACGGCGTCAGACGTCATCACCTCACTGAAACACTTCCTTAGGCTCAGATCACCCTTTTGAGCGGCTGAAAGAGACTTTCGGGTAATCGGCAACTTGGGAACATCACCAGTTTCGGGAACCGGTGTGCACGGTACTTTGTCCTCTTTTTTCACAGTGCTACTTTTAGCAACATCAGATTTATTCCCCACATTTTCCTCTCTGAACATTGGTCCAAGAACAGGATCTGACAAATCAAGTTACCTCAAGTGGTGGAACCACCTTCCCACCCGCAATATCATTGCCCATTAAGAAATAAATCCCTTGTATGGGCAACTCAGGGCAGACAGCAACAGGAAAAAAACCCAGTGATCAATTTAGAATTCACATGTACCTGGTGTAATGCCCTTGGAACATACCCCATTTATATTCCACGTAGCACAGTGCTGTAGCCACATGAGGTTTGATCAGTAAGTGGCAACACACCAGCCAGAATGATAGATTGTGAACCCCCTGTGTGGCGTAAAATGCGCACTGGCTGCTGATCATTAGTTTCCCCTGTCAGCGACACAAACCCATCAAAGGTAAAAGGTGCAAAACATGCATCAGGATTCTCACACACATCCATGGAACCAGGTTCTGTTTTAATCAAACCCATGCCTTGCGGCTGACCTGCACCTTGAGAAGACTGCTGCTGCGGTCCCCCACGTTTTAATTGCAAACAATTTGCAATGACATGTCCAGATTTGTGGCAATAATAACACTCCCGGTCATCCTTACGCGGAGGCGGTGACTTGGAAGTATTATTATTAGCCGTAGAACTGAATCGAGGAGTATAAGTTTTCTCACTATGAGATGACGAGAACACAGTCTTGTGCGTGAGAACAAACTCATCTGCTAGAGTTGACGCTTTACAAAGTGACTCCACCTTCTGTTCATTTAGGTACGCCACAATGCGCTCGGGCAAACATTTCTTGAACTCCCGCAGTGCATCAAAATCATTAACCTTACAGGAGGTGCACCATTTATCAAAGAGATTGCCTTTCTCTCGGCCAAACTCAACAAATGTTTGGTTAGATTTCTTGGGGTTCCTAAATTTCTGCCTATAGGCCTCAGGCACCAACTCGTATGCTTTCAGAATAGCTGCCTTAACAGAGTCATAATTCAGACTATCATCTAGAGGGAGAGCACACCACATCTCGAGCTTTGCCTTGAATTTTGCATTGAAGTAACAATGCCCAAACCTCTTTAGGCCATTTAAGTGCAGAGGCAATGCGCTCAAATGCACTAAAATAGCAATCCACCTCAGCCTCATGGAAAGTAGGCACCAATGCAACATGCTTAGAAACATCAAGAGTAGATGGAAAAGCGGAAGGAATATTCATAGAAGATGCACCTGACCTAGGTTGGGACCCTCTCAGAGCACCCACCTCAAGCTCCTTTATGCGCAAGGCAGTGTCTGCCTCTATTTCCAGCTTTCCTATTTTTAGCTGGTGCTCGAGCTGTGCTTGACGTATCTGCACTTTCTCATAAGAAGATTTGTGCAATACGGACGGTCACGTCATCTTTAGACCCATCTGTATCGGGCAGGGAGGGAGAATCACCACCCCCACCTGCCTGTGGCTGTGCCTCAGCATTGTCCGCTGGGGCACCAGCGCCACTATGCACAGTCAGCTCACTTAACGCATCGGATTCGCCAGGCAACATAGGCAACACAACAAGAATATCCCTCTCCACCAATCCAGCCACCACAAGCGTTTTAAGCTCCTCTTTACCTGCCGACTTAGACACAGTGATTTTGAAATAAAAAGCTATATTGTGCAAGTCCTCTTTGCGAGAATTATCAATTGCTTCCACTGATGGATTTTCAAGAAACTTATCAAGATTAAATGGAGCCATCCCTCTAATCCTATAGTCAAACAAAATGTACACAACCGCATGCCACTTGATTACTTACTTTGAAGAGAAAAAAAACTTAAATTAACAGCTTAGGTTCAATAAAGCTGACGAGCCCCCATTATGTTACGACCCACCGGGTCTAGGGGAGTAGGAACGCAACAAGGCAAGATGGTTCAAGCCAAACTTAAGCTTTTATTCACGGTAATCAAAGTAAGCAAGTAAGCAAAATAATGAATACCAGTGCTACCACTGCAGAATGAGTGATCAGGGCGTGGACAGGAACCAAAGCAAAAAAACTAATATGAAACAAAAGGTCGCTTTCCTAAACACTGAAATAACCCCCAACTCTGACTTCCTAACTTAATTATGAACAGAAATAAAAGAAAACCTAATTATCTGGCTACCCTACTCTTACCTAATCAAACATAAATACAAAGTGAATGGAACCTGCCCTCTACCTGGTGCTAAACTGTGGAATAAATAAATACCTACTATATACTACCTGCCCTGGATCTACTTTCACAAGATGCACTTACTTATGTAGCAATTGATACAATGATCTGTATGTTAAGACTGTAGCTGAACTACTCCGTTGGGCACGCTGTCACTAGACTGTCGTACATGGAGTGTTCTCTGGACTGACAGCGGCCTAGAATGAAGACATTGAGTGGCTTTTGAAGAGTGGAGGAATGATGACACGGAGCCGTGGAGTGGTATGCGCCAATAGGGGAGCGTTGTTGTAGAGTGCAGAGCTTGAGCCTGAAGCGCTCTCCACCAATCCTGGAGAAGGTGTTGCATCCCGAATCTGCATAGGATCAAACGAAGAACGAGGACGAGGACAAAGACGGGCGTGCGCACACCTAACATAAACACATAACACAGATACCTACACTAACACTCCTAACACTCTTATCCGTAACAGGTCATATAAGGTATGTACTAAAGATAAGAGCGACACAAACATAGGTACACAAATACAAATAGCAATGACCATGTATAGTATCACAGGACAAATTATATGCTGACACAGAGCGTCATGTGAAAATAGACCTTTGTATCAGTTGTTGAATGAACAGAAGCTGTGAAAAGATCCCTGCTGTGTGGCTACAATTCTAAGGCCCAAATGAAGATAGATACATAAATGATTTAGAACAGGTTGGCATTGTAAAATGTCCATTACAATAGCACAGCTTGTGTGTGGCAAGTAATATGGCAAGTATTGGGAGCTGATGGTGTGGTGCGCTCCACCTCAGCGATCCATCTCCCTGGGGTCTGGCGCATTGTGTAATGTGATATGGACATCATGCACTCTGGCTGATACCGACTATAAGCCTCTCTGACTTACTTACTTTAACTGTATTCTTAATGTAGACAAGGAAATTTTACGCTGCAGTGAACTGTGAATTCTTAGCATTATTAATGTGTTATCACAAACAGACAGACATGTCCTCTCACCATGCACAACAAGACTTATGTTAACCTCTTAGCTGTGTGTGTGCATGCATGTGCGTGCGTCAGCGATCAGCCAGTTAACATTAACTACATTCCACTCCATATTATGGGTGACAGTGAATTGGGAGTGTCCACACTAAAGTTCCATGTCAGCAGAGAGAGAGAGCGAGAGAGAGAGAGAGAGAGAGAGAGAGAGAGAGAGAGAGAGAGAGAGAGAGAGAGAGAGAGAGAGAGAGTGAAAGAAAAAGGCCTGTATTCAAAATGACTTGAATAAAAGTACAAATGTATTGGCTTCAAAATATGCTTCCAGTTAAGTAAAAGGACTAAAATGTTTCACAATTTGTCAAACTTTTTTACAAGCCAAGACAAGTGTTGTGAGCTTGTAGATCTGCTATTTTTGAATAGCTGAAATATATAATGTGGATGTTACTGGTTATTTAGTATTAACAATCTAAATCTGTAAAGTAACTAGTAACTAAATCTGTCAAACAATTGTAGTGGAGTATAAAGTACAATATTTGACTCTCAGATGTAATGGAGTAGAAGTTAAGGTAGGCTATCAAAGAAATTGAAATATTAAGGTCAAGTAAATTTACCTCAAAATTGTATTTAAGTACAGTACTTGAGGTAAATGTAAAGTTACTTACTACCACTTACCACTTAAAAAAACTGGGCCAGATGATTCATATTCTGAACAACAGTTTTATTCATTTTAATGATTAAGTAATGATTTAATCTAGTAAGTGCGAACTGCATACAAATAGTGCATTGTGTCTGCTGGCACCATGACAACCTAACAGCAAAATATGTTATAATGAAGATAAGATTACTGACAAAGAACTTCACATGAAGGCAATACATTAGTACAGACATGGCAATGGAAAGACAAGGCCATATAAGACACTTTGACAGATTCTGTGAGGGAAATCGAGAGTTCAGATGGTTTAAGGTACATTATATTACATTACAGACAGTAGACTATATTTATATTAGACACAACATGCATTCAGACAGTAGTACAGTTGACAGGATCGGTTTACAGCATTTAGATGCAGCTATAAAGATATATATAATGTGTATATAAGTTCTTTCTTTGATTGTATTCATTTAATTGAATATCCTACAATGTATTAATCCAATGTGTAATAGGTCTGACAGTCCTTATCAGTTAGTAAGTTTCCACTCCTCTGTACTCCTCTGTCCCCTCCCCTTTTCTAATAAAGTGCTTGGACGGAGGGGAGTGCGCCATTGTGATTTTGGACCTTGTGAAGTGAGTTACATGGTGGTCACAATCCTCGTACGAGTAAAAGAGATCTCGTGTGTCACGTGTCTTCTTTATCTGTGTGTGATCAAACAGCAAGGGGGTTTAAGATAACGATCAAGAACCTATCATTTCACTGGTCCTTCGTGTCGGATTTCTACGTCGTTTTTGGAAGAGGAGAAGAGGACGCATCGCAAGTCTATCGATAGCCAGAGATCTGAGAGGGTCCTGCAAGCCCTGGGGTGTAAAGTCGCGCCAGGCCGGTGTTCACCAGTCCGAAATCTTCTCTTCGACGAACGACTGCCGAAATCTGAACGTGATCACACGCCTATAAGAAACATGTAAGTGGTCCTGGTGTGGACATATTGTTGTTATTACTTAGGTGTAATATTGACAAGTGTGGTCCTTGTGTGGACATATTGTTGTTATTACTTAGGTGTAATATTGACAAGTGTGTTGTAGTTGTGCATAGATAAGCAACTACAGTTATAGTTGTGTTGTAGTGGCGAAAGCCACTGCATTTTATTAGCTGCAAGAGTATACTGGTACAAGTTGAGTGTGTGTTTGTCACGGTGGTTGAAAGCCAGTGGGTCTGACAGCCCCCTCCGGGGAAATCTAGTCGTGTAAACTGCTTTGTCTATATTTATTCTATATATCTAGTATAACCCCCATAACAATCTCAGGGGTGTACGGTGTATGGTTTGGATGTGATAAGTGAGTGATAAGTGCGTGATTCCCTGGGGCACGTCTACACGTGGTGGACGTGGTGAATTTGGGTGTGATACAGTTTTTGGCCAGTATACAGCAGTGCCTAGATAAAGTTTGAAATACTGTACACTTAGTTAGGATAAGAACAAGATCTTTACAGTGAATAAAATAATTTCTACACATTGAACAGAACATTATAATAACCACACATATTTAAGTTCACCCACATAATAGTAATTGACTGCTAATATGGAGAAGGAAAAAGAAGATCCTGGGAAACAAGTGATTGTAGTCGATGTTACCAACGAAGGAAATAAGCCAAAGCAGGGCAAGAAGAAAGGCCAAACAAGGGCCCCCAGATCATGTTTTAGGTGTGGTCGTTTAGGCCATTTTGTGGCTGAGTGTATATCAAGCACAACAGTACATGGATGGGATGATACGAGGAAAGAGAAAGGCCAACCAAGGGCCCCCAACTCATGTTGTATATGTGGTCGTAAGGGCCATCTTCTCTTCGGACTGGCTCTTTGCGAGTCATGCAATATGTCTGGCTGGGATGATTAGAGAAGAAAGAAAGAGAAGAAGCTAGGAGGCTGTGCGCATCAGAGCGACAGCTACAAAGAGAGAGATTGTAGTAAGAAGAAAACGTTTTGTTTTGTCTAAAAGATGTGTGAATGAGAGAGTGGAATGTGCATTTTTGTGATCTGTATGAATGCCCCAAATAGATGCAGTAATCATTTAAACATTTCAAATTTCCATGTCGTGGTGCACAACGACATGTAAGAAGTGATGTTTAAATGAGTGAGAGAGAAGAGGAAGAAAGAGAGACTGTATGTATATGTGTATGGGTGTGTGTGGAGGAATGTACTTTTATTTAGTAAGAACATGAGAATATAGTACATGGAAGTACAGTCCACCTACATGATTAATTATGTCCTGCATGAAAGGAGAGAGAGTGTGTGTGTGTGTTCAGGTGTTAGTGTACATGAATTGTAAGTGAATGTGGTGTTTGGGTGTAATACATATGTACTATATGTAAAGTGTGAAGGGTAGCAACAGTAGTGTAAAAAAAAAAAAAAAAAATGGGTTATGATGTGCGTGTGTGCTTGTATACGTGCATGTGTGTAGTTTCATGTACCGAAAAGACTGTGTGTGTTTGAAGCATGTGGAATGACGTCACTTACGTTGGAGAGTGTCAGGTACTGTGTGTGTGAGAGGAGTGAGTGTGTCTGTCTGACTGTCTGCATGTGTGTGTGTGTTCACATGTGTGCGTGAGTGTGCGCGCGTGTGAGCATGTGTGTGTGCTCGCATGCATGAGAGAGAGAGAGAGAATAAGAGAGTGAGAGCAATTCAGTGAGCCTGGCTCTGTGTGCGTGTGCGTGTGTGTGTGTGTGTGCGTGTGCGTGTGAAGTCCAGCCAAGAAAGAGAAAAGGAGGGACTGACCAAAACGATTCATTTAAAGTATTTTTACTCAGTTTGGGAACTTTAAAGTATCTGTACTCATTGTTTAAGTATTTCTACTCATTTAAGAGAGTTTGTGAATAGTCCAGCCAGTTTCTCAAGGGAAACAGCTAAATGTTAAGGCCACGTTGTCAGGTTTCGTCTCACGTTATCTCGTGTGTTGATTTAGTAGTAGAATCTCCCACATGTGAAAGTATGGGGGAAGAGTAGCAGGCCACTGTTTACATTCAGATAGAAGAGCAGCTTAGATACAAGCACCAAAACCCAAGAATAAGAGAGAGCTCCTTGCAGTATGCCCCATATAGTTTGAATTGCGTTGGCAGCAGACGTTTTTGTTAAGTTAAGACAGATGATGCACATGTTGGTCTCTGTGTTGGCCCTTCCTGATTATACTAAGTCCTTTATCCAAACTGCTGAAGTTAAAGAAGTTTTTTTAAATGATTTATGTCTTGTTGAAAGAGTAAGGTGCTAAGTGAAGGCCTCTAGGTTTTACTCCAAATGTCTCTTAACCCATTAAGACCTGGAACCTGTGTAAATTTTTGATATGTACTCAACCTCATCTCACTAAAGTTCGTTGTGGTATTTTTGAACCCCAAGTCCACTAAGGGCATCGATGTTAAATGTCTGACTCTACAATAATAGCCAAGATGCATTTTCTACTTTGTTTATTTTTTTGCTGCACAGTAGACTAGCAGAGGCACTTTTACGCCTGGGAAACGCTTATGTAGATAAGATAAAAAGGAACCTAGTCGCGCTTCACATTGAGAGTTTTTATTTGTTATGTCTGCCACCAGTGACACAGACCATTTCACACTTAGGATCTGAAGTTGAGTCATGACCATAGGTCATATCTCAAACAGGAGGGATGGTACACATATAATATATAATTAAGCAGCATTTTCACACGTTTTTAGACAATGAAAAGGTAACGAAAGGCCATATGTAAGACTATTATTTCCACTTATTGAAAAGTGATGATACTGTAAAACTAGATTGAAGTACAGATGTGTCAAAACGGCCATAGCCATAATGCATCACATTAGTGGAGCTTTACATGAAAATAGTCCAAAGTGCAAATTATCTGTCTAGTCTTTTCTCTCTCCCTACAGGGACTGAAGCACTGGTGATCTGCATGCCGTGATAAAGATCATCAAGCGACAGGACCAGGACCAACTCTGCGCTGAGAGGGTCCGTTCCGAGTCCTGGTCACCAACACAATTGCTGTGAAACGTGTTATTTGGATCCACAAAAGGCCACTGTAAATTGGTTCGAACATTATCAGACATTTAAGTAATAGGAGTGCTAAAGCCAGCAGCGGGTGGGGCCGAGCTGATAGCGCTACGGTCAGACCCAAACCTGGAGAAGACTCCCATTAGAATATCCCCTTCCCCATTCCTATTACACCTAGAATTGCACCCCTGGTATTTTTGTGAGTTTTTTAATTTCTATGAGTGTATTATATATTTGTATTATTAAAGTTACTCGTAAATCGAGGAGTGTTGACGAAAATGTTTCTCACCGTCTAAATCTAAATGCTGGGTATATTTTTACGCTAATCAAATCGCTAAGACTAAAATGTGAATGTTTATGGTTGCACACATATAAATATATCTGTTTCACACAACTGGTCATGAGAAGTGACATGCCTCGAAATCCAATATCGCTGGTGAGCCTTGGGAGAAAATGACTTTGAACTAACAGCAGCTATTTGCCGTGTAAACCGTACCATCAGTTGAAATACGCCCTAAATAGCACTGTTAAGCCTGTATGTCACTCGGAAGCCTAACCTTTGTTATGTCCACGCTGGCTCTGTGAAGAAGGGTCAGATCAACGAACACACTTGTCAACAGACATTAATGCTGACTCCCCCGTGTTTGTTTAGATCAACTAAGAATTGGAGGTTGTAAGAAAAATACAATCTCACTGGTAATCCCGTGCCAATAAGGTTGGTTTGTCTCTCTTTCCCCATCTTGGAGTGGGAAAGCTTATGTTACGTGTAGAGACAATTAACTATAGACGTAGCCTGTTCCTCAATGCTACAATGACAATTTGAAGAGGCCCAAAACCGTGAGTTTGAGTCAGCGTCGTTAATGGCCGTCCAGAATAGAGGGACTCTTGACCTTTTGACTGCTGCGAGTGGAGGGGTCTGCGTTTCTGATAAAAAGGACATGTGGTGTTTTTTTTATTTCAGATGACATTAATTCCAAGAATGTTAGTGACGCAAAGCAAGACCATTAGTGTATGGTCAATGAAAAGGTCGTGCAGACATGCGGCGTTGTCTTAGACTGATGACGATATTTGTCCCAAGTGCTCCACTCCACACGAGAGTGTGTATTCTCTTCGAGCCCTATTTGAGAGTGACATAGAAAGTAGTCCCAAGGCCACTGGAAGCGAAGAGGCAGATGGTTGAGTTGTTGGTTTGATTAATAAAAATCCTGGTATGATATCCATTTTGAAAATGTGAAA
The DNA here is from genome assembly GCF_963280865.1 of Gymnoscopelus braueri. NCBI lineage: Eukaryota > Metazoa > Chordata > Actinopteri > Myctophiformes > Myctophidae > Gymnoscopelus > Gymnoscopelus braueri. Next base: position 470,471 of record NC_137616.1, on the reverse strand, counting down.
GCAAGAAAAATGTGATTGATGTTTTTAGGAGTATTAATTAAATGAACAAAAGCAGGAAATGACAGGATCGGTTTACAGCATTTAGATGCAGCTATAAAGATATATATAATGTGTATATAAGTTCTTTCTTTGATTGTATTCATTTAATTGAATATCCTACAATGTATTAATCCAATGTGTAATAGGTCTGACAGTCCTTATCAGTTAGTAAGTTTCCACTCCTCTGTACTCCTCTGTCCCCTCCCCTTTTCTAATAAAGTGCTTGGACGGAGGGGAGTGCGCCATTGTGATTTTGGACCTTGTGAAGTGAGTTACATGGTGGTCACAATCCTCGTACGAGTAAAAGAGATCTCGTGTGTCACGTGTCTTCTTTATCTGTGTGTGATCAAACAGCAAGGGGGTTTAAGATAACGATCAAGAACCTATCAACAGTGATCCTCAAACTTTTTCATGTCAAGGACCAGCAAATTAACATGTATTTGGCCTCGGACCCTCATCAGAAAATATTTTGCATTACATTTTTTTCAAGATTCACACACACACACACACACACACACACACACACACACACACACACACACACACACACACACACACACACACACACACACACACACACACACACACACCAGTACCATGATTCTGCCAGCCTTCCTCTGTCCTCCAATAATAATTTGTTGCATTATGGGTAACTACTCTCACCCTATGACTGTTCAGCTGTGTGTGTGTGTGTGTGTGTGTGTGGGAGGGAGGGGGGCTGCTCTGTGAGAGACCATTGTCTCCCAAGAATGTGACACACACACAAACTGAGGGGAGACATAATTACAGTGATAGCGTTACGATTACATTCCAGAGTGAGAAAATGTTGACTATTGTGTATACTGTCTTTTATCTGTCTATCTATCTATCTATCTATCTATCTATCTATCTATCTATCTATCTATCTATCTATCTCATATCATACATAATAATATAAGTATATTTGTATTTTTATATATATATATATGTATGTATTTATAATGCAATTTTATTCTTATGAATGTGTCTTTCTGCAGGCCCTGCTGTGTTGGTCGCCATGGCAGCCAGACGGCAGTGGGAGGCGGTTAAGGGTCATGTGACCAGCGGTCCAAACCCGGAGGTCGACGCCCACCTGGAGGCCAACATGGAGAACGCCCAACCTGAACTCTGTATCAGGTTACTGCAGGTGACCCCTGACCTTTAGCCCCCGACCTATCAGGTTACTGCAGACCCCCTGACCTTTAGCCCCCGACCCTAAACCTGAGCTCTGTATCAGGTTACTGCAGGTGACCCCTGACCTTTAGCCCTGACCCTAAACCTGAACTCTGTATCAGGTTACTGCAGGTGACCCCTGACCTTTAGCCCCCGAACCTAAACCTGAACTCTGTATCAGGTTACTGCAGGTGACCCCTGACCTTTTGCCCCTGACCCTAAACCTGAACTCTAATTCTGTATCAGGCAGCGGTGTAAAGTAACTAAGTACATGTACTCAAGTACTGTACTTAAGTACAATTTTGAGGTATTTTTACTTTACTAAAGTATTTACAATTGTCTATACTTTTACTTCTACTCCACTACATCTCAGAGCCAAATATTGTACTTTTACTCCACTACAATTATTTGAAAACTTGAGTTACTAGTTACTTTGCATATATAAATATATAACATTATAAAACATACATTAACCACTGTAGCCCTATTTTATACATATATATCTTATACAATAGCAGATCTGCTATTTTCAAACATTTTAGTACTTTTACTTTCGGTACTTTAAGTAAATTTTGATACCAATTATTTTGTACTTTTATTTGTAACAGAGTACGTCTACGTTGCAGTATTGATACTTTTACTGAAGTAAAACATTTGAGTGCTTTAATTCCACCACTGGTGCAAATGATTCTTCTCTGTGTCCTTGCTAGGTCCCCACCATGGTGAACTACTCGGGTCTGAAAAGACGATTGGAGAGCTGTGACCAGGGCTGGATGGTGGACTTCTTGGAGCTGAGCGGCCTGGACCTGCTGATGGAGGCGCTGGAGAGGTTATCGGGCCGTGGATGCTCCAGGATCTCAGACGCTCTGCTGCAGCTGACCTGTGTGGCGTGTGTCCGAGCCATCATGAACTCGTCAGCAGGCCTCCACTTCATCTTGGAACATGACGGCTACATCGCCACACTCACACAAGGTACAGCAAAGGCAGATCTACAAGCTCACAAACCGTCGCATCGCGACGCGTTGTGAGCTTGTAGATATGCTATTTTCAAACATGAGTACTTTGACTACTTTTGGTACTTTCAATATATTTTGATGCCAAACAATACTTTTGTACTTTTACTCAAGTAACATTTTGAACACAGGCCTTTTACTTATAAGAGGGTACTTCTACATTGTGGTATTGATACTTTTACTTAGGTAAAAAAAATCTGTACTTTTTCCACCACTGCTCATTAACTGTTTTGCGTCGGGGAGCTCTGTGCGGCGCCTCATCCAACAAACACATATCACAAGTAAAGCGTGATTTATACTTCGTGGTAAGACATGTTGAATGCTGAAAATAGACGCTCTTCAACCTTGCAGGTCCTGCATATTTGCGTATTTGATTAACCTGCACTAAAGGGTTGGGGTTCTATTTCATATTGATCTGGTTTTAATTGATCACATTGATAAGGTTTAATTTGATCATATTGATCAGGTATTTTAACATATTGACTGGTTTTATTGTTCATATTGATCAGGTTGTATTGATGGTATTGATCAGGTTGTATTCATTGTATTGATCAGATTGTATTGATCATATTGATCAGGTCGTATTGATCAGTATTGGTGTTGACTGGTTGTGTGTGCAGCTCTCAACACCTCTAATGTGATGGTGAAGATGCAGGTGTTTGACCTGCTGGCTGCTCTCAGCATGTTCGACCAACGTGGACTGAAGCTGACACTGCAGGCACTGGACAACTACAAGGCACACACACACACACACACACACACACACACACACACACACACACACACACACACACACACACACACACACACACACACAATGTGATGCAAGAGTGAGAGTGTGATCTAGCCCAAGGGTTTTGATTGATTGAGTGAATACTTTATTTAGAAAGACATGGAAACAGTACATGGAAGTACGATTCACAATACAAGGTCCTCTAAACTGGATCGCTCATAAAAGCACTTGGCTTATTTAAAATGAGATCCCTGTGCACTCAAATCATGATGACATTTAAGAAGACATACAAATATACACTACTATGCAGAACGTCATACAATCAGCTTACAGGTTACTGGTATGAAAAACAAGAAATATGTACATTAGACAGTTTTAGGAGGAGGGGAGGGGGGGGGGGGTAGGTTAAGACTTTGACAGGGGCCAGTTTGGAATTGCAGCCTCCTGAAGGTGATTCTTTAGGGCGGTTTTGAAAGTGAGTAGGGCTTTACACTCCTTTACTCCTTTGGGTAGTGCATTCCACATTTTTGTTGTGTAGCATGAGATAGAGTTCATTCTTCCCAACCTTTTCAGGCCATGACCCCCCAAAATAATCAGATTTGAACTGGGGACCCCCCCCCAAGCACTTGGAAGGAGTTGAGGCATTACATTTTGTTTGACTCGGTTCCACAGATAAATATTGTGAATAGCCAAACTACAAGCTCACAAGGCCTCGCTTTGCGAGGCCTTGTGAGCTTGTAGATTGGCTTAATTTTAGTAATGGTCTTATTATTAATATTATAATATTAATAATATTAATGTATTATTAATAAGATATATATATAGAGATAGATAGATATTAAATAAGATAGATAGATATTAATAAGAATTATGGAGCAATGGAGAAACATATCTCACCAATGGACCCTTCGCTAAACCCCACCCCAAAGCGATTGTCCAATGCCAGCTTAGCAACCGTTGTTAGCCTGGCATTGGTCTGGCAAGCTTTCGTCACCTGTCATAGCTGTCAATGTTATTTCGCCTGCACACACACAATCATTTGCAACATAATAGCAAGAATAGGAATACCACGATAACGCAATGGTGACTATGAATGCAGCAACAGATTCCACGCACCCAAAACCATTGGAGTTTTTTTTTCCCAAGCTGAAATCTGCGCTTAAACTGCACGGCTGCATGGCTGTGTTGTTGAACAAATAGCCTACACAGCTTAACATCGGGAAAGTTACACGACTCTCGCCCAGGTGGTGTCAATAATACTAATCACCGTAATCGTAACAAAATTCAGAATCAAAGCGCTGCCTGTTTCGGATTCCGCACGTTAAAGTATATTCATTCATTTGTTCAATACGGATAATACGGATGATACGGGTACTTTTGAGAGCCCGTACATAAATGTAACATCTCTGGCCATGGGATAAGCACTTTATGTTTGAAATATGAACGTTTCTGTAGATGTACGGGCCGTAAATGGAGAAAGTGCAAACACCAGGTTGAAGTTCATCCATGACAGTCGAGACAGTAGACCGTCGTGTATCCATGGCTCTTACTCCTTCTAACATTTCCTGTGTTTTTAGTTTATTGAAATAATGTCATGCACATTTTTCCAGTGCTTAGCCTACTGCAGGCCTTGTTGACTAGATTTAGAAGAGATTTTGAAGCTCTTGCTGCTGAAATGATCGATTATTTTTAAGGGGAAAAGCCGTCATTTAACATGCAAGTCAATGGGTGAGAAGCACAGCTTGCCAGGCCTGGGTACTTCGCACCACCAGTCACAGAGTGGAGTTGGTGGGTTAGCGAAGGGTCCATTGGACTAGTTACATCAAGACAGGTAACTACTACCTACACAACCCAAATTTCTACCAAAGTTTTAAGCCCTATTTTATACTTTAAAAAACTTTCCAAAATACAGAAAATAGCAGAGCTTCTAGATCTGCTATTTTCAGCATTGCCTCTGATTAAGCGGTCTGGACCGCTCGACCCTAACTCCTATAGCAGATCTACAAGATCTACAAGCTCATAACGCGTCGCCATATTGTGAGCTTGTAAATCTTCTATTTTCACTATTAAAGGTCTTATTTTTGATTTTATTTATGAAATACTTTAGAAAAATCTTTAAAAATAGTTTTTAATTGATGAAAAGTTTTGATTTTGTTGTTTAAACTTTTGAAATAATATATGTATACATTTTTTTAATGTAGGAAACGAAAAAAGGGGATATTTACTCGCGACGCATACAAATTGGTCCGTGACCCAAACATGGGTCCCGACCCACTATTTGGGAAACAGTGGTTTAGAGTGTACTGAAGTATCAGTACAGGTTCAGCGTGTATCGTTGTCAGTGGTGGAAAGAAACTAAGCACATGTACTCAAGTACTGTACTTAAGTACAATTTTGAGGTACTTTTACTTTACTGGAGTACTTCCAATTTTCAATACTTTTACTTCTACTCCTCTACATCTCAGAGGCAAATATTGTACTTTTTGCTCCACTACATTTATTTGAAAACTTTAATTACTAGTTACTTATTATTATTACAAAACATGCATCTTCAGCCCTATTTAAACTTTGGCTCTTTGAAAATAGGCGATCTACAAGCTCACAAAGCGTCGCGATGCTACGCATAGTGAGCTTGTAGATCTGCTATTTTCAAAAGATTTGAATACATTTTATACAAATGATACCTTGTGAAACAAGACATGCTGCATAATGAGTACTTTAACTTTTTGTACTTTAAGTACATTTTGATGCCAATACTTTTGTACTTTTACTCATGTAAATTTACTTTAGGACTTTTACTTGTAACAGAGTATTTGTACACGGTAGTATTGATACTTTTACCAATTCTTCCACCTCTGATTATTGTTGTGTTGACAGAGTGTGCTGCAGTACCAGTACAGGTTCAGTGTGGTCATGAATGAACTGCAGCAGACAGACAACGTGTCCTACATGGTCTCTATCATGAGTTGTATTAACGTCCTCCTGTTTGGACAAGACGATCTGCGCAAGAGAGACAAACTACGCAAAGAGTTTATAGGTAGGTATAAAATACTACCACTACTGTTACTACTGCCACCACTACTACTATTAGCCTACCGCTACTACTGATTTCCTATTACTATACCCACTGACTGCGGAATTTTGAACACATTTTAATTAAATTATTTTCATTGTGTCACGGATGCAGAGTGATTTGAACCCAAATGCAGAGCCACAACAAACAGAGTAGATTTCAAAGTATTTAATGACTGAATGAGGCAAACCTTACAGCATAGAAGCAGGCAGGAATCAAACAGTAGACAATGGCGGTTGGCAACACAGTCCAATGGAACGAACAGCAATACGAATCACCAAGGCATGAACATCAAGACAAAAAAACTATATGGCCGCGTTTCCCAAAGAGATTCGCAGAGATGCTGCGTAGAGATCCTGCGCAGGTTGTACGACGGGTCTTACGTGCGTCCACACAGGCTGCGCAGTACCATAGCAGCCACGTAGATTTCAGGTCATGCGTAGCCTACGCAGCTTGCGTAAGAGCCTGGGACCCGGCGAAACCTACGCTCTACCCTCATTAGTAGCAGCTGGTTGTGCCCAACGTGCTTCCCACGTCCACGGCGTTACGTGTCTGCTAAAACTACATTCGGGAGACAGAATGGCGTATCCTACTCTCCTCCTACTCCTGGGAGAGGCGTAGCCCTGAGTGCTGTCCTACGCAGCAGTTTGTAACGAGCGCCCTGGGGCGCTCGTAACACCCATCGTAGCGAAATAGATCTATGAAAAGACCGACCGACCACACACACACACACACACACACACACACACACACACACACACACACACACACACACACACACACATAATTTATATATATATATATATATATATATATATATATATATAAAATTACGGCCGGGCCGGTGCGTAACGTGCATGCCTACCCAAAAAAACAGACATACAAGCTGTCAACGCACTGCGACATGCCGTGTCGATAGCTTGCAGATCTGTTCTTTTGGGTAGGGCGAGCGGCTGCGCTGCTTCGTCCTCTATGCATGAACCCGAAGTTTACAAATTGTACTCTCACAGATGATCCGATCGTCTGATAAAAATATTAAGCATATGCCAAGTTAACTAAAGGTACATAAATGATGCTGAGCTAAACATGTTTCCTTAATTTCGAAGTTTTATAGTTAAACGTTATGATTAAAGTCCCCAGTTCCTCTCACAAAGTGACAGCTCTTGCGCTCGCCATGTTTATGAACGGTTAAAAAATCTTTTGAAAATAGCAGATCTACAAGCTCACAACGCCTCACAAGCTTGTAGATCTGCTATTTTCAAAATATTTTAATACAGATTAAATTTGGGAAATGGGACATTCTGCATATCTTTACTTTTGGTATTTTAAGTATATTTAATTTACTTGCATAATGGGGACACTTTAGTGTTTTATTTACCTTGCAGATGTCACCTCACCGCTGTAATTTAATTCATAAATATATTATTCAAAAGTTGTATTTGGAGTGGACTGCTTCAGGACATCTGACAGTTGGCTCTGGTATTTTTATGATCCATTTCACGTTTGCAAAGGGTGTTTAAACTGCTGTGTAGCGTAGGACAGCACTACGTAGTTTACGTAGGCTTTACGTAGACTTCGTCCAGGAGGTCTTTACGTGCATGTTGTCTCGCGAATGTAGTTTTAGCACACACATAATGCCGTGCGCTTGAGAACCTACGACGATGGTGCCTCCTGAAGCCAGTTTAGATGGCACGTAGGGCACACACAGCTGCTACTAACGAAGATAGTGCGTGGCGGGGTTGCTACTGCGCAGCTGCGTGGAGGCTCTTACGCAGCTTCTAGGCTACGCATGAGCTCAAATTCGTTTGGGAAACCCGGCCAATGGTTGTATGCAATGAGTCCAGTCTTACAGGGAGCAGGTCGATTGGGGAAGTGTCCACAGGTGTGTAATGGGCATGGCACTGCTGAGCTGATGAGGGAGT